>NC_086194.1:103750935-104361769 GCF_035770615.1 Melospiza melodia melodia
ATCAGATATTTTAACAAAAAAAATTTAATAGAAATCAATTTTTAATCAACTTTCCCCGCACTTCCTGAGTCTTACTGATGCTAGCTTTTTTTTCTATACCATTAGATATCTCATTCTGGAACTTAAATGTTTGTGTACCCTTACTTTTATATCTATCATGGAGGATCAGGGTTTGCTGTCCTGCTTGAACTCAGAGAAAATGATAGCCATCCCAAATATTGTGGGAATTATTTATTTTTTGCTATTGCATGGCACAGAAACACAGCCAGCACAACTGCGCTTAAGAAATGCAAGTCTGGTACTGACATCTGTACAAGTATGGGCTCATTGTATAATCTTGTGGCAGAACATGTTAGCTGCCTGCAGAAGCAGAGCTTAAGAACTAGAAAGCAATTTATTTATTTCTTCATCTATTAGAGAAGTGCAATGAAGATGGACTGATCATGCTCTGGAGGTATAACGCGGAGGGAGGTGTGACAGAAATCTTGGGAAGATAGGTCAAGTTACCTACCTAGATGTCTGTATATATGTATTTGTTTGTGTACTCATGTTTGTGTGTGTACACACATGTATACGCTTGTGGAGACCAATATATATGTATATTTTATTTCTAAAAACCAGTTTTCCAGTGCTGCATGGACCACCTGAACTCAGTTCACTTTGATGTTTAACTTTCTCTTATTTAAGGATGCTGCTCTAACAGAGCAGAACTATTCATATACTTTTGTTATTCAAATTGTTATATGCAGTCCTGTAAAACAGCAGTCGGAAAACCACATACTGTGCTCCAAGACTGAAATCTATTCTTTTTGATTTTCTTTTTCCTTCTTCCAAACTCTGTTTATTGGCAAGGTCAGTTCTAGAATATTGTTGGAAATTGCTGTGAGGAAGCTTGTTAAGATGTTGCAGAGACATGGCTTTGTAGTTCTGCCTCGCATTAATGACATGCTATTTCACAGAACAACTTTTTTCCTGTCAACAGAACGCTTCTACATTACTTTTAAGTGATATAAAAATAATTTAGTGCTTTAGAAGGGACTCTAAGGACAAAGTCCTTTCTTCCTTCACAAAAAAATTAATATTGCTTTACAGAAAGAAGCTTACTACAATAGAGTAGAGCATTGCCGTGGATGTAAACAGTAGCAGCAACTATGATATTGAAACAATATTGAGCGAAGTCAACAAGATCAACCACTGAAGTGCTCATACAAAAGCTAAGAAACCCTTTCACTTTGCAGTGATATCCTGTGTGTATTTCTTGAACATGAACCCAGTAGGAGGTCTCCCAAGATCTTTGGAGGAGGGAAGAGCCATTACAGGCCACATGCTGAGTTCTACCTGCTTTGCCCACAAGGACAGATCCAGTAACTTTCAATGGAGATCAGTGGCGCTAGTCCAAGCTTGTGAAAGGTTTTGATAAAAAGGAGCTGAGCAGGAGGCTAATTGCTTTTGTCTATTGTATTTTCTGCAGTCATGAGGATACAGAGAATATCTACTTATGATTTGGTGTGAAAGTTTGAAGGAAAAAATTTTACCCAAGAGCATAGAGAACATATGCTGAGTTACGCTGGTTTAAATCTCTAGGGATTTATACATGTTCAAAAATCTTTGAAAAAAATTATTACTTTTTGTTCTCTCAGTCCAAGTTACTGAGTCTTCAGCATGCAGCAGCAGGAAATTATATCTATTTCGTGATTAAAAATATCAGTCCTTTTTGCTATTGTGTAATCTGATCTTCAAGTACTTTCTCTGCAAGAATAGAGATTTCTCCTCAGCCCTGTCTCTTAACAATTTGGGATTATCGGTAAATTTCTCTGTGAGGATGCTTGGAAAGTTACAATGTTTGTTTCCTGTAATTTTCATGTAAATAGTGATGTGTCTGTTGAAGAAAATGTGTTGCCCAGCTGGAGGGCCCATAACTAGATGGAGAAACTGAAATTGTCCCAATCAGTTTAGGTAAGTTTAGTGTAGTAGATGGATCAGATGTCTCTTTTGGAGCAGTAGTTCAGTAATACTTGTATAAAAATATGTCATTTTCTCTATCATGTGTATATTCACCCCTGCCTTTATCATCATGTAAGTCTTTGATCCCATTGTGGGAAAAAAATCTATCTCAACTGTGGAAGAAATCAAATGCATTCTGTTTTCTAGAGGGTTATAAGTTCAGTGACAGATGATAAAAATGAATATGTTAATAAATAGTTTTTAAAAAAATTAGTAATACTCTTCAACAATGAAAGTAAGGTATGCTGGATTTTTGTCCAAACTCTTCATCTCTGACTGTTATTCAAGCTTATATAAATGATGTTTTCTGATCTTTTTCTGAAATGCTGCATTGTTGCAACTAAGTAATGTAATTGTGAGCAAATAAAAATTTAATAATGAAGTAAGAAGAATAAATAAACTAAAAGGCAATATTTTTTGCTTAAGCTTAAGAAAGAAATTTTGATCAAGTAAAAATGTTATTTTTCACACCTAGTTGTATAATATTGAGTCAGAATGTGGTTATTATGCTGGAGTATAACCTCACTCTTAGGGTAAGGCTATATAAAGAAAAAAGGAGTGGTTGTCATCTATAATTTTGCCTGTAGAGCGGTCAAAAATGTTCTTACATCATTGTTCAAAGAACAAAATGTCTCAGTATAGAAGGGCTTTTTGCAATGCAGCTTCCCCATCTTAGGATTCATACCGAAGTCATTGAAAAAAAGCTTTCATACTAGAATTCATTGTAGCTTTCATGTAGCATCCTCATTTATTTCAGATTCAATTTTTCAAAAGAGCAGAAGGGATCAAGGGAATAATTTTCAACTGAATTTTGGTGGAAAGTGGCTGTAAAGCTTCCTGAATGCTTTGCAAATTATAACTTTAAACCTTATTACAAAGGAAACTGTGCAATGGTGTGCAATGGCCTTTGGATGTAACCTTCTTAACCATGTCTAGTTAGTGGGGGAAACTAAAATAGAAACCATTAATCATGGTGCTGCCTGTGAAATTCTCCATATAAATTGTAATTCTCATATATATATATATATATATATATATATATATACACACATATATACATGCACTACCTCAATTTTTTCTAATACATAATATTTTACTTAATCTGAAATAAAAAGTCTTGAATAAAGAAAGCTAGATTGGCCTTCTATTCAAGTCTGCCACAATCATGGTATTTAGAATCAGTAGCACAGATCTAAACAGATCTATGCACGCAAGATTCAGCTTGACATAACAGGCAGTTTACAAAAGAGTACCAAGAGACACACCCAAAATACATTGCAGAACCAGAAAACATACCTAAGGACAGCCCTAACTAATCTACAGTGATGGCGTACAAGCTTGAAGACCAAGACCTTTAGGGGTTTTTTCATTTGGATTTCTCCAACTGATACTGAAAAAGTATTGCTGGATTCATATCACTTTCCTAATTTTTACTGAAAAAACACAGATTTTTGAAGTGTATTTATATGGAAAGTTGCATCCAAGTGGGGTGGACTGGACTACCAGTGTCTTCTGTTCTTTATCATGTACAGTATGGAAACATCTGTACCATCTAAACATCTGAAGTTGTGCCAAATTGTGCGCGCCTTCATTTTCTGACAGAGGGTCAGCGGGTGTAGATGTGAGGTAAAAGTTCTAGAGCACTTTCTGTTGAAGGCACAGATTGAAGACTATTAATAAGATGTTTATATAGGGGAAGGTGTCCTGAGTTATGCAGCTCCTGAATGGCAACAGGGCAGGATGCAGAATGTTCACAGGAAGCTTGTCTAATGTGAACTCATTTTCCTTTTTCCTGTGAGCTTTCCTATCCAGAACGAAGAAGTATAGTATTTTATTAAACAAAACGTTACAATCATTCTAATATTTTATGGAGAATTTATTTCACTAGGTTAGGAATGTGTTTTTAACAAATTAGAATCTAAAATTTGTTTAATCAAGAGCGATGTAAGGAAAGGAGGAGGTTTGTTCCACCTGGTAGGGAGAATACAAAAGGGAAATCATAGAGAAGCTGAAGGGGGTACAATGAATAGTTTACTGCTTCCTCTACTATTAAGCATGTAGCATGGGACTCCTAGTGTCATTTTCAAAGTAAATACACTCTCCTGCCTAGGTCCCAGCTGTGCTACTCCTGAGATTTATAGTTAAGCTGTAAAATTCTGACTGCTTCCCATCTCTTTTTTCCATAGTAATGTGACTTGCAGGACTGATAAAAATGTCCTTGTTCTCAGTTGTATAAAAAAACCCAGTCTTTCATTGAGCAATACAAGAGATGACAACTGGGCCGTTTAAATTAATGAAAGACAAAAATGAGGAAAAAAGAAAAAGACACACCAAAAATGTAGTTAACTCTATAGTTGACAAATAACAGAGAAAAGAAAGAAAGAGAAGCTTCATAGCTGAAAAAAAGCTGAGAAAATATATTCCCATTCATATTCCCAAATTGCATTTGCTTGGTATTGGAAAAGTTGGAATGTATGTCTGTTACAATTTTTTACCTCTGCCCATAAAAAAGCCTAAGTGATCACTGTAAAAAGAAGGTGACCAACTGCATGCTGAGGACATAGATGAAGGATGTTTTAGGATGATGAAGAAAGTTTTTGCTGTGATTAAGTCAGGAGAATATAATGGCAATCCGCAGATGTGGAAGTAATGATTTTTATACTGAGAAATTTATTAAAAGGAGCAGACAGAGTTAGTGCTGAATCATATAATATTTGGTGTTATTGCCTGGCTTGCTTTTCCCTTGTGAATACTGATATGGTAAAATTTGCCCTGAGGGCTGCTCACACAAGGCTTGTAAGTACAGTCCTTAAAAAAAATCCTTGCATAAACACCAGAAGCATCTGTTTTATAGTAGCTTTATAATTTAGAACTTCTTAGTTTATCTGTCATTTATAGTTTTTAAGTCCTCAAACATGGCAGATAGTTTTCAACTTAATGAGCCTCATTATAGCAGCTTTGCATAGTAAGAAGGCATATAAAGGCAAGAAAGTATAAATAAGTACATTTTGCATCATTTTAACAGCTGTATTGGGACAGATATGTGTAAAAAAGATCTAGGTGGTTAGAAGAAATGTAGGAAGAGATAGAGGTTATAAAAGTACATGGAAGAGTTT
The DNA here is from genome assembly GCF_035770615.1 of Melospiza melodia melodia. NCBI lineage: Eukaryota > Metazoa > Chordata > Aves > Passeriformes > Passerellidae > Melospiza > Melospiza melodia. The sequence continues at coordinate 103,756,056 of NC_086194.1, forward strand.
TTTAAATAAAAATATGTATACTAGCAAATACCATATATTAACTCTGTTGGTTTGTTCTGGTATTGGAAGATAAATTATAACATATATCTTGAGTTCAAGGGAACATTTTTCCTCCATGAATTACAGGCCAGTTTGTTGGCTCTATCCAAAACTAATCTTTTTTTTGCCAATGGGATGAAGAAATCATTATACTAAAAAGGTATAAAATTCAGAGATTTTCATGCCCCAGACTAATTGAAGAAACTTAAAATACTGAATGAAAGTATTTACACATTTAATGCAGTGGTAGAATTTTGAATTCTGAACACAACTGAACTTAGTTTAGCACAGTCATACTTTTCTTACTTGTAATCCACAACCTTGTGAAATTTAATTTCAGTTGTGAGTGTAAATTAAAAGAAAATGTAATCCTTTGTTTCATCTACATGATTTGAATGGAAATTGACTGTCAAAAATGTTTGCTGCTCTTAAGGTGTGTGATTAGTTTTTGTGACTATTCCATAGAAGGAAGTTAATTCAGTGTAACAGACTTTTGATTGGTATTGTATGATACAATACTGCAAAGACCATTATTCTATTTAATGTCATGGGTTTTTATTTTCCCCTGCAATTACCTCTTTTTCACGGTTTCCCTTTATTCTGTATGTTAATAGAAAAGAAAGTTAAAGCAGTGCAGTTCTGCATGTGGAACCCAAGTCAGCTGCTGTAGACTTTTGTTTAACACCAATGCAGTAATCTGAAAGTTTTGTTAGTTCCCCCCTGAGATCTTGCTGCCAGGCAAGGAAGGGAATTCTCCTGCTCTGCTCTGCACTGGAGTGGCCTCACCTTAAATGCTGTGTACAGTTTTGGGTGCCACAGTACATAAAAGACATTAAGCTGTTAGAGAGCACCCAAAGGAGGGCCACAAGGATGGTGAAGGGCTTGGAGGGGATGCGTTATGAGAACCAGATGCGGTCACTTGGTTTGTTCAGCCTGGAGAAGAGGAAATTGAAGGGAGACCTCATTGCAGTCTTCAGCATGCTCACAGGGGGAAGTGGAGAGGCAGGTACTGATCCCTTCACTCTTGTGACCAGCGACAGGACTTGAGGAATTCCCTGAAGTTGACCCAGGAAAGGTTTAGGTTGGATATCCTAAAGGAAAAGAGAGTGGGTGGGCACTGAACAGGCTCCCCAGGGAAGTGGTCACAGCACCAGCCTGAGGAAGTTCAAGGAGTGTTTGGACAATGATCTCAAGCACATGGTGTGACTCTTGGGGTGTCCTGTGTAGGGTCAGGACTTGGATCTGGTGATCCTGGTGGGTCCTGTCCAATTCTGCATATTTTATGATTATTTCTTCTAATATGCCCACTTTTATCCAAGCATTAGAAAAGCCTAGAAAACTTCCAGGGAACTAATCAAAACTTTTTTTCCGTCATGCTACTTCTACTTTACATAAATGGAAATTCCATGGTTCCAGTGGGAAAAAATTTTTCTTTGATATGCCTGTTTTGCTTCAGAACAAATAGCAGCAATTGTTTAAAAAATTAATGCTTTAAAAGAAAAACAAAGGAAAATTTTAAACAGTCCCTGAAGGTACATGACATGAAAGACTTCTACAAATAGCAAGGTATCTGTTAGGGATACATCAAAATGTTATTGGCTTCAATCTTTTGTTTTTCTAACTACCACTGGGCTTCAGTGTACTGCATTTAGCTGTTATTTGAAAAATCTTTACTTTGTAAAAAATTTATGTGTGAGTTAATCATCCTGTTTTTCAGCTTTTTACCATGCAGTGACTTAGTGATGTTTAGATTACTTTGGCTTGAAGATGAGAAATGAAAAATTAAAGGGGCAAAATAAATGTATGCTTAGTCAAATTTCACCTGTTACTAGAATGATTTTTTTTTTGTCTTTATGCAACTGGACTTTAATAAATTCAATTAAGTGGTGCCCCTCAGAGTCAATGTAAGGCTACCAATAATTTATATCTTTACCAAAGTTACTGGAAATATTATAATTGCTGTTAGGATTAAGTTTGTTTCTTTGTTTTAATTTGGAATGACATAGATTTGTTTAGACACAGATCAAATAATGCTGATGTCGTGGTTTAACTTAAGGCCCGCTCACACAGCCATTTCCTCAGTCTCCCCCAGTGGTGTGTGAGAGAGAATATTAGAAGTGATAAAACTCATGGGTTGAGATAAAGGCAGTTTAATAAGTAGAAAAAGAGCCACATACACACACAAGCAAAGCAAAGCAAGGAATGAATTCACCCTTTCCTGTGGTCAGGAAGGTGTTCAGCTGTTCCCAGCAGAGCAGGGCCTCATCATGCCTAACACTGATTTAGGAAGGCAAACACCATCGCTCCAAACATCCCTCCCATTCCTCATTCTTCCCCCATGTTGGAGGCTGAGCATGATGCCATATGGTCTGGAATGTCCCTTTGATCAGTCAGGGCCAGCTGTCCCACTGTGACCCCTCCCAGCTCCCTGTGCACCCCCCACTCTCCTCACTGGGGGAATGGGGGAGGAGCAGAAAATATCTTGGCTCCAAGTGCTGCTCACCAATAGCAGCACAAACATCCCTGTGTTATCTACATTTTTTCCAGCACAAATCTAAAATGTACCCCCATACCAGCTACTGTGGAGAAAATTAACTCAATCCAGCACAAAAACAGCACAGCTGGCACATCTGTCAGGCACACCTGCAGAGATAAGTCACAAGCAGCATCAAGTCCAGTGGAACAGCAACTTTTGCAGCAACAATATTTTTGTACCTTCACCCTCCACAATTTTACTTTTTTTGCTTGAAAAGAAGCAAAAAGACACAGTGTTTGTTCATAAACTGCCTTCCAATTCCAAAGTTAATTTTGTTAGATTGCACCAAGAACCAAAATAAGCCTAAGAATTCATTGCCTGCTCAGGACTTTTCAAGGTCTCCCAAACTAGGCAGGTTTTTAATGTAGAGCTCTACAATTTCAATCAAAGGCGTGACTTTTGTTTCTTTTGTGAATTTAGCTAAACAGATTTTCTCAGCAAAACACCAGTAATCTAAAAATTGCTGAAATATCTAATCTAAAATCTAAATCAAGTGTATAAATTGCAGTAACAATCTACCTTACTCAGAAGATTACGTGTATGAACAAATTCTACTTTAGGTTTTGTATTTGGTCTCTTCTGTGATGTAGATTCCGTAGCAATATACAACAAGCCTGAACCAATTTCCCAACTTCAGAACACAGAAAAGCACTACAACTTATGTTTATTCATTAGTTGTTAGTGGTTCCAGACACTGGAATTCATTCAATGGGTATGGTTTTGCAGACTGGTATTTGACCTCTTTCTGTTGGTTACTAAGTATTTAGCCTTTTTATTCATACATGTAGCAAGTGTTAACAGCATACTCCAGAACTTGAAGTCCTTAATAAGATTTAACATTTCATGATTTATTTTTCTTTTTTCAAGGGATAACACTCTACAGCCAACCATATGGAGGAGCCTTGTTGGATGAGGACAAAATGTGAGCAAACTCTTAAAATATTTCACAGCAGCAATCAGCAGATCTATCAATTAAATAAGAATATATGTTTCCTGGAATAGATGCTGTGAATTGAAAGACACAATTCAGTTTTACTGAGTGAATAATTTTTATTAAATGTCTGTAAAGTCCACTGTTTATACCAAAAATAGTTGCAGTATTTTGTAAAGAAAAATACTGAATTTATGCTGATTGTGTCATAAGTTTTAAACAGAGTAACTGTTTCAAATGATTTTGAGGGTTTAAATTATAGTTCTCTGTAAAGGGGAAATATTTGCATAAGCTTCTCTTTACAACTCAGACACATGCTGTGCTCTGTAACTCACCTATAGTTTTGTAACTTAACACATCTTGTTCCTGTTCTTTAATTAGATGTTGATAGTGAAGAGACATTGTGTCCCTGCTCATTGCAGGGTGTTAGAATGTAGATGATCTTTAAACCCATTCTGTGATTCTATGGTGTTTGCAATCAGGATTAAAGTCCTAATGTCTAGTGTTGTGGTGAGAGGTTGGCCTGCAAAATGCTAGCATTTGAGGGGTTTTCCCCCATTGTGTTTTCATTGCACTATTTTGCTTTTTACCCTAGAATGGAGAATGTTCGTCAGTGTGGGGTAGCACTGTGTATCATGCTGGGATTCTCCATCCTCACTGCATCCATTGGAACTGCCATAGTGAGGGACAGAGTATCTGGGACAAAACGCTTGCAACACATCACAGGCCTGGGTTACAAAACTTACTGGCTTGCTAACTTCTGCTGTGACATGGTATGTATTGTGTGAGGCAGCATGTGCTCAGCTGTGCACTTTATCCGAGTTTCTTATAAATGAGTAAAAGGAGTTATGGTCACAAGATAATGAATGAGATTTGAATTGCGCAGTGACAGCTCCATTCTGACATGCTAACAAACATTAAGTCACCATTCCTACTTTCATGTGGACAGGGATTGCGTTCCTTGCTTCCCAACGTTGAATTGTAAATGATTTGCTAGCTTTAGCTATGTGCACTATTTTACAAATAAAAGGAAATTGGCTAATCAGCCTAGACAGAAAGAATCTTCCACATAGCAGCTCATAGCAGGAATTTCTATGCTTTGAATTTTGCCTTGCACTGGCAAACCAGACAAATTAGTGGAGAAAACTGAAAACAGTAGTCAGCCACTTTAAGGCATAATTGTGTTATGTGTTGTTGTGGATAATATGATGGTTATGGTTAGTTCCTTTTATTTGTGTCAAACACTGGAAGAGGCAGCTCAAGGAAGTGGTGGAGTCACCATCCCTGGAGGTATTTAAAAGCCATGTAGATAAGGCACTGAGGGACATGATTTAGTGGTGGATTTGGCAGTGCTGGATTAATGGCTGGACCTGATGTTCTTAAGGTCCTTTACAACATTTAGGTTGGATTTTATGAACCCTGGTCAGAAACAGAAATTTTTGGAACACCTTGTTTTCATTTAGACTGTTCTAATTCTGAAACATTAGATCTTCACCCATCCATGCTTGAAATCAGAATTTTCACACTTGAGCAATCTTGTGGTAAGAGCACATTTTCCCAAGTGTTATTTACTTGGGCAGTCAGTCTTGGTATTTCTTTTTGCTGCTTCTTCAGATAAGAAGGCTTGGTTAAAAACAGTCCTTCATCATTCAGTTTCTCCTTGTGAGCATAGTCAACTCCTCATTATTTTCTGCCAATCTCTCAAAATGTTCTCACAAATTCAACACAGTACTGCATGATCAATCACGATGTGGGAAAGAATAGACACTGCTTTAAATGCTAATTGTGCCACAGATCATTTAGGGACACTGAACCCATGAATATACGAACTGTCAAATTTTAAATCCCTCTACGTATTTTAAATATTACAGGCTATGTCCTGTATTACTGGTAGCACAATCTTTACTAGGCCTGCAGAAGTATTTGATTTATGATATTGCTCTCATGAGAATCAGGCTGTTCTTACTGTATTTATAGGCATGAATGGTATTCATTACTATGTTCAACAAATGGAAAAAGTGTAAGTGCTAGGAAAATTCGAAGAGAAATAAAGACATTTTGTTCAGATTAAGCTTGTGTCACTAGAGGGGCAAAATAAAAGCTGTTTTGTTGTACATGCACAACTTCTGTAATATACCATGATTTCAGGGTAAGATTTCCAAATGAATTTGATTTTAAAGTTATTGAGTTATTTCTCGACAGAAGCCCCAGGTCTATTGAAAAGTACTGGGACTCAAATGCATTGTGACTTCTCTAAAATATTTTTAAACAGCTTCAGGATAACTGAAACATATATCTATGGGTGGTATGCTATGATACTTGTATATGGCAAAGAAAAGCCACACTGTGAATGACAACATTGCATCCATCTACATTTTACTCCATTGCCCTTCTCTTAAAAAAAAAAGTATGTTTTCCCAGTAGCAAAGACATGATGGCCTCTGGTTTAATTTGGAACAGGTTTTCCCTGTACTTCGGTATGAAAGTATAATTTTAACAGCATGTTGTTCTTCTACACTGAATATTTAGCTAGACCTTGATTTGTTGCCTCTATTGCAGTAGCATCTCAGAATCTCAGTTCTATTAGGTTAAAGCTATAAAGCTAATATTACGTAAGCAGAAATGGAGACAGCACCTAGTGAGCTCAGGTTCAGTACACAGAGCAGGAAGACACTGAAAATGGAGCTGAGCACAGATCTTCACATCCTGACATTGCTATTTGCAAGCAGAATCCCTCTCTCTTAAATACTTGGATATGAATCTTCTGTACCAATCCCACCTTGTCACCCCTAAGTATTGGTTGCCATTATGTCAAGAGATTAAAGAGAGAAACTGTTTTCCCTGTTGCCTAGTGGCTGTAATGCTTTTACATATTTTTAACATTCCAAATAAAATATGTAATTTGCTTCATCAGCACACATGGTCCTTCATTAAAATCTCTTTTAAAATTGCATCATTATTATTCTCCCACATGAATGCAGCACCAATCAGTAAAGCTGCTGTTTCTGAAACCAAGCTTCTGTATTCACAGTGTAATTTGATGTTTTGGAGCAATGGCCCCACACGGACTCATTATCTGGAAGAGTCAGCTTGTTAAATGGATGTATTGAAAAGGTCAATAAAAATAGGATTAAAGGGGATATTCTGTAGTCAGATTTTATCTTGTCAGGTTGTTTCATGTGTAGGGGGCAGTTTCACAGCAAGTGCAGACTATCAAATCTCCAAGCTCTTCTGCCTATTTCCTCCTAATTTATAGTATAATTGTACTGAAAGTATGGAGAAGTTAATTTGTAAAACCCTCCTATGCAATTTAGGCAAGACCAGTAAGAGATGTTCACCTGCTCAATTTTTTTTTTCCTTCTGTTTCTAGCTGCTTTACATGATTCCAGTCACCCTGTGTGTTGGTGTTATTAGTGCCTTCCAGCTATCAGCCTTCACTTTCCGAAAGAACTTGGCAGCCACTGTTCTCCTGCTGATACTCTTTGGGTATGTGATTGGAAATGCTACTATGGAATTACAGGTTCCAAGAAACAAACATAAATCTTTAGATGTAGCTTGCACCTGCTGCTGGATGCATGGTTTTCTGTCTTTGTAGCTGATTATGATTCACCAGAGCATAGTGAGAAAACAGACTGAAACTTGAGTTTGAAAATTAAACAAAAAAGGTGGAGGGAGATTAACTCACACATTAAAAAAAAAAAAAAAAAAAAAAAGGGAGTGCAACTATCTTAGAAGACACTAAGCCTGTATAACAGTAGTTTACTGTTAGAAATTGATTGTATATTATCTTCCAGAAAATGAGGGAATATTAACATAGGTCAGAATTTCAGTGCTTAGCTATGCAGACTGTCATCAAGAAAGTAAGAAACAACTTTTATTAAAGCTCTAACCATTTTCTGTAATTCTACATAGCTCCAGGAATTTACATTTCCAATGAGAAGTCTGTCCAATGTGAAGTACTGGGGTGGATAGAGTTTTGTCTCCCAGTAGAACTGTGAGAGAGGAAAGTTCTACCATGCTCTCTTTCTTAGTTTAACATGAAAAACAACAGAAAAAAACCCCAAAACCAAAAACAAACCTACCAAAAAACCACAAAACCCAAAACCAACAGCAAAAAACCCCAACCAAACAAAAAAACCCAGAAAAAACCCAAAAAACCCTAAAGCAACAAACAGAGAAAAAAAAACCAAACCAAAACAAAAAACAACCAAAAGCAATTCTGTAATAGAAGGTTAAAATAACTGGTTCAATGAAGAATTGATATTTCTATAAAAGTAAGTCTGTTCAGCCCTGGGATCAATTACATTAATAGTGTGTTCTGTTGTGTCACTTGAGGGGCAGAATGAAAGTTGTTTTGCTGTACATGTACAGCTTCTGTAATACACCACGATTTCAGGGTAAGATTTCTGACAGAGTTTGATTTTGAAGTTATTTATTTATATAAAGACAGAAGCCCCAGGTCTGTTGAAACATACTGGGACTCAACTCATAGTGGGACTCATAACTCTTCCCATGTGCTGACTAAGGTGATGTTAGAAATGCTGAACATTAATTGTTAAAGGAAAAGGCTTCTGAGAATTTTATTACTTATTTCAAGCAACTAATTTTTGCTACCCTTATAAGGGAGAGTGCATATCTTACAAGACAGGTGTTTAGATAATGAATTATAGATACAAGAATGGTAGGCAAGGAAAGAAGAAAGGACCTTCTATGAGATCAGGTCATGTTCTATTCCAGGAGGACTCTCAGATAAACCCTTCAAAAAAACCCCCAATTTACTCTATTGCTCCTTGAAAACTGTTTTCAAGGTTTTGTGCCTCCAGCAACTCATTTTTTAGAAACTGTTCAGGTATCCTCAAATCTGGATGTTTTCTTGGAAATTCTAGCTGAAGTTTATTCAGAACCATAATTCATAATTGTCCTTCATCAAACACCTTTTGCAAACCAAAACAAGCCAAGTCCTCTCTTGTAAAACCTTAAAACCTCCAAATTCCTTGCATAATTCTATTTATCATTTTTCCTTATAATTGGGCTCCTAATTCCTGGATGTGAATAGCCAAACTAACATGAACTATTCTAGAGGTCATGATGCTAGGATTTTGTAAATAACTTGTATGAAACATCCAAAGTTCATAATTTCCTCATCTCTGTATCTTTCTTGTGTACCACTCTCACTTCCTTCCTTCTGCACTTACATCAAGTGATTCCTTCAAGTTAAGGGCGCAAATTCTAACCAATCTTAGTGCAAAGATTTCACACTATGAATAATAAAAAAAAGGTGAATTCTCACATCTTTTTTTTTATTAGCTTTACAACCACTGAATCCTTCTTGTGATCCAGTCGCTGTCATATTAGCCAGGCATAGGCTTCTATAGAAACCCTAGCCAAGCAGCAATTGAAGCACACAATACAGAGCTGTAGGTCTACTGAAGTATTTTCAGGGTTTTTCCTGGGGTGCCATGGGTTTTGGCCCTGCCCACAGTGTACTATCAAGTGCCAGTTATATTGGCATTGTTTTAACCAAAGGGTTGAGTTAAACTTTGAATATTTAAGAAAAAAAAAGGTCAATGAATGAAAATGGGTCTTATTTTGTTGACTGCAGATGCAGCTTAATCAGCTCAATATAATCCCTCCTGTACTGTTCAGCTTTGGCTGACATAACAGATGTTGCAGTGATTTTTAACCAGAAAATCTGTGTATTCACTGTGTATTAACATATATTAAAGATCCAATAGCTGTCTGTAAGTTTAACGTGTCTCAAGGACATTGATAAACTTCACAGTTTCCACTCTTCCTAATCTACCCTTTATTCAGCCTAACTACACCAAAAATATGATGAAGCCTGTTGTGGCCACTTTATTCTTCCCCAGTACTGGCATATAATACTCTTTCATCTGCATGCCATCACCATCTGTGTTTTTTTCCTTTAAAATTTTATTTTCTAATCTAGAACAAAGATAAAAATAGCCCAGTTATACAAAAAAGTTAAAGAGAAGAGGGTGTGTTCAAAAGAATAATCAAGTTTCTTAGTGCGCTACTTTAAAAGTGACCTCCTTTAAAAACAAAAATAAACTGCATCTTTTTCTCTTTTAGATGATTGCAGAGGTGTTTTCTAGTCTGAATGCTTAAGCAGTCCAAACTGTTCTGTCTTTTATACTTAGAAAATACTAAATTGCAACTGCAGCTGAGGGAAGAGAAAGAGGACAGAAATGTAGGTGTAACTGGCCCCAACTTTAGACTGCATTTGAACATCATATAACTTTTGGAGTCTGAAAGTCTTACTCGTTTCTTAGCAGTTATAAGCAAAAAAATCAAATTTTGCTTTCATTTACAGCAGAGCAGCAACACTGTAAATCATGTCTATTTCCTGAGCTGTTTCCAAGGATGGACTTGTATTTATGATATTGTTATTCTGAGAACAGTGATTTTGGTATTTATGATATTGTTATTCTGAGAACAGTGATTTTGGTATGCACATCAAGGGAAGGAAAGATTGTGTGATTAAGACTGGAAAAAGGATGCTGAAAAGTATAGTGGGATCTTGAATACTTACAATTTCATTTGAGACCCAAACATTGAGTCATTTAACCTTTATCTTCCTGTAAACTGATGATAACATTATATTACTTCCCAGCAGAGTTTGCAAGTCTGTTTTTTAAGGTAAAGGATTTTGGCATTCTTCAATGCAAATGATTCATCTATAAAGTACAGAATACTGAATTCAAGAGGGAATGACTTAGTTTAGTATTTAAAGTCATTTAATAAAATGACTTTTATGACTTAGTTTAGTAATCTAAAACTATACTTTAGGGCAATGAAGAAGTGAATTCACAGACTTTTGGCTAGTTGCTCTTGCACTGAGCTCACTATTAAAGCAGTTACATATTAATATTATACAGGAAGTATTTATATATACGCTACATATATACTTATTTTTGTACGATAGTGTATGCTGATACATATGCTCCTGCAGTCTATATACTGCTGGTTTGACAGATATATCTTGCACTAAGTTGAATGGAAAATAAATTTTCTTTACATGGCATGCATGTGCTGATTGCCTGGACCTTATTTTAATCTTATTTTAAAGAGATTATAAACATGTCTTTATAAATAAAAAAATGTACGTGCTCCATTCTGAATAGGCATAATTTGATTTGTCATGGTGGATGTGCCTTCCTCCTTCCTTTAAACATTCTCATTGAAGATGATGTAACCATGGACATGCTGTCTTATCCTCATAGTGTTATGGACTCATTTTTGACAGCTATTACTCTACTGACAACCTGCTTAAGGCAATAACATTGTCTGTAGGATTTTTCAGTTCTCACATATCACCAGCACAAATACTAGTTCCAGTTTGAAAATTATTGGGTTTTTATTTATTTTTCTTTGCTTTCTTTTCTCACTACCTCGTTTTTCTTCTTTTTTTTTTTTTTTTTTTTTTTTTTTCCTATGAAAGCCTCTCAGAAAAGATTGTGGCTCAGCATCCACAATTTAGGCTTTAAATATTTGATTTAATTCTATATCCGTGTAAGAGGCTTGATAAGGTGCATGGATTTGCAGTCATTCAGAAATTAGGATTGCAAGATTTCTGGAACAGTCAAAGTAAATATCTACAGCTGATACACACACAAATGGATCATATGTGCACATAACATGGCAGTAAATATGTGTACATCTATGGAAGTATAAGCCAATTTTTAAAATAATATGTATCCCAAATTGGTCCCTTTTTTAAATCACTTGTTCTGAAGAGCTGTTCGCCTGTCTTAAAAATAAGGAACAATAATTGTGATTTTTTTCTAGTGTGATAACTGACTTTTTTGGGGGCAAAAACATAACTTATTTGTGACAATTTTGTTTCTTTAAAAGCATAACTTATTTGTGACAGTTTTGTTTCTTTTAACTTTCAGATATGCAACTTTACCTTGGATGTATCTTGCATCCAGATTCTTCTCCAGTTCAGATGTAGCTTTTATTTCCTATATCTCCTTAAATTTTGTGTTTGGCCTGTGCACCATGCTGGTGACTCTCTTGCCTCGCTTGTTAGCTATAATTTCCAAAGTGCAGGTCTGTATCAAATCTTTGGTTTACCTTTTTCAAAACTGAAATGTACACCCACAGATAAATGCATATATATATTTGGGAATGTTCGTGTGTGTTTATATATTTATACAGATAAGATTTCTCCTGAAGAAAAATGTATGGTTCTTATATATTCATGATTTTTCTGTATTGACTGTTACCATCTTGAATTTTAACTTGTATATAACCCAAAAAAGCATGCTGTAATAATGAAAAAACAGTGTTAATTGAAACTTTGACATTTTCTAGACCATTAAGTTGTAATTGGCACATAATGGGAGCTGTTCTGGTCGATTAAATAGATTATATGCATTGTAAAATGTGTTTGAATAATATTGACATAAGAGATAAGCTGCATATTCCTAGGATCACTAATGAAATGTATGAATAGTAATTTATACAGCACATTCTCACTCCATATATATGTTTTTAATTAGTCATAACAGTATTTAAACAACTTGATGGAAAGGACTTCCAGAATGAGGATGACTCTATTCATGTACAGGTCAAAAACTTGATGTTTAAAGTCAAATCTGGATAATCTGTCATGCAAGTGTGTAAGCAAATTCAGTAATCACTTGGGTATAAGTTCGTGATTTAAATTTGATATTATTCAAATATAGAAATGTTAAGGAAATAGAAGAATCATGGTTACATGTGTTTTGATGCTGTCTATGAACTTTAACTGATCAGAATGCCATGGCTGTGGAAAGTCTAAAATGCAATATTATATAACCCTGAACCCTAAAATAGTTCATAATACTTTCACTTTAGAATTCAGTTTACCATGAGTGAGATTTGAATGCAGTATCCAGTTTTGCAAGTCTGCTCATTAGGCTGTTGGAGGAAACTAATTTTTTTCTCTTTTATCTTTATTCTCCTTCATCCTTCCCGTGTCTTAACACAGAGTTTTCAGAACATCTACAATATCCTCAAATGGGCATTCATCATATTCCCACAATTCTGCCTAGGCCAGGGCTTAATAGAGCTTTCATACAATCAGATCAAGTTTGACCTGACCAGGAACTTTGGAATAGATTCTTATGTGAGCCCCTTTGAGATGGACTTCCTGGGCTGGATCTTTGTGGCAATGTCCCTCCAGGGAACACTACTACTTCTGTTACGTCTTTTCCTTCATTGGGATCTCCTCTGGAAATCAAGGTTTGTTATCATTTGTATTCTGCCACAGTGGGCACTGAACTAATTTTCGGAGAAAGAACATGGTGTGATCCTTTGAACAACTGAAGATAAATACTTCTGATAACATGGTGTACCTGAATTAATGTAAACTACAGAAAAAATACAAGTAGTAGTTTTTCCCTTGAGTTCTGATGAGAATTGGTCACCAAGTGCTAAGGGATTGCAACCAGGAAAATAAGAGTTATACAGAATGCAGCAAATTATGACCAATTTTCCATGTATCACTCATTATCATCCTCTGCTGTAGGGGTCATTTCTCAGTTAACAGCATGGACAGCCCTTCAGAAGATGTTGATGTAGAAATGGAGCGACAGAGACTCTTTGGTGGAAGAACTGGTAATGATGTTCTACTTCTGTACAACCTCAGGAAGTGTTATGGAGGTTTCAGTAAGAAGAACACAGCTGTGGAAAACATAAGCTTGGGCATACCAAGGGGAGAGGTAAAGGAGTCTTTCTTTTTCCCCTTTTATAAAGTAACACTTTATTCTGAGCAATTGTTGAGACATATTCAGTGTGTCTACAGTGAAGGGCCGGTAGATAGCAGCAGAAAAAAATCAGTTGATTCAGTTGCAGTAATTTCTGAAAATTGGAAAATTGGAAACTGGATAAAAGAAGAAACTCTGGTGGTGCTGAAGAAGAGCTGTTCGTTTATTTTTTAGTTAAACATTCATCAGAGTCTTAATTTTTTACTTCTTGCTTATCTTTACCAAATTACTCTACTTTAGGGTAACATAAGTAATGTAGCATAGCAGTTTAGTGTTCAAAGAGAAAACAGAATACCCAACTCCTATGGACTGCATCCTGAATTTGTTACCATAGCACATTTTTGGTTCCCATGCTGAAATCATCACAGTGTTAGCGTTCAGAAACACATAATCACGAGAGTGATTATGTGCAGGTGCTTTTATTGAAGAGCTCTGGGTGTCAGAGGTACAAACCTGAATCTGACCCCAACATGGGTTTGGGATGAACATGTTTTTATATTCTATCGTTATATAACTTTCATGTTAATTATTTAACTTATATTGTTCTATTGTATACATAGATTTCATCCAAGCATAGGCTCCTCGCGGTCCCCCTCAAACTTCTAACACAGTTTCTCATGATTCTTCTTAGGATTAGACAATAATTATATTTAATTACTAAACAATCATCACATCTGACAATTATATAATTTATCATATACTGCTTATACAGGTGCAATTTCACATGATCCGGCAAACACAAAGCCTAACATTTTCAGAGTCTATTTTTAACATTTTTCCAGGGCTCCACTAGGTCTAGCTTCTTTCTAATTCCCCAAATTTTATGATTTTAAAACCTTTTACTATCAACAGTACCTTTGAATATAGCATATACAAATAAACTATTTCAATAAATCAAAATTTAGTGCTGAGCAAGTTTGTGTTTGGGGGCTTTATTCGTTATTTGGACGGTTTGGGGAATTGCAGATATTAATTTGTAAACTACTGAGAAAGAAAATTCTTTTCTTGGTTGCTAATATGAAATTGGAAAATCTGAGAAACTTGTACATGGCAGCACAGGTGCAGTGATGTTCCTGCTACTTACTGATTAGCTGTTGGGTAACTGAGGTAACCAGGAGGATATTATTGTTGATTAAAAGCCTATAAATCAATAAGAAAGTTCATGAAAAAAAGTATTTGTAAATCATAAAGGGCTATGTGTAGACTTAATATGAACCCTATCCTAGCTTAAGCATTAAGTTATTGCCGATAGGGGCCTGAAGTAAATGTTCAAAATGTGTGTGTCTCTTGGATGTTAGATATTCAGTCATACAGAGTGAAGCAGCTCATGACAAGCTCAGAAATATTCACTCTATTGACTGATACCCAGAGTTTGGAAGTAAGACCTAAAATCCTCCTGTTCAAATGTAACATTTACTAATAATATGGATAAATAATGGTTTGGATTGTTGGGCAGGGTTTAAAGAGGAGGGCTAGAATGCTAAATAAGTAATTTCTGGTAATTAGCACACACATTATACCCATATATAGTTTCTTACAGACATATGATAGGAAACATGGAAAGGGGAGAAATTTGAAGAAGTAATATTTATTTTTTCAGTATAGCATATTGATTTTTTTCCCCAATATCTGTGACAGTGTTTTGGACTCCTGGGAACAAATGGAGCTGGGAAAAGCACAACATTTAAGATGCTGACTGGAGACATCATCCCATCTGCAGGGCGTGCTGTTATCAGGACTCCTACTGGGTAAATAACACAGGGTTTGATCAGAATAGTGCTAATTGATAATGCACATGATCAAAGACTCAGCATGTCTTCAGTCTTTTATACTGTACTCTAGGGACCCATTTTGTTCTCTTTTAAATGTATATTGCTTTGTTGCTGTTAAATCTCTGTGGAAAAGCTTTTTAGCATTATTTAATTCTGTTTGACAGCTGTGTTAATTGAGAATAAACTTGTCTACTAGCAAAAAAGAAACTCTAAGAAGGCTTAATATACATCCTTCAAAAACTTTTAAAAAAAGCTTAACATATGTTAAAATGCATGGACATATATCCCCCTACAAGTTCTGCACTGAGAGTTTTCCAGGCTTAGGTAGATGAGCAGTGCTTCAAGTGGGTAATTTTAAAATATTTTCTTACACTAATGAGTCATTAATTAATTACTTGATCAATATGCTATGTATTAGGATAAGAGGTAGTGTTGGTGAGATTTATCATTCTGATGGACTGATAAAAGAATAATGGACTTAAGGTCAGATGTAACCAATAATTTTAATTTTTCTCAGCAAAATTGAAGGGAAAAGAAAGTTATTTTTTTCAGTCAGTAGTAAATATGTATATACACATACGTAAATGTCTTTTGGGCTCTTTTCCTAAATAATGTACGTTTCAAAATCTTTTTTGGACAAGGATAGGTCAAGAGTTTCATTAAGAAATTTTTAAAAGAAGAATTTTTGAATTTTCAAAATGGCAAGTTACATTTGTTTGGCCTAGAAATCAAATACTTTCATAGGTCAGTGTTTCCTTACTTCTTTACAGAGATAATGATCATCAGATTTAACTTCAAAGATAAGAAGCTTCAGTCATTTCAAAATTCAGTTTTCTGGAAAATTTGCACTTTTGAAATGGACAATATCACCAATATATAACATAATTTTAATTCA
This sequence comes from Melospiza melodia melodia, assembly GCF_035770615.1. NCBI lineage: Eukaryota > Metazoa > Chordata > Aves > Passeriformes > Passerellidae > Melospiza > Melospiza melodia. Next base: position 103,772,002 of record NC_086194.1, read on the forward strand.
AAGTGTTTTCTCATTATCTGTTATAGCAAATCACACAAAATGTAGATCATAAAGCAGAAATGATTTTTAAAAACGGATTTTGAAAAAATATTCTTAAGAGAAGAAGTGGTGTGAGTGAGACTTTAAAACAGTTAGAGAGACTTTTAGATGGTTGTTTTCACTTATAATTTTCCAGAATTTTTTTAAAATAATTTTTTTTCTTAAACAGAAGACAGAATTTTTCAGATCTTGATCAAAATTTAAAATAAGAGAAATGATTAAAAATTGGATAAAAATCAACATTTGTTATTCTTTGGAACTGATGAATGGCATTTTACCTCCTGGTACACAATATGATGGAAGTCAGAAGTTTATAGCATGAGTCTGAAGAGGATTTGAGATTTGGAAAAAGGAAATTATCTGTAATATATATTTTTTAAATAAAATATCTCCATTAGGGCATCAGGACATTTAAGATCCCATGTTTTGTTTTGATTCTGAGCAGTATTTAGCTGTAGATTTTAATAGGGGTTGTCTTGGGTCTTACCTGTGCATTCATGGGTCACATATGACTATCCCTGTGCAATGTTGTTGCAGATCTGGATTTGGGCAAACTATTTGATCCGGTCGGAAAATTGCAAAATTTTAACATCCACTTGAAAGCAAATATAAAGTTATAAGAATGCAATTCATTATTATATATATTGACACTTACAGTATGTTTACTGACTGCTACATGTTTTTTTAGAACCCCCTAAAATAATTTTAAAAAATCACAAAACATTTCACTAATGCCTGGATTCCTTTTATCAGTTGTGTTGCTATGTACCTGTGGTTAAATGGCTAAAAATGCCTCTGCAGTCAACTAGCCAGCTACTGGCTTTTGACAATAGGCTAAATGCTGTCCCTGGACACCGTGTGTGTCACTTTCATTTCCCATACTGTATTTTATAAATCCAACGTGAAAGTATATATTAAGATGCAATTTTATTTACCATATACTAAAACATAGGTAATGAAATTTGACACGCTTTAGGAGGCTCGAGAGAAAGCCTTAGACAATTGAATTTCTGTGTACAAAATACTCTTGACAACATTAATTATCGCCTTGTATTATGGTGGTGTCAATTGAGTTTATGGATTTTTTGTGTTTGCAGGGGCTGAAGTGAGTGTAAATCCCATATTCCCAAGATTTCAAAACTTAATGCTAATTCAAGAAGGCAACCTTAAGTTAGAGCTGCTATTACACAGTAGCTAAACTTAGAGAAACAAATTATTTGAGACTGTGAGAAGAAATTTATGTCTCTCCTGACTTTGTTCCTTGCTTCATTATTTTGGAAACTGCTGTTGGGCAGATCATGGTGCCTCGTGTTGCTGTACTCCTGAAAATCACTTAAGAGGCAAGTTTGCTGGCTCTTCTAGAGGTGAGATGGTAACCACAACAGGTCTGGAGAGCCATTCCTCAGCAGCTAAGAATGACCAAAATTACTAATTGCAGGGAATTTTAGGTGGATTTATTTTCATTTATGTCTCAGATAAATGAAGGAAAGTATGGTAAGAAGGCTTATCCTTTTTTTGCTCTGGTAGTGTATTCAGAAGCCTGCTGCTCCTGGCACAGAGACTACAGTCAGCAGAAGAAAGAAGCTGCTGATCACAGCTGCAGAGCATTTCTTGTTCAGCAGAATTAGATTTTTTTGCTTAAAATTTACATCATGAAGGAGATTCGATAAAAAAATTATCTCTGATACCTATTCCTGATGAATAATGCAGCTTAGATGTAGATCCCACCTCTTTTGGGTTTGACTGGAAGGAATACATCTTTTGTCCTCTGTTACTGCGAGAGGATGAGACATTGTACTTCGATGGATCCTTCAAAGAATCATAACATGGTTTGGGTTGGAAAGGACCTTTAAGGTCATGTAGTTCCAACCCCCCTCCCTGGGCAGGGACACTCTCCACTCGACCCGTTTAATCATAGCTACATCTAACTTGAACACTTCCAGGGATGCGGCATCCATGGCTTCCCAGGGCAACCTGTTCCTGTGGCTCACCATCCTCATAGTAAAGAATTTCTTCCTAACATCTAATCTAACCTCACCTTGATGATGTAGTCTTCATGATCAAATAATTAAATGAGTATGCAAAATAACTATTATAAACATTGGAGAACGTAAGTAATTCTATTCCATGTAGAAAATCCTTAATTCATAACAGATTCCATTTCCTTGAATAACTATGCTTCAAAGTTTTTGGTTTAAAAAGAAATTAAAAAACAAAGAAACCAAACAAAAACCGAAACAAATCTATGCATACCTTTTCCTGCTTGATACAGAATTTGAAATGAAGTCAGGAGTGTCTTTTTGAGGCAGGTGCATTGATAATGACCTTGAATTTTATTAGACAGCAGTTGCACCTTGGAACAACATGAATTCTAGAAATGGAAGATGGGATTTTCCAAAGGTATAACTTGAACACAAAGAAGAATTTTTGAAAGGTCCACCTAGAACATCTTAAAAGTGCAGGGGTTTATAGAGAAAGAGCCTCAAAACCAATAATCCACTTGTATTCAAGGAGCTTCTGCTACAGTCTCAAAGAAATTTTTAAAATAATCTTCTGAGAAATAACTTCCTTTTTAACAGGACATAAGAGCAGATTCACAACATCTTCAAGTACTTTTAAAGATTTGTTGTCCTCTAGGTTGATTGTTTGCTTAATGCTTAATACCACCAAAAAAAAAAAGCTTATTCCTAAGAATCTGAAAGAGATCTATGTCTGTTTTCATAACAAACATAGATCTATATTTTATTAGATCTAAAAGCTAATAAAATCCATAGAAGGTAGGTATTATGTATGTTAATTTTCAGTATCACTGGGATTCATAAGTCAGAGCATCATTAAGTGGGAATATTTGTGAAAAACTAAAGCCAACTTCATCTTTTCTGAAAATTGGTTTTTACAGGACTTCTTTGGTGGGGAAATGATTTTGGGGGAGGGAAGGCTTCTGATCGGTTTTAATTGGGGTTTTCTCTTTTTGACACACTACAAATTAAGTAGATATTTTAAATGCACTGTATGCCTGAACTGTGTATCTTACAATTTGTGTGACAAACACACATTTATAGTGTACAAGCTGAGCAGTCTACAAAAAACCTGTTTTTTTTCTAGCTTTCATATCCCTCTGTAGAAAATGTTTTAGGCTACTTATATAACCTTTGTAGGACCATTCTAGTTGTTAGTCTTATGTGATTAAAATAGTCAGAGAAGTAATAGGAATTTATGACCAACCACAGCCAATCATGTGAATATAATGCCTTTCACAGGGGATTTTACTTTTTAATTGTTTTGTGTACCTCATTAATATCGCTGTTATCAGTGACATATCTGTGCAAAAGAAACAGAAAAGTAGTTAGCTTCTAGAGAGTGTCTCCATATTAGGGATATTTGCCACCTCAATACTGAAGAGTGACAAAGAAATGAGCAGCATTGAAACAGTTACTTCAGAAGGCTTGGAAACAAAATAATGATAGCAAAGTATCAGGAGTACCTCTCATAAAGGGTGAAAATATCAAAAGTAAAACCAATAATTACTAGAAAGTAGAATATTTGAATAAGGTTTGTTTACTTGTACTTAGAAAGTATGGTTGTATAAGACATTAAGAGACCAACAGGCTTTTAAAGAGTTGCAAAGCTTAAATATGTTTAATAATTAAGTGCATGATCTGCCTGACAATTAGAGGAGTTCTTTGTGTTCTCTGTAGCACAGCTGTTGCTCTACAAGAGTAAAAATGGACTAAAATTATCTCATGCTTGGCTCTACTGCCATAACTAGATTGTCAGCAGTGTAGGAGCTGTCTAAATGAAAGGTAGTGAATGAAACTGTAAACATTTTTGTCGTTACATTTTTGTTAAACAGCTTGAAGAAGTAAGGTCTGCATTGAATATGTACAAAGAAAAGCTGACACTTAACAAAGTGTTATAACAAAAGAGAACAAAATGAGTCTTCATAGCCTGTGAATGTCTGCTGGGCTAATGTATCAGCAGATACTGTACATCTGCTTTTTTGTGTTTGTGTGTTCTTTGGCCAAGCTTTGTTTTCTTCCCCTTTCTATACTTGTGTTTAAACCCTCCTTAGTGACACTGTCATAAAGGCTCTCTAAAGTGAAGAGCACTAAACATAGCTTTGAAGAGAAAATATCAAAATCCTTTTATGTGTCATGGCAAGGTCAATGTAAAATAATGAATTTGTGACTGGTGGTTTGTTTGCCTTTTTGGTACCCTCTATTTTGCAATCTTTTCTGTTGTACTTTGCTGAATGGAGATGACTTCAAGTTCATACTTAGAGTGTAGTGGGATGCATATGCAAAAAAATAGATAAACCAGGTAACATCTTATTCATAAGTTGCCCCATCAAAGACTGAAGCATTTGGCAGTCTTCCTCGTGTAATTAATTGATCTCCCATGAATTTTCGTCTTCCTTCTGCACCAAGATCTTCCACGACAGCAATTCCCCATCCTATTTGAATTGTGTCAGTCATCTCAGCTGTTGGATTACAAAGTCATAGGAGCAAAGAACTGCTCTACAAAGAAGGAAAAGTAAAATATTTCTTTATAGCTAGAACTTCAACTCTTTTGATAGGTATGATATTCAGCTTGATAAATAATTAAAATGTAGTTCAAATAGCTTAACTTGAAAGGAAGAATAAATTTACATAAATATAATGGCTGAAATGGCTGTTTTTACACTGTATATCAGTATAATTAGTCTAATTATAATGAAGCTATAGTTACATTAATTATATTTTCACCTTGATTTTTGTAATGTTAATTGAGCATTAGTATGCACTGAATTGAATGTGCAGTTATGAGTACAATGAAATGTCTAAGTACTTTTGCAATTTGTAAATTTATATTTCATTTTGACTAATTAATGGAATTTATCTCTCTGTAGAAGCAGATATATATATGTGGTATTGTAAGTACCAAATATATCACTGCTTTTAATTGCATTGAAAAACTGCAGAAAAAGCATATAAAAGTGAAACAAAGTGTACAGCAGAGCCAAAAGGGAAAGAATTTTTCCAAAACCAGCCATAAGACTGATTTCAGGATACTGAGTTGCCTCTGGAAACCCAGCACTGAGGCTTACCTTTGAATTACAGCCCACAACCACCTATAAGCAATGTTGGTAGTAACCATTGTGAAAACCAAGATCCAAATCTAGTTCTGCAATAGCCACACTTGCCTTCTGGAAGCTGCAGGTCCTGTTTTTACAGGAGAAGGAAACAGGTTTTGTCCAAGATCATATTCACTCATCCCAGTGGTTATGTCTCCTTTCAGTGTCAGCAAAGGCTTCTGACTGGAGTGCCCCATGCCACCCCCATGTAACCTGTAATCAGATTGCAGGGCTTTCTTTAAGCACTCAGAATAAATAGATCAAGATAAAAAGCCTTGCAATGGTCCGTGGAGGAACAATTCAGAATCAAAAATTTTCTATTCTCTGATTTTAGTTTATGATCTCAGTATCTTGAAAACGTGGCAAGTTTCTTTCCTCAATAGTATAAACCTATAGGGTGAACATTCCATAGTGAGGAAAGTCTTATTGAGTCCTGGACATTTTCTCAGGATGTCTTGCACCAAAATATCATGATTCTCACCAAAATACTTAGACAGGGATAAAATAGAAATTCTTCCCTGCTTCAAGTGCTAGACTCCACTATTTTTCTTGAGGATGCCAGATGTTCTGTTGACCATTTCGAAAGGAGCTCTAGAAATGAAATTCTGCAACTTTAAGACTATATTTAAAATATAAAGGTTTCTGGAAATATTCCAGTGATGTCATTTGTTGCAGCTGTTCACTCTAAAGGAAAATTTAACTAACGAGGGGAAGTATTGACTGAACATAAGGATGTGGTCTAAAAATGAAGTAGAAAAATGAAAAAAATATATGTTATATCTTGATCAGATGATGTAATCAAAATTACTAACAGAATTTATAGATAACAAGTATACTGTGTTATTATAAAGATACAGAAAGTTGTGTAGTAGTGTAAAAGCTTAGTGCAAAAGTGTTTTACTCCCCATAGTTTTAGATATTACATTAGATTTCATTGTGTCTACTGTACTATGGACAAAAGCCTGAGAGAGGTTGGAATTCATACTTAAATATTCTTTCTCTCTATTTATAAAATGAGCTGTTTTTTTCCTCTTGTATGTCTTGTTTTTAATGGGAATAGTTTAGTGAAAAATTATGGCATCCTGATAATAATAGGGCAGAAAACAAATGGCTGTTTTTCTCTGGCTTGAGAATAAAAAAAATCAGCATTTTGCTACATGCTAATCTATATTTTAGAAAATATTAAAAATATATCTTTTGAATTTGATTTTGATAATAGCATATATGATGATGTTTGTTAAAGAAGAAAAGGATTATAATTAGTTAAATGAATCAAATCAGAATTTTTTTTAAAAAAAGGGAAAAATATTTACAGTATATCATTTACTGAGAAGATTTTCTGGTATCAAGCCATCACTACTTGAAATGGTCATTTAATTATATTATAAAAATATAATCTGACAGATTAATTGAATTTCAAGGAAAATCAATTTGCTAAGACAGGAGCTTGTTTTCTGTTGTACAATATCTACTCTAATTAAAAATGATAATGTGTTTTTCTCTCATCTATTTTTTATTTATCTTGTTTATACTTTCAGAAAAAAGGTAGGACCTGGCTAAACAAAATGAAATGATAATGCCCTAAATTTTGATTTGGAAATTTACTCTGTGATATTGATAAGGGAAGACAAGGCATTATACTGCACATTAAAAAAAAAAAAAAAAAAAAAAAAAGGTTCCTAATATGGCTTTTTTTTTTTTTTTTTTGGTCTTCTGGTTGGATTGTTTTTGATTTGACAGATACAGAGATGAGGGGGAGGAGTGAGGTGGAAAGGTCCATGAGTTCTTTAGTGAGTGCCATAGAACCATAGAATCTCTGCATTAATGGGAAGTCTTGAAGTGTTCAGGGTCAGCACTAATGGATAAAGCTGCAAGATAGGGGATCAAACTGAGTAAGAATATTAAATGATGCATTCTCACTTTGCCCTCACTTTATGAAAGCTAAAGGTCAGTGGCTGGGATACTGTTCACCCAAGACTGGGTGCATTAGATGGGCAGAGCACTAGAATCCTGTGTGTACAATTAGCACTGAGGACACTTTTTATTTCCTGATGCAAACTGGATTAGGAGGCTCTAATATAGTTCTAGCCAAAGAACATTAGATGTCTGTGGTTATTTTGCAGCAGTCCATATTTAACTTTTTGTTCTTCATGGTAGGGGCCCATTGCAGACGAGATGTTTCTATCCAGCGCCAGAGTTCATGCTGAGTAAATGTCCCTGAAATTACCCCTGAGTGAGATTTGTTCCCTTCTGACTGAACTTGGCATATTATCAAAAGCCCAGACTCTTTTTTCTCAAAAGACAGCAGCTGCACCAAAAGAATACCCTGTGTGTGAATCTTCCCAGCAAAACAAACCTCAGACACATCTCTCTATGTTCAACAGCATCTAGTTAGTTAACAGTTCACTGCGAATAGTATTTCGCTATGTTAGAATTAACTAAATAAGGAATCCACTGCTTCTGACTGGTTATATAAGATCAGCATTATTCAATCCACATCTTATGGTAAAGATGACTGTAGAAAAAGGGTTTAATTTGCCATATGTACTATTGGAAACTGAGACAGTAAAAATTCTGGATATACTGCATTGAAAATGTCCTATAGATGGATATAAATTAATGAGGAACACTCCTGTTATCCTCTTTCCCCTATCACCTATTTTTTGCTAACTCATTATTTAGAGAGGTGTCTATAGGCAGAAAATTTATGTAGCACCATCCAAACCAGCCAAGATACCCTGATTTTGTAAGTTTGCCATTAACAGCAAAGGACCATTCTAATTAGTCTATGGCAAGGTTTGTAATAATCATGTCAATTTATCTTTTGATAGCATTAAAATATATTTTCACGCTGTGGTTCATTAGGAAAAATGCAGTTTTTTTTTTCTCCCCAGACTCCTGAATCTTGTTAACAGGAGATACATATTTATATTTTCGCTAGTGCTAGTATTTGTAGATCCTGCAGTTAACACATTTACTTTGTGTCTAAATGATTAATCATATATTATGTTCTTTTAATCAGAAATGTAAAAAACCACTTAGAGGAAAAATATTCTGTTACTCAGAATCTTTTGAAAACTTTTTTCCTTCAAAGCTCAGATTTTTTTATTATTAAGTATCTTCATTTTGATAGGTCTTTCTGTACATGTAAATAAGCATCGTTGAGTGTTGAATTAGATGCTAGAATAAATAGGATAGATTTAGTGTCATTATGGGTAATGAGACACCCTTGCAATCAAGCTTGCTTCTTAGCAATGAATGTAATTTCAAGTAATGCTGTAGAGCTACAAAGTGAAGGCCAAAGTCTCTGAAATCAGGATAATTTTATACTTTTTCCTGTATTGTCTTTTAAGTTACTAGGCTTTAATATCCTGTGTTTTGTTTTGCTATTGTTGTTTAGAGAATGCACGCATGCATATGTGTGGTCATAGATACACAAAGAATACCCAGCAAAATTTCCCTCTCTCTCAAGTCCTTCCTCTTCAATATTCAATGAGATCGATATGAATATAATATTGTATATAGTATAATATCCAATATGAGCAATGCCTGGTTTGAAATGTGTCTCTTTAGAGCAGGTACTACCCAAAAAGATAAGAGAAGTAAAACTGGTGAGCATTAATTCTCATGGACGTCTCTTCTTCACGTGTTGGTCTGTTGACCTTGATACACATGCTGTCACAACAGTGACATGCCGGTGGCTGTGCTAACCCAAAAGGGACCAAAAGTGTGCATTGTGTGTGGGTGGTGCTGCACTAAGTAACCAGGGCAAAGAGACTCAAACTCCTTGATCTGCAGACTTCAGGTTATGTGTGTTTGTCTTGTATCCCAAGTGTGGAACCCAGGGCCATGGGATTTGTTCAACAACATTTGAATATTTTTCTTTTTCTTTGAACAGTTCTGAAATGGATATACTCTCTGCTAGCTCTGAAGGTATTCTTATTGGATATTGTCCACAACAAGATGCCCTGGATGAACTCTTAACAGGCTGGGAGCACCTTTATTATTACTGCACGCTGCGTGGAATTCCAAAGCAAGATATCCATAAGGTAACTATCCAGAACAGATTTGCAGGGGGAGCTATAGTCCGGCTACACTGTGGGGTTTATAAAACAATTGTACCTTTTGAACATGAGAAACCATCTAATATTTCATCTTAACAACTTCAGTAATAAGGTTTTTCATTGCCACAATTTTATTTAAATAATTTGGATTTTTTCTGTCTGTTATGGCAGTTCAAAACACAATAACATCACTGCAGATAGTAAAATAACATTATTGCAAATGAATTCTTGGGCACAAAACCCCTAAAAGAAATTAAATTTATGAATGGTTCAATGCCTTCACTATCACACATGAGGAACTGTTAGAGAACACCATGCTTTGAGTCTTGTACCTCTGAAAAACTCTTTTCTTCAGAGATACCATTTAACTTTGAAGGAACTAAAAATTATTTTATGATTCTTATAAATAAATGAACACCTGGGTGCTGGGATAGGAGCTGTCAGCATTCTGCTGTCTTTAACTTCTCAAGATGGGAGCAGTCTCTTAAATTCTCTAGCTGCCAAACAAAGCTTGGGTTGTCCAGGGAGAACAGGCCAAAGAAAATGCTTTGAGAACTTACGCGCATACAAGTTGACAATATCTAGGAATATCACTGGGAGCTTGGATTTACAGATAGAGGTGTAGCTGTGCTGATCAGCAGACTGAACTTTTTTATGTAATGAGGCAGCAAGTCAGCAGATACAGAAATTAAGTATGAAACAGATACTGGGTAAAATATGGGGTTTTTTCCCGGATCAGCAGATGGAAGTTTACAATACAACCTGACTTGAGCTGCTCAGTCTTGTCTGCTTAATTGCATCTCTATTAACACGAGAAAACATGTAGTGTGACATGAAATTAGTATCTTTCAATTCCTGCTGTATAGATTGGTCCCAAGTAGTAGATATTGCTGTAGCACTGCCCTTGTAACCTCCAAAATAGTGCCTGTTGTTTTCCTTTCATTTTTCCAGAAGCAAAACTGCATGAACTGAAATAGCTTTTTTGTTTTTTTCCTACTACTCAGTGCATTTCTGGCTGTTGCCTCAGGGTCCAATAAGTGGTTTGCAACCAATTCCTTGACTGTATGTGAGAGGGCTGCTTTCTGATTCTCTGTAGTCTTTCTTTTTCCTCAGCAGAAAGGTGCTGTTTCAGAAAAAAAGTAGGATTCCTGTAAGGGACATTGAGTATTCATTAGGACAGGCAATATTTTGAATTTTTACTGTTTTAAGCTGATAATTTGGGTGTTTCTGGGCAAAATAAGTAATTCTTGCAAGACTTTGCCCCTTGTCTTTGGCAGTATCCATTGTCCAGGGCAAAGCCTGGACTTTTACTTGTTTTAACATGTTACTTGCAGACTGCTCAGAAATTATCATACAGTCTTTTGTTTGATTGTTTACCCTTGATAATTTACTATGTTAATTTTTACTTCAGACTACTAGCAGAGTATTGAAACTATTTCCCTTGATCTAAAAGAAATATATTAAGGCATGGCTGCTATTTTTGCCCTCAACTATAATTAATTACCTGTTTTCTCCATGAAGTGTCAGCTCCTCCATAGCAGTTAGGGAAGAGTTCCTGAAGTGGTGTGGTACATCAAATACACTTCCCACTTCAAATGGATGAAAATCATTCATTTAGATATGAGTTATGTTACTGTGTGCGCTGAGAGAAGAAAAACATTAACCTTCCTGGACCTCAGATGATCTAGGTATATGCTTAGAGTATTCTTTATAGTCAGCCTTCTGTGCCTTAGCATCACATTTGTGAATGAAAAATCATCCTTCTTTTCAGTTATCTTAATTTTTTGCCTGCATGGATTGCAGAGCAGACTTTGTTGCCATATGCTTGCGATCAAGGCATCAAAGCGTTCCTGCAAGTAACATTTCGCTGCTCTGGTTTTCCTCCACCAAAAACTGAAATGCAGCTATCTCAGAGGAAAACAAATGTTTTTGTCAGTGAGCCCTCCTGATTGTGTGGCACGTCTGTCAAGCACTCAACAGCTGCTGTGCTTCAACTCAGAAATGGCTGGTGCCTGGAGAAAGTGAGCATTTTAGCTGCCTATAAAGAAAATAAGGCTTTGGAATGCTTTAGAGGAGCAGTTGTATGGAAACGTAAGCTGTTATTTTCTCATCATTCCCTCCCGCCTATGATACAGCACTCCAGGCCTGCCTCTGAATATTTACCAGTGACTAATTACACTAATATGCACAGACACATATAGTCTAGAGAGTGCATTGGTTTGATAACAAAAGAAACAAAAGAAACATATATTCAATTTGTTTTTTTAAGAAATTGGTGAGCAGGAAGGTGACTCACAGGTTGTGCTGCCGCTGAAGTTGTCTATTGAAGCACTAACGTCAAGGACCAAATCCTTTGCTAGACAAATTTATCAGCAGCAGGAGTTAAGTGCCTGACATAAAGTTGAGTGCACTTAATGTTCCAAAACAGTAATTAAATGAATGGGAAAGGAGGAGAAAAATGGGTCATTTACTATCAGTGTTAAGCTTCACATGTAATGTGAATTTTTATACTTCACAAATCTGCTCTGAAAGTTTATTTTTGTTCAAAATTGGAAAAATTATAGTAAAACTTTTATGTTATTTAGAAGGATATTGATTGAGCATAGTACTTTTAATTTTTATTTCTTTAATATATCAACTTCCTAGATCTCAATATGTTCCAAAATACAGTACTCATCTTGTTAAAAAATTAAAATTATTAGCATAGCATCAAATGGCATCCTTCATTAGCATTAAAACTTCTGTTGCAAATCTCAAAAGAAGCTTTATCCGGTCTTCTGAGGTAACTTTTTTGGAGTGCCAGTATGCTCTCTCTTTTCATTACTCTCCAGGAAGATTTTGCTCTGATTCTAGAATCTCAATGATTTTCTTACGCATTTTATTCTATAGGTGCTGGAAATGGGAATCTGTAAATTCATACATTCTTTGTATGTTTACTTATTTTCAGACCACAAGCAGAATTAGTGTGTACAGTTTTGTGAGATTTTGGGATAAAAAACACTCTTCCCCAGAAACTTGACCATGGATATACACTTTCCAAATATAACAAATAAACAACTTCAAGTTTATTTGATAATTTGAGTATGGATATACACTTTCCAAATATAAGAAATAAACAACTTTAAGTTTACTTGAGAGCCAAATAAATACTGTTTTGTGTGGAATTGATGAATGATTGCTTAGGATGAATGTTTAGGATGTTCAAACTACACTGTATCCACTTACTCAGAGCCTCAAACTTTGAATTACTACTTTGGACATGTAAAATTATTTTTCAGATGACTCTAAAATTCAATCCATGTTTCTTATCATTTCAACTGGGTATGATACATATTTTCAGTATTGGATCAGATTTGCTTTACAATAATTTGTTTAAATAAAGCAAGAAGTTATCCATTTTATTTGTTGTGTCAGAAATTATGAAATCTAATACACTGATGGATACAACCTTTCAACTCAAGATTGACACACCATTATGTTTCTAGTCTTTGAATAGATTGATTCTAGTCTTTCAATAGATTGATAACTCCCAGTTTTTCTGCAAGACACACACACTGAAAGTCCTTAGCACAACTTAATAATTTACTTGACTTTTGGAGGTAATTTTTAAAGGGAGTGGAAGCCCATAGGCATTAGTGGTTACACAATTACTGCTTTTCAGTGGAATGGATCTCTTAGTTCCCTGGTGGATGGAGGAGGCCATGCTTGTTTTGACCATTACTCCCACAGATAATGGCATGTGTGTAAAAAGTTATCTTATTATTGCCTCTTCTGGAATGAATATTGTCTTCAGGAACTCCACAAAGTATTGGGGGATTTTGTTTAGATGCTGCAGATTGAAGGGCTCATTCCAATGCCTATTCTAAAACTAAGTGGACTAGCCCAAATTAACTTTGGGGAAAATCTGTTGCTAAGTATATTAGAACTGATAAGAAAATAAGAAAAAATTTTGAGAAATATTGGAAAATTGGGAAATTGCTAGCTGATAGATGTGAAGTCTGTGATATTTTTTACTGCTGGTGTGGGGAGGAAGGAAGGAAGGAAACCATTTAAGTACATTATTACAGCCATGAATAGACATAAAATATTTTCATGGTTTGAGTGTGCTTACAATGTATATATTTGTATACAACTGTAGCTTTTGATTTGGCCTCAATGTTACCAGCTTACTAAATAAATTGATGTATTTCCTCACTCTTTGCTGCTGAAGGTCAATGAAATATTATTCAAATAGAGCATCATGATGAATATGACAAGGAAGGAGAGAAGGTGCTTGTGTATATATCTCACGTTCACTACAGAAAGGAAATCATTAGAACTGTAATTCTCTTGCCTAAATGTGTATCTGTATCTGCAGATTGATCACATGCTCAATTCTGACTTCCATTTAAAGTTGTTTAAGAGGGATTTTTGTATTTACATTACAGTGTAGTATGATAAAAAGCACTGGCTATACAGACGAAGTTGTAATGGAGATATTCAGGCTCCTCTACAATATAGCTAATATATATTTCTAATTTCATTCAAATTGCTGTTTTGTTGTTGCTTAGGTATTATTGATGAAGCTGAAACATTACTGGAAATCTTATAATATGCATTAAAGAAAAAAGTCTTGGGGTCTCCTCTTGAAAGAAGATTGAGCTCTATATTCTCATATTTGCTGAACCATAGTCTGCGGTGCTTTTTTGAAATATAAGATTTGAGGGAGGTAGCAGGATTAGGAGACTTTTTTTAAGTGAAACTGGGAAGTACTTAGGAATAAGAAAGTTGGCCCTTCCTTCTGCCTTTATGTTGCTGATGTCATTCAGTTCCAAAACAGTTCTAATTTGATGTTTTGCACCAAGGAAGTGTACCTGGATATGAGGCCAGACTGTGTTGTGCACTGTGGTGACATGCAAGGTTTTTCTTGGAAGGCCTCCACATTTAATGCAGCAACAAAGTGGTTACTATGAAATGATTCCCACCCCTCTTCTTTTACCTATTTAGCTTTTAAACCTTGTCTTGAAAATTTCTGTAGCAGGATGCTTGCCAGGCTTTACTTCCTTGTAGGAAATAGGAGATTATGGAGTCATGCTGAATGCTTGAGCACACACCAGAGAGAGGACAATTCAATGTGAGGAATTACAAATTTTGCAAAGTTAGTTCTTTTTAATGCTGCTCCCTACAAAGAACTTTGTGTTCACACCTGACATGATTGAGTCTCCTTGGGGGCTACAGACTACAAGATCCATCTAACTTGAATAGTTACTTTCTTCTTTATCTGGCACTATTCTTTGACCTTCCAAATTCTTCCCCATGCAGCATTCATTGTCTCTCCAAAACAAAAATAAAAGGCATTTTGCTGACTTTAGGTGGCACTTCAAAGCAGTCAGAAAGAATGATTCTACTCATAGCTAAAGTATAGTTTTGACTACGTTTCAGCCCTGATTCATGGTCCTCAATTACTCTTGAAGCTTATTGAAGTTTAAAATGTATATTTGATGTAAACATGGGGTTGCATATTTTTTCACATTCTGTTCTTAAATTCTTATGAGATCTTCTGTGTAATTTGTGTGACTGTTGGTGAATGTTTAGGAGGATAATCCTTTAGTCACTAATATTTATACATTCCCAATAGTAGCTGTCAAGTCATTTTTGTAGACAGGATAAGGTGTCTACGACATGCTTTAGAATACTTCACTTTGTGTGTTGCTTGAACTTTTCAGTATAATATTACCTGTGGCTAATTTAACATTTATAATTTCATTTTTTTAAACCTCTTAGCATCTAAAGTAGACAGAGCAATATTTCTGAATTGTGGGTTTTGTATGAGAATATGCACTACTGTCAGGTTATACATCCAGGTACCCCAAACACAGTGACTATGGATACCAGTCCAAGGATCATCACAAGAATATGCAGATTCTCACCTCTGCAGCATTGTTCCTTCTTACAGACAAATTTCTCTCAGAGATGTCTCTTACTTTTATAAGTTTAACTGAAAAATCTTGCTAAAAGGGTCATGAATATTTTGATCATTGCCAAAGATGCTTGCATAAAAATCTAATGAGAAAGTATTATTACGCTTGTGGCAGTTTGTTTATGTTGTATAGTGAATATTAATTCACAATATTGGTTTTTGAATTGTTTTTCAATTGGAATTTTGAATTAAATGGAGACTGTCCATGTGATATAACTAAGCTTTCAAGTCCCTCCTTGCTTTTTGCTGAAGGCAATGTAGAGGAAGCAAAGAGAATGAACCATACTGCCACTGGTGCTCTGGCAGTTAATGCTGGGCAATAAGAGCACCATGCAACTCCTTGTTTTACAACAATCTTCCACCTGTCCTACGTGCAGGTAGAAGACACACTTGCTCTGTTATAGGGTTGATCACTCCTTGATGACACATCCCCCCCAGGACTCCATGCCAAACACCTGCTGCTTTGCATTTGGCAGCAGCAAGCAGAAAAGTTTCTGCTGTGTCCCTCATGGTTTTGAGCTGTATCTCCATGGACAGTTTAGCAGTAGTAGCTGATATGGATGGATTAAGATTATTGCTGCATTTAATATTCTCTAGCACCAGTATTTTAGGGAACCTTGTATGTCAGGATTGTCTCTGACACAGGGTAAAGAAAAAGGCCATAGGGGACAGCATGAGCGTCGTCTCCAGCTATGCTCACATGCCTTCCCAGCTTGCTCTGATCATAAATTCTTGTTAAAGCAATTAAAACCAATCCAGCTAGGATCAATTTACCCCACCCAGTTATTAAAAAGTTATATTAATTTGATCCTGTTACATTTTGTCTTAAAGAAGCTCTAAATCTACAACTGTGACTTGGTTTTCTGACATTTTCATCTTTTTTTGTAGCTGATGGAGATCTTTTTTCTTGAATTTTCAATTACTCAGGTATTTGATTAAATAAATAGAAGAGAATACTTCGAAATGAGAGGCATTTTAGATCATTGACCCATGGACAGAAACCAAATACAAATGACTGTGCTGAGCAGTGACAAAGCCAGACTTCTATATGAGAAAATCCTTATCATTTTTGAAGAACAAAGGGGCCCCGGGGCAGTATTTTGCCCATGTTTAAGATTCAAAAGTAATAATGTGCAGCAAGTGTGGATAAATAAGGAAACAACATGTACATTTTCTTAACATGCATGAACAGGATGTTCTTTCAATCTATGCACAAATGCTATGTAATCTGTCTCATTTTTGTTGGCCTTCAAATTTGCAAACCACAGGTTGCAGAGGACCTTGTTAACCGGTTACGCCTCAACGCACACGCTGACAAACTGGTGAGAACGTACAGTGCTGGCACAAAGAGGAAGCTCTCTACTGCTGTGGCTTTAGTTGGTAAACCCCAAATACTTTTACTGGTGAGTAATACCGTGGTTATGAAAAATGGGCTACATTGAATTTTGTTGTCGTGTATGTTGCTCTAAGGAACATCAGGTGTTTTCCTGATCAGTCGGTGAGTAATTAATGTACAACTATCTTCTTTGTTCTGCTGTATTAATGGCTTTAATTTTATTCTCCAGTGCTCCCAAAAATAGAAAGTGGAATTGTTTTTCTTTTCTTATTTTATTCTTCCTTGGAGCAATTGGATGAGCAGAAAAAAAAGCCATCAACACAAATACAATTGTAGTATTCCGCGGTGCAAATACGTGTTTAATTGACCCATGCTCTTTCAGGAGACTCCTAACTCTTACTAGGTTGGATTTATTTCATAAATCTGGCTAGTTCTTACATTTTGTTGCATTTAGAAGTCACCCAATCAAGCAATACTTCTGAATTATATTACTTTGAATTATTTATCCCAGGTTGTTTTGGTTCTTGCATACTACTGCCCATTTAGGCCTGATGCTGGCCCCTCCAGCATAAACAATGCCTTCTGTATTGAAGATGAGGGAGCTACAAAGCTTTGAGAACTGCATTGTAATGCACTACATTCTCTTTCATACCATTGCCTGTTGTTTCACTAGAGAATATTGAACCTCACTTTCTTAAAACTTGGCTGGGAAGAGCTAAACCAGTGCAATAAACCTTTCAAAACAGTCAGGGGTAGGAAAGCTGCTCCTCAGAGTTCAGGGGGATTCCTGGGCTTCCAGGAAAAGATCGCAGGTAAACCAGAACCAGATAAAATAGTTTTTCTCCAGGGTTTGTGTTTCAGAAGATTACACATATTTTGCTGCTTCTAACTGCCTATTGTTGCCTCATTTCTAAGAGAAGACATTTTATTTGCATTTTTTGCTTTAACAGGCCCTTGTTCAGCTAGTAAAAGGAGGAGATTATCTTAAATCAGTGTTTTATTCCTGATCTTAGGAAATGCTCCAACTGGTTTTGAATGTCTTTATGACGATGTACTACTGCAAGTATCCATTTCAGCCTACTTTTTGCTGCAGGGCACAGACTGTTGCATATATAATGAAAAGAGGAAAGAAAGATATCTAAACATGTAAAATTCTTCAAAACATTTGCTGTCTTTAGAAAGCTAAAAGAGTTTTTCAATATTTTAAAAGGAGGGTTTTTTTTATTATTTCATCTGAAAGCAAAGACAGCAATATAAACTACTGAATCTGCTTTTAAATTGCATCCAGGATCATAGCTATTAATTTGAGCAACACTGTAGGTTGCTTCATGTTTATTGTGTTTTATGTTTTCTTTGTTAGCAATCCACAGATAATGGAAGACTGAACTAAATTTTTTAACCTCTGACATTGGCAGTGAAGCACTAAAATTATCTTCAAACTGGATGTTTTGTTTGCTTTGTTTCTTGAAAACTTTGCTTCCAGGTTTCAGCTGGGATTCCTTGCTGAAAATACTCTGGGCAAAGCCATACTTGTCTACCAGGTGCTGACACTCCCCATGGAATTCCACTGGATAAAAGCAACTGGAAGAGTTTCCTTCTTCCTAGTTTTGTAGTGACAGAGACTGGATTTATCAATCAAATATAATTCCTTTTGTTTCTATGAATGGATGAAGTTAAAAATTTAATTTATGGAGAAAGCAGGAGTAGATAAGAAGGGGCAATGTAGATTTTGAAAGCCATCCAAGTGGGAAATGGGTTTGCCAGTTTCTTTGCACTGAGTTAATGTTATTTTATCCTGTGAATTCTCTCCCTTGTGGTTAAAAATTCCTCTTAAAAGGGCTGTGGGAAGAATTGGCATAAGATGTCAAATCCAAACATCTTATCAAACACCTGGATGTGGGATGGGCAGTGTAGACATCTGGGAGGTATAGGACTTCTCCAGTTTTTTGTGCTCATGGCAGATGTGTATGCAGGTCAGAAACAGTCACCAAATCCTTCCAGAAAATGAAAAGAACTACTTCCAAGTCTGTCTTTTAAAAAAGAGTATATGCATATAATTAAACAGATTAATAAATACTTATAGCTATACATATATGATCAGCATTTATAAGTACACCTAGATTATATTTAAATATTGTTTATATATATATACTTCTTTACTAAAATGTGCCTTCCATAAACTTAGACCTTAAACTGTATGTGTTAAAGCAAAACTTTGATCAGGCTGTCACTTAAGTGGCCCTCTGAAAATGTGACATTTAAAGAGAAAAACATATGATTTTATTATGAATTGTGTTAATTCTTCATGCTGGGCAGAACCTGTGGTGTGCTTTTTCCATGCTGCTGTGTCATTTTCATTTTTCCTGTAGGATGAGCCCAGCTCTGGGATGGATCCCTGCTCTAAACGGTACCTTTGGAAAGCTATCCTGAAGGAAGTTCAGGATGGCTGTGCGGCTGTGCTGACATCCCACAGGTAAGATCCTTATCCCAGCAGCCAGCATACTCCTGTGCTGCAGAAGAGTATATTGTGAAAACCTGCTCACTCTGTTGTGAAACACAGATTAATTCTTGAAATTTTATGGCAATTCTTTCCTATTAAACAAAAAGAAACCTATTTAGATCCCAAATATTTTTCATAGTTAATTTTTTAAAAATAGAGTGTTGCTCAAGGGGCTGCAGGCACAGCAAAACTGATTAATAAGTAATTAAGTAAGTAATTCTTCTTTTTCCATGCTCTTTTTACTCAGTGTTCTAGTTTCTCTTCTTGCTTGGAACATCAGGTTACTTTTTTGTATTTGGCTACCTTAAAAATCCTTACAAAAGGAGGCGTGAGTGAAAAATTTTCTGATTTTATTAATTTTCTGATTTGCATCAGTATGTGAAAAGAGTAAGCCATGGCATCCTCAAAATGGATGCGTCAGTTATTCTCTTATGCATTACTGGAAATGGTAGGAGAGACCCCATCCTCTTAGAAGAGTCCATCTACATTAAATACCTTGTCAGTTCTCTGATATGGTCACTGGCATATTGGTTTAATGGAGGAAACATCAATACTGTTTTGTAACATCTATAGTGAAATGAAATAAATTAAATGTTCCCTCAGGTAATGTATATAAATATATATATGGTATGTATAATTATATTAAAAATTCCTTTAAATGAGGGAAAGATCATGAAAACATGTTCAGAGAAGAGAAAATTCAATTATCAGAACAGCAATGAAACATTTGACAAACGAGATTTGAAGTACAGATGAATTAATAAAGCAATGTGGCCAAACTTCCTCCAATGTTTTATATTTTCATATTTTTTTTAGATATTGTTAAGATGAATTTGTTGTCCCAGTCCATCATTGATGGAAAAATTTTCCAAACATTTTTAGTATGTTATTTACAGAAGCTGAATTTTAAAATTCATGTACCTGGGTTTGATGGCCAAGTGCTTACCAGCACACTCATGTAGAGAAAGTGGGTTATACACTGTGAATTCAGCTCTGTGATTTTCAGAAAAAAATATGCTTTGATTTTTTAGCCCAGATTAAGAACCTCTAGTTGTCAAACACCAGCTAAATAGAAGAGACCTGTGATCTCATTGCTAATATGTTGTAAACAAAATCCATCAAATTGTACTAACCACACATTTAACTCTACAAATGAATGACTTGAAGCAGACCATAAGTACAATGTTACTGTTCACATTGTTGTGCCAGGGTGAAGGAAGGAGAAATTATTTTATACTATTTATACTATTGTCTGAAGGCCATTGGGGCTTTGAGATTATTTACTTGTATAAGTACAGGAATTTTACATATGAAGTAAACTTTCGTACATGTCAGCAAATACATGTGTAAGGTATAGAGAGGGTTTGCTGTGTAAAAATCAGGTTTTGAGGGCTGTTCACCTACTTTTCTGAGACAATTTTTTACTTACAAATCTGAGACAAAGCTTCTGTTTTAACTGGGCAGGAGTGAGCTTTTATCAACTGTCCCTAGAGCCCTAAATTTGTGTAATTTTGCCACAGCTGGGGAGCATTATGCCAAGAGGAACATTAGGAGTCATTCAGTGAATTTCCTGATTTGTGGGAAGATGTGTCAGCTCTCTCCCTGTCTGTCTCAGACATCACAGTTCTCACCACAGCCTTGTCATGTTATAAAGAAATTGTTCCTAGGGCAGAACTTAATTGCCAGTGTTTGTTTTTTTCAAGGCCATGTGCTATGCAAAAGAAAGGCTGAGCAAGGTTTTCTTTTTTCTCCCTTTATCCTTTAGCTCAGAATAACCATGAACCTGTATTAAAGAGAATAACAGAGTTCATGTCTCCATCAGTGGCATTCCTGAGATTGCTTATGAGGCATTTGCCCATGGTATCATTACCACAGGCAAACGCCCCATAAGCAATCTCAGGAATGATTATATTCTGACCAGAATTGTCCAATAAGGTATGGACTAAAATATAAATGATGGTTTAAGGCTCTCTTCTAGCTGTCATGTGGTAACAGCTTTTGGTACATACTGATTAGGGTTATAACTTTGACTATCACCCTTTGAAGCCAAAGGTTTTGTGTACCTGTTTTGCATCTGTCCAGATTCTTGCACTTCAACTGAAGTTAGGTATAAAAAATGTTCTCTGATTTCACTACTAATTATTTGGTTTTTTCCCCTCGATTTATTTTGCAGTATGGAAGAATGTGAAGCTCTCTGCACAAGGCTTGCTATTATGGTCAATGGAGCTTTCAAGTGTCTTGGCTCTCCCCAACACATTAAAAACAGGTATTATGCATCAACATCAAAACTTCTGCATCTTTATTCAATCTAAGAGCTGGCTAGATGCTTTAGTAGTGCTAAGGCATAGGCACTTATGACTGCTAAGAACATCTTTTTCCTGCTGTCACTGAATTTAAAAAAGAGCCAATCAGGATAACTTAGCAAGCTAAATTGACATATGACATTGCTAAAATGCTTTGTAGTCTGCATTGGTAATTGAAAGAGACAGATCTGCATCTAAAATGAAGCACTTCTGCACATAATCTAAAGAATACATTGTGAGGCTACAACATGGCAATGAAATACAATTTGGTTCCTTCTGAGGGTTTTTCATAGCAGAAAGAAGCATTTTTAACAGGTCAGCAGCCAGTACGAACATCTACTTTGAACTCTCTCTGCTCCCTACCAAATTCACTGACAATTGCAGATATTTATGCTGTTTTCTACATCCTTTTCCTGATGTGCATAAGCCTCTTTTCTGTTTGAACTCTGCTCATGAGTTAATTTAATATCTATTAATGAGAATGTTTAATTCAGAGGATGTGCTCAAACCACCATAAAGGAAACAGGATCGGAAGCTGAGGGGAATGTTGCTGCAACTTATAGCTAGAATATTTACATTCAGTTGCAAATGTAATTGTTAGGACAAGCAGACAGTCAGCTATGTAAGATGATACAGCTCATTTACAAGCAGCAAAGCTACACTGCTTTGTACTAGCTCAGCACTTAGTTCTCTTAAGTGCAGATGCACTTGATATTGGGAACAAGCTCTACAGAAATGCTTTGGAATTGCTGTCTGCCATGCTTATAAGGCAGAAGTTATGTGCTTGGGACAACTTCTTGTGCCATGACAAGCCTTTTGGCTTTCTGGCCTTCTCTTTGGGTAGAACCATAGATCCTTGCTCCACAGCTGCATTAACAAGATGGGCCTGACTCACACTAGCTCCCTCCTTTCAAGTTTTTTCCATGGAGGCAAACTTTCAGTTAGGGATATTACAATCCAGATATTGAAAAAAATCATTGATATCTGCATCTCTAATTCTGATGATTCTGTGTGACTGTAACCTTGTTTTCATCTTTGCACAACTTTCAGTGCCTATTTGCTTCAATTTCTGCCGGCATGAGAAGTCAGTTTACTGGCAGCAGTTTCTTACTCTTTCATATCTAGGTCTTTGCCTTTGCCATCTTGTCTCTTCCCAAATTTCCTAGCATAGCGTGGCCTGTTATCTCACTGGCTGGAGTAGATTAGTGAGTGTGAAGGCATCCTTTATTTCATTTGTATGAGAAACAGATCATACGTAGAGGACGGTGTAACTCAATATGTAAAGGACAGTTCAGATCTTAGACAGGTGAAAATGCTATTTGAAGATGCGTGTCCCCCCACTCAGGAAAAATGGTATTACTTGGGCACTTCAGCTGAGTGTGTAAAGTCAGCTGGGAGGAATGTGAGTCTTCACTTCTTATGTTTCAGATCCTCTGGATTGAGTACATATCTCGGTCTTGTCAGCTTGACCTTGAGTGGGCAAAATCAGACAGTCCACAAAGGCTACCTTCCCCTTTATCTTATCAGTGACTTTGTAATTTTTTTGACACTTCTGATGTTTCCTTTAGCAGCATCTTTCTATCTTTCCTCCTATGGAAACAAGACATCAAAAGCATACTCATAAGTCTGCACTTATTCATATAAATAAGGCAGTCATTTCTCAATTTGCTGCACTACCTCTGTAGATAAACTTCTTTCAGATCACAGTTAGTAAATCAATGCAGAAGTATCCTGCTGGAAGTGTCATCATCATATTACTTCTTATTGAGATGATACTGCTACTGTTATTACTGTAGAGATACTCACAGATCAGCCATTCCAGAATCAAGACTTTATGAGTGACTCTTTCAAATTCTCTAAAGCAAGGTCATAAAAAAATATTTGGCAGTCATGTTCATAGCAATTATTTTTTTAAATTGTTGTAACTTTGTAAAAAGCACACCTTCTCTATATTAAGAATATTTCATACTGTCAGCAGGTTTGTGTTCCATGGCAGTTTTTTAATATATGTCCATCAGTGACCTTCACATGGGAAAATATGTGCGCTTGAGATCAATATTGCTGAGACTTTCTACACAAACTGTGTAGCTCAAGCTGCACGAAGATTTTTCATTTAAGGCAGGACTTCAACTCCTAGCTTATTGATTGACTTGGTCTCCCAGTTTTCCATGCTAACTCTTCAGGAACCTATTTAAAGTTTTTAAAATTTTAGAACCCTTTATTAAGAAAAAAAACCCGTGAGCTTTATCAAAGGACTTAATTAAAATCATACAATTTTCTGAATTTTCTCTGACTGCCTGATACATTTCCTTGGCTGGAAAAACAAAACCACTGTAGAGAGCACAGTCTTAAAGTGTCACACACACAGCTGCTAAAGCTTTCAGAAAAGACATTTCTGTGTTTTCTTTGGAAATCTTTTGACAAGTGCTAGAAAGATGTCAAAGACTGTTCCATTACTTGTGCTATTTTGCTGGCTTAATCTAGCTTCCAAACATCCCTCCAACACATGCCAATATGATTCTTTATCATAAAACCCAGGCTATGACATACTTAAAGTAATTGTTAGGAGATTAATTGCACAGAATCTACAATGTTTTCTAAAGTTCCAAACTTACTTGAAGACATTTCCTGGTATGCTACCTTATGGAGGATTCCTGCATCTACATGAGGTGGGGAGGGGGCAGAGAAGCAGAATTCCAAAGAAATCCATTGAAACAATTAAGCTTTAAATAATTTTAAAATCTTCATTTTCTCACTTTCTGCTCCACCTGAAAAGATTCCAGGACTTGGAAGAGTACTGAGTGATTCCTTCCAGTTTTCCTACAATTTAATAGCCCTATCATTCTCATTGCCATACAGAGTAAAATACGGTTTCTTTTAAAGTGTAGACCACAAGGACTAGTGAATCTAAGCTGCTATTAGGAAACATCTACCTGGAAGGAAGGATGTTTTCCTTAACAGCCAGCTCTACTGATATAATCACCAATCTTTTCCTAGTTTTTCAGTGTTTTTATGCAATTAGCACTATTATATTTGTCCCATGCGCCATCTCACAGTAAAAAACCCATCACCTCTTATATTTTGTTTAAAAAAAAATGTTCCATGAAATAATATAAGGAAAGCATAAACAAAACTGATTTTGTTGCATCTGATTCAATTTAATTACCAATACTCTAAAAGCTTGTATTTTTGGATAGTGTTTTTTTGTGCTGTGTGTGAATGAATCAGGCTACTAATATACACATTCATATTAACAGGAAAGAATGGTACTAAAATAAATTAATGGCATGAGAGTTATAGATTATCATGATTTCTTTGTAAGATTTTACAGCTTGTTTTTTAAAAATTGTTCTTATTTATAAGCTGTTCTTGACATCCTTAAGTCTGTTTTCAATTTGTTTCTACAAATCAAATTGAGCAAATATTTTGAAATCACCACATGTCCTGATCTGGCTTTGAAGATTGCAAGGAGATAAATATAAACACTATATGAATCCTTAAACCAAAGAAAACTTTGATACAGCTTTTATTTATAAATCCTGTACTGTAAGAAATAGAAGCATATTTTGATACTACACGTGATTCCATTACTATATCTCAAGTAATTTCTTCCTCTTCTAAATGTAGGCACATATACTAAAATGACATTTTTCTTCCATTCTTGGTGAATTCTGTCTTGATGAAGTCCTCAAAATTATTTCTTTTGTTTATTCTTTAGTACCACTCAAGCCTATAGAGTCCAGATTATGATCACCTTTTTGATGGATATGTGATGAAGGTTTAATGGGTCTTCCTTGGGGCCCTGTTAAATTTGCTTCTTTGCTTTGCTGGGGAGTTCAAGGATTCAGCTCATTCTCTCTGGCTACACTTCCAGCCCTTGGCAGATGTGAAAGATCATAATTGTGGACTGAGTACAGCTTTGTCAGATGGCAGGACAAAATTCTGCTATGAAGGGTATGGGTGAACTCCAGGAAGATGCTAATGTGAGACATAAATGCTTCATAGGGATATAAAAAGTGATGCTGCTTCTAATGTGTGAGACTTGATCCATTTTTCCAGACCTTCTGCAAGCCTGTCAGAAAATGTTCTTCCCAAAATGTCTTCTCACTACAAGTGTCGGTGTTTGGGTTTCTGCTCCCAGCTGCTGAACCTTGACTATATTTATATATGTTTAAACAGATTTAAAGTATCTACAGAAGTTTATCAGCAGAATAATAAGGGTAAAATTTCTATATAAAGGTTTTTTTATTATAGGTGGCAAATTTATAAAAAAATATCAAGAAATGTATTGGGTAGAAGAACAAACTGAAGGGCAATTTTCAAAAGTTAGCTTCTTAGTTCTAGATGTAGTTTGTCTGAGATTGATGTGTTAACAGTTGTGCCCATTAAAGCCTAATTTCAGACAACTCCTGCCAACAGAGTCAATTACTCTAAATTGTGAATGGATTACATTTAAATGCTCTCTTCAGTATTATCCATTATACTTTATGCTTTTTTAAAAAATTCACAAAAGCATTTTCATGTGAGATACAGCTGGCCAGTTCTCTGAGAACAACATTTTGAATATTATCCTTCATTCTAGGGCCATCTGGACAGACTTCTCATATCAGAAAAACCCATACCAATTTGTCAGGCGCTGGACATCAAGTCTTTTCTCAAATTTTATCAGCAAGCCATCTGATTAAATTACCCAACAATTAATTCATTTGCTATAGCTGTGTAGTGGTTTCGATTTGCCAATTTGAGGTTTCCTGGCCAATGCACCAATTAATGTGGTGGGTTCAGTGCTGGCGAAACAACAGCGCACTCACTAGAATACACTTCTTCATTTTCTGCTGTGAGATAGGAAGAAGGCAAAGTAGGCTCAAAATTTTAAAAGTATACAAAGAAAACTTTATTAACAGAAACAGAAATAATAAGAAATAGAATAAAATCTTCAGAACACTTACCCTCCCCTTCAGCCCCCCAAATTCTTTCTTTCCCTCTAATGATGTGCAGAAACAATTCAGTCAGTTTATCATCTCTAGAATAGTTTTTATTCAGCTTGGAGTCCCAAGTGAAGAGGGAGAGGAGTCCCTCTTGTCAATTTATGGAGACGTCTCCACAGGAAAACAATTCTCTCAAGGCTTTTAATTTCCACAAATAGCAGCCACATGGAAATCTGAAATTGTGAAGATCCTTCCATCTTTCACAGCTTTCCCACAGCTGCATTTATGGGCCATGTCAACTTATGGGGTTCTATTTTAAAGGTCAGCTGTTCAAGAGCGAAGGCTCTCTTTATCTATTTCTGAGATCATCTTCATGTCTGAGAACAGAGATCTTCTCTCCTTGGGGGCAAAGGATCTTCATCACTCTTCTCTCTCTCTCTGCTCAAACATCTCTTGGGATCACAGCTACAAAGTCAACATCTGCTTACTTTAGCATAGATGCCTTTTCTCATATCTACAATTTGAACACATCATCTCCCCATACTTTCAACAAGTTACAGGGGAAAAGAGTCTGATGTGTCAGTTACATTCTTCTCCATAGCTTTACAAGAGGATTTCAGCCCCAAAGTCAAGGCATCTCCTCATCCCTCCTATGTGGGACTTGACTCTTTCTTCACTGACCTTGGTGCCTTCATGTTGTTCCTCTACGTGTCCTCACTCTGTCCTTTTCTCTCAGCCCAAGGAGAATTGCAGGGGTCTGCAAGTCTTATCTGTGCACTTAAAGACTTAGAATGGAAAATATGTTGACAGACTATTCATATTTTACCCTTTTTTAAAAGACTGATTGAGAATATTTTATTGTTTCCTCAAACCTACACATGTAGTTTTCTTATATGGAAAAGAGAGGATTAAAATTAAAGTTCTTATCAATATTTCAGCCTTTGGTGGACACAGTGTTATTAGTTGACATACTAGCAATAAGCTTAATATATACTATAAAATATAAAAATTAATATAATTATCATTCTTCTTGACCAAAAAAAATCTTTCTGTTGTACATGAAAAATGTATTCAAGCAGTGGATGTGTAATCTTGTAACATCGCTATTAGTTTGTCTTTCAAGAGGAAAGTTTGAAGGAAAGAGCTCTTAAAACTTAAAAACCACACAGATTAAGAGCTCAGGAATGAACAATATTTGTTTTACTAGGAGTTTTTCAAACCTGTTCTAAAATACAGTATTATTAGCATTTATTAGATCAGGACTTCACAAGCATCAACATCTTTGTTTTCCACAGCACTTCTGGGAAACTTGATTTCAAATAGTTACTTCCGTTTTTATAGAGGAGTAACCAAAGATTGGTGCTAAAGTTAAAAGGGTTTGGGTAGCCCATCTGAACAGTTTATGACTAAATATTTTACCTTCGTTCAACATTGTATTCAAAGCAAAACTCCAGTTAACTTCAGCTGTAGCTGTGGGTGTTCCAGAAGGCACTGTGAATTCTCCCTGCCAGCTGGAGCCCTTGGTTTCCAGGTAGGCCCCTAAGAAGACAGGAAAGCACTAAAGAAAGGTGTGGTATAAGTGAGTCACCACAGACCACACGGGTGTATGAGGATGAAAGGGTAAGATTTGGTTTCCCAGGGTGTTCCAGAACCATGAGGCACTCTCTTCCCTTTCTCGTCCTTTCTCTCAGCAATCTGCTGTCTCATTTGCAACATTTTCTAGGCATTGCAGTACATAAAGCCAGTTGTCTGAGCAGGTACATCCAGTGTATGTTGTCAGGCATTCACAACAGGGATTTCATTACAAGGTGCTGCGTGATGACCTAATTGATGTAAACACTCTTTAGGTTGAGATTTGACCTTGAGGTGTTGATAAGGTCTTTTAGTAGATATTTTAGTGTGTATCATGATTATTATGATTATTATGTTATTAAAAATCAGTACATATATCATGATTATTATGTTATTAAAAATCAGTACACCCAAACCCAGTCATAGAAACACAATGATAATGTTACTTACTCCTGTCTTTTTCACTGTTGAGCCCCATAAGGTGATTTGAGGAAACAGTTTGGGTTCTTTATAGGCTGTACCATCAGCTTTATACAGGTGCTCTTGTTTCTCTGGGAGTGAAATATATAAATAATGCAAGAATAAAAAAATTCCTGATACTTGGCAGTATGCGCAGACAAACAAGCACAAATATGGAGAGATGTGTGCACCTGTTTAAACTGTTATCAAGATTTTTTTAGGGTTTCACCACATATTTGGAAATCACATCTAAGAATTTACACGAGCACAGAGAACAAGGCAATTTTGCACCCTGCACTGCTCATAATCTGGGACTGTCACTGTTATGACAATTATAATATTGAATACAGAAATTAACTTTAGATGGGTTCATATGAAAGCCTGAGTGTGTGTGAACAAATAGTTCATGTACAATATACCTGAACAAGTGTTAGTCATCATTTTAATAACTGTTTTTGTGTTTCTATTGTTACCCTGGAAAAGTCACAATTACTTAAAAATGATGAAACAAACTCTATGAATAGTACATGGAAGAGAGACTTTATAATTTATTTATGTCTGTTTGTTTGCATCTAATCAAGTTTATCTGTTCAGCAAGACTGAGGTGCTGAATAAATGCAGAAGGAAATCCCATTTTAAAAGTGACAGGGTATTTGCATTTGATTTTAGCATTTAAAAATACAAGTATTAACATTGTATTGTAAATACAAGTACAAATACAATTTTTAGCATTAAAAATACAAGTATTTAAAAATTAATTACCTTTTTTCTTGATATTGTCTTTGCTTGTTTTTTAATAGATGAAACAATTAAATACATTGTGTGATTTAAAATTATCTTAAAGTGTGATTAATTTGTTTTAATAATTTTTTTTAAATTTTATTTTCTTTTTTCACTATGTTTTTCAAAGTGCCTTGTTTTCAATGTTGTTCAAGATTTGTTCTGTTTGTAAATTGTATTTGTGTCTAAAGCTGTGAGAGGAATGACCTGGATGTATATCCCATGCTTCAGCAATTATACTGGTGTAACTAAGTTACCTTGCCTAGATGAGGCTTATTTTAGCTTAAACGATTCTGTGATTCTATTCACTTAGGGGAAGTAGAACCATATCTGCCTGCAAATGAGTGTAAACCAAAGCAGAGGGATAAACAGCACAGTAGAATGTTATTCCCTCTCTTTGATTTATGGCACATATTCTAAAAGATGCAGTTCCTTGCAGACACTAAGTGCCAATGTTCTCTTTACTATTTTTATTTTTTTATCCAATAATGTTATTTTGAAGCAGTTCTTTGATTGAACTAGTGCATACACAAATATGCACATTATATTTCAATCAGTAAACTTTCTGTGAGCTGAAATTTTTTGCTGTGAATATATGTATAAATATATCACAACATTGTCCAGGAAATGTACTCTTTGATTAGTGGGAAAGAAAAGCATATGGGTGATTAGATGCTCTTCTTATTCCTCAAAGTTTAGGAAATGGGGCCATGTTCTTCATTTCTTGAATTTACATTCAGTAAATTTTACTGGGGGATAGAAGAGTTGGTAAATAGGCTTTGGGAAGAGTATGATTTGATGAGCTGTTTATGCTGGACCTGCTGTAACTTAAAACAGTGGTTTCAAAGTTTGGTTTTGTTCATTTGAACAAACTCTTAAGCTTTTAAAAGGAAAATATAGATTTTTTATTTTTTAAGCAAATAGAAGTCTGATGATAATGTACTTTCTTTCACACAAAACAGGTTTTCATGGGTCAAGCTTAAGAAAATCTATTGGGTTATATCCTCTAGGGACTCCTTGTGACCAAATGCGGGCTCAGCTGTGTTTCAGTGGGGACTCTTGTCCCCATGCAAACCTCTGAACCAGGACCCCCAAGGAATGGGCAGAAGGGAACATGAAGAAGCTACCTTGCTCCATGTGGCAGCTCCTTTCCTTGATATTTGTGAGAATTTTCAGCCTTTGGGCCACTAAATCCACTTCCATTACCACTGCAAGGTTAAAAGAGGATCAGGAAAGCATCCAGGGGACTCCCTCAGTATAGATTTGGTTACACTTTATTTCAGTGTCTGACTGGAGATTGTGTAGATACATATCTGAAGTCAATTTACATAAACTATTTTTGTACTGCTGATAGTGTGGCTGTGGGGCTGCAAAACTTCCAAGAACAGAGGAACCATTCAGGTGATTTACCCAGGCTGACCTCCTCTTGGGGATATTTATACCAAAAGAAGCCTGAGATCAGATTATACACCAGCTAGCACAGTATTCTCTCTCTGAAAGTGATCAAGAGGGAAAAGTACAGGAACAAGATAAGCACATGAACTTACTTTACCACATTACTCAACTGCCTTCAGCAGTTTCTTTTTTAGACAGTTCTTAAGTCAGAAGTGATTTTAGTGGATCCTCACCATGAGTTTTTCTGGTCTCTTTGATTTTGGTGGATCCCCATCATGAGTTTTTCTGGTCTCTTATTCTACTCCTGTCAAGTTCTGACATCTAGCACATCCTATGTCAATGAGTTGTACAGTTTTCCTACATAGTGTAAGGAAGATTACTTCATCTTACTGACTTGGTGTATCTTTTCCTATAATTTAACACTATGACCCTTGCTCTTGCATGAGAAACATATTAACATAACATAAACATAGAGTTATTTCTTATTTTCATTGCTTAGTCATGATTCTGGGCTCTCTAAAAATATCTTTGACTGCCTTGTCATCTTTCTTTCATGATGAAAAGTTTTAGCCAATTTAGTAATTCCTGACATGGAAATATTTCCATTTCTTGTGACCTTTTTATGTTCCTTTTGCTCCCTTGTTATCTGAGTGCTCAGATACCTTGAGGACCTATATAAATTAGAAGTGTGGACTTGTAGCTTTTGCTAAGCTCCTGCTTCTGCAGCTGATGCTGTCTTTAAATAGTCAAGTTAATAAGTTTACAGTCAATTTGAGAATTTATATTTTAGCTTCAGTCTCATATTGGCATTTTAACAGAAAAACACTCAATAAGTTGTTCTCCCAGAACCACTAATGAGGTGAAAGTCGAGCATGAACTAGGAGTTTGACTGAGGAAGAATTGGAAGGATAGAGAGGAGAAAAATATTTCATTTTGTTTGAACATGTGGTTTTGTGTGTTTGTTTATATAAAAATAGAAGTGCAGGTGTAGTTAAAGTAACATGGCAGTGCACGATGCGTTCTCTGTTGAATAGCTTTGAAGAAATGAAGAATCTTTTGCAGCAGATGGCTGCTGAATGAATCTGCAGGCTCAACTTAGGCCATTCTAATGATTATGTCTTCCTCTTTAGGCCTTGAGCTCTCAGGTGCTAAAGGTTTGGTGCTAACAGTGCTAATCAAACCAGATTGTGGTTTCCTCTGTAATTCCACTTTGTGTTTCTGAATTAATTGAATTGTCTGAATCAGAGAGCAAAACAGAGTGAACAAAATGGTCAGCTCAGTTTCCATTTCCTCAGTGCACTGCCAAAAGCAGCTTGCTGATTATAGCAGGGGGAAATGTTTATTGCTGATCATCTCACTCTATATGGGGAGCTCTCATACTAAAACAAAGTATAAAATCAAGGTATAGAAGCATCATAACTCAACTAGCCAAAAGATGAAAATCTTTTAATGTTTTTTTATTGGTGCTATGCTGGCACTTATGCTGTTTACAATTTAGAACTAAACCAAAGTTGCACAGACTCCTCTGTCTTTGCTAATCAGAATTTTGATTCATTTTCTTTGGAAACTTCATTGCATACCACAATTTCATTTTATGAGACTGTTGAATGTCTCCATAAACCAGCATTTTTCAAACTGTAATTCAATGGTCGTTGTATAGAAATGCCAAAAAAACTGATCAGAATCAATGATCTCTTGTAAAATGTTGCCTCAGGTTAGCTGTCAACTAAATTGAATACCCTTGTTAGCTATATCCATCTTTGTAACAACTTTTTTTATTGTTGCATGTATTTTTTTCAGGGATGATGCTATGCATTTAAAACATTTAATTAGAGATCTATTTAAAGCATAGTAAATCATTGCACAGCAAATCTGCCAGACACTGCTTTGGATTCCACCTAATTCTGGATCTCTGATGAATCAGCACTGTTTGTCTGTCAGGCTACACTCTCCAGTAAATATTTAGTACCCTGCTCTCTGGACTCAATACAATTTAGCTCATGAAACATCCTTCAGGAACCAACAGACAGGACACTGCATCTTACTCCAAGAAATTAACCCAACAAAGAAAAAACCCAGCAACAAAAAAAACCAACACACAAAAAACCCCACAATCAACCAAAGGCTAATAAAACCTATGCTCATTTATCTGTGATGGAGCTTTTCATTTTTATGCAAAAGCTGCCACTGTTATGTGCTGCATAAAAAGTTAGGATTTTTGTTTGAGATCCATGGAAATTTTATTTTGAATTCATGTGAAATTCTTAATAGAATCAAATCTGCAGTCTATTTTTTTCATTGTGGAAACTTGCATTGCTCTTAAATTGATGCCGATTTTTTCTTTATAACAACAGAGTTTCTGGCCCACTGCAAAATAAAAGTTAAAGCCCTTACATTCCTGTGTACTTATTATAAGTGAGGAACATGTGGTGTTTCATGTGGGCTATTTTGCTGGGAATCAGTCATGCACTGATTAAACTGGACATTTATCTCAAAATAGTTCTTTCTATAATTTTTACCTTTTGATTGATAATCTGTAGTCATTTTTTAATGATATAGGGCAGCATTGTAGAGTGTGCTGTGATATATGCTCTGCTTTGATGACGTGAAATTGTGCCTCTCACCAGTCAGACCCAATTAAGCCAGCTGCTGCCCTGAATCGTGAGCTGTGCACAGGAAAGGCACGAGAGAGGAGAATTTTGGCACAAGGGCTTGTTACAGAGGTAATCACTAGGAACTAAACCGCTGTAATAAAGGGTTTGGCAGTGAGCAATTGCCACACTGGAGAAGGAAGAAAAGGGAGTTATGCTGCAATGAAGGATGTGGTACTAGTGGTGAGTGGAAGTGACAGATTTCTGAGGAGACATGGGCAGTGCTGCACAAGCTCCCTGTCCCCCTTTCAGCTCTGCCTTTCCCTTGCTCACTGGCAACAGGGAAGAGCTGTGGCAGTGGAAAGGTCGTCTGCTGTGGCTCCTGCTGTGTTTTCCCCTAGCAATTTACCAAGAAGGAGAACCCAAAGGAAGGAAGATATGTAGCTGCAAAGGAGGGAAAGGGTGCAGCACAGCACCTTTGTGTCCCATGTCTCTGCTGAGCTCTGTCAGTGCACCCCAGTCTGGGGACTGGTGCAACACAACCTCCATTGCTTAAGAAATGTGCATAAGAACATAGCTGTCACTTCAATATTCACTGGTTTATTGCAACTTTCCCAAATAACCATCAGCAGTGAATAAGGCTAATAAAAAAGATAGTGTTGGTTAGATTGCCTGTACTTAACTTTTATCACACTTGTGTTGAGAAAGAGAAGTTCATTTCCTAAATTATTCTGAGAGAGATTGAATAGTCATAGAAGTCAAAGAAAATTTGTTAACTTCGGCATCTCCCTAAATATCCCTGCACTTGCCTTTGCATATCTTTAAAACACCATTGTGTTCACATTGCTGAAATCTTTTGAAGGTTCAGCTTTGTTAACAGATTTGAAAAATAGTGCTACATGCCCATTTTTCTCATCAGAAAAGTTGAAGGACTTTTTTTTCTTTTTCTGTATATGTGATGTAATCTTCATAGTTTTATACTGACCACTCAAAGCAATCTAGCAATTAAAGCATAGTTTACTTAACAAAAGTTCAGGTATATTAAGTAGTGAAAAACAATAGTAACTAAAATTTGGCATAACATGTTTATTGCCTCTGTTATTATTAATTTTAAAACTTTCTAATTGAAGTTCTGTCATTCAATAGCATTATAGTAAAATCACAGTGATATGCAGTAGGAATGCATGATATTTGATATAACTGTAGGAAAATCAATTGAACCAAGTGTTCTCCTTGTCTTCATGGTGTCCTCATGAATTTATGTTTCTGTGTCTCATTCCCAGGTTTGGAGAGGGTTATTCTGTCAAGGTTTGGCTTAGCAAAGAAATAAGTTATGGAAGAATGATTTTGGACTGTCTACAAATGCATTTTCCTGGAACACAGTTTAAGGTACATATAAAACTCCATGTTGTAGTATATGGCAAGATTAATTTGGGGCTTGTAAGAACAGTATGTACATGTTTGAATATTTAAACATTTGGATATATTTATCTTCTTGGGAAAAGTACATATAAATATACCTTTCATTTTTCTATTAAGCAATTCATAAAAATTTGACTTGTGATGTTGTTTGAATCAACTCCAAACAGGCATTTAGGCAATGTAAATAAAAAGGTCTTTTCTCTGACTGAAAATTTCCTTTAGCTTTTATTATTGAAGTTGAACTCAAATCTGTGTTCACCTGAAGCAGGACTACAGTGTAGTCACTAAGAGTATTTGTTTTGACTGCTTTCAAAGCCCAGAGTTGATAAGTGTCAGCCTTTACTGTGATTCTTTGATTTAATACAAAGCCTTATAAAAGACTTATAGCAATTACATTTCAAGAAACAACACTCTCAAAGGCTTTTACTTTAACTGTGTACAGGAAAAGAATCATGGGAAACAATGTCTTAGATATGAACCTCTTTGTGCGTAAAAGTCTGTATTGTTCTCAGACAGCTGCGTGTCTGTGCATGTTCAGCCTTTTTCCAGACTGCATTGTAACAGCCCTAGTCTGTTAGATTCAAATTTTTCTAAAGTTTTATATCTTTTATGAGATTAACAAGATTTCATCTCACAAAATCTGTACTCTCAGTATGAGCTACTCTTTGTTCTATGAATGTAGACAAAATATGTTATTTTTTAAAAGCTCATATTTTCCAGATTAATCTGCAATAAGAGCCTATTGAAGGTAGACTGATTGTAAGCAAGTGTAGGTTCATGACAAAGTACATTCACTTTTATGTGTTCTCATAATTTTTGCTTGTTTTCAGGGACAGCATCTTAACGTGCTTGAGTACCATGTACCAAGAAGTCAGGGATGCTTAGCAGAGCTCTTCAGAGTCCTAGAGAATCACAAAACTTTTCTCCAAATCAAACACTACTCCATTAGCCAAACTACATTGGAGCAGGTATTTTATCGTTTGTCTTTCTTCTCTTTCCCTCCCCCCCTTTTTTTTTTGCCTAATTGTGTTGTGTATTGTAGTTATTGATGTAGTAGAATATTGTATTATTTGCTGGGTAACCCAAATGTATGTAATACTCCAGCAGTTCCAGGCCATCTCAGGTCACACAGTGATTCCATGTCCCACACTGCTTTTATGCTGGAGGTGAGCACAGTAAAAGCATCACAGCTAGAAAAGGCATCACAGCAAGTCACATTCTTGTAGTGTGCACAAACATAATCTTTGCTTAGATGAATCTGGAGCTGTGTGGGACAACAAAATAGGACTGTGAACTGCCACCTCTACAGCCCAAAAGTTGGGATCTTACCAATGTCCTTGAATAGGCTGAATTGGTCTCTGTAAATTGTGGTAAACCTTAGACCTTCAGAACATTCTCCTGTGAGAATTTTAAATGCACAAACAGACAGAAGAGACCCAACTGCTAAAGATTGTGAAATCTTATTGTGACAAAAAGAACACATTGATGGCAAGCATGGGATTTCTGAGTGATTGTGGTCTGTCACATCATCTTCATAGGCAGCTGCTTGTTATTCATTCCGCAAACTGAGAGGCACATCTTGTCAAAATATTAATTTTCTGTGATTGATGGTGTGAATTTGTTCCTTTTTCCCATGTGCAAATCATTATTGAAGTATTCTCCTCTGTGCTGGTCTACTAACTACTTGTAAATGATCTATTCACTGAGTGACTGCATATAAGGTAATTTCAGCCTGTTTCTTCAGGCATTGTTCACTCAGGTTTACTTCCTCTCCATTTTTCATGGTGATGCATCACCTCAGTCACCTACCACATCTTCCTCTCTCTGACTGTCAGTTTTAAACAGGAAAATAGCTCTTCACAGTAACAAACACACTTTAAATGCACCCCAAGTTTGCTTGCATGTGAAGAGGATCATTTGAATAAAGAAGAGCCATTTTCCCCTCTACTTGCCTTACTGTGAAATGCTTGCGTCGTTAAAAATGAAACAAATCTTTATGTAGTAAGATCTGTGTTTAAAAAAACCCAAACCAATTCAAGGAGACGCATTAGTTTTTGAATCAGAAGTGTGCTTTCACCTTGAAATATTTGCACCCTCCTCAGTAATATTTATTGGCAGAGACAACAGACTCAGATTCTTTAGTTATGTCATTCAAAGACAATTAAAACCATTGTTTCATATTTACTTGTACATAAAATGCCTTTTTCAAATCCTGGTAACTTATCATAATTTTTATAATTTATCAACCCCTGTCTTAGCTGGAGAGGGGAAGAGGGGTTATTTCTAGAATTTATAAAACATGTTTTTAGAGGTGTTCCCTCAACCTGAGTTAATAATTATTTTATCAAAAAAAGCTAAGGAGAGCAGATAAGAAATGCCATCATCTATATCCCCAAAGTCTGAATTCAATTACTTTTATTTTGAAAATCCTACTTTTTATCATGTCTTACAGGTATTCATTAATTTTGCGACACAGCAACAGGGAGTCCCGCATTCTTCACAAGGATCTCCTGTTGTTCATCATGATCATCTCCCAGTCTAGGCTCAGAACAGGATACAGCTTCAACATAACATATGAGTGTGTGTGTGTGTTTGCATATATGTACACACAAGCTATATGCAATAACTTTTCAACTGTGAGCAATTTGTGTATGAGAAACAAATAGTAAAACCAGAGGTGAGTTTTTATCTGTAGGCCCAAAGGAATGGTACCAGTTCTTGGTTAAGCAAGAAACTGATTATGAGGACCAAAAAATCTGCCAAAAAGTAGGTTTTCTTAATTTAACTGGAATTTTAAAATACAGATAGCCCAATTAATGTAGGGGGGGGAAAAAAAAGGCTGATCTGAAATGTCAGTGTGTATTAGATTTTTTTTTGTGATAGCTCTGCATTCATTTGACTATAGTACTTTCTTGCATGCACACTTAATATCTAACTTTTACATGATAAGGCAAGAAAAAACAATTGAATGGTAGCAATAGCTTGGCTATCACCCAGTATTTTTATTTAATCACACAAATTGAGAGCCTTTCAATTTTCCTGTTAATTCAGTTCTGTGTTGTGAGAAGCTAAATTAACCTTTTTGTTGTATAAAGGATGCACTGTATTCCATAAGGCTTTATGTTAAAGAGGTTATTAGTGTACTAGCCTAGTCTGCCTCCCAGTTATCTTAAGTAAATTTAACAAGTTTTCATAAATCATACTTGACAATGAGCCTAAGCCTGTAGGTTGCTGCTGGAAGTATTCTCAAGTACCTTTTTAATGACCTAGTTTGTTTTTCTCCTTTTTTTTTTTCCTTTTTCTTCAAAAAGAATGTCAAAATGCTGTTTAATGGGAATGTTAAAGGAAAATAAGATAAAAATTCAGACTGTGATCAATGAACTTCTCAATAAATATATCATGATGCTAGATACTTCAGACAAGGCCACAGTCTTCAGCTAGTACTTGTGCAAAATAAGTGAACATTTAATGGATAAAAACTCCTTGTATATTGTGCTTGGAGAAAAAAAATGTGTGAATTTTTCTTTTAGTAAATGGCTGCCTCTTCCAAAACAAATCTTTGAAGCTTCTATGAAATTAGCTCATGCCATTTTATTGAACTACACTGTCAAATAGCTGAAATTGTAGAACCAGTGACTTAGAAGTTATTTGCTGCAATATGATTTTGGGTGTGCAGTGGTGAGGGAAGTTCACTTTGAGATGGGAGAATTTGATTTTAAATGGCCAATATTGCAGAGCTGCTACTATAATCCCCTGCTGTACAATGATAAAATATTAAATATATATATATTTGTGTTTTATGCTTTGCAAGCTGACTCAGAAGACTGTTTATTGAGGCTTGATTTGTTCATGTTGCTTTGGCCCATTATGCTTTGTTAAAATCAGGAATTCAGGCTGCCTATTTAAAAAGATGAAATTAGGTCCTTGAAAAATAAATAAAATCCTAAATATTTACAGGCTTTGGCTGCATGTGCATATGGGTCAGAGTGAGTGAGCTTATGAAAGTGCTTCATCATTAGAATGGATTGGTATAATATCAGAACTCTGCCAAGCTACTCAAGGCCCAAAGGACCTAGGGGCCATTAAACCCCAACAGCCACCACCCTCCTAGAAGTGCCACAGCACAATGGGGTGTCCAGATTTGATGTGAAAACTGTTATCTTTAATCTCTTCATGAGGGTGGGAGTGGAAGGTTTCTAAGGTCCCCAGCTGGAACAAAAACCAGTCTATTTTACAAAGCAGAGCATGAGAGAAGTAGTGGACATGAAAGGAAAAGGAAAGCAGATGCAGGAAATTTGGGCAGAAGCAGAAATATGCCATTATTGAAGTAACCTGCTTAATTTCAGCACCTCAGGATGGAAGAACCTGAGCATTCAAGGAACAGCCAAGGATCTCTGAGCCATAGTCTGTAACCACTCAACAGAAGAACATTTCTCTAGCTCTTAACTCAAAAAAGTAGAAGGGAAAGTATGACAGTCATGTGCACAGGGCTTTTGGCTTTTTTCTTTTATTTTTGTTGGTGTGTCTAGACCTGTAGGTCGCTGGTATTATTACTGATTGCTTTGCTTTGTGTTTGTTTGTTGGGGTTTTTTTTGTTTTTACAAACTGATATCTCTGTCTCAACCACCACAAGTCCTTGAAATAATGATGAAATGTACTCTAGGAAATTTAAGGATTTGAGAAAGTAGATGATTACAATCCTTGCAGTGTAAGGCAGTTGAGCCAAAATATGTGATTTGTATGAAATTGTGAAAAGAGCGCTTATTCCTGCTGAGGAAGGGTGTCAGGCAGCTGAATTAATAAAACAGCTTCCCTTGGTCAAATTCCTGCAGTTTGCTTCCCTTGGTCAAAGTCCTGCAGTCTGTTTTGACCAAGGGAAGCATAAAAGCACAAGACTCATTGTGGTGAGACTGAAAAATGATAGCCTAGCTGAATGCTCAGATAGGGGAGCTTCTTCAAGGCTTAGCTGTGTAACACTAATTAAATGTCACTTTTTTTCTGATTAAAATATGAAAGATTATATTAGTTTAATAGGTAAGTACAGTAAATAAGGTTTGCTTCAGACTGATGGTTGAGTAAATTCAGTTAACAGTGGTTTTCTTTTTTTAAATTACTTCATATGCATCTCAGGAGACCCAATTTAATTCAGACAAGTAGCAAACAATGCCTGTCTACCAATCCTTTATAGGTAAAGAAGGTCAAAATCTAATTGAGTGCCATGGTACCAGATTCTGTCTCAGAGGTTATTTTCCCTTTCTTTAACTTGTGGCATTCCTAATGTATGCAAGTTTCAACAAAAGTATTTTGAAGATTTTTGTTTCATTAATTTATTTATTTATCAAAATAAATCACTAAACTAGGAGTCTGGACAGAAAAGGTCAATTATACATTAATGATGAAAGAATCCTTGAATTCATAATTCATTAAGAAATATAACACCTCTGGATTTGGAATCAAACACAGCTGAGGATTTTAACAGTACTTCTCTTCTGTGGTTCTTGTTAGAAAAGTTTCATTTTATTTCAGCTGGAAATTTCTCTGACTGTGAAAGCAAGCCCTTCATCCTGAGCGATAAACTAGAATTAAGCTCAAAGTTATGAAATCAATTGAATAACTGAAATACTCAACACTAAAACTGAGAAGATGATAGTCATATTTTTAAGGGACTATTCCACAGCCCAAGTCAAAAGAAGGGCTTTGGCCAACCTTTGAGCAGATTGTTTCAGGTCCTCTCTTTATTCTCAAACAGTAATAGAATAGAATGATGTGACCAAAATAAACAGTAGGTCTGAACTTTAATTCAAAGTATCACAAATTCAGTGGGGGTGGAAGGGTGATAGTAGACGGGATGTCAAATCTCACAAATTACCTCTTTGAATATGGCTGCACATTAAATTTCTGATTATAGAGTTTTTTTCTTCTTACAAAATTACAGATTTTTTTTCTTCTGGAAAGAAAGAACTTATTTCTCTGGTTTGGTTCAGTCAGGGCCACAGATGATAAATTTTGCCCAGGGTAGTGAAAGACATATAACATGATTTTCAGCAAAGGAATTGGGTGCCTTTTAAGCTTGCTTGTCCTTGTGAAATTTGAATCACTGGGGTCTGAAATCACATACATTTGGAAGCATAATCCAACTCTTACTGGAGCTGCTCAACTTCCAGATCTGTCTAAAACCAATTTAGGTAAGGATATTGCTTTCCTGGTCTTTTCCTTGTAAGTAGTAAAGCTGACACTTTCTTTGATTCGATTTAATATGATCTAATCTTTTTATGTCAGCATTTCCAATTTTTCTTTCTTAAGAATAGGGAGATCAAAGCTAGCAGCAAAAAGATCTTACTTAAAGTGATTGAGGGCTGACTGGCTCAGACCTACAACAGCTAAAGAGAAAATGTTTCCTGAGTTGTGTATTAGATCTTTACATTACAAGTAGAAGTGATGCTGTTGCAGGTGCAATGGGGCGGGCAGCAGGTAGAGAGCAGAAATCACAGCTGTCTCATTCTTGCACAGAAAGCAGCAATCTGCTGCTATCAACGGGCCAGGTACTGCTGAATGTTTTAGCCGATGAGTTCTCTGTGCTGAATAATGATAGGGGTCACTGAAACAAATCAAAGCATCTTTCTTCTTTATTAAATTTTTCTGTCACATACTAACATTGTTCCAGCAGTGCTCTCATGCTTACTGCTACATGGAGCCATGTGCTGGGATAAATTCTGACTCCTTTCACAATGGCCCTGTTGAAGCCATGATCAGAGTCTGCGCTGTAGAGGTGTATGCACATCTTTAGCTTAGGCTGATCAAAGCACCATGGCTCATATCTGCTTTTTATGATATACAGCTGGAGAAAGAGGAACTATAGGCTATATAAGCAAAACCAATAGGTGAGATTTCCATGTGCAACTGACTAATTCCAGCTATAGAAGACTACACATACGTAATTTTACTGCCTGTGCATGCCATGGGCAATTTAAAAAGTGCCTAGGGATTAATGGGCTATGAGGTGCTCAGCAGAAAAATGTAAGATCCTCTAATGTGCCCAGCAGAAAAATGTAGGATCCTCTGATGTGTCCGGCAGAAAAATGTAGGATCCCCTAAGGTAAGATCAAACAGGAATCTTCTAACCCTCTTAATGAGGCAATAAATGCTGGTTAATAATAAAGTCCAATGCATGTAATTTGAGAAAAGTATTAGAAACACTTTTGTCCTTAGCAGGTGCTGAAACAGGGAAATGCAAACTTTATTCCATATAATATTTTTACATCATTCTTAATTCCTGTTCTACTTATGTTACTATATGCAGTAACCAGACCCCCAAAAAACTTCAGTGCTTCCTTCAGACTAAAATATTTTGAAATGTGATTGAACGTTCACAAAATGTGAAAGCTTTTGGAGTTATTTTACCTTAGATTTTTTGAGAACTTGTCCTTAAAACTTATGTAATTATACCTGAGTGTGTGAGTGAAGGAGCATGTGACATTTATGCTGAACCAAATGGAATATGCATGTAATGCTCTTGCTGAGGAGTTGTAGTCACCTGATACTTTGTAGCTAATGATAATTGTCTAATAAGAAGAACCTGAAATTGTTTTCTTAGAAGTCTGCTATCATAAATAATTCTGTTAGCAATGTGTGAATACAAAACAGATTTAATCTAGCTAAAAGAGTATTTGCAGAATGTGAAAGGTAAGAATCAAGGTCACACACAGCACGTTGAAGTGTTGTATTGTTGGGGTTTATTTTCCCTTTCAAAGTTAACGAAGTGATTAGAAGTGGCACTTGTCAGTGGCCAGCTACACGCTGAAAATGCTTATTTGTGGCCCAGAGCTGAGGCTGTTTACATGCTGATCAATTAGTAGTCTCTTCTTTTTTTTTTTACTACCTGTGTGTTGTAGACAAACTGGCAATTAAATTTAATACATAAAATTATATTCTGAGGTCTTTGCAAGCTGCACAATTAAAAATTTATTTTCTGGGTGTCTAGCAACTGAGTAAAATAGAAGTATTTAAATATGTCTATATATAAAAATGTTAAGTAAATTTTGAGAAGAGTCTTTGCGGAAATGTTTGAGAATATTGAGTTTTTCTCTGCATATACAATATAGATTTCTACTTTAAATCTAAGTGCAAATAAAGATGTCCATAATTATATGCTTCTAATTGTGGAATGGATATAGCTTTAACCCACAACCTTGAGCTGAGAAGAGTGGGAGCACTGAAGATCTACTACGTGTCTGAACTCAGGGATGGAGACTGACGACAGACTCTGTAACTCTGTAACAGGAGGGTGCATGTCTCTGCAAAGTGTGAAGAGCCCTCTTTTTAACCACTTCATGGTATTGACTGCAGGAAGAACTGAAAAAACTTCCTGTTGCAGGCCTTCCTTCCTTATAAATACCTGTGACTGCACATCTATCCATCCCATCTATATCTGGCAGAGAAACTGCCACAAATTTTCAGGACACAAGTTTTCAGAACCTTGTCTGTACCAAGGTTCCATTTGCAATGACTTTGCTCAAGATTATTCTTCTTTTAGTAGATTTTAGTGTTCTTAGTTAGCAATCAGTGTTTTCAGGCTTTGGCTTTTATCCTATTTTGTAATGTGACAGCTGGCTTTGTGGGGTTTTTGATACTGTGGTGTTATATAGGTCTTTAAATACACCCCAGCAGAAAAAAATTTTAGTGTCTGAGGAAAATGTTTCCCTTGGTAGATGTTTTGTCTTTTGCTCACTATATTGGTTGCCAGATCTTGGATGTGAAAAGCTTCCCTAAAACTGTCACTTTAGAGAGTACTGAAAAGCTGGGAACTTTTCTGTTTCACTTCTGCTAAAACATGGGAGCAATTTCTCTAAATAAATGTACTACTCTCAGCAAGTTCAAAGACACCAACAGGGTCTTGGCTATATTCTGCTTGGTACCAGAACTCACACTTGCACTTACCTGGCATCTTAGAATCATAGAATGATTTGGAAGAGACCTTAAATATCATCTAGTTCCAGCCCCCCTGCCATGGACAGGGACACCTTTCACTAGACCAGATGGCTCAGAGCCCTTACCAACCTGGCCTTGAACACCTGCAGGAATCTGCGGCTTCTTTGGGCAATTCATTCCAGTGCCTCACCATCCTCACTGTAAAGAATTTCTTCTGAATACCTAAACTAAACTTATTCTTTTAGTCTGAAACCATCCCTTCTTAGTCCATCATTCCACTTCCTAATGAAGAGTAGCCCCTTGTAGGCCCCTTCAGGTACTGGAAGGTTGCCTTGAGGTCTCCACAAAACTTTCTCTCCTGCAGGCTGAACAGTTTGTCTTTGTAGAGGAGATTGTCTAGTCTTTTAAACAACTTTGTGGATCTCCTCTGGACTTGGTCCAACAGTTCCATGTTTTCCATCAGAGAGTGCATCTGTAGGTGTCAGGTAAAAAATACCTGGTTCAGGAAGACCTTAAGGAAAAGAAACACTCTCTACCCTTACAAAAATATGTGTGTGTGGGGGGTCTATGTATTAAAAAATGTTTCCTAGCTGCTGTGTTCACAAGAACAACTGCTTAAAACATTAGATAATAATAAAGAAAGCATTTTTTATTCTATTTGGGTCAACATTCAGTATTCAAGGGTGGGAGTGAGATTTTCTCTATGTGCCTAATCAGTTTTGAACAGGTTTGAACATGTTTCCTCAGTAATTGCAGAAAGTTATGGAAGGTTTTTGGCAACTAATTTTCATTGACTCTAGAAATTAGAGTTTTAGTTGGTTTCATGCGCTAGAGAAAAATATCAGCTTGACTACCATGTTCACTGAAGAAAGCTGTACCACTTTCTTCATGTCATTTTGAAAGTGGTGAAAAATCCACAATCCTTGTTGACACAATCAAGGGTCCAAATAGTAAAACTGTCTCAAAAGTAATGGTCAGGTTTTAGGGCTTTTTCAGTGGGTCCAAACTGAGTTGAGAAATCAATACAATTATTTTGTTCTGTTCAATGTTTGAATCTTCTGATACTAGTATAGTGTGGCTGCAGTTGCCAGTCTGACTTCTGACTGTTGTCCTCAGGTCCACTCTTTCCTTCTGAACTGAATGTGACATTGAGACATGTACAAAATTCTGCAAGGTGACCCAGTTTTGAAGTTCCTGCCTCTGTTGCCAAGAAGCTTACAAAACAGTTATGGCACTAATTTAGATCACAATAATATAAAGTGTCA
Source organism: Melospiza melodia melodia (assembly GCF_035770615.1). Classification (NCBI taxonomy): domain Eukaryota; kingdom Metazoa; phylum Chordata; class Aves; order Passeriformes; family Passerellidae; genus Melospiza; species Melospiza melodia. Next base: position 103,816,656 of record NC_086194.1, read on the forward strand.
TAAAAGCAGATAGTATGTTTACATCTTGCCCTTTGGCATTAATGAAGGCCAGAATGGGTGCAGCAGTCCAAGTCAATTATGTTATGAAGACAAAGTCGATGGCAAGAGCCATCTCAAAGACAATACCTGCCCAGAAAAGCCACTCTGGTAGGTGTAGCATAGACAGAGGAATGCCTGAGAACAAGGGCAGTGTACCAGGGAGCATGAGAAACCAAGGACCTGGCCTTTCAGCCAGTTTCTTCCAGCAGAAGCATTTATGTCAACTGGCAGCATTGCAAAGATAGTACTGTAACTGAGGAAACAACAGAGCTTTTTCCCTATTGTTTGGTTTGGGGAAACAAAAAATCCTTACGTGGACTTTCCATCTGTTAAAGTAAGTTAAAGTAAGTTCTTTTTATAGGGACATCTTGCTGCAATTGTGGAATTTTATCTACTCAAAAGCATCAACAGTTATCTTTTACTAAGAATAGCAAATAGTCTTTGATAAGAGACCAGGGAAATACAAGCAATTCTTCTTGCTTTTCCTCTTTCCATATTTTGGGTTTCTTGAGTGTGTGTGTGTCTTTTCTTGTTTGTTTGTTTTGTTTTGATTTTTGGGTTTTTAATGTTTCACTTGGGTTTTTTTTTTTAATTGGGTGGTAGCAAAACGTATTGTTTTGTATAAGATTTGCATAGAGTTTTTTATCTTCTTTTTTTCATGCGGAAAAGTTAATAGCCGGGAGCGGAAGTGGATAAAGAAAATACTTATGGCTCTAGAATTTTTCAAATGAAATAGTAGATCTTTTAAAATTATCTTAAGCCTATAATTTTCTTTTTTCAGCCTCCTAAATGACATTTAATCACTTAGATTCTTTTGAAAATTTTATTAATTTTTAGCATACAAATCTTGATCAACTAAGTATAAAAATTTATTTTGGTGGCATATATGTTAATGATTGTTCTAACTTATTTACTTACCTCCTTAGAGATTTTATATGTTTTGATATAACTGCAGAAAAAGGATTTACTAAATTTAAATAAAACTTCATTTTCCTCAAACATATTGTATTTCATTTTCTTGCCAAAACACAGTAAAACAAAATATATGACATATTATGCAATAGGAAAAAGGAAATATATTTTAATCAGATATGAATAACAGATTAGAAGAATCTTTAATTCACTTTTATCTTGCTTTGATCTGAAACCAAACTCTGAGCAGCCAGAAACATTAAAGACTTAGAGGAAACAAGGATGACTCATTTTCTTGGTTCACATTGAATTGATTTTCTAAAGAAAGGAGTATGACTTTGAATTATATGTATCATTTAAAGTGTTTTGATATGATTTCTCAGAAAGTACACCTGTGGCAGATACTCAAATGCATCTGCCATTGTATCAGCTTTAGACATGTAACTAAAACTTTCTCCAGTATTCATTGCTATATTGTAGTTTTTCCTTCTACATAGCAGTTGGCTTAAGTCTTCCTTCAAGGACTTGGGCACATTGTATAGTGAAGAACACAAAGTTTCAACTGAAGTCATGCAAGCAAAACATGTTGGCCTCCTGATGTATCATCAAAGGATATGACAGTTTATTTGACATGGAAACTTGAAGCAATATTTATATATTAAGACCCTTGTTGTCTATGCAAAATTGACACAGTAATCTGTAGATATTTTAGAAAAAAGAAGATAATGTTTTATTTTAATATTGTTCTGATCCATTCTATTCCTGTGTGTAGCCAAAACAGCTTTAAAAAATGTCTTTAATAACTAAGAGAATCAAGGGCTTTGCTGTTCCCCATCTCTAATTTACACAGTGGCAGAGGATCGTGCTGCTACAGCAGAAGATTTGGTCTCATTATGCTTTATTGCAGTGAGGACATTTCTAGATGGCTACTGGCAAAAGTCAGACTAGAAAAACAAGTAGTAGTTTTCTAGGCTCTGCCCATGTCTAGATCACAGAACAATGTTTTCCACAGCAAATTGTGTAGATGTCTATACTGTAAATACTTCTACTCCTTAGGAAGCTAATTATCTCTGTCTTGTCTTGCTAACTTGGTATTTCAGACTTTAACTTTCTCCACTGAGGTGCTTGGAAGTAGTGTTGTCTTAGGCCAATTGCAGTTATGGGCAGTAAGTGTGTTGTGCTGTGCTCATGTTTCAGATCCAAAGTTTATAACTTATCTTTAAAATAAAAAAATATGAAAGGTGAACTTCTTAAAATGTAGAAGCAGTGGTGTTTGGGGAATGGGATGAATTTGCTACCTGCTGTCCTGTGCAAATGTAGCGGTGCTGCTTCTCATGTATAATCAAGTAGTTCAAGCTTGTTGCCAGTTCTAGCAGTCTGTAGGGTGGCAAATGTTCATGGTGACAGCTAGTAGAGGTTGGCTTTTCCTTTAAGCATAGAAACTTATTTCACTTGTTTGCTTGAAGCTGAGAGTGGCTAGCTTTATGGCTCTGCACCATGATGCAGACGAGTTCCGAAGTACAACGTGCAGACAATTCTTTTCCTTTTGGTAATAGGAAAGTTTAATTGATGATCACAGCTTGGGTCTATGCCATCAACATCAAGAAGTGTTCAAAAGCAATTGTAGGGATGTGCATATTTGTACTTCTTACCTCAAATCTGAATATTGCTTTGTCTACAAATGATAAACCATGAGCAATGGAAAGGACCTCACTACAATTTGGATTACATAGCAGCATGCCAAGTGAAGGCTTATATTTAAAATTATTGCCAAAATAAATTCAGTCTTGGTCCTTTCCTATCAAGTTACTTTGATTGCTTGCAATAGGAGAGAAAATAATGAGGAAAGTCTTATTAGAACTACGTAAAATTGTGCAGGGTTTCTTGGAGCACTAGAGGGAGCAAGAAGGTAAAAGTTCTCAAAAATACAAATGCTTATTTGGAGGTTAAATCCTTAGGGTAGAAGTCTACCCTACCATGCAGGTAAATAAAACTAATACACCATTAAAAATCGCCCAACAAAACACAAAGCATTATCAAAACTGAAGTGATATTTTACATTGGTTTTAGGAATTTTGTTCATTTGTAATATTTTGTCCTATTATTGTTTTTAACTCCCACGTACGCATACTAACATCATTCTTCTCCTTCTCCTCCCCACCCCCTTCCCTTTTTGTTTGTTGTTTTGAGGGGATGCTTTTGTTTTCATATCTCTGAATGCCGAGTGTGTGTTGATCTAGGCTGCTGCTAAGGGCTGGCTCTGACTGAACCAGAAGTCCTTGTTTCTCCTCATCAGAGACCCCTTTAGGCAAATGTTAACCTGCCAAGAGCATGTGCCTTCCAAGGAGGATTTGCAAATGAACTACTTGTTTTCCACGAAAAATATTTCCTGACCTAAATCTTTCTGTCCTAAGGAAACAAAAAAAAAAAAAAAAAAGAAAACTAAAAAAAGAAATTATATGTAATGAGTACTATTGCAGATGAGAGAATATTTTCCCTAGTGTCCCCCCTGCCCAGTCATATTAACTGTTCCTAGAATAAAATAATACATTCTGGTGAGCACAGCATTTCATTTTGTTTATATGCAAAACTGACCCCGAGCCAATAAATAGATGTTTTAACCAAGTGGATTAGCCCACTTGCATGTTTGTCTCAATTATAATCTGCCAGTAGCTTTGGAAAATCAGACATTTGGGGGAATATTCTCATCTTAGTGTGTTGGATATTACTGGCTGACTCCTCCTGGGATTTGTGAACAGCAATGCCAGTACAATGAATTTTAAATACAATTCTACAGTGCTGAAAAAGCCTGTTTTTTATGAGGCACCACAAGCATCATGGTGGTAAATAATTTAAATGTTCTCTTTCCTGCTCTCCTTTGTGTTTCTTGGAAACTTTAAGCACTGCTTTGTATAAATAAGAGCAGGATAAGTTTGGAAATGCTTGACCCAGGACATCTGCGCAGCCTGAGGACAGTGTGAGGTGACACCTGCCCCTAAGGCTTAGGGGGAGCTGTGGACAGGCAGGTGGCAGCAGCCCTTGCTAGAGGAATGCTCTTAGAGGCAGAGTGTGTGTAGCAGGAGGTTCCCAGTACTGAGAGCTGGAATTCTGTCTCTCCCAGCTTGCCAAGAGAGGCTTTGTTTGTGCTTTATAACACTGTCAGCAAGAGGCAAGACAAGTTCCAATGTGCAGTTGCCTCTTCTGAAGGTGAAGTGGGAAGAAACTCAGCGCCTGTTTTCTTTCACCTGGTTTATGTACGCAGGCATAGCCACTTAAAGACTTCCATGTTGACTGTTTTGGCCTTTGCCTTGCAATATTTCTTCTAAATATACCAACAAGATGTCAGGCAGCAGTGGCACCTCCCAACCACAGGTACAATGGTGACATGAAAAACCAGTGTGCAGTGAGATGTGCAGCTTTCTTTAATAGTTCCGTCTTCCACATAGATAGCACATTTTACTTCAATATTTGTGCACCTTTTGTAGTTTTGTTATAATATCTTCTGCCTTGCAATTATATTCTCCCTTGACAATTAAAGAAGTGCCAACGTTTTGTAAAACTTTCAGTTTATTTCTGGATTATATTTGCTATCCCAGTTTTCTTTGCTATTGTTTTTACAGAGTTGTTTCAAACAGAAATAGATCCATTTATACCAGTGCTCTGATTTTACTGTAGCTCACCCCAGGATTGGGTGAAGCAGTGATATAGTGAATAGGGTGCTGACCTGTGCTCAGTGACTCCTGCTGCAGAGCGAGAGTTGATATAGTGACAGGACCATCCCTGTAAACAGAGTTCTTCCCTTGAACAGGAAATTCAGTCTACAGGACTTTTCCTGATGCCCAAACTTTTGGTGGACATCCTTAACTTTCCTCTACTAATGCTTCAATATTTATTTCTTAGTACCCTTATTTATGAAAATAAAACTTTATTCCAAAATCAAATCTGTGGTATCTGCGGCAGGTTAGGTATCAAGAAGGCTTTTGAAGCTTAATTTGAGGCTTAAGCTATTTTGGAATAAGGGTTGTTTTTCTGAGAAGATAAAGCCACAATAATTACTGTTGCTACTTATCCAAACAGCATTACTGTTAACACTTAACAAAAGTTTTGTACAGAAGCACATTCCTCTGCAGTGTATCTAGGAATACAACACTGCCCTTAAAGATTAACTTAGTGTTAGGAAATGTATTCTCCAATTTAGTGCTCCCACTGAAGCCACCTTGAACCATGTGCTGCTCATTCACTCTGCCCCATCCCTCTCACCTCATGCCTCCACTCTACTCCCTTGTGGCAGCTGCAGAGGGAAACTGAGGGCACAAGAGGTAAGAGCAATTTACTGGAAACAGCGAGATAAGAAAATGAGCAGTAACAGCAACAATTCTCATGACTGAGTGTATAAGAAAAGAAATATTATTTCTCACTCTGCAGAAACCACCTGCAGTACCTGACCACTCACTCTACCATGTTGTCCTGAACCAAAGTGACCCTTTCCCCCCTTCCTGGAAAATGAGTGAACGAGAACGAAACAACCCCCATGTCCTTGCCATGCCCTCATCCTGGTTACTGCAAAAAATTAATCCTTTCCTAGCCAGAACCAGGGCACTTGGTCACTTCATATCCCAGGTTAGGAAAATGTCCCTCCTGAAGACAGCTCTGAAAGCAACATTCAATAATAACCTTAAATCTCACTGAGATCAATGAGAATTTCACGCATGTCTGGAATTTAACATGTACTTAAAATGTTTCATTGAATGAGGAAGGCATTAATCCATCTTTGGACGGTTATCTAGCTGGATGCAAGGTTCTAGAGACATTAACTCCCATCCTTTGTCTCCTTCTGAAGCCAAACACTCCTCAGAGTAAGAGACCAAAGCTGCCCCAGGTTCATAGGCTGGGTGCTGGTTTTTAGACTGTTCTGATCATATCATCTAGCTTCTCTAGGTCAGAGCTCAACTTTCACTCCAAGCCCATAGTAATTTTTTGAGTCAGAGAAGGCCATGGGCTAAAGAAACTGTCTGACCATCCCGTGAGTAGGAGTAAAGGATCAACCAAGCTGTCGAGCTCTCTCCATCTTGAATTACCGTCTGTGCTCAAATGACCAGCTTAACATAGGCTCTGAATGTGTCTAAGTTTTCTTCTTGTTTGGGTTTTTTTTTTTTTTTGCTGCCTTTCATTCTTACTGGAATGGAAGGCAGCAATCTCGATGCAGCTAAAATGATAAGAATTTTCATTTGCAATATTTTTAGTTTCTTTTCCATTTTGTAAAGGTTTCTGGAATTTCAGCCATTCTAGGAGGCAGCCTCTATAAATACTTGTGTACTGCATATGTTTTTGCTTCCCAGCAGTTTTCCAAATGAAATGATTGAAAGCCTTAGATGAAACAGGTCTCAATATTTGTGTATTATCCAGGGTAATAATGAATGGCACCCTACTTGAATATACTTACAGACTCTCATACTTTTTTCAAAGCCAGAGAATACATTTTCTTTATGTATTTTCATTATAATTTTAATTGCATATTTTTTCATAAGTGCAGGGCTTTAAAAATTATATATTTCTTATATAGGAAAAAGAGAACTACATTTTACTTTCATATATTCTGATTATAAAAGAAAAACAGAAAAGTTTTCAGTTATCCTGATACGAACTCATAGCTACTAACTCTGGAGTAATTCTGCATTTACATAAAGTTGAAGACTGGAAAAGTCTGAAAATAAAAGAAGAATTGTTGTGAGAAGAAGAAACATTTTTATTGAAAGTCGTGGAAATTGCTCACATGCCTTCAATTTATTGCTTCCCTGCTTGGGCTAAGGAGCCACAGAAGCAATAAGTGAAAAGGATCTACTGGGTAAATAACATCTCGATTTTTGTAATCCTTTCATGTACTTACAGAGCAATGATTAAGTGAATGTGGCTTCTTAAAATTGGGCAGTATTTTAGCTCATCATATTCATATGCCAGATATGCTGCTGTTTTGATAATTATGCATCTATTGTCAGAGACAATCTCCGCTTGTATAAAAGCTGCAGGTGTTTAGCACTTATTAAAATCAGGCAATTCATCTGTGGTCAAAAAAGGTACATGCTCAGCCTTTTTACCACTATGTGATATTGAATAAAGTTTTGCAACAAACTTCAATGATCCAGCCCAGTGCCCTTTCTTTTAACTTATTGAAAGAGAAAGGGCTAGCTCTTGATTTCTTTGGTATGCATATAGGTAGCTGTAGACAGGATTAGCTTAGTTCTGCTTGAATATTTGCTGTCAGAAATAGTGCCTTCTTCTGGCAGTTGCTTTTGACAAGCTGGAAAATGGATACCTTTTTACTTAAGGAAGATGCTCAAGGTAAGTATTCTATGTGCTCTCTTGTTGTTTGAGGCAATAGCTGAGCATATATTTTAAAATTTTAGTTTACTTGCTGTCCCTCTTTTTGATATATGAAGGGAGTGAGTGGAAGTGAGTGAGAGGCTGAGATATTCAGCACACAGCACCCTGGAGAGAGAGCTTTGCTTCTCATTTGAAATGCAGAGACCTCTCTGGTCAGCTGAGCTCATGGAAATTAAATACACGCCTCATCTGTACCAGTCACAGGATAATGTGGGCTGTAGTGTTTAAGCTGTTCACAAAATGTCAAAAGAACATTTTGTCTGTGCAGTACCCACATTATAAAGCATGGAACTACTTTAGCTTTCAGATGCTGTGTCAGCCATTACTGCAGATTTGTACTATTTATCATAGGAAACAGCTGAGCTTTGGGTTTATTTGGATCACATTTCAGGTGTTTTATATATGTTTTTAGCCTCCAAGCTCTGCCAGCATGCCCAAGTGGAATGAGATGTTCAAGGCCCAAGTGCAAATGGACATACCCCGGTGAAAAGCTTCTGCAAAGTGGGAGTGAAGTGTTTCAGCTGCACAAAGAAAAGCTTTACCTACCCAGCTGGACCTCTGAGTGAGTCAGGTCTGGGTGCTGTGTTTTTCCAGCAGCTATGAAGATTAGTAGGTGTAGGCAGGGATTTTGATATATTTTACTTATTTTGCTGTTGTGTAATAGCCTATTTTTTATCTAGTGCCAACACAACTCCTCGAAATTGCTGGTAATGTATATTATATTTTGTATGTTCTCTCTCTCATGATGGTACATTGAACAATGGAAGCATTGATAAATATTTTGTAAACAATATGTACCAATTACCTTGACAAAAAAGGCAACTAGCAATTTTTTCCTGAACTCTGATTTTGACATCAAATAAGGCACAGTCTGAAGTGTTTTTAACAAAATAAGAGTTTCAATTCTACCAAGATAGTTAATGGTGTTTTTTTCCACTTATGCTAAAGATAGTTGCTAACACCTTTGATCTGTTAATGTTCATCACAAAGTTCATCCAGTTGGCATAATTTGAGTTTACTTTAATGATTGCAATGAAAATGACAACCCAGAGTGTGAGGGTTTTTTAAAATATTTTCATGCATGATTTTAAAAAACAGGCTTCTCAAAAAAGAAGGTGCCTGGAATCTTAAGATTATAGTTGAAGGCAAAAGTTTGCTTTGCATATAATTGATTAGTAGCCTAGCTGTAATTGAAAAAGGATGTCTTTTATAAATGTGCAGAAAAGAAGTGATAGTATTGCTGCTTGTAGATAGCTTAAAGTGACATCAGTGTTCTTGGAATGTGATTTTGTGCTTATTTTTACCATAGTTTGTAGTGGACAGCCCTCCAATAGAAAGTGAAACCATACTTTCTTTTTTTTTTTTCAGTGGTTTAGTAAATCAGATCAGAGTTCCCAATAGACTCTTTTTTTCTCTCTCCAGTTATTCTAGCAAGGGTTGCAGTAGCTACACTGAAGGCATGTGAGTAACTAGAAGAGTAAATCCTTCCAGATTTTTCACCAGCATATCAGAGCAAATCTGAAATTCTTTGTGCCCTCACTGACCAGTAGCAACACATTTGCATCTGCTACAATGAAATGTGGGACTTAATTAAAGCTAAACTGAGCATCTTGAATTTTGATGATCAAGAACATGTGAATTTTGATAATCAAGTACATGCTCATGTATCAACTTGCTGCCTACAGACTGTGCCCAGAAAAGGCTTTTCAGATGGGCTGGAGTGATGAATTTGAGAATCACTCCCTGATGATTATAACACCAAGAATCATACTCTGAAGATATTAAACATAATCACAGATTTCAGTCAACCTTAATAAAGTTCCACAGAGCGCCCGGATTAGAAGAGCAGATTCCTGGCTCTTCTCCTGTAAGCTTTCTCTGGCTCACTACTTTACCTGTTAGGGATTTTTACAATTAAGGGTTTTGGTGCATTTAGGCATCAACAGGTATGAAGAGCTATGAAGAATTCAGGTCTACATAGGAGAGATGAATATGGACTTGCACTTACTTAGTTTTGCTTGCCTGTGCTTAGAGTTTTAGAGATTAAAAAAAATTACTTCATACCTTTAAAATATATATTGATCCCTCTGTTAAATAATCTGCAATAGTTATGGACACGATTCCTTTTTGTGTTTTCATATGTGAATGAGTTGGATAAAGGACATGAACTATTTCTTCACGTTTATATACCTTTATTTCTGAGAATAGTCATCCTCATATCTAGATATGTCTTGAAACAAAAATACCTTCCTGGGATTAGCAGTGTTGTAAAAAACTAATACAACATAGTGGGAATATTCAGATGGGTTAATTGCCTTCAACTAAAACACCTGCATACTGATGTCTGACTACCTACATACTCCATCCAAGCACCTACTTGTTCTCTCCAAATCTTAGATTTCAGATCTTAGAATCTGAAATGCGCCAAAGTCACTCAACAATGTATGGCATGGAAATCACCCATGATTTTTTATTTTGCAACAGCTACCTGGAATTCATGAAACTTTGCCATCTGTTTAATGCTGTGTAGATGATGAAGACATTTTGCTGCATCTCTAAATTCTTTGTCAAGGGTATGATACAGACATAGTGAAGGAGCAACTAAGTGAACTGTATTGCAACACACAACATAGAAAACACCTTGATATCAGAGATGATCAAATGGACTATTCTGCTTTTAAGAGTATTTTTCTTATTGTTATTATAAAAGAAAAGAAACCTTAGAAGTGCAATTCAAACTTTTTATAAGAGAATTTTATTGATCATAATTTCAAGGCAGAATAATTGAAAAAAACTCAGAGATAAATTGAAGAAAGGTGAAGTGGGAGCTTGAAAGAGCTTTTTGGGATAAACCATTAAAATTTCAATTTAAAAAGTTATCTGTTTCTATAGTAAACAGAATATTGTGAAGTTTTTTATAGGAGTTTGTATGTAGAAGTGATTTGAAAATAAATAAAGAAATAAACTTTTAAAAGACTAGAAACTAAACCATCCCAGCATATGAAAGAAAAAATGTAGGATAATACCAAAAAAGATCCAATAACATGAAGATAATTGCAAGATATGAAATTGTTTTCCCTGTCAAAGTGTTTTTCAAGTATCTTGCCTCCATAATGGGACAAGATGGCTAAGAAAAGAGTAATTTTCTGTCCTCTCTGAAAAGTACCAATTCTGACAGGCACGGATGCACTCTGGCTTGTCCATTTCAAGAGGGTCATTGCTGTTCTCTATAAGCAAAATATTTTAAGAGAGATGACACTCACAAAAATTCTACGAAGCCTGACTGATGCCGCGTGAGTCCTTGCAGGGTTAAGTCTGATAGCATTGTCCTTCTGTCCTCCAATGTGTGAGACAGACATGAGCAGGGATGATCCCAAGGACCATCCCTTCGCTTGGGACCTTCACTGGCTCCAGCAGAGTCCAGCTCTGCATGCAATGGGGTGCAATAAGAAGAGCATTCCCCACAGGTAAAGAGCGATGATCCTGCCCCTCTTCCCAGCCCCCACGAGGCCACATCTGGAGTGCAGTGTCCAGTTCTGAGATCCTCAGGCCAAGAGAGACATGGAGTTCATTGAATCGCTCCAGCAGAGGACTACAAAGATGAATAGGGGACTGGAGCATCCCTTTTCTGAGGAGAGCCTGAGGGAACTTGGGCTGTGCAGTCTCAAGAAGAGATGCCTGTGAGGGGACCTCATCAGTGTCTGTCAGTGTCTGAGGGGTAGAGAGGTCAAGAGGGTGGATCCAGGCTCTGCTCAGTGGTGCCAAGCAATAGGACAGGAGGCAACAGGCAGAAAATGATGCACAGGAAGTTTCACCTGAAGATAAAGAAGAACTATTTTACTGTGCAGATGACCGAGCACTGGAGCAGACTGCCCAGAGAGGTTGTGGAGTCTCCCTCACTGGAGATATTCAAGAACTGTCTGGATGCAATTCTGTGCCATGTGTGCGGGGATGACCCTGCTTGAGCACGGAGGCTGGACCACAGATTTCACTGTGGTCCTTTCCAACCTGTTTCATTCTGTGACTTTGTTTATCTTCCACATTTGAAACAGTTTTATGATTGCAAAGCAAAGCACTGAGGAATCAAAGGACAGTTCCTTTGTGACAGCAATTTCACTTGCATGTATGAATTGAGTTAACAGAGATCAAACCTCAAAAAGGTAAGGCTTGGAAGCACTGTTCAGGTCTAATGCCTTAAAGATGTTTTTCTTATAGTAACTTTATGTGTAATTGATTTGCTGCCTGTCCTATGCAGGGATCTTGCAGAATAGTTATCAGGGGATTGTGTCATGAAATATTTGGAAAGACAGTTCCTACTATAATGAGAAACTTAACTTTTGATAAAATTACTGATTGGTGCATATCAGTAGGAAGACAATTTGTCAGAAAGTATCATAGCTGTTAGGCTCTCTGTTATCCTTTGATTGTCAAGGGGGCATCCCTGGTAGTGGAAGAAGGAAGGTTTGGGAGCGGGAAGCCTTTTATGTATGCAAGAGAGAAAACTTTGAAACATGGCCTATGAAGATGAGCCTTGTATGCCTGACTTCTAAAGAATGTCTAATAAATGCCTTCTTGCCTATATTTTTACTGCTCTTTGTTTTATTTTGACATGCAATTCCTTCTATCCTGCTTCGTCTATTCTTGTTTTTCTGCATCCATATTTCAGGACCTAATTTGGGTTGAAAAAGACCTCAGAACGTCTCCAGCCCAATCTCCTGATCAAAGCAGAACCAGGTAGGTCAGGCCAGGTTACTTAAGACTATTTTGGTTATTTTGGTCAGGACTTGAAAACCTCCAGGGATGAAGTTTGAAAAGCCTCTCTGTACACCCTGCTCTAACATCTGAGTGTTCTCACTGTGAAAAAGCTTTTCCTTATGGGCAGTTTGAGCCTTTCTTATTTAAATTTGTGCCTGATGTGTCTTTTCCTTGCAGTACACACTGTCATCAAGAGCCTGGGTTTGTTTCCTGGATGACCTCCCTGTAGCTACTGGGATATCCTCCTCACTGAAGCCAGGTGGTGGTTTAACACCAAGGGAAATTGCTGGGATTCATAAAGTTAGAGAGTTTTGAGGAAATGGTTAAAAAGAGTAAGCTGCTTCCTATTTCCTTCCTTCTGATATGGGAGGGACAAAAGCAGAGACTATGGGTTGAGGTAAAAGTTTACTGAAAACAAAAACCTATGGAATAAGAAATGTACAATAACAACAAAAATAATACCAAAAGTTTGCAAAGAGAGGTGTTTTATCCCCAGAAAAGTATTCACCACTGGGAACAAAAATGAGATGGCGTATGGTCGCTGCAGGTCATGTCCATGGTTTCCCCACATAAAGAAAATAGGGTGACTGTTCCCATGTGCCACCCATGTGACAGTAAAGAGAAAAGGCAAGATGGCAAGGTTGCTTCCATGGATAGTGTTTCCCACCCCACTAGCCAAAAACAATGAAAATCAGTGACAAACAAACTCCACAAAATCTGCTCATCCGATTGGATCCCATTGCCACTTCACTTGGCTCCAGTCTCCACAGGGTCCTCAACTGCCTCTTCTATGGCTCTGCTGTGCTGGAGGTCAGTCCTGCTGTTGCTGCTTTCCATTCTGCTGCACTCCTGTTGGTCAGTTCAGCTGGGTTCGGCTGAGCTTCCTTCCACTGGGATCCACAGTTTTGGCCAGGTTGTTCATTCCCAGCTGTTCCTTTCCCCATGGCAGTGTCTGCATAGGAGCTGTTGGTTCAGCACTGCAGCCAATTCACATTTTCACTGCTTTCCTTTCAGCACTACATCCCATAGCCACAGCCCAGAGCTGTGTGAACATGACCAATACCCTGATGTTATTCTATACCACCCTTACATCATTGCCAGGGACAGGGAAAAGGATTCTTTATTTTCTGGAAAGAAAGGGTGACCCTTTCCTATTGAAGAGAAAGCATGGAGTGCAGAGAGTCTGTCCATCATTATTGTTCTGCAATTGGTGAGCATTTTGCATGTAAATCACCCTCTCTTTTTACACTTTTGCTATTAGTATTGTTGCTGTTGCTGTTCGTTCTCTCATCTCATTGCTATTCCCAGTAAATTCTTATCTCCGCCTGTGATCTTTAACTTTTTGCTTCCAACTGTAGGGCAAATGAAGAGCGAGTGCTGGAGCAGTTTCAGAGGCAGCACTAAGTTGGGAGATACTATTCCTTAACCATGACAATTTTTTCTGGCTTTCTGGCTCCATATCATCTGTTAATCGTGGCACTCTTAGCCTGATCACTCAGACATTTTTTATTGATCCACTAGTTCACTCTGCTGGTTTGAAAGCAGGCCAGTGGGAGATATTAAGATAGAACTATAATTTAATAGGAAAATTAAAATAAAATACAGCATTACAAAAACACTGACAGAGTCAGAATACAACTTGATACCCTGTCAGTGTCAGAGTGTTGGTAGCAGTCTGACTAAATGGTGGCTGCAGCAAATTTAACATAGAAGACAGCCTGAAGAAGACAGAAGGTCAGGTGTCATTTGCACTTAGTAAATCCATGCTGCTTGTTTTGAATCACCTTCTCATTCACAGACATGAGAATGTGTACCTGTAATGATGAAGGTGAACCTGGTCCTTTTGAAACTTGGGTTGGCCTTCCACGAAGTCAGTGAAACTGGATGGCAATTTTCGTTCCTGTGAAGAACAAGATACTGAATATTTCAAGTCAGTGGGAGTTTTAGCAGCTATTTCAGTGGAAACAGCTCCTAGCTGTAAAGTAGAAATGGGTTTGTTTGTTAATAAAAAGTCTGAGTTAATCATAGTTTAAGACTGAGGACAGGATTTTTTTGTTTCATTGGCTTTTTAGACAGAACTCATAGGCCAAACAATAATAAAGAAGGATGTCTTGCCCTGGGAGCTGCTATCACCCAGACACACTTGAATTGAAGTTTGTATGATGTGGAAGGCATTATGAGCTAACCATAAAGAGCTCTGCCTTTAGTGCATAATACCTAGGAGAATAGCTGTGCCTTGAAACTCAGACTAAGGGATTTTAGCTCAGTAGGTAGGAGACAGCTTGAGGGTCAAACCTGACCTAACCTTCAAGATGATTTCAGCAGGAGTCCTGAAAGAATTGTATATGTTCACCTTTCCTGTCTTTTTTGTTTTACCAAAATTTTCAGTCCTTGAATAATGAATTTGAGACCACGTAGCCTAATGCAAGAGCAAAAAGCAGTGTTGCACATCAGCAAGGTAAATAAGCGCTTTGTTTTGTTGACTGATAAAGTAATCCTTTCTTTTTGTTGTGTATTCTCTTTTCTCCCTGTTGTTTAAATTTGATTCTCATATGCTATTTCAAATTAGATTTAAAATGTGTGCTAACACATTCCTAAAGAGACATGCTGTCTTCGCTACATGACCAAGGAGTTTTATGTAATCTTTAGTGCAAAGAAAAGGGTAAATTCACCCTACACGTGCTTATGTATTCCACAGCTTGTACAGCTTTAAATCACTTGACCAAAAGGATGCTCATTACCAGGAGCAGAGCCTATGCTCCACATGACTACACACATCAGAAACATTTGATATGGATTTCTACCTGCCTCTTGATTGTGTACTAGTCAGGTGATATCAGAAAACCTGACATCTTTCCTCACTCTGCCACAGATTTCCCTAATCTAATTTGACACACTCAGCTGTAAAGCTCGAGTTAGAGGTGTGGTTACCACAGAATGTCTTTCAATTAATATGAAGAGATAAGCACATCCCAGGAATGATTCAGCCCATCTCTGTTTGTCTGTCTGTTGCTAATATATGGAGTTTGAGACAGTTAAGCTCCCACATTATTGTCTCACTAAAGCAAACATGTCTGTCCATGTTTTCATCCAATCTTGGGCAAACATTGTTCCAAATAGACTTTTACAAATTATTTCACCCACTTTCAGACCCTTGAAAAATTTAGGATTTTTTTCCAATCCTTTTAGTGTGTTCTTGAAAGAAGTGTGGTGGGGGGAGTTCTATTTTGATAGGCAAAAGGTTGATTGAGAAACTTTAAATTTTCTGTTGTTTTAATGAGTTTCTGGATGAAAGCCATTCAATGCTCATAAATTTCAAAAATGTTCAAAACCAAGAGCTATTGCACAGCTATGATTGGCCAAAGATGATATCAGGAGCCCCAAAGGTACTACTTCAGCACACCAAATTCAGCAAACCTCCTTGGCTTCCCATTGCTTTGCTTTGGTCTTCAGAGCTGAGTGGAAACAAAGATAACAACTGAAGATGGATCAATGGACCTTCAGGTATTGTTTGGCTCTGCAGACAGCCAGACTTATTTAGACATACACCCTTTTTAGAGGTATATAATTTCTATTTGCATGGCATTTAACGCAGAAACCAATGACAGTAAGGAATAGGTAAGATATTTATTACAAAAGACTATTAAATACAGCTGGAGGGAAATGCTTTAAGAGGGGGCCTACACAAGAAGAAAATTGTCTTACAACCTGCCCCAGGCAAGGGAAAATGACAACACTTGCATGCAGAAAAGTTTTACATGAGAAGGCTTTAGGAGGAGTGCAAACATCTCCTGAACTGGTGAAGTTATCTTTGACATGTGTGCTCATCTTTTCATGCTTGGTGTATCATTGTAGGGCAAGGCTGACATTAACTGCAGTCTCTGGGTGTTACTTGTTTCACAATTACAGACAGAACAGGTCTGTTCTAATGTAGGAATAAAGGAAGCAGGAGATGCAAAAGAATATCCAGTATTCAGCACATTATCACCCAGCATTCAGCTCTCATATCTTTTTGAGGTACAGAAGTGCTGTTATTTTCAGGATGTTGATGGTACATGTATTAAAGTCTAGCAGTATTAAGCTCCTTATGATAAATCCCACACAGAATCTGCAGAAAAGCATGAAGAGAATTCATAAGGTCAGCTCTGTGCCTTCATTCTCAGACATTGCATCTCTTTACTCAACTACTAATAGTGAATTTTCCCCAACCTCATGCAAGCTGTTTTTTCTCTAATTTGGTTCCATTGCTTTTTCCTGTCCAGTTCTCCTAATGCTGTGATAAGCTGCGCTTCTGAATTCAAAAGGAATTCAAAAAGAAAGAAGAGCATGTTAAATGTCATATGCAGTATGCTTTTGTGGGACTGTTAAATGAAATACAGCAAATAGTTCTATTTCTCTTCTTGCTAGTTTAAGCCACAGCTATAATGCAAGTTGTGATATTTATGTATAGAGTAACTTTTGTTGTCATGTAAAGACAAAATAATAGTTTTTATAGAACAAGATCTGACACTGCCCTATACTTTCATAGAACGCAAGTGAATCTAATATACATGCTGCTTCTCTATTTGCTGCTGCACATCTCTGAATTACTTGGACAAAGAAAAAACAAACAACAAAGCAACAAAAACAATTCCCTACAGAACCCTTAATCCTCCTTGCATAAGCCCCAACAATTTTCAGTGCAAGAACACTTGATTAGTAGTCCTTTCAGCAGTGCTATCTTCTTAACGGAATTCCTGTGTTATCCCTTACTGGAAGCGCACAAGAGACGCTGCAAACAGCTGTCCCCTTGTGAACATAGGATATCTTTTCACAAAAATATTTGTGATGGTAACATACAAGTAGCTACCACTGGGCATTATTAGTTTTTTATACTTGAACTCCAAGATAAGCCTAAAAAATTCTAAATTTTAACAAATTCCATAGCACTGCTTGAAAGCATAATATTTCTCATAAAGTGCACCAGTGGAGTCAGGCTACATACCCACAACATGACAAAGAAAGTCTCTTAATTTAAAACTGAATGAGTTCAGCTTAGCTTTAGTGGTGGTAATTTTTTTCACTCAGCTAATCATCCTCCCTCTGGGCTGATTTTGAACATTGCTCTTTATTTTCTCTTTACAGCTGTATTTAGGAAAGGAAGAGACACTAAGACATAGTTGTATTTTCCTCATTTATTCCTTTAAATGAAGTTAAAGAAATTCTAATGTTAAGGAGTGAAAAATCTCAGGAAATGTTTTCATTAGAACTCTGCTGGCAGCAGCTATGCCCCTGGCATTGAGGGTTGCCTGTGTGTTCCTCAGTTCTCAGTTGCTCTATTAAGTGGTATAATCTCTTCCTCTTGAAGTGATTCAATGTGAGAAAGCAACTTTTTTTTTTTTTTTTTTTTTTTTTTTTTTTGCTATATTCTGATATTAAATAAATTTTTATTTTTAAATATAATGCTTTTAAGGCCTTATCCCAGTATTGCCAATAGTGTATTTAGAAACTATGAGAATACTAAGGTGAGGAAAGAGATGTCACAAAGACTTTAATTGTAAATTCATTCTGTACTGGCCCTCCATACTTTTCTGCAAACAGAAGTATTTCTGTGGTTTTGCTACCTCTGATGTGGAGGGATGCTCCTAAAATGGAAATTGCTGATTCCTTTTTGCCTTAGTATCTGGTTCTGAAAAGGACACTTGAGAGTTCATCATGAAAGAGAGGGAAGAAACCATGTGACATCAGATTGGACCACAATGTTATAGGATAGAATATGGATGAATATCCTGCTTCTTCTGCTAGCTGTTCTGACAAATGTGTAATTGATAAACATTCAGCTACCTTTCTTGTCAGTTTAGGTGCTTTTATATGTTCTCAAGAAACCTTATAGGTAACAGAAGGATCCTCCTTTATTTCTCTTATACATCTTTCTTTCAGTCCAGTGAAAAGTCCATCTACAAGTAATGAGAACCTTTATCTTCTTTTAAACCATTTCTTCAACTCTTTGAAATACGGCATACAATCTTATCCTACAACTGGCAGATTTTACTGCATTGGATTTTTTTTTGGCATGGTCTATGAGTAATTCTTAGGGACATTTTCTACTTCAGATTTTCTGTTTGTCACTGTGGAATACTACTTAAGGTAGTTAATAACAGATTTTTATAAGTTTTATTTTTTGCATATGCAAAACCAGTGGCAATTAATTCTGAACATTTAAAGAATACTTTACAGGGCTGTTGGCACATTGAGAGTACACAATAATTGGCTGAATTTAATCATATCCACAAAATGCTATTGTGATATATGATACGGCAAGGAAAACTCTCTCTGCAACTGCAGAGCGTCTGCATGCAGCTTGCTGCTCACTGTGACTTATATTTTGTAGTCAGCACCAGAACAGAAATTCTGTAGTGTGTGCTGGCTTTCTCTGGGTTTTTCATCTTGAAAGTGTGTTTTGAGTAGCTACATCACCATTGCACAGAAGGGGAAGTGGGAAGTTTGATCCGGTACACAGAGACAAACATCGTATTGTCTTGTCTTGTTTGCCAAACAAACAGAGAAGATGTGAAGACTCAGGAAGACAGAATTGATGGTAGGAAGTGACACCCAAAGAAAACCTGTGAAGACACAGCGTTTTGAGACCCAGTTTTGAGTGATTATTGCTATGTCGCTATCTTTACTTGGGGAATGTCTAAAGAAAATTAAAGAGAGAATACAAAGATTTTTCAGGAACATACAAAGGGAAGGGTCTGAGAATGCTGTTTCTCCTTGCTCCTCACTCCTAATGCACTTCATGATCTGCAGAGGTCAACACTCCTCCCTTTCTCTAGGTGGAAGCCTTGCCATGCAGCATGGGGAGCTTGGTGTGAGTAGTACTGTAGGTTGGGGGCTTTTCTTTGTAGGAGAGAAGTGTACGTACAAAACCTTTCTGTAACTTTCATATACATATATATATATACATGTATTTACACATCATGTATGTAATGAGCACAAGAAAGAGGGAAGATATAGGTCCTGAAAATGTGTCAAGGGAAGTTTAGATTGGATATTAGAAAAAGGTTCTTCCCTCAGAAGGTGGTTGGGCACTGGAACAGGCTCTCCAGGGAAGTGGTCACAGCACCAAACTTGACAGAGCTCAAGAAACATTTGGACAATGGTCTTGGGCACATGGTAGGACGGTGCTGTGCAGGGCCAGGAGTTACACTGATGAGCCTTATGATTACGACTCAGCTTATTCTGTGATTCTGTAATTTATTAAAAAGCAAAGAGATATGCAAAAGTCTTAAGTTCTGTATTGTGGGATTTAATAAGAGGGTCCATAATAGTTTAAATTCAAAGGTTGATAAATACAGTGTAGCCTAAGTCCATCTAATTTTAGCATAATCAGCACTGTTTCTGAGTAATACCAATCTGCAAACCTAAAATTAATTTCAAATATGAAGTCTATTGAGTTTTTCTGAGTTAGACCAAAAAAGTACTTGTGTAACTATGCCCACATCTGTGCCCCAGGCATGCATGCATGCATACCACTAAAACTCCTCAGTATTTCAGGATCCCTTGAAAAGTGTGGTATAATAGACTGATGATAAAGACACTTCTTGTTTGTCAGATATGCATAGCTGCATAAAAACTTTGCTGGTATGTCTGAAGAATATTTGACAAGCTGACTGCTGTAATTTACAACTAAAATGGAAGAGAATAGACTATGTCCCCAGGGGAGCAAAGCACTCTTAATGTTTTAACTTTCTTATATGCCTTTCAAAGCAAATTTTCACACAGAGCTTTGTTAGAGTACACAAAATCACAGCTAGTTGTAAATACAGGTGACAATGCTTTATTCTTGTAAATGCAGTTACAAGTATTTCAAGAATGCCAATATCTGATCCTGGAACTATTTATATTTCCTGATACACAGATTCATACTCTCTTATGTTCTTCAAATAAAATAATTCCTACTGTACAAATTTTTACAAAGACAGGTTGAGAGCCAAAACGTTTGCACAGTAATTTGCTTGTAAAGACTGTTTGACAGTGTAGCACTTAGCTTCCTCCAGTTTTAAGGTGCATCATACTGAAGTGTACAATTATTCTTCAGTAAATATTCCTGGTATTGAAACAGCAACCTAAATTCCAGAGTGTCCCATGAAAGTACAGTAGCAGTCATGTCAGGGTTAAAAAAGGACAGGGAGCTTATGGGTTATAGGAGTCAACTGAAGAAGAGTCTGTATAAATTTGCTCAAGTATATGCTTGAATTCTGCATGGTTCCCCGAAGGAGAGTATGCTTTTCTGATATTATGTTTCAGTCTATACCGTTCCTTAGGTTTCAGTCTTTACCCTGAGTTCTTTCATGAGACAGTTTTCTAATGATGTTGAAACATTTGTCCCTGCTCCTTCAGCATTTTCTGAATGAGGTCCATTTGTTTATTTTCCAAAGAATAAAGACATTACATGTCATGTTCTCTACTTTAGTTAAAATCCCTCAGTTTCTGTCTCCCATCTGCTCTAATTTTTCCTTTGATTGTAAATTTTATTAAGCAAACATCCTACTAGTGTAAATTAATGAAGTCCTATTGACTTTAATGGGAAAATTATGGTTTGTAACAGCTGATGATTTTGCATTATGTGTTAAATGAATACGCAAACAAAAATTGGGATGTTGTTACTGGCTATGCCATATTCCAAGAATACTCCTAAAGTTATTTATTTTTCCCATGGGTGTTGTTGCATTGGGGCTTTTTTGTGTGTTTGTTGTTTCTGCCAGTATAATCTATGGATCTCTCCCTTTTATTTGCCTTATTTTCTGAATATGCAAATTCTTTTAGTCACGCTATTTTTCTCTGTAGTAAATTGTATCTCTAGATGCCTGCTTCCCATCATAAAACAGGGAGGATTAATCAACCTCTAGAAAGGTGCAGAATGTTTCTGTCATCTCTAAATGAAGCCTAAATGATTAATTCAGACTGGAAAGGGAAAACTGACTTAACCAAATTCTGTCTGTAGTGACTATCTACCTTTATTGACTTTGTAAAATGGTGTTTTTTTGTTTTGGTTTTTTTTTTTTTTTTTTGAGCACTTATTAAGATTTCTGAATTCTGAAAAAGGAACTCTGTGGTTTCAAATTCCAATGATCTGTGAAAGAAAAAAAAGAAAAACAAGGCATTAATTCTGGAAGCATATTTACCATCAATATATGGAAAGTGCCATTCAGCATCTACCACTAGTTCCTGCTCTTTAGGCTAATGTCTCTTTTTAGATGATTCAGAACATTTCGCACCATCAGAGGTGCACTGAACAACTTGCCCACAGTATTCCATTTGGTTAAACTATAATCCCCTCCTTTTGAAATAGGATATTAAAGGGAATTTTTTCTGTTGTGCCTTGATATCTAAATCTTCAGACTTGTCAGCTGTATATTTTCTGTTTCTGTTTGATAGACTGTTACAGGGCTGTCCTGTTCTGAGTTTGCTATTAATCACTAGCCTAAGCAGCATGATTATTTGTCACAACAGGTAGGGAAGTCTCAAAGTAATCAAATCTGGAAAGGTCAGTAGTGGAGAATTGTTCCCATATATGAGACATTTTCAAACAGGAAATGGAAGGCATCAAGTGGCAGTCCTGTAAATAGGAACATAATCAAAAGTGCAGATGCAAAGAAATAAAGGAAAGTAGGTCAGGAATGATTCTACTGATGCAGCCAGAGAATAACTGATGCATGTACTAAAGGCTCTGTCATTCCCATGAAGAGCTTTATCCTACAAAGCCAGCAAAAAATAGAGCTGAAACTGGAAGAAGCATTGAGTGGTTGGGAGCCTGTTTGTATTTCAGAGAGATAAACAAGGGCAATATGTGCTGCAGTCAAGAGTCTGAAACTGCAACAAGAGGAAACATTCAGAGTACAGCTTGTTGGACCATAGCTTGTTGGACCATTTGTTCCCCTCTTGTCTTTCCCATATGTATGATGAAAAAAGTGCAGTTGTGTTGGTGTTTGTCCACATATAGCTGGTCTGGTCATCTGTAAAATGAGTTTTATTAGGATGATGCAATTCATATGGTGTGGTAGTGCTTCTGCAGGTTTTGAAAATCTTTTTCTCAAAGCTGCTGGTGGCTTCTGTTTTTAGCTGGAACAGACAGAGGTGACTCATGGGTGTTCATTTGGGTTTAAGGTTATATTTTTAAACATCATTCTCAAGTTTGCAAGCATTTAGAATCTGTGCCAGAATCCGGACCCTCTGCTATTTAGGGATTATTTGTATTCACAGCCTATTGTTTGAAAGGACAACATCAGTCAGGGCATTGTGTTAAGTGGACATGCATCAGTTTGACAGAAAGTGTCCTAATCTGCACATTCACCACTTGAACAGTTTCAGTGGTTCTAGTTTAAGCTTATCTCCATGTGCATTCAGATGTCATTACTTGTTTGTATTGTCTCTGATAGATGTTTGCTTAACATACTTTTATTTTTTCTTTGGGTACGGAAGTCAAGGCAATTCCCCTTCTTTATGGTTGCAGTTGCTTAGAGCTACTTTAGTAATGCAAAATGGCAGTACATTTTTCTGGGACAGATCTTGGTCCTCAGAGATCCCTTTGCACAGGAAAATATGTTGGAAGCATGGTGTTTGCCCAATAGGAGCAGTGAACTACAGGTGGTCAAAGATATCAAAAAAACTCATGAAAATATCACTGCAGAGCTCTAAAGGCTTCTGAGTCTAAAAATACCTAGCTAATGTCTGTATGTATGCACTCTTCTTGGATAATTTATGTTCAGACAGAAACATTTATTAATTCTGAATACATTATTCAGGATGAATAATACTCATTGCCACTCTTCTATTACAGCACCCATCTAAACTTAATACAGCTTTTTTTTTTCTAATTAAGCTTTTGTTTATTGTCCATATTTAGGCAGTAATGAACTTGTATTTCCATCAGCTAAGAAATAAACATTTCTGAAATTCCTGTGTTCTGTCTTTTCTTCTCTGTTTCCCCTTCCAGTCTCCAATCAATACCATGTCTTTCTTCCTGAACTCATTATTTTAACATTTTACTTAATTGTCAGTCCAGGTAATTTGATAAGTAGGGTTAAAATTGTTCAAAATTGATGAGCACTATAGCTCTGATTAGCACTTTAAAGTTTCATCATTGATTCTAACCTGTGTCTCTTCAATTACAGTGACTGTCACCTCGAGTTGCCAGTGAAGTTTGTATCTGTTGTGGATAGGCTTATGTTAGCTTTGAAAGTCCTTTAATATAGGAATTTTTTCTGTCCAGACTATTTTTTTCCTCTCTGTGCCATGAAGTTGGATTATTATAGGAATCCTATTTTGTTCTTGGACAAAATATGAAGCCTATCTTCTCAGTAAGCCTAGAATTATTGGACCTAGCTCACTTGGGGAGAAGAAAGTATGCGTCATTTTAAATAATTTTAATCATTAGAGCCTCTGAAAGCTACTGGAGACCCTGCTTGTGCCTTCACCATTTCTTTTCACTGCAAGCTTTCCCCTTTTGTCACAAGCCAATTCTGTTTTCTATAAAGAAATTCTCTTGAATGTCCAGTAAGGAACAGCACTTCTTTTCACTGCTATGAATAGTGTTTTTCAATGAGTAGCAACAGCTGCTGAGAGAAGTTTTCTGTTTAAAGTGAAAGTTGAGAACAGTCTTTAAAGTCTTTACTTCCCCTTCTATCTTCCAGTTAGCAATAGAGCTCACAATGGATGTATGCATGTATGTGCATGCTTGTATGCATAAGTCAAAAATGTTTGTATACTGCTGGAGAGAACAGATAACCTTTAGGATTTTGACTTAGCATGGCACAATGCTGAAATATAACCTGAAGTTAATAAACAGACTTATTTTTCTGAACAAGGGACAATTTTGGTAATCTCTGGCTAATTAATGTACTTCCATTTTAAACATAACATGGAAAGTGAAAATTATTCACTGGATTCTTTTTCTCATCATTCTTAAATGTTAAGTCCTGAAATCTTGATTTGATATCCGTAGGTGTCTGAGTTCAAATTGCATTACAGGTAAGTACTGTAGTAAACTATAGAAACATTTTTAATCATCAACCAAAAATGATTAATTGATCGATTACTCTTGTTAAGATTAATTCCTAAGGCAAAAAAGTAGCATTGTTTTAATCTAGATCTCAAACACATGTGTGAAGCAAAATTATGTGTAAAATTAAAATATATAAAACCCCAAACATGTTAAAAATAAGCAGGAAAAAGGAAAATAATTTGTATATTTTCTGGAAAATTGCTTCTGTACAGTGTATGAAAATTTTACAGGCCTAACTTCTCATTAGTGTTCTATTTTTTCTGTAACTAATGGTGTTCCCCTGAAAATTATTGTCATGGGATTGATCTGAAAATTGTAAAGTTTTTCACTGTCTCCCCTAATATTTGAAATTGAAGTACTAAAGGAGTCCTTTACAAAACAAAAAAAACCAACAGTTTTATATGTTGCAAAGATGACCAGCACCCCACTTCTTCCCCTTCCCTTTGCACCAGTTTTGGCGAGGAAATATTTAATATCTTGATGAACACAAAAGAGAGGTGAAAGGTATAATGGAAGTAATAGAGATATATTGTGAATAGTAGAAAATTTAAAAAGCAAATAGCTCCGAAAGACATAGAGTTAGGTATAAATCTTGTATCTCAGACACTCCTTCCCTAAATGTAAATTTGCCCTGTTTTTAAATGCAGGAACGTTAGGTAAACTGACTTGCTATTGTTCTCACACTACACGTTCAACTCTATGGTAGTTGGAGTTGAAATAATAACAAAAAAAGCCCCCAAAACAAAACAAAACAAAAAAAAAAAAAACCAAAAAAACCATAGCACAAAAGTGTTCATTTCTCTTCCATGGCTTGACATCCTCTGAGCTGCATCCTGGCCCCTGCAAGCTCACCTAATCTCCAGGAAGGCATTTGGAGTTGTGAGGCAAAGTGCCTGGCTTTGCCTATGAAAGCTGAGATGTTCTTCATCAGAGAATGGAGCACAGTGCAAATTCTGAGCTTGAAACAGGGATCAAACAATAATCCCCTGCACAGTACTTTCAAATATTCTTTTGCTGTTGATGCCAAAGGGCAGCTTGGAAATTAGATTTGTTGCCAATACAACTGTATATCCCCATCCCTTTTGTTTTAAAATTCAGTTTGTGCTTTGTTCAACACAAGATGAAGACATCTTTTAAGCTTGAAGTCTTTGTTTATTATTGCATCATCAAGGCTGACTTCCTAAACTAGCAGTTCAAAACAATGATATAAAAGAAGGGAAATTTTTTGTCATTTTTAAAATAGAAATTGTATCCCCATTGTGCTTCTTATTCTTGAAAATGGCAGCTCTTACTCTTTGAATACAAAAGGTACTAAACCAAAACAAAATCAGACATTTTCTATCCGTCTCAATTCAAAGCAAGCGAAAATGCGCAGTATCAATCACTGTGTCGTTAGTGTTATCTTTTGAAACACAAAGGGGACAACTAATGAAATTCCTGTACAAACCCTGATGAGTTTCTTCTGAGTTTTGGGCATGGGCAGTTGGGAGGATGTGTCTGAAGACTAGCCATGAAAGGGTTGAAAGCCTGTGGGTAAGAATCAGGGGCTGATATAGCAAAGGGAACCTCGTGACTGGCATCTGCTGCAGGCTGCCTGATAAAGGGGGCCTATTGACAAAGCCACCCTGCTCCAGCTACAGGAGGCATTGCACTCCCAGGCTCCTGTCCTGCCAGGGGACTCCAACCACCCTGATGTTCACTGGAAAAGTGTCATGGTGAGTGTAGGCAGTCTGGGATCCTCCTGCTATATGTGGGGGGTAAGCTCCTAAGCATCAATAAGTTCCCTAGGGGTTCCACAGCAGCCCTGCTGAGAAGGACTTGGGGCTGCTGGTGGATGAGAGGCTGGACATGAGCCAGCAAAGTGCGCTTAGAAGCAGTGAGGCCTAGCCTGATTGCCTAAATATACAGAAGCAAGGCTTCTCAGGAGGGTTTTATAGCTTCTGCTGTACCACTCACCTTTCCTCACCCAAAACTGCACATCGACAGGTTCAGACGTGTTATACCTGCCCAGGCTACAGTCCCACCTTGGGCAGCTAGAGGACAGATGCACTCTTGTGGACCGGGCAATTGGACTCAACCTGTATGAGTTTGGTGCCTAAATATAACATAATGCAACAGGTCAAAATCAGACTGGGAGCTGCTGTTATAGGCAAAGCATAGGCAGGATTGCCCTCCTGCAGCTACTGCCTGTCACAGACATCTTTTCATAAAAATCCTTTCTTTAGGTTTTTTCCTTCTGGGAAGCTGAAGCCCCAGAAAAAGAATGTAAACAATGGTTATCTGCTGCTGTGGAATGCAACAGGTGGATCCGTGATTGGTCTCGGGTGGATGTTTGGATTTACTGACCACTCACGGCAGAGCTAGGTCGTGCTCTCTGCTGGGACACAGAACTTTGTTATTCTTTCTTTTCTATTCTTAGATTAGTTAGCATTCTGAGAACTTTTTCCCTATTCTTTTTAGTATAGTTATAATGTAATATAATGTAAAATAATAAATCAAGCCTTCTGAACATGAGGTCAACATTCTCGTCTCTTCACCCTGAAAAACCCTTGCAAGCCCTGTAACAACTGCCTTCTGTAACAGTCCTTCTTAAAAAGGAGGAAAAGTACAATAAACAAAAACATTAGGAATACAGGAATTTGAAAACCAGACATTAAAAAAAAAAAAAAAACACCCAAAACCCGAGGAAACTGCTGTATTAGAAAAGATTGAAAATCCCAGGACCATGCAGTGAGAGACGAAACATGGATGTCTCCGTTGGTGATGAAATCAGGAATAACTAGTGATATCTAGAACAGGAATAAGATGTTCTGATTAATCATCTCTCAGGATGATGTTTTATGCCATTACTACCTCTGAAA
Organism: Melospiza melodia melodia; assembly: GCF_035770615.1. Classification (NCBI taxonomy): domain Eukaryota; kingdom Metazoa; phylum Chordata; class Aves; order Passeriformes; family Passerellidae; genus Melospiza; species Melospiza melodia. The sequence goes on from NC_086194.1 coordinate 103,843,650, forward strand.
CAGCTTTGGGCTTGTGTGTCTCTTGGGATCATGTAACAGGGGATGTTATATGACAAATATCTTTTCCAATTTGTTGATAACAACAATTTTTGTATATTTTTATCTCTGTCTGAAGATACCACCTGCTTCAATTTCACAGTAATAAACACTGCAGCTAAATCAGCTTTGAACTCGGACATAGCACAGGTCTGACTGTTCAAAACAACCTTCTAAATAATCTCAGGTTTATGTCCCTGATCTGACACTTTGTTATTCAATTCAGTCTTTGCTTGTAGACTGATACCTTAGATACAGATGTTCCAGTGCATTAAGAAGCAAAAAGAAAGGCGCAATTTGCATTTTTACAAGAACTTTTCTTTCTTTCAATGAAGCAGTTAAAGGGCATCAGCAAACTGCAACCATTATACATGCATCAGCTCACTGAAGGTTTCTCTAGCTTTTATTTTGCTTGGTTTATGTCGACTGTGGAGCTCATGGCCTTGAATATTCACACCATTGTTTTCTGGAGTTTCTCTAAACTCAATTTTGAGTTTTGATATTGTGAAAGCAAAGGAGAATCAAACCTCTACATCAAAAGGGAGGGTGGAATAATTTATACACAAAGAAACAGTTTTAACAGCACCTTAGTCTTTCATAAAAGAAGAGTTGCAAGCCTGAAAGTCAGCAATGCACAGCCCCTGTGTTCTTGTTGGCAATTATGATCATTATTAACATAGAATTTATGGAGTGTGAGATGAATTGTTGCTCCAGAGAGCTGGCTTATTCTGAGCAGGAAAAAAGGTCACTGTTGGTTTTTCAGAATTTTGAAGGGTAGTTTGAACTTTGGACATCCTCAGTTTGATGAATTAACAAAACTTTTAAATCTAAAAGAATGTTGGTGAAGCAGTAGATTTTTATCAGAGCATTTTCACATATTGTGTTCCTGCATAAGTGAGTTACACAGGAAAGAAAATGTGCTTCAATAACTACCAGCAGCTTCCCAAGGGCACACAAGAAAATTCCACTTTCATCACTGAAAAACTGACAGCTAAATATGGCTCATGTTTTCAACTTGCCCCTATCTCTTTCAATTGGACAGTCTGACATCTCCATGAAGCTAGATCTGACTTCAGTGCTTTGAAAATTTTCAGTAGCTATTAATCTTTTTTCCTACCATTGTTTTGTTTTCAGTGAGAGCATGCTAATCCATGAACAACTGAGCAGATTCATGTCACTAGGGGTTTTTTTGTATCCCCTGGTGGAATAGAATCTGAAGATTTCTGAATTTACAGGGAATTTGTTGGAGGTTTTGTTGCATTCTCTGCCCTCCATGTGCAGGTCCAATTGTAGCTGTCTACAGCTTGAAAAGAGAATTTAAGAAGCTTCTTTTGTGATTATTTGGTTTCTCATGGGAGGGAGTGAGCACTTTGCAGTGGCTCCTGTTTTTTTTCAACAACTTTATGAGTTGCTGATTAATTTAAGGCAGAAAACCTCTGAGAGCTGTCATACAGCACAGATAAAGGTTGTGGGGAAGTACTGGATTTTCAATGCTTACTGCAATTGAAAGCAGCAGAAATGCTTCTTAAGCTAATGTCCTGCTTGGCTCCTAATCCCTTCAGTGTCCACATTGTCTTGAAGTGCCTTATTCAAGTGTAATGTCAGGTGCTACTGGCCTAGAAACTCATACTGAAGATTGAATTTTTACCAGCAGTTATGGTGTGAATGCTTCTCCCATATGTGATTAAAGTAGAAATATTTAATTGGTCACTTGTGCCTTGTGGTTTGTATAACAGAGGTTGTGAAAATACTGCATCAAAAGGTATGTAAGGTAATGTCAGGTTCTCCACGTAAAGTCAAAAAGTTGAAAAAAATGCTCCCAACATAAGAAGGACATGGAACTGTAGGAGGAGGTTGAGACAAGGGCCATGAAGTTGACCAGAGCACTGGAGCACCTCCACTATGAAAACAGGTTGAGAAAATGGGGCCTGTTCAGCCTGGAGAAGAGAAGGTTGTGTGGAGACCTCGCAGCAATCTTTCAGTATTCAAAGAGAGCCTGAAGGGGAGTTGGAGAGAGATACTTCATCAAGGACAAGAAGTAGTGAGTACAAATTAAAAGAGGAAAAATTTAGGTTAGATAAGGAAGAAATTTTTTTACTGTGGGGATGATGGAACACTGGAGCAAGTTACCCTGGTTGTAAATATCCCAGCTCTGGCAGAGTTCAAAACCAGACTGGATAAGGCCAAACCAGTCCAGTAAGTGTGTCTCAGTCCATTTTAGGGAATTTGGGACTAAATGATCTTTAAGATCCCTTCCAACCTATTAACATTCTCTGATTCTGTGAAATTATCCAGGCCAGAGCTTTACTTTCATGTGCAAGAAACAATTCAGCTAATAGTTGAAAAATGTTTTTCTATACAATTTAAGTGCTTTTTATCCATACAAGATACTTAATCATTTTAGTGGGTTATCTTTAAAAGAAATTTTAATAAGATTTTCACAGGAGACCATTCAGTCAAAAGAATGTTCTTTTCCACATGAGACAACATTCATGAAAATCACTACATCTCCCAGTAGATGATGTCTGCAAGTAATCAGAGTAGTTGTTGCACTTCACTAATTGCTGGTTCAAAAATTTGTCATAAAAGTGAACTAGAAAGATCAAATAAAAGCGTTGTTAATTCCAGATTTATGTTCTTGAAGACAATGCTGTTGACTGAAAAATATAATTTTTCAGGTTATATGTTACAGATTTTTTTTTTAAATTTTAAATGAAAGCTCTTTCTCTTGTGTCATCTATAAAAATTATATTGCATTTTTATCTCACTAAAAATATGTCAGAATATACTGTTTTTTTTCTGGTAGCACAAATTGCAAAGGTTATTTTGTTCAACTGAGATCTGACAGTGATGCTTGAGAATAATCTCCTTGAATGAAAAAGTGCCAGTAATACTTTTCAGTAAAGAAAAGGGATTTCATAGGGATAAGTGGTAAAAGATGACTCACATTTCTGTACTAATCCTGTTGTAAGTAATAGGAGAGGGCACAAAGCTCTGAAGTAAAATACTTTAAAATCAGATTTGAGAGTACTGAATGAAAGAAGTCTGGACACCTACACATTTAACATCATGTACAAAAAGAGGAATGATGGAGATGGTGACTACTCTCTCTTAAATCTTTGTCTATAAATATCTGAAAGAGGAGCAGCCGAGAAGTTCATCTAGTTCCACCCTCCCTGCTCTTGGCAGGTACAACTTCCACTAGACCAGGTTGCTCAAAGCCCCATCCAGTCTGTCCTTGAGCACTTCTAGGGATTGATATCCTATGTAAAAATTCATGTGAAATCTACAGCAGTAGTGTTTTCAGGATAGTGGTGACATTCAGAGGAATGTTTGCCTTGCATAGAGGACCAGTCCCAGAGTAAATATCTCAGGTTTATTTACAAAGCTTTTGAAAGGGTTGAGGTTGAGCTGGCTGAAGTCTGATTCCTACCTATATGAATTGTTGGAGTCTGCTAGAAGAGGTGACTCTAAATTCAAGTGATTAAATGTATCTATCACTTCAGCCCTCAGTATGTGTTCCTAAAGTAAGGTGGAATGGAGTGATAACGCTGATGTTGGAGATAAGGGAAAGTCTGTTCTCATCCAATCAGTTAAGAGTATGCACAAAGTTTTTTGTAGTTGCCTGACTGGATTGATGATATCTCCAAAAACTTGCTCACCTAGATGTCTAATAATGAGTTTCTTGTTTACTAAACTTCTTTATTAAGCAGTAGATAGTTAAGAGGGGTGTGAAGAAGAGGTATCATAGTAGTTTAAGCTTTAGTGAACTTGTAAAAGAAGGTAACAGGCAACAGTGCATCCTACTAACCTTCATTGTGGGTCTAATAGTATTCCTGTATTTCTCAATTTTTTGTAAAAGAATAGCAACTACAATAAGTAGATCTCCTTCTCCCACGGATAAGTTAGCCTTTCTCTATGAAGCTGCAGATTTCTATCTAAATATGCAAACATATTATTTATATGTTTAATAATGAAAAGAATAATTTAATAAAAGACCTTGCATGCATATGAATGATATAATACTGTCTGATAAATATGAAAAATATGATTTATCGATGATGATGGCATAAAAAGTCCCAGTTTTATTTGTGACCAAAATTTATGGCTGATTTTGTTACTAGACAAAAAATTGTGCCTCAAAGCCATGTGTTGTCCTCCTATCTTCTCTTTGATTTCACTTTATCATGACTTGTTACGATTTTCAGACAGTGTTTTCTTTTGTAAAAAAGTTCTCATATAACATGTATAAATCAGGTACAATTTTAACCTAACAGATATTCATCACCCAAAAGGAGGCAGCAGTTCTATTCATGGGTATTGGTATCAGATTGTGCCAATACCCTGGGTATTGGTACATTTTTTGATGTGAATTTTTACCATACTTCTGTACCTTCCTACAGCAGCATAGATCAATGAAGGCTGTGTTGGAGACACTGCAGAGCATTTTGGAGTCAGAGCTGCAGGTGTAATCAGAGCAAATCAGGCTGTGACAGTCCTGCAGTTCCTCTAATGGATGACAGCACACAGCTCCAGCACAAAAATCTTTGTGATTCCCAACCAAATAAACATATTACCATCTATCCCTGGGGTACAGCTTCTTCACTGCAATGAAGTTTCTGAGAGGTTGCTGACAGGAACAAACTGTTAAGCAATCAAGATATATCAAAGACATTTTTCTGCTTGTTTTCTTTGTTCCCTATCTAGTAGAACAAACCTGACATCTGGCAATAGCAAGTCAGCACTATTTCTACATTTGTTGCTCCCTTTTTTTTCTGTATTATTCATATATTGATGCTCAGGAAAGTCAGTACTGCAATCTTCCATTGTAAAGAGAGCAGGGACTGTTGCAAATATTCTTAAGCCTTTTCTTAGGTTTCTGTGGACAGATACATTCAGTAAAGATTGTTTTTGTAATTGAACTGTGGGAGATTTTTATTGTTTTCAAAGATCTGTTTATAGAACTTAGAGAGATGGCTGGTTATTACCTTCTCTGCCCTTTTAAGAAGCTATGAGTATACCCTGTAATTCTTTTGCATGATAGCACAGAATAGCTGCAAAGAAAAATTCTAAGTTCTGTTAGTATGGATATTATATTTTGTCAGTAGTATAGCTGACTATGGGACAAGTTAACCACAAAAGCTAACGTCCTGGAGCAGGTGAGATGGAATATTGCAGCTGCGACCAGAACTTGCATTTGTGTCATTAGTTTATATTGAAATGACAGAGAAAATCATCCTGTCAAAAAAATATTCACTGTTAGAGAGGTCATGCATTGGAATATATTTCCCAGGTAGGTGGTGGAGTTGCTGTTCCTGCTTTAAGAGGCATTTGAGGTGCTGGATAACGTGATTTAGTGATTTAGGTGTTATGGTGCTGGTGCTGGGTTGGTGGTTGGACTTGATAATCTTAAAGGTCTCTTCCAACCTGGAATATTCTTTGATTATATACTTTGATTATATTCTATGATTATATTCTATGATTCTGGGAGCCCACATGTTCTACTGATGCATGGATCCAATGTCTGGCATCGTTAAAAGCCTTAGTGAGTCCTGTTGCAGATATAGAATGGTATCCATCACTATGACTCACAGTGTGGCTGGAGCACTGATTTCCTGCTGAATATTCAACACACCTATCAGCCTTAACTAAAATTGTCAATCAACAGAAATGCTTGATGTTTCCTCCTCTCTCTGTGGTTCAGCAGTAGACTTCTGTCTGTGTTTTATGCTCTACCTGTTCTAATCACAATTTTTTCCCAGTTAATGGAGGGTGAAGCCAACTTCCCAAGACCTGTGTTACCAGTGTGTGCTTTGGATGGGAAAGGGAACAAACTAACTGCAAAAAGGAGACCCTAGTAGGGCACTAGCCGTTCCCAGCCTGAGACATGCTGAGGAAAGAACTGTAGAAGTGCCCAATGTGCAGAGGTAAATGAAGGTCTTTGCTCTTCTTTGGGAGAACCCTAACACCAGCTAAGACCAGATACTGACATGGTCATTTCAATGCAAGTTGTTTTTAAGCACTTTAAGCACTTTAAATCATCATTCACATACCCTTTGCTTCTGAATACCCTGCATGAGACAGCAGTGAGTGACCAGTTCAATTGTTCTTTGTATAGGGTATCCTAAAGGGTGTCCTAGCTGGGTATTTTAACTGCAAAATCTGTGATAGATGTAGAAATTAAGTGGGCAAGGGATGGATAAAACACCAAGAATGGAAGCTTTCATAAACAAAAAAGGTGTACTTGTGTTTATATTGCTAAGGAGTAATAAAATTGCCTGAAATGAAAGCTTATTTGGCAAGAGGAAGTTATGAGGGTCATTACCTATGGATCGTTAAAGATTCATAATTTAGGTCTTAAGTTCGGGTCACACGATATTTCAAAAAGACAGAATACAACAGGGAAACAAAGCCTCATAATATTCATTAGATGTGTATAATTAAAAGAGCAAAGTGAATGTAACTATTATGGCTCACATTACAGCAGAAAAGGACTAATGGTCAACATCAAATATCAGCCTGAAGTAGTCTAAACTGTTATAATTTACAGTTTACATAAAATCGTCCCTCAAGGCCTGATCCATTGTTCATTTAAAAGCCTTTTATTCTGGCTGTGCAGAGAATAATTCTGGACATGGACCATCTTTGTTGGCTCCAAGTTCCCCATAATCATGCCCGTGGCACAAAAGGCAGAACAAACATTTGAATTGTTACAAATCTCCTGCTCCCTGCATCCTACATTGGAGAGTTGAGCTTATGTCAGGGACAGTTCTGAAGGCTGCTTGTCCTGCCTGGCTCATCCAAAGGACACAATATTGCTATTTATCCCTCTTGAAGATGATGAAACAATAAATGTTGAAAAAATTTTAAGTTAGTTTAGAGTAGAAAGTGAAATGATGAATACTAAGAAAACAGAATTGGGATGGGGAAGATGGAACCTCTGGATAATTTCCTGGATTCAAGACATTAGTATTCTTCCTTTACTTTCTTTACATAGCAAGCACCTGAAAGTTCTTATTGGACTGAAGTGAACTTGAGTCAAATATGAAGGACTCTGTAATAAATATCCTAGTTTATATAAATATCTATTCAGCATAAAAAAAATCCTGACTAAATATAGTATAAAATCACTAGACTGATTTAGACAAGAATAAAAGTCAACAGCTATGTGAACAGTGTAAGCAACAACAGAAGACATAAATCATGAAAAGAATTTAAACAAAATACTGAATGCTATAAAAAGAAGAATGCATTAGAAGAGAACTAAAATTAGACATATAGAAACATAGACAAGACTACTTTTTAGGTGAAAAAGCCCTCAGAATTCACTGATGAAAGAAATTAAAACATCACAGTAGTGAATTAGAAAAGATGGAAGGAATGATAAAGCATACCATTACATGGTATGCACTTGAGAGATCAGGAAAAATATGCCGTATGACACTAGTTGTGTATGCAGTCCTGTGAATGATTTTGTGACCAGTGAGGTGGAAGCATTTAGTAATTTAGTACTAATGAAAAACTTCAAGGCTTCAGAACTGAGACAGTATTTCTTCTAAGGTTTTATGAAAGAGGCCATGGTAAAAAAGCGGACAGGACAGTGAAAAACAGCATAGAACAATTGTTAGGCTACAGTGGGTTAAGAGAAAAAAATTACAGAGAAAACAGGCCAAATATTAGAATTAACTTATTGTCCTTTTGCAGTTGTTAATAAAATAGAGCTCTAAACATCCATCATACTGGGGTTCTGTTTTAGTTAGGATGTCTAGTGGATTTGATAAGGAGTGTGAACCCATGGTTTACATGTGAGAGTAAGGCTCTAATCTGGTAGTTATAGCAAACTATAGAGGGTGGTTTTTGACCTCTCCTACTGAGAGTATTCCACTGATAAAAATAAATGCATTTTCAGAGGACAAGAAAGGAGGAGAAATAGATTTAGTTAATAACCTGGCTTCATCCTGTGACAAACAAAAAATCCATTTTCCTTATGGAGTTAGTTTAAAAGATTGGTCAGGGCAGGAATGAAGAGGACCAAAATACCTGTTCTTCTGATGAAAAGCACAGAGAGAGAAAGTGAAAGGAAAAAAGCTGCATGATAAACTTGAAGGAGCAGAGTTGACTCGCCTAACCTCTCATGCATTGATCTTGGAAAATGTTTTCTCTTGCTTTCTGTGCACAAAACACCTCCTCATGAGAGAAGATCTCTTTGTGCCCTATGTTGCTCCTGTTCATCGAGTTGATGGAAAACTGTTACTGTCCTTCACCACACTAGATTTTAAATCTTAAATGTTCAGAGCATTACCTTGGCTTTACATCAGCTGCTCATTATCCTGTGGCAAATTAGACAAAAGGAGAACAGGACTCAATCTGCTTTTATTTCTAGTTACTAATAAACAAATATTCATGTTTCTCATGTTACTTGATGTCTCCAGACAACCCTCCATAGACTTCCGACATCTTTTAGAATTGTGGCAGGTATGTATGTTCAAAGTGGAGTTTTTGAGGACTAAAAAACTCAGATATATAACTTTCTCTTACTCTTTAACCATCTAATATTTTTATTTTCAGGTAAGTATTTTCTTGCCAGGTTGAAGCTGACACCTTGTGGTTTGTGACTACACACCTTCACTGGTAAAACAGAATGAGCTGTTTTACAGAGGAATTTCTTCAGCACTATCCAAAGGTAACATGTCTGCTTGTAATTTTGTTAATTTAATTTTTACATGTAAAGAGTGCAATTAAGAGAATACAACACCATCCTATACATGTGATTGAGACCAGACAGCCATATACCCATTTTTCTCTCTTGCTTCCACATTTTTCCATGTTCATTCAGTTGAGTAAATTTATTGTTGAGACAATGTATTGGAGACATTCCACTTTTCATTCAATTTTTTAACATATTAGCCTGGGAGTGATACCGGAGCAAGAAAAAAAGTAGTCTAAATGTCACATCCCAGACTGAATTTGCAGGTCAAACAGCTTCATGGAATCACATTTTTATTTCAAATTAAAGCAGTTTTTTTCATGACTTGAGAGATAATGCGCAATTATGCTTTTTGTGTGGGCATTCATAGGCAAACTTTACCATCTTCCACGGCATAAAGTGAGAAGGAATAAATGTTAACGGGGACCTATACCTCTAAATTGATTAATTTTGCATATGAGTTCCTTTTTTTAAATAAGGCCTGATCTTCTGCCTTTTATTTGTCTTGTATCCTGGGAGTCCAAGATGACTGTGAGGCAGTGGGATATTGCAAATAATCATACAGTATCTTTCTTTTGGGGCATGTGACATTTCATTAGGGGCTGGCAAGAACTGCAGTAATACATATTGCAGCTCAGATGAGGTCTCCTTAAGTTCGTATAAAAGTGGTAAATATTTTCCAGGCCCCGTGTCTGAGATTGTCAGAATTTAACAAATGTTTCTTTGAGCAGGAGGCCAAGTGGGATGTTGAACTGTGCCAACAACCTAACTTTATGTACAGCTCTAAACCTCTAGACACAATGGTCATGCATTTACTCCCGAGGCAAAGCAGCATTATTTTATAGGTCTATGTCTTTTATTATTATAAAACTCTGATTTATGAATTTCAATATTAAGTAAAGCAGTGCTTTCAAGACAGTTGATCTTGAAATAAGCAAATACATTGTCATTTAACCATATGCTTAATGGTATGCTACTTATAATTTTAATGATTGTTTGCCAAGCATAGTTTCAAATAAAGAAAGAAATGCACAGATGGTTTTCTTATTTAAGTGCATTAAAATGCATACAGAATGTTTAGAAATGCAAATCCTTTAAATCAACTACTTGACAAAATCAGGCTTTGTTCCAAGTTGTTGTAATAGAGTCTCTTGCATATAAATAAAAGACTGTGTTACAGAAAGAGAGAGAATAAGTCATCTGTAGAACAGCAGTCAAGAACTGAGTCTGGAAAGGGTGAAAACACAGGGCTTTTATACTGAGGAGTTAGAAGAGTTGGAGAAGTAAATTGTCTGCAGTAATTTCTGTGGGTGATTGTACAGTAGGAGAGAGATGATGTTGATGCATTTGCCCCATTATAGTGACTTAGAGGGAATTTACCTCTTTTAATACCTCAGTGTCAAAGCCAGAATTGCATTATTTTGATTTGTATCATTATTAGTACAGTTTATATTTCAGTGCCCCCTCTTAATCCTCCTATTCATAGTGTTCTACCACTTTCTCTTGGCTTTCAAGAGTGTCTTCAGAAATAGTTTTCTAGGGGAATAGATGTTAAACCAACACTAATTATGGTTTATGATGATCAAAACATACCAGGGGCATATGGGTAGCTGGACCTGTAATTGAAAGCTTGGCACTTACTGTGCTGGAGTTATTATTTTTCTTTGAAGTTCAGAAGATTGTATCAAAGTCTCAATATCAAAATCATGATTGTATCAAAGTAACTATGAATGGCAGATGCAAGGAAAATTTAAGGATGCCTATAAGGAAGGACTCAGGAAAAGTCTGAGAAAATAATAAGAGGGATAATTGTATCCCTTCTTCCCTATGATTGTTGAAGTTTAAATTCATCGAGGAAAACTAACATGCAAGCAGGAAATATTGATGGAGTCAAACTGAAAAGAAGATGGGGGTTATAGTTTGGTTTTCATGTAAATGAGACACTTGACACAAAGTATCTGAAGTCATGGTGTGGAAGGATGTATTATTTGCTAGCTCGGTGGCCTGACTGTATGAGGTTGTGTTTTAGAAGATTTTGGTTTATTTTTTTTTTTTTTTTAATGCTTCAGTAACTGGAATATTGAAGACAGTAATTCAGGAAACACTCGTACACCTCAAGGTGTCTCAGGGAGACTAATAAATATTCTTTGCTGGTATTGCAAACTCAAAGAAGCAGAACAGTATCAGATATACATGCAGTGAGGATGTTTCTCATGTTACTTGATATTTCCAAATGACCCTTTCAAAACTCTATAGTCTTCCTCCACCTTTCAGGATTGGACTTTCCAGGTGGAGCTTCAGGACCAAAAAATTGATATGTCACTTTCTTTCACCCTTTGACCACCTAATGTTTTTATTTTCATGCGCATATTTTCTTGACAGGTTGAAGTTGACACTTTGTGGCTTGGGACTACACACCCTCTTACATCAAATAAGGAATATAAAGGAAATGGAAGAGATGGCATCTATCTAACCTCAGCTGCTGGTCTTCCAGTTGGATCATTTTGATCCTTGAGATTCTTGGGTTTGTGCTGGATTTGGCTGTCATAGAGTTAGTTTTCTTTGCACTGGTAGGGACGGTGCTATGTTTTGGATTTTTGCAGAACACCGGGTTGATGATAAAGAGGTGTTTTTTGTTATTGCTGAGCAAGGCTTAGACAGAGCCAAGGCTTTTTCTGCTTTTTGTACTGCCACACTGTTGAGGGGGCTGGCATGGATGCATGGGAGGTTGGGAGGTGACACAGCCAGGACTGGTGACACAAGATGACCAAAGGGATATTCCAGATCATGTGACATCATGCTCAGTATAGAAAGTGGGGGGAAGGAGGAGGACAAGGGAGGACATTTGGAGTGATCTTGTCTTCCTAATTAAGCATTACATGCGCTGTTCTCCTAGAGATGATTGAACATGTGCCTACTAATGGGAAGCAGTGAATTCTTTGATTTGCTTTGCTTGTGTGTGGATGTTGCTTTCCCTATTAAACTGTTAGTTATCTGCTGTTATCTGTCAGTTCACTGCCATTATCTCAACCCACAAGTTCTCAAACTTTTCACTTTCTGATTCTCTCCCCAGCCCCACTGGTAGGGGAGGGTGTGAGCAGCTGAATGGGCCTTGGTTGCTGTGTGGGGCTAAACAACAACATTGTTTTGTCTTGCGACCATAACAATATTTGGTGTCAACATTTAGTGCTTCTGCAACCCTTACAGATAATACTGTTTACCTAAATATATGGGACCTAGAGACTATAAAAAGCATGCTTGATGTCTCTTTTAGCAACTCCTTTATGGAAGTCACTTATATAGTCAGTAAAATTAAACAATCAATCTCTGACAGGATAATTGTTGTATCATTGCTGTCTGTATTTAATCCTAAAATAAGAGAAAAATAATTTTGCATGAGCCTAATAGATTACAACTTTTTGTTTTTTTTTTTTTTAAAGAGAAGATTTTAACAACTTTCTTCTGATTCATACAGCCTTCAGAGTATCAAATTTCCTTTATATCCTTCAAAGATCTGAGCTATTGTGTGGAATGCCCAATAGTGTAATAAACACTGATTTTGCTAAATCAGGTGTAGGTTAAATAGGTTCAGGAAGAGTGAAGACAAGTAGAGTCACTTGGTCCTATATTCCAGTTTTGTTATATCTAGTGATAATAAATTAATTTTAGTACAAATGAAAATGACATTTATTTCTGACTGGTTTATTTTTCACCCTTTTTGCTGTCATGGAGTAGGTTTCAGAGGAATAGAAACAGATCAAAATGTCAACAGAATAAGACTTTCTTAAAAAAAATTACACATGCCAGAGGTGCACAAACTTATTTCTTTTCTCATTGTTGGCACACCTGTTCTTTCTGGGACCAATTTTTTGCTTATAGTAATGTATGCACGTATATTTGCAGTTATACTTGAATTGGAGCTTAAAAGCAGACTTCATAGGGTTTAACTTTTTACCCTTTCAGGTTTGAACCATATCTACTAAGCAGAGCATCTCAGAGAGGAAAAGTAAGATTAGGCAGGCATGTTTCATTTAATAGTCATCTGGATTGATTACCTTGTAATCTGTATCCACGCAGTAGCTCTTATTAATTTATTTCTGTGAACATGAGACTACATATTCTCTATCTAACATCCTGTTGCATGAAGCATTTAATCTTTCTGCTAGATTTGAACCTGGCTGCTAGCTCTCAGTTCTTGTCCTTGAAGAGGGCACAAACCGTAGGCCCATCCTATGACATGCTTCCTACCTCTTCTGACTGCGCTAAACTCTGTTGTTACTTGTCCAATTTAAAGAGTCCCAATTTACTTCTTTCTCATTCAGCAGCCACTCTGTATCTTGTAGCCCTTCTCTCATTTTAACCTCAGATGTGATTAGATGTATAAATAAGCACAAAGATACACTCTGTCCTCATGTCATAATAGGAGCAGCCTTTTAAAGATCCAGGGTTCCATCACCAGTACAGACCACTCTCTCAATTTTCTTGTACTTGATTATTTCTGAGTGACAGTGTTTTTATTCCACCAAGTTTCCAGCATGCTTACTAATTCTCAGCTTTCCTTTTCTGCTGTCTTATTTCCTAGATTTTTAGCAAAGCTGTAAAATCATGTTTTGGTTCCCTGAGCATCCCATTTAAATGGCATTCTGTCATTTCTTAATGGACTGTTTCCTATCTTTCACAAGTCATACACCAAACAAGTCATGTTTGGTGTTCTGTGTGAAAGACATGCTCTTTTATACACCTCAGCTTTTCCCCAATCTTCAGTTTAAAAGTTCACTTGCAAGATTTTTGTCTTTAAAGGCCAGCAGTCCAGTTCACTTAAAGTTCAAATTAAATACATCCTTCCTCTTTAGCCTTCTTTTACTCCAGAACCATTCCATCTGAATCATTGGTGAGGAATTAATCTCTAGAATTAGTCTCTTAATATGTTTAAACCAAAACAGGAAAAATGGTTTTAAAATATAGCAGAGAAAAGAAATTTAATTCTACTTTTAAAAACGTTGTTACTAGTTTTTAGATATTCTGGATAATATTGCAAACTTAAATGAGAAAATTAACATACCTTTCATCTAACTAGTTCTGAACAGTTGTGGTAATTTTTCAAGTGAGATCAAGACTGAAGCTAACTGCAAACTCAATTATCTCAAAAACCAGTCAAGAACATTAGGCTGTAAAAGATTCACTACTGCATTTATATATAATAGTGTTGTTCTCATGCATCATCCAAATAATATATTAAAGTTCTGCCTTTTGAAGGAATATAGCTTCTAATTATAAGAACTATTTAAATTTAATTGAGTTTGGCAATATTTAAACAGAATTTTTTAAAATATACTGAATAGCCTTTTTTTTATGGAAGAAGCCCATCTTGCATCAATGCTCATGAAAGGTCACCCAGTTTGACAGTGTGTTAGAGTTTACAGAAAGTGTGCCCCAAATGTCATGCTCACGCATTTAAAAGCACCAGTTTTTTCCTTGTTTAATGAATTTGCAAAGCTATATTCTCAGAAATGAATGGTTAGTCTTTTGCTTAAAAAAAGACAAACAAAAAGCCAAAAAAACAATAAAGTTGAAACTGAACCAGGTTACAACACGTCTTTTCCCTTAACAGTATTGCTAATTGGATTATTTTCATTTTTTTAACCAAATTAGTACCAGGAATTTCTTTTTTTTTTTGAGTCTATAGTTGACAGAAATAAAAAACTATACTCATGACTTAGATTAGGAATTGAACATTGCCTGATTTTCCCACTCAAGGCTACTGCTCTTGTGTACAGAATGAAATTAAATGAGTGTTGATGTAAGATGTGTAAAGCCAATATCACTACATTCACAGAAGTTTTTTCTGATGAGCTTTATGAGATTTTCTCAAGTGTTTTTCACCCTTTGATCTGTATCTGCACTAATAACAGCAATATTTGGACCAAAAAAATGACTGCATATAAAGAGTGTTTGAAGTTAGGAAATATGATTTTGTATGTGGAATGAGCATTTTTCAGTGGAGAAATCAATTGGTGGGTGGTAATAAACAAAGAAAACAATAAACAGGATTTATTTTTTATTTTCAAAGGAGAGTTGTAATCAAAATAGATAATCTTTAATTTTATTCTAGAATTAAAATGAAAACAATCTTTACTTCTATTAGATGAGATTTATTAATATCTTGTTATCTTACTACATTCTAATTTCTCTAGGAAATATATTCTCTTGTCTTTCCCTCATTACGTTCTAGATGTTATTCAAGAACAATCTACAGGATTGTTCCTAGGTAAACAATACATGCTTTCTGCTTTTCTTCCTTTTTTATAATTAATATCAAATCATGTAAGCATACAAATGAAAATTAACACTATATCTAAACATTCTTTACATCACAGGCTGATACTCTTAGAGAAACTTATAAAAAAGTGACTCCAAATGTGGGGTACGATATACTAAACATAATTTCTAAAGAAATATAGGATCTAAACTGATATATAATAAAAATGCACATAATTTCTATCTTGTTTGGATTTGCTCTCAACAAGACTTGCAAGGAAATTTATCTGTTTTTTTCAGAATTGTGAAATCTGAGATTTAGAAAATCTGCAGCACAGCCCTACTTTTCAGTGCTGAAAAATATTAGATAATTTGTGTGAGAATGCAAAATATTACATATTTTGTTTCTGATTCTAATTTGTTATACTTTGATATCAAGTGTTCTTGAATCAAGTTTCATTTCCCATTTTGTTATAGAGGTAGACAACTGGTAGAATGAATCCTCAAAAATCTGTGTAGTTTGTATATATTATATTGCTTTTTACATGAGAGATAATAAGAGCATAATTGTAATACTCCTTACAATGACTGTTTGGAATAAAAATTAAAAATTATTCTAGCTTTGATGATATATTTTTTCTCTCTGTCCTTAGAAAGAGATGCATTTTCCCTGCCCCCAAACTATTCACTCATTTCCCTTCAGATTTCTTCTTGGCTTCGCTATACAGTAAGTATGTGACAGAAGATCATATAGCTCAGCTATAATACTATTTTTATTATCAAATCCACTTGCCATTTTTTCTTAGCAGTAATATTTGAAAATGTATATAATTGTACAAGGAAAATTAAGGTGTTTTTAAAGGTAGATAACACTTTCACAGAATTCTACTGCTTGCTGAAATCATAAAAATAATAACTATTATTCTGTTTAATGTTATTCTGTTATTCTGTTTAATGAGCTTTATATAAAATAATTGTGTTTGTTGATTCAGGCCCATGAGATCTAAAATACTTAAAGTGTTTCCATAAATGATGACATTATAAGATTCATCAAAGATTATTATTTTTAAAGGAGCAACAGAGATATGGTTGCTCTTACTTGTTCTGCAGTTCTGGTGAGAAAACATATTTTTAGATTAAAGAAATCTTGACTTTTGACCATGGTAACTTGAAAATAGGAGCTAGACTTCACGAAAAATATTCACATGCCATGGAAAATTATCTAATTTAAAACATATCTCTTGAGTTAGACTCAGCCATTGGTCAGTATGTTCTGAGTGGGAGTTAGTGACTTGTGAGTTTACACCAAGGTGTCATATTATTTGATTTCTGGAAGTAGAGTCAGTAATCACGATCCTGTTGTATTTACAACTGTTTGACACTTTTTTTTTATGTGACATGAACAGATGTTTCTCCTTTGTCCAGATGAAAGAACCAGACTTCTTCTGAAGAGATTTGAAGGGACTGGAAGGCAAGAGAGAAAAATATGTACATCAGAAACTGAAATGCACAAGACTTTTCATTCACTAAGAGAGCTATTAGACAGGATCTTTGTTGCTGCCCCTGGCAAAAAGATTTCCATCAATAGAAAACTGCTACAAGACCCTGCCTCTGTGGCTTGGAAATGCTCAAGGTACTGCCCACTAGTCCTGTGAAGGCTACACAGTGCAAGGCAGCTTAGGTCCCATTAACAGGAAAACCCCATTAATGTAGACTGGCTTAAACAATTAACAGGTTAACGGATTTACCAGATCACAGATCTGTTTAAAGTGTTTTGTCCCACATGGACTGCTATAGTAGCATTGATCAGCCTAAAATTAATGTCTCTGTATCCTGCTGCCATATGATGGTCACAAGTGAGACTTAAGGACAGCCCCTCATGAGAACCCTTAGGTTCTCCAAGAAGCATGCATCTCAGATGCTTCACTGTTTGTCTGTTTTTATAGAAGAGTTTTAAAATTCAAACCCTTAAAATGTGTTTTAAATAGCCACTCCTACTCAAAAAGGTATGTTTCCCTTATACTACTTCAGCTGAATTTATATCATAAACAATACTTACACAAACTTCTTCCATAAAAAAGAGTATTTCCCTCAATAAAAGTGATTTTTCCCTGGGCTGTATTTCTACCAAATGTATATCTTACCTCTGAAAGAAACAGATATCCAAGAAGAGTTTTTGCTCATTTCTGAGAAAAATGCATGTCAGCTACTCCTGGATGATGGACAACCATGTAGATAAAGCACTGGTAAAATGCCAGAAAAGAAAATATTGCAAGAAACCAAGAATTAAAATAATTTGCTTGGGTATTTAAACTGCGTTGCTTATCTGTATTTTTCAAATGCTGGTGAGCCATACCTGTGTTTAAAAGTAGAAAACAGAGTCAGCATAAAGAAATCCTTGTCACAAAAATCACAGAAGGCTGATATGGACATAGCCCTAGGGACAAGATCCCTATCCATCATAGATGATGTCCCCATGGTCACTTGAGAAGTCTGGTACAGACTCATGTCTTGAGACAGAGAGAGCCTCCTGTTTCCTCACCTGAAAATCTACTTTTGAACTGAAGAAAGGCATTGCCAACAGTTCTTTATTTCAAAGGCATTATAATATGATATGGATATGTTTCTTTAGTAGAGACGTGTGAAGAGTTTATTGAAGTATACAAAGAAAAGTTTGTGTAAAACAGCAGTAAGTATTGACAATAGGTATAGTGAAGATGATATTGAATCACAAATTCATTGTTTCTAAAAATGACCTGCCAATGCCACAGTTGAAACTTCTATTTTGGTCTGATACGAAATGAAAGTAAAAGAACTACTTTCTACTGGGAAAGGAGGCAAAATGCTAAGGTAACTGAAAAAATATTTACAGAAGAAAAAAATACTTATTTAGTCCTGCTAAGCTGAGGGTCCTCCCCCCTGTAACACAACGTTTTGTAAGGAACAAATGACAGAAGCAAGCCAAAGCTGCATTAGTTTTATACATAACTGTTTCTTGGAGCAATAACCAAACCTATTAAGCAGAAAACGGAGGTGTGGGGAATGTATGTGGAAAGAGAAAATTAGACCAGGCCTTGGATTTTATGTTATTACTTCCTTTAAGTCACTAAGGTCTTTGTCATTGTTGCCACTGATAACTTGGAATGCAAATGAGTTGAAGACATAAACATTTTCAGCTTTCCTAAACAGGATATAGGTCTGCTCTCCAAGATTTTCCCTTGTAATTATTATGTGTCCACGGTTATCACGTCTCAGACTAACAATTGATTTACAATCCTACTGCAAAGCATTTGTCTTTTCTCGAGTAGCAGTGAGTAATGACAATGGGCAAGAGACTAAAATACAGGATGCTATTTTGCACACCTGAAAAGTATTTCCTTTCTCTGCATTTCTGCGATTGCATGGGTAGAAAAAGCATTCTGTTATGACTGGTTCACAATATTTTTGATGTTAAACCTTTAACATTTTGTTCTAGCAATATCATCTATTCTCAAATGCCTAATAAATGTTGATTAAAGTTATATTTCACCGTAATTCTGCTTTCCAGCACACCCTTTATCTCAAAAAAAACCTCTTCATCTTGTCTCTGGGTATTGGAGGTCCTATCACATTGTTGAAGGAAGCACCAATGATAAATGATGGGAATGCTATTCAGCAAGTATTTGCATTTTTCATCTCTCATTAAATAAGAAGAAAAGTCTCACAGAAAGACTTAAGTGTGAGTGCAACTGCCACATGTGATATCTGTTAAAACATGATAAATTGACAGTTTCACCCTGGCCTCTTAACTCTTTGGACTGAACAGCTGGAGGAAGGCCTTGTTTTTTAAGAATTACCATCACATTCATGAGGTAAAGTGGGCTAACCATAATTCCTTTCACTGAGGTTTAAGGTAAGGGCAGTGTCAGAAGCCACCACTTAGCGTTTTAGCTCAAGAAGTTTTCTGACAAATCTGCTTGACATTGTACTGGGCTGAAATGAATTTTTGCTCTATGATAAGCAGCATAGCCATTCAATGTATAGAGGGAAATTCCTGGGCATCTGTGTCTCTGCTGTGCTCTGCCCTGCAAAGCTTTGCTGACTCCAAATTCTACTCAGGTCTTGCTCAGAATACATTAGTAAGGAAAATGTATCCCTTATGCTTGTAATTTTCCTCATCTGTGTTAACGTTCTGAATGCTTTCCTAAACTGGAGAAAACTGTACTTGTTGAATAATTAAATATTTTCAGCTGGAATCTGTTTGCTCATGAGGTGTTCAGTCCTTAGAAATGTGTGAATTACCTATTTCCCAAACTTTGGTTGAAAGAGCTTAAGTGAAGAAGTGAAGATAAATATCAGACATTTGAAACTGCATGGGGAATTGTAGGCAGGGAAAATGAAACGGATTACATAGTTGATTGAGGTGCTGGAGGCCTTTTTTAAGTCTTTATGCTGTATCGTTCTTCCATTTAGTGTAATTTATATTTTCTCTCTTGAACCTTTGCATATAGATTTATTACAACGCTGAATCTGTTCTGAAAATTGTACACATTTACCTGCAGTAAAGTTGCATTTGCCATACAGTAGCCCAGGTACTTAATATAGATGACATAGTCCTTCTGGTTTTTATTTAGACAACCCAAGTAACTTGCAGTGTTGATGTGGTAATTACAATTTTGAAATTTTAATTTTTTTTTTTTGCTGTAAAACATTTTTTTACTGTTTTAAAGAAGCTAATTCTTTAAAATTTCCACATATATAATTTTCTGTGAAACAGAAGTGGAATAAAGAGTTAGGAATTGCATATATGACTCTAACTGCAGTAAGTTGTATTACTTTTAGGAGAGGTTAGTTACCTATAAATATACAGTCTCCTGTTAATTGTTTAAATGTCCTATGCTAAGCTGGTGATCAATACCCTATTTTACTCTCAAAATTGCAAAATTAAATCCCTGTCTAGTCTTAGCTTCAAAGGGACTGAGAGCTCATCCAAAGACACACTGTATCCAGAATGAGAAAAGTAATACTCTACCCTAACTTAATCTATGGTGAAAATATCTTCTAAGGAGCAAAGAGTCAGTGGAGACTCATGATCAGTAGCAGAGTGGCAAATGATGTTGGCATTTTACTTTTTCTTAAGGGGCTTTAAATAAAATATATATAAAATACTTTAGGGAACCTGATGCATCAATGAGTTACATATTCACTGCCAGATGAAGTAGGAAACGTGCTATTCATTGAGTCATTGAGTCAATGTGTTATTCATTGAGTCATTAGGCCAATTTCTCTAAACTTATTGGAATTTCTGCACTAAAAAAGGACAGCATGAATTCATCAACTGCTTCCTCCCTTTACCTTCAAGGCCATTCAAGAATCAGACTGCTTTAGATACACCTTGCTAAGCTTTTGGATTTTAATTAATATTATATATTCACATCAAAAAGATGCTATTCTTGCAAAATATAAAACTATTTTATACATTTTCTTAGAACTAAGTATCCTGAATGTATTCTCCCTCACTTTGCTATATACAAATGGGTTATAGCACTCACATGTTCTGCCTTTACAGTGGTTATAGCTGCTGGTAACTGTTATGGGTTGGCTGGAAACACACCAGCCTCTAAACTAGCATCATATTTCTCTGGTGCCCCCAGCTCTCTTCAAGATATCAAGATAATCTGCATAAATGTTTCTACAATCCTCACTGACTGAACTTTTGACAGTGAATTGAAGATGGTATTCAAATTCAGGCTAAATATCTGTGGATTTCTCTGTAGTTTCCTTTTATCTTCAATGTCAAATACAGTTTAGAATAAAACTACACTTCTGTTCATAAGGCCTGCAAGCTTGTTGTTTAAGCCAATGCTAATTTTGCAGCAGCAGAAATCTGGACAGCAAGGCAATGGGAGCTCCAAGGATTCTAGCTTTCTAAAGTACAACCAGATCCTGAACTGGTAAACTATTTGCTAAACTGACTGGTAAGCAGCATAAATTGTCACCCTGGGCACATGTTTGGTGAAATACAACCTAAGATATTTCTGGTTCTGCACCAAAGGTTTGAAACACACATGGTTTTAAAGCAGAATTAACTCTACTTCTTTTATTTAATTAATATAATTTTCTTACCTAATTATCAAAATTGTGTGTTCTAATGTTTTACAGATTTTACTCTAAGAACATGTAATTGGAAGGAGTGGCTGCTCAATAAATTTTTCTTGTCCCACACACCCTGAAAAGGTAAGAAATGCCTCGCATCATGACAGAAAATTATTTCTTTGTGAGAGAAATGCTTCTTAGGGAGAGCACAGCAGCATCTAGGCTGTTTGTGTCCTTGTACTTCATCAGCAGCCACACCTGCTAGAGTGTACATGCCTAATTCTGCAATTTCCTAAAGAGTTTGGTGCTTTTGTTATCTGGTTATATATTTCTCTCATCCTCCTTTCAGAGTGCCGCTGACAGGTGCCTCCTCAATCTCCTGGGGCATAAAGTTCCAGAAGGTCACAGCCTGTTGTATAAAGTACTTATTTTTATTCATATTGAATTTCTCCTACTAGTTTAATCTTATTTTCCCTTTTTCTGCATGATTTTATGGAAAAGTGTTGTGCATTTTCTTTATGATGGATTATTATATTTGTGATAGATGGTAATTTTAAAGTTTTCTCCCCTTTTTGCTGTAGTTTGAATGCTTCAGGACTGTAATGACTTGTATATTTATTTTGTCTTTCAAACATACTGGTGGCAATAGTTTCCCTTCTTCTGATTTATTTTTCAGATCTGTTCTGCTTGTGCAAACACAAAGCTTTGTACTGGAACAAAGCCTCCATGCTCGAAGCCATTCCAAGGCTGAATGAAGCAGAAGGCTCCCTCCATGCCTCTCCCTCTGTCCTTCTGCCTCAGCCCATTTGCCTGGCCTGTCTTACACTCCAGCTGCTCTGGGAAGTTTGAGCTCCATAATCTAGAAATCTCAGCAACCAAATTATTTATTTCAGAAAGCCACCTTGAAGCAGTTTCAAAACCTTTAGTTGAGATTTATGGTTTCTCCACTGTCTGCAAAAGAAGCAAATAGTTTGGTTTGACATGAGTTCTTTATTACTGTGATACTTATCACACATTTCTTGCTTTTTTTCCCAAATACTAACAAATTGCTTCAAAATTTTCTCAGATTTATCAAAATAGATAGTTTTTATTCAATTTAATATTGACATACTTATGGTTTTGGTTAATTGCCCCAGAATTATAGGTGAGAACACACGTAAATTTCCTTTAATTGCCAGGAAATTAGTCTGGTTTTTCTTTTATTTGCCTACTGGTCCACATAAAGAAAAGTTTAAGCACATGCAAAAGTGTGGATTTAATACTGCTTTTCTGGTAGAAATACAGCATCATTCTTCAGCAGTGTCCTGCAGCATCAGCAGATCTGGGCAGCTCAGGCTGTATTTGAGCATCATCACAGAGACAAGGACAGAGAGCAAAGACCTCAAATTCACTGGTGGCAATCAGCAGCAGATCCCCACTTTTTCCTCTCCTCAAGAGCAAGGAGGTGCCTCTTCAGAAGCATCCCTGTGCCTCTGTTCTCAGTTTAAATCACCAACCCCAGTTGCCATCTAATGGTTTGGCAATAACTTTCCCATAACTGATGTTATGCAGGAATAAGACAATGCTTAAGGACATGACTGTCCTGTGGTTTAGACAGAGCAAGAAATTCACAGTCTGATTACCAGGCTGACACTGTTCTCCCTATTTAAACAGTTTGTTTTCCATATCAAGGGGAATGGTTCCAAACAAACAACTGAATAAAAAAGGGAGTGAAAAATGATCTCACTAATGCTAAGCTGAAATGTTTTAAGATGGAAAGTTCCATCCTATAAAGTGGAAATATACACATGAAATTTTTATAGTTATATCACTTCTGTTCTAGTTCTCAAAATAAAGCCAATCAGTGCATTTGATGAGAGTCTCAAAGCAAAAAGAAGCATAAGGGAAAAGTGGAAATATTCATACTGAGCATCATTTGTAAGTGTTATATAAAAGACTGTAATGTTACTGAGATTTTCTTCTAGGCTACAGACTAAAGAAAGAAATCGGGACTCAGATGCCATGATGCTCTTCGATCTTTTATCATTGCTCAGTTACAAGTAATTTTTGAAAATCTTTGAAAACAGCAATGGTCATGTTTCAAATATTCAAATGTATTCAAATAAAATCCTGGTTATTTTTGTAATGCTGAAACAATACTTTTTATGTCATATTTTTTTGGAAAAATTCATTATGAGGTAATGTGATAAAAATCTACTGAAAACAAACCACCAGGTCAGCATAAGAAACTTCAAATATCCCAGAACTTCAAGAAGAAAATGGAAATAAATTTTAATAAAAAATCAACTGAGATCAAGCTGTGAATGCTTAAATTGATAGCAGCTTACTTGTGGTCCTCTGAAAAGTACTGTCTGGAGCTCAGTGCAAAAAAGGGGACAGAAGTGCTGTCTACTCAGAAATTTTGTCTTGTTTTGAGTGTATTTTTGGGAGGAGGAACATATTCTCTCTGGTTAGGTCAAAAAAGATTGTTGTAACAATGTATGATGTTGCATGGTGGTTATTTGAGCTTCTCAGATAAGGATCCATTTTTCTGCCAGTTCATGTAAAAGAATACAAAGTATTCTCACCAAAATATTTTTACAAAATACCAAAAAAGTATCTTGTCATTTCTCTGTGAAAGTCTTGTGTTTGCTTTTAAATGAGAACTTGCCTGAACTCTCTGAAAGTGAACATCATTACCAAAACCATTTCCACAAAAAATGAACATTAGTTTTCAAATATATCTATCTTTCTCTGGGATTTCCTTTCCTCTTGCTAAAGGCTATATTACATTGGAATTTATCCAGTGCACTGTGTCTTCTTAAATTTGTCCATCAGCTTCACTATTATTGTTCATGCAACTCTTTCTGACATAAATTGTGCCAAGATTTCAGTACAGAGCAAATGTGTGGCCACAGAGGTTTCTCCCCTGGTGATTTAAACTGGCACAAGTTACATCTTATGCTGTGATTTTTTAATGGTGTGATTTTTAGTTCTCTGAAGATCAAATGTGAGTCTGCTGGAATAACAACTTCTCTCTCTTGTATATCCAATTTGTAATTTTTGATTCCATACCTTGTGGATTATCTAAGTGAAATTCTGGTTAGTATTTTATGTGATGGCACCTTTCTCCACAGAACTATTGAAAAACTCTAATGCAACTTGTTCAAAGCAGGGGCAGTTGTGAAATCAGACCAAATTGATCAGGATTTTACTCTCTCTTCCCTCATTGAAAAATTTGTTTCAATAGATTTCAGTAATTTTTTTATTATTTTCAAGGAAATCTTAATATAATTTTTGGCTTCAAAGTTTGAATATTCGTTATCATTAATTGTAATTAACCAATTGTTCAAAAGAGTTTTAGCTAGAAGTCTGTTTTCTGATGGACTGTTAGCTTACATTGCTCTGTTCACTTATTGCTTAGTCATGTAAGCTATTTCTGTGTGTGAGTAATCTTATTATTTGGGTTGCTTTTTCTGTGCATAACGGGAAAACTGAAAGGTACCATAGCAAAGTGATTGCAATTTAAAGAGCATGTGACTATTCAAAAGCACAAAATGAAACATATAAATCAAAAGTAGATGCGTGAATGGGCACAAAAATGTCCTGTCTTATAGTATTACACCAAAGAAATTCTCATCTATTTTTCACTCTAAAGAGTTGTGCATGTTTAATAAAAGATGATTAAATTGGTTATTGTGATCCCACATAAATTATAGATGGCAGAGGTACTGTTGGCAGCAAGAAGGAGAAAGGAGGAAGAAACCTGACTTCTAAGCCAGTTGTTAGGTTCCTTGCTACTTACAAGGATCATATTTTATGCTAATGAATGTTTAGCCTATAAGAAGTACATGAGTCCAGTGCATGAGTTCAAGGAAAAAATCACTGGTGCGTTGCTTTTTCCTGATCAGATGTCTTTTATTTCATGACAGTAGAGAAAAAAAAGACATGTTTTTAAATATTTCAGAGAAAGCCTCCATGCACTCTGTTCTATCTCATGCAGTTCTGAAAGACAGGGGAAAAAAATTGTCTTCTTTTGTGTTTGGTTTTTTTTCCTTTCAGTTTGAGATGGAGTCCTTTATACAGAAAAGCTTTTATTTCCAAGCTGTGTTATGAATCCCTTGGAATGGGTCTTAGTGATGAAAGTGCTGAGCCACATTTGCAGATTGCCAGAATAGCACATCTGTCACTATAAAAGCTTTACTGTGAAGTGGCAAAAGAAAACTAAAATATAATATGATTTTTTTTTTTAATGGTAACTATAAGGGAAAACAAAGACAGGGCATTTGCAAATTAAACTTGTCATTATCTAATTCTGATTTTGCAGTGTTTTATTTTCAGGTGTCTGCGCTATGTAACACACAAGTTAGGAAGCCCTCTACTGACACAAATTACAGTAACTGAAGAAGGCATTAGCTCCTGCCCCTTTTAAACTGTGTTTTTTTCTCTTTATGCAGGACCTCCCTGGATCACTTACAATGCATTATAATTATTGTTTAGTGACATTGCAGGGAGTAAAGCTGTTAGAACTGAAATATGCTTATTCAATCTCTCTCCTTAAGTGGTGCCTCTTGATAGCTCATTTCAAAATGGGAACTGACACCTCATCTCTTTGTCTCTCATAATCAAATTCCCTTCTTCTTTCATAGGCTGCTGTTCAGAGGAAATTGCATTTTGCTGTAGTTTTGATGTTTTGTGAATCTGTTTCACAGGTAAAGGGGTAGTTTGAAGGTACAGATTCTCAGTTGTGCCCTCATAAAAAGGCAGTGTCAATTTTGTTTGTATTAAATTGGGCTGAGTAGCAGTTCCGTGAGGGCAAATAGAACTGAAGCTGAGCTGATTTTAATTTTAGTTGCTCAGCTGTTCAGATGTTGATAAGACTAGTGATATTCTGTACAGAAAGAAAACTTTTCGCTGCAGATTTGGATAAAACAAAAGTTAATGAGACCTCCTCTGGTGGCATTTTCTCCTTTGCATCCTGATTTTCCATAGTCCTGCTTATTTTCCTACCCAAATTTAGCACCCCAAAATATGCATCTCATGTTATCATTCCAACTTGAAAAATAATCATACTTCAAAAAATTTTAAGCCAAGCATATATATAGATATATTCAATGAAGAGAAATGGGCCTTTTATTTTAAGTAAATAAACTGTTTGCATCAGCCCTGCACAGCTGAAGTGCTATAGTTAGTGTGTAATCACTGTGGGTGCTCCCTCTAGTCAATGGGGAGGAAGTGGATCCTGAGGAATGCTCTTCAAATGGGGAGGAAGTGGATCCTGAGGAATGCTCTTCATCCTCTTCATAGCTCAACTGCCTTTGTGGACTTGCCTGCATCTACAGACAAGAGCCAGAGTCCAGTTTCTGTGACATCCCCAAATTTGCATGCCATATGATGAACTTCTGTCATATTTTAGAGCAGACTGCAGAACTGCAGAGGAAAGGGAGAAAGTGTTTGGCAGAAACAAATATTAACCTGGGAAAAGAGGAATCCAAACTGGGCTAAGGTAATTTCAGTGTGTACTTGCACAAGTGATGTTTTCCTCTCTAGTGTTCCATTCTGACTGTGTGTGAAAGATCTTAAAAGGATCAGTGTAGATTCTTATCTAGAATGCTTCTCTCTTGATCATGTTTATAAATCTCTATGAAAAGCAGAATAAGAAGCTGCTGGTGTTGGAACACTTATTACCTCTTCTATGAGGACCTATTCAATGTAGAAGTAAAAATTAATTATATGTTTCAATCTGTTTGAAACAAGTTTGTTTCTTAACCAGTTCTAATATCAACAGGGGAGGGGAGTGTTCAATGCCATCTCCTAAAGCAGCTGCAGAGGTGGGTTTTATTTGTTGGGGCTTTTTTACTTTAATGTGTAAATGAATAAAAATATTTTTATATACTATATTTGTTCTTTATAAAATTGACTCTTGTGGAGTTGAAAACAAATAACTTTTTCATTGCCTGTGCAACCACAAAGCCCTGTGCTGGGTTCAGTGTAAGCTGATACTGATGATATGTGTGATGCAAGGATTTGGATTCTTCAATCAGATATCTGTCTGGTTTAGCATCCTCAGGAAAGGGTCTTCGGTAGGGATGACTGTAGAATAAGGCTGTGAAGGCTGTGACAATTTGAGAGTACTCCCTAACCCTTCCCTACTGCCAACGAAGCTTCCTTTCATTCAACTGAATTGGAAATTGTGCAGGGAAGTACTGATTATACTTCTCTGTCCTACTAAGAGAAAAAATCTGTTCTCTTTAAACTGGACAAATAAAAAGGATGAGTTCTACACAGTGCAAACCAAACACAAATCTCTATGCTGCTATACTTACATTGGGGAAAGAATTCCAAGAGAGATAGACTCCACTGAGATTGCAAAAGCCTTCACCAAACTTGAAAGACACGTGCCTTTTACAGCAGTATAATTAATAAGCATTATTATTTTTAATAGCATAATTACTCCTGTTTCCTTTCAAGGCTGGTTGTTTTTTATCTTCACTATAGCCCACACATGTGTGTGGTTTTGATCTTCAATACAGAGCAAGATTGTTTCTCACTGCCAGCAGAGATGTAGGATGACTCATCAGATGTCCTGTGTACACAAAGGGACAGATTGCTGCACGCTGTGAAAGCTGAACACTCTCTGAAGCAAAAGGCTCCCTGTTTATTTACTTTTTCCCCCACATCTTATAGCCAATTTACCTGATCTCTTGCCAGCATGGTTTCTTTTAAGGATGTTGCTTCCAAATATGCATAAAGTGTCTTGTGCTTCCACATTCCCTCCAGCTCAGTAAGAGAGGCTCATAAGTCATTTTGGACAATTTATAGAGCATGGTAGGATGTGGAGAGCATGTTATGCTCCTTTTTTTAATAGAGTGAAACTACTTTTAAGAGATATAATTTTTTCACAATTATCATTTTCTGCACTCTTGTAGTTTAATGGGAGAACCTTTTTTTTTAGCAGAGGAGATAACAATATATGACTGATGTGAGAAGTAGGTGGAGCTCAGATGCTGCAAAAATGGTGTCACGTTAATATCTGCAGATACAAGACAATATGTCATTATTTCTCTGTCTTAATTTTTCCTTTAAGTTAGATGTCGATATTTAGTTATATTTTTACAGTATAACAGAGGATTTAGGTTTGATTAGTCATCCTACATTTACCAAGAAAATGAAATCTATTTCATTTGCAGAAATATAAATTATGGTTTTTCACAAAATCCTGCAAAATTCAAAGAGAATATATTCAAAGAATATATTCAGGAAAATGATCTGTGGACTTGGAGAAAATTGTAATTAGCAGTGGTTAAACAGCATGGGGAGAAAATGCAGGAAACCATTGGTGAAATTTCTCATTTGTTGTAGGGATAATACATTTGCATGCAACAATTTCCTGGAAGGTCAAGAGTTCTGTACTTTTTCTGTAAGACATGGGTTCAGAATAGGCCTGTTGGGACTTTGCTCAGTTTAGGTTTTCAATGACTAGTTATTAACTTTATGTTGCTTTTTTGCCTTATCTCTGAGACTGATGGCTTTTGTTACTGTACTAAGAAAGGTGTCTTCCTCCTACAGTTCATGGCTGCTATGCTTTTTCTGCTGCAGCTCATACAATTTAGGCTAATCTTCATTCTTGGTTTTCTTTAATTTCTTCCTGTGTTACTTTCTATTTTACAACATAGTGTGTTTGATTTTGATTTCTTCCAAACCCTTTCTTACTGTTTTCTGCAAACTAGGCAACCAACTTTATATTCAACAGGTAGATCACCCAAAAAGTAATGGAGTATCATGGATTCAGCAGTCCTTACACAGACAAAATACAGATTGCTTATACTTTCTTTCTAGTTTATGTAATTCCATCTAAACATAGCAAAACTAATTCTGTCTAATTTGCCTTTTTTTCCTCTCAGAAGAGAATAGCTGAGCCACAAAATAATGCAGGTCACAAAACACTGTTTATATACTTAAATTTTAGCTCTTAGAGGAGACAGTAGGAAGAAAAAGGACTCTTCCAGCTGAAATGGCAGCTTTTTCTTTTCTTCTCCCTTGCTAGTCATAGCATCCCTGTGGAATGGAGAGCAAAAGTGGGAGCAGAGCACTTCCTTATCTACTCAGAGCTTTTCTGCTGTGCTTAGAAAATTCAAACATAAAATCACTGTTTAGAAAATAATAGACAGCACCTCAGCAAAGCAAGTAAATGAATATATAATAAAGTTATGCCTCAGAATACAGTTACTGTTCAACATTAAAGAATGAAATCTGTTGAAAGCGAAGGGAGATGACCCATCTTGTTGTTGATCAGCATCGACTCCGATTTATTGATCAAATCAGTCATCTTTTATAATAGTGTTAATTAACTTCATGCATATTGCAAAATCCGAGCTCACGATAGGTTACAGAGAAAACTCTAACCCCTCCTTTTGTTTACAATACCCGTGGTTGTTTATTGAAACCAAAATTAGTGTTCTCACTGTGATATGAAAAGTTCTCAAAACCTTCATATCTGTTCCCAGAGCAGCCAAGGGC
Source organism: Melospiza melodia melodia (assembly GCF_035770615.1). Lineage (NCBI taxonomy): Eukaryota > Metazoa > Chordata > Aves > Passeriformes > Passerellidae > Melospiza > Melospiza melodia. The sequence continues at coordinate 103,873,225 of NC_086194.1, forward strand.
TGTTATGAGAAGACTGTTCTGAGAATCCTGTTGTTTATAGAAAAGGTGCCTGAGAACCTAGTTATTTACAAAATCAAGCCTGGGAAATGCTGCTTTACAGCTGCCTTTTACTTTCCCATCAGCTGTATACCTTCATGGCCTCTTTCTTTAAGCCGTGCTTGAACCAGGCTCTCCACAGAAATCTACAATGGATAGATCAATAAATCATAACAAGGAATATTTAACTTCTTTTAAAATAAGAAGTTTTGGTAGAAATAATTCCCAAGTCATTAAGATAATATATTGAGCTTTGTAATGTGGAAAACAAGGTCTGATGAACACCATTGCATGTATTCTGGCTTTATTTTTTCACTTAAGAAATGTTTCAAATATGTTAAAAGCTGCTTAGACTCAGTGTTTTAAATTAAATTTTGTTTAGAATAGCCTAATCCAAAATGAAAATAAAACTAGTTAAAAATTTAGAGAAAATTACTGGAGGAATCGTGAAACATTTAAGAAGGCTAAAAAGCTCAGAAAATTTTCTCCTGGCTCAACAGGCCTTTGAAATGTTCATTGCATGCACTCTGGCCCAATTACACATAACATAATCATTATTTATTTTGAGACATCTCACAGTCATAATCATTGGTTCATTGTGTCATGCCCGTAAACAGCTAAGGATGACATCTGCCAAAATTACAGTGTATTAATTGTCAATACCTGTTATGTTTCTTTGAGATCTTCAGTGTGTGGGCCTTATTTTTTCTTAGATTTAATTCTAAAATTTCAGCTCAATAAAAACTTCTCTAGCTTTGGAACATTTCAGTATGGGAACACTATAATACTCATATATATGCCTTAGGGGTTTCAGCTGTTACCACAGCAAAGTCTTCTGGTTTTCAGAAACTGCCAGAAGCAGAGGGAATAAAGGTCATATATAGTTTTGATAACCCTCATCATCATCCTTCTATGGCTACAAGGATATTTTTATTTATATGTGCTCCACTTTTTTCTCTGCTCTATGCCAAGATTTACTCCTCAAAAGGGCCGTTTCATTTTAAAAGAGAGATCTCAGAAAATCAAAACCTTTTTTATAGTTGACCTACAGTGCTTATAAATCAAAATCACCCAGGCTATGGAGAAGAAAGAGAAATGCATACATTAAAAATGGAACTCTATAAAAATAGAGCTGAGAGCATCCGTCAGTACAAGAAGTCCTTCAAATATGCGAGTCTCTATTGGACTCAATAGGCCCCAAACAGAGGGCAGGCACATTTTGCCAGTACCACAGGCCATGAAGCTAGGGAAGAACAGAAAAGAAATTATTTCTTCCTTTTCACTCAGCAGGGCAGTGACAGAACTTGCTCAATTTTGAATTTTTCACGTATATCATGATTGACATAGAGTTGACTGTAAGACAATAAAGTTCAATGGAGAAATTGGTTTAGTGGAGAATATTCAAGTCCATCAAGTCCTGTTTTGTATCATGATCTTGTTGCTGATCACCCTGCTATGCTTGGAACATTATACCCTCTTGCTTGTGCTGGCACTTGCTCGCCCTGTGGCATTATTTTTTCTCAGTTTAGCAGGCAATAGCACCCACCTTTGCCGAGCATGACACAGAAATGTGATTTTGTGCTTGAAATCTGTCAATAAACATATGCTTGCTTGAAAGAATTCATCCTATTCCTATAAGCCTACCACCCTCCAAGACTCCTTTTCCCTTTTCCCCACTCCCTGGACAACAGCAGGAGGTGATTTTGGCACTGTGCAGCTGTCCCCACTGGGAGCATTGCTGTGCCATGAGGGTGACTGTGCTTGTCTCTGCTGAGGTTAGGAGTGCTTCCCTTCTACAAGATGGACTTCTGTCTTGGTCAGTCTGGGCTAGAGTTTGCCCACTTAGCAGATTGGGCCTTAATTGGCCTGGGCTGGGGTCACTGGTGCCACCACAATAGCAAAGGATTCAGTCTCTCCTTAGGGTCTAATGCCCTTTTTTCTAACACTGCTGCAGCTGAGGTGTGCTGTGGCAGTAAATACAGCATGCAACAGGACTCAGTGTTGCTAGCTCTCCTTCTGCAGCTGTCTGGGAGAGAGTGAGAATTGTTCTCTTAACTGGCTTGGCTTGGAGAGGAGTGCCAGGGTTGTCCAGGATGTGTCATTCCCAACCACTCAATGCTCGGACACTGCTTCTGAACTCAGAATTACACAATTGTCCTTGGACTCCCTCCCCATTTAGCCTTCCACTACTAGAAGGATAACATCAAGAGTGAGCTCCAAATACTTTGCATGGACTTGGTAAGACCTTTAGTGGAGTGGGCTGACTCTGGCTGCCTGCAGACTGCCCTTCCTTGCATATCCATTTACATGGCAGTGCCCCTTTTATCACACTCTGACTCCAGAGCCAGGATGTGCATAGCAGATAATCTAGTTTTGAGAGAGTGTTATGTCTATAACGGGTGTATGATGGGAGGCCAAAAGGTCAAATATATAAGTTTTGCATAGCTGGCAACAGAAAATGAACCAAATTTCAAGGCTCTTATTTAGCAGAACCTCTAGAAATTAACTTCGGCAGTAAGAAATTTTGTTGGAGTAATCAGTGTGAGACTGGATGCCAGTAATAATAATGTTATCTGTGTGAATTTAAAATCAAGTAGTCATGACTTATTTTGAGGAAGACTAAATGCCTAATACTTCAATTCACTCTCATCAAAAAATGAGATAATTATCTCTAATTCTCTCCTTTGGTGTTATGATTTTTTTATTGTGTACAGACTATGTATTCTTAAAGCAAGTAATTTTTAAGTACTAATCAGACCACATATGACAGTTTCCATGACAGTCTAATCGAACACTAGCTTTTAAGTCAGAAATATGAAATAATTTAGAGTTTTTATTTTGCCAGTGCATTAATTAATCAAATACCTCTCCCAAGGTAGTGATCATTTTACTCAATATTCATCTTTTATGTATGCACACACATCCATATAGATTACCTTTTTAATAAAGTTCAACTTCTCCCATGAATATCATCAGGGTAAAAAAAACCCCAACTTTGTAAAGCAATAATATTTTGGCCTGAACATTTAGTTTCTAATTTCCATAAATAGGAATTATTTCTTAAATAATAATCATAATGTTCTTAATTATTTTCTTAATATATTTTCTTCATCATTCTTAATTAATAATAATAATTTCTTAAATAATAATCCTAATATATACCAATTAATTATTATTCATAGTTTTTGGTTCTGAAGTTGACTCCAGCAATGATATTGCAAACTGCAATGATAAGCATGTAGCATAAAATTGGGAAAAAAAGCCATTAATTAAAGAACATTATATATTCTACTGTTAAGTGATTAATGCTTGGTCACATTCTGGATTTACTGTTGCAGTATACATTATTTAAGGAGAGATTGAATTTATCACTGTTATCACATGATGCAGATTTAAAAATTTAAAGCATTTAAAGTCCTTTATTGTTCATAAAAGTGAGGAAAAGGGTTTATGGGAAAAATTTTAAATTCTGTTGACAGTCTAAGGCAAACTTTCTCATAGACCATCCTGATCTCACATCATATCTTTTTCATAGCCAGTTCACCTGGCACAGCTGAACTTGCATTGTCATGGGGTCTGGCACTGGATATATTGAAATGATGCAGGAAAAAAAAATCCTTCTTTTGCTTACAACAGTTGAAAGAATATCCTTCATAAGTGGGAACATTTAGAGGCAACATAATCCTCTTTGAAGGAAAATTCAGTGTGTTTTAAAAAAGTCTTCATTTTACCACTTCACAACACCCAGAAAGGAAAAAATCCCTTCAAACTTTACAGAGTACTTCAGGAGGAAGTTTGATGTTGTAAATTAATTCTGAAAGTTTGCTTATGGAGCATCAGGGCTCCAAATCCTTTGATATGTACATTGGTTTTTCTTGCTGTCACAGTTTTATGTTCAAGACTCATTGGTGTGATAGACTGCAGCCAAAATGCTGTTAGTTATTCCTGGTTTCTCTTTAAATAACATGGAGTCTGGCTGCACAAAACAAGATCAAATGAGAGTCTTCTTTGGCGAGGGGTGGCAGACTGGTGCAAGTAGACTTTATTGCATTGCTTCTGCAGCAGTTTTTGCAAAAATAGAAAATAGATTAATAGACTTGCAGAATCACTAGGGTTGAAAAAGAACTCTGGAAATCATCTAGTCCAACTTGCTTTCTCTCTTCGGGCAGTGCCAGCCAGAGCAGATTGCTCAGGATTCTGTCTGGTCAGGTTTCAGCTCTTAAATTAAACAGCTATTTTCATTTTGGAAGTATCAGATTGTCACAGGAAACTGCATTTTTCTGGGAATAAACAACAAATAAAACCCCAAACCCACAAAAAAAAAAAAAAAAAAAAAAAAAAAAAGAAACAACAGCAATGTGCAGAAAGATTTTGACATCTTTTCTGCATTTGCTTTCCATATTTGACTGAATCCTGACTAGTGTCATCCATTGCCACCTACAGAGATTTATTGTTTGACCTATAAATCAAATTTTAATAGGCAAAAAAAGTGTATAGCCGCATTTTAATTTTAATTTTATGCTTTCATGGTAGGTTGACCCAGGCTGGATGCCAGGTGTCCACCAAAGCTGTTCTCTCTCCCCTCCTCAATTAGAGAGGGAGAAGAAAATATAACAAAACTCTTGTGCATTGACATACAACAGGGAGAGATAACTCACCAGTTACCATCATAGGCAAAAAAGCCTGACTTCTGCAAAAAACTAGGGGTCTTTTGACAGGAACACCACAGAAATATTCAGTGTCTTTGTTACAGAAGCATAACTCTCCATTGAAGTATTTTTTCTACTCTGAGAACCAAAAAAATTTCTGGTCACTCTCCTGCTGCATATGTGGTTTAATTCTTGCAAAGAAACCACACAGTTTGTAGTGCAAGTTCTGAGAGGCAGTCTGGACAGGGTGAAGCATTAGGAATGGAGTTTAGGAATGAGTTTAGCAAAGCATAGAATCCCACATTCAGCTCTGCTATGGGTAATGCATTGCCTCTGGCAGCATTTTCAGTTGCTCAATAACTAATGTCTTCAGAGCAGATCACTCCTAATTTATACATGCACTCATAACAACAGGTATTCTGTTTCAACCATCTCTGCATCTATAGTCAATGAAGCTATATTTTTTTCCCAAAAATACTTTTAAACACAAGACAAACGACCTAATTCAGAGCTAAGTGTCCTCTTTGTACTTGTGTAAGCGTCTTAATATGCATTAAGGCTTACTCAGAAATCATTGGTGGTTACCTCATTCATTGTATTGACTGACAGTAAAACATCAAGAAAAGCATCTATCTGTGACCACTTTGTCAAGAGAAGTACTGTCTGAATGCTGCTGTCACTGTGTATGTCGGCATTTTGGCACAACATCTAAATCACTAACAAACAAAATGCCATTCTAACGAGCACAGTAATATTCGTTCTGACAAAGCATTTAAAAACAAGCAGAGGATCAGAGAACCCCTGCTCAAGGAGAGCATTGGATCAAGTTTTATCTGCAGAATTTTTTCTCTTTTTTGCCTTTGTCACCCCACCCATAATCTCCATTCTGTATATATCCTTTCCTCTCCCCCCTCTCCTGTCCATCTCTCTGATATTTCTTTATATTTCAAATCTTTTGGAGAAACAATGACAGAATTAACATTTTTTATTTTTAAATGTGTTCAATATTTATGCATCTAGAGGACTTTCAGTGCTTTATTTTTGTTAAGATTTTTGTTTTGATTTGTTTTTCCAGCAGGAACTATAATTAGGCAGGAGCTGTACTCAGAATTGTAGGATTTCAGGTGGGATGAAGCAGATGATGTTATATAGGATGAATAGCACTGCAGTGGAACTAGTTAAAAAGCAAGCTTGTCAACATGAGGGCTTACAAAATAATTTGTGAAGGTATTCAGTTAATAAGATAGAGCAATTAGTTTCTTCACTGGCTTAAGAAAATAAGGCAAAGCAGCTTCCAGAGGACAATTTTCATTTCACTGAAATCTAGAATTGCTAAGTTTCACCATTCATTAGGAAAAAACCATCATGGCATTATCTACAAAAGCTCTAGCAGCCAGATGAAGACAATCCTTTACATTAGGCAATTGAACAAAATTAGAATTGACAATTTAAGTTACGACTACATAAATTTGCAAACAATAAGTGGATTGTATGGAACTGCAGAATCACAGAAATTACCTCTCTTTATTGAGTGATCGGGATGGACTATGGTGATCCCTTTATTAAATCTATGGCACATCTGGGTGCACAGTCGATTGGCATTATATTTACATTTCCATCCATGTTGAGAATGATACTTGCCATGAATATCACAGGTCTCATGGGACTGCATGTCGGCTGGTTTTGAACCATTCTTCAATCTAAGTAAGACTTTCTGTACAGTTTGATGTGATAATTCTGTGACAGTTCAAGAAATAGCAGCTAACAACCCAGAGAAGTTCAGTGTTGATGTAGATCAATATGTTACTTGCTTGTACTTGTGAGCCAAATTTTAGAAGGCTATGTGTGCAGGTTCTGGATTTATCTGCATACGCTGTTGTTCCATGTTTATTCATTAAAAAAAAAGAAAAAAGAAAAGTAGAATTTGGGTGAAAAGCACGTTTGATTTGTACTCAGCCTTGGGGAAGGAAATATTCAAAAATAAAAGAGCAAGTCTTCTGCAATTTTGTACAAGGGATTGTAATTTCAAAAGTTGCCAAGGAGAGTAATCAAGCTCTTCAGATGAAAGTCAAATTTAATAATAGGCCATAGTTTAAATGATTCCTAATGTACTCATTTCCTAAATGGGAAGATAATCTTTTTTTGGAGGCACTTGTGGATTATTTTTGGAGCCACTTTTTCTGACTTTGTAATTCTTTTGCACAGACATTTAAAATTCTGCCATACATATATGCTGAGAGACAAAACAGTCTGAAAAGAACATCCCAGATGAGAACTTTGAAAAACAGGAGATAAAGAACAAAGCTCCACTACAATGATATAATTCCTTCCTTGCATCCTTTTTTTTTTATCTTCCAAAGCTTTTCTTATCTGTGTGTAGTTATTTTTCTATGTATATATACGTATGTATATTTATCTTTCAAAATAAATTCTCTCTCTCAGCACTCTTCACAAGCAGTATATGAGCTGAATCCAAGTTAATGTTAAATTGAATTTTGGAGTACTTTAGGCCTCTTGTATCTATTTCCATTTAGAATGCTGTCACTCACATCCAGATCAGCTAGGCTTCCAAAGTCCCCAGTGGAGAGATACTCTCCACTTTATTTGTAGTCTCTACTACACAGTGGTGGAAACAGAAAATGACTTGTTGGCTTGGCATCATGGAGGGCTAGCCTAACTCAGAAGAGACACTAGTCAGGCTCTGTGTGATGTATTCAAACTACAGGGAGTCCAAAAACAAGTGCCCATCCCAGAAAACAGTGCAAAGTAGACAAGATGGCATTGAATTTGTGACCTCCACTACCACTGAACAGACTTTGGAGGGGGAGCAGATCATCTCAAATTGCCAGCTAATATGGTGTACTACAGTTGGGTGGGTTTTGTCAGCCAAGAAACACACCAGATATGTAATTCTCTTGGTCTGCTACTTGGTTGCTGATGTCAGTTGAGGAAAAAAAAGGTCTAATTTCTCTTCTGTTATTTCATACAAAGCAATCAGAAGTTTGAGTGGGAAACAAGATGAAAATTATTCAAGAATCATTAGTTTAGACGCCTTTGTTGGCAGTTAAAATTGTAAATATATTATCTGTTTATTAAAATGTCATTAGCTCTTTGAAGTTGCAACAAAAGGTTTGAATGAATAAAAGATCACAGTTAAAGCCCTTGATGTGGCATAAAGGAACATACTCTCCCTGAAATATCAATGAGTAGCCATAACTCTTCATACAAACTGAAAAATCACCTGGACGGGCTTTGTGCAGAAGAACAAATTAAACACTTCCTGGGCTAGATGCTGTAAAGAACACAGTCCATCTGTATCCAAATGTTAGTTAAGGACAACATGGTTAAAAAAAAGGAGAGAGGTAAACCATTTTATATCAGCCAAAATATTTCTTCTGTTCACTGAGGTGCGTTTCAAGACACAACCGTGGAGAGTAGGTAGCAATAAATCAAAGGAGGGTCAGACTTGGTAGTAAAACTCCAGTAGCCCTGATTCCTTGACTCCAACAATGAATTCAGGCTATATCTTCAGTTAAAGTGATTTGATGTAGTTCTACTACATAATTCTGTTTAAATCTTGTAATGTATTATTTGCAACTAACATTTTTCATAAGTATAAGCCTTGCCTGTAAACAGGATAAGGTTCCCATAGCACCTGACAAGCCTGTCCATGCAAAAAATAATTGAAGTCAAATCCCACGATACATACAATAATAGCCTGAGGAAATGCTATTGGGATGCAAACTCTTGGATGACAGCCTTCTACTTCCCACCTATCGGCAAGGCACAAGTTCAAAGCTTATTGCTCTTATTGGGACTCAAAGATTATCCAAAGAATTTATTGAAGTTACAGAATGAAATTTAGAAGAAACCTTTGAAATATCTAAGATCAGGACAAAAAGTTGATTTTAGATAGAGATCACATAATAAACATACAGGTAAAATGATCTTTTATTAGAGATATGCCAACTCTTCTGCTTTTAACTAAAATTAAAGAGACAGTAATTTCAGAACAGGTAGGAGAATTTCATTGCAAAATATTAAAGTTTTATAAGTTCCATCCCTCAAAGAACTGCTTTGGAGTAAATGCAAAAGTTGCCACTGAATTGTTTCATAAATAATTGCTTTCATTTTGGTAACCTCTTACTAGAATTTCAGTAGCAGTAAAATAAGAAACCTGACAATTAATCATATACCAGTCAACTATCAATCACATAAAAGCAAACCTTTAACTTCAGAGTTGTCTGTAAGTAGCAAATACAATTGACATTGACTTCTGATCCTCTGTGTATTCCTTAGGTTTCATTAATTTTAATTATGTTTATCTTGCTCTATAAGCAGTTTCAATAAATGCTGAGCAATGAATATAACAAATTATTAATGTCACATCATAATTCAAAGGCAGCTGGAAATGTGCATACATTTGTTCTTTTAATTTTCATGCTCTATTGTCAAAATGTAGATTATGCTAAGTGTTCTTTTGGGAATTATTAATTAGTCCAGATTCCGTCAGTAATAATGAAGTCAAAAGTATCTAATTGTATGAGTACTTTGGGATGATTACATTATACTAAAAATGCAGTGGGTTGTGGAGAGTGATAGTGGGGACTGCTGGTTAGGAGCAAAACACTGAAGAACAGAATACCTGGATTCTAATAATGTGTCTTGATGTGTAATCGATGCACCATCTTTTCTAAGGGTGATGTTTGGTTTTTTGTTGTCTCTCAAATAAGTAAATATTTAGCTTAGAAGAGTATCATGGTTCTTTAATACTTGCCATTTTACTATCAGCAGCACTTTTATACTTGTAGAAGAGAAGATCGACAAAGTTTGCCTGAAAACGTGAATGTCTGGGACCATTTTATATTATTATTTGAAGCGTGTCCTAAAAAGAAATTAATATTCTAGAATATTCACATTAGGCAGAAGTGTGACAGGTAAAAGGCATAAGTCCTGAACTTCATAGTCTCAGTTGTGTACATCAACATATTCAGTAGTTGCACAAAGTCATGGCCACTGTGTTCTTACACAGACAATAGACTTGCAAGTGCACTTTGCTCAGCTTTTCAAACAAGCCAAAGAAGGCTTTTACGCTGCACAGTTTACATCTCAGAATTCAGTTACAAGTCTGAGAAAGGTTGTAGGTGAGACCTTCAGGTCAGTTGTGTTTTCTACCCCTGCTGATTGAGATCTTCACTGCAGAAAATGAGAAAACTCAAGCCTAGAAGCTATTTGCATCCAAAGGAGATAGTGTGACATCCTAAAATGAGGATATCAGACAAAGATAGGACAGGACTAGGTAATTCTTGAAACTTTGGATGCTTTTGTACTAGAACAAATAATGTGTTTCTGTTTTTGTTGTTTGGGGCTGGGTGGGGATGGTTGGATTTTCTTATGAGTTTGGATTTGAGGGTATTTGGATCTTTTGTTTTGTTTTTTAACAAGAGAAAATACTAAGAGCTGTGTAATGTTGTGCACAACATCCATAACCGGGGTGTAGTCATAGTAACTGCTGTAGAGAATTCCCCTACCTTCTGTTTCTACTGATCCTTGAGAAAGCAGACCAGCTCCCCATCTTGTCTCATATTGGATTTGATGGATGTGCAAGTGTTATTCAGTTTGAACATCTGGCCACATATATTTTTATCTTAGGCCTTATTTATATTTTCCAAGACTTTGAAAAAAATCATGTATGTATGCTTTGAGCACATGTTCATTATATATGGAGACATAGCTTGTTATATGTCAGCCTGACCTGCTTTTGATTTAAATGCTAATTGGACCATGTAGAAGCAAAAAGAGTAGAAAGCAAAAGAGTAGAAAGAGGTGTTTATTTTCCAGAAAGTATATGCAACTTGAGAAGGGGAGGACATTCCTAAAAAAACCAATCTCTGTTCCACTGTGTAGATCTATTTCCTGTTGAAACTCTTAGTCCTTTGATGTAATGCCAGATTTAGCTCCAGAAATTTATATATTTTCCTCTCTTTAATTTATTTTCAATTTGTTTGTTTGTTCACCCTTTTTGTTGTGATACCCTCTGGATTTCAAGATGAGATTGCTTTTTGTCCACAGAGATAGTCTCCACAGACTAATGCAAACACAAGGACATTCTGTGAAGCTTCTGTACAATTGAAATCTCAAAGTTTTGAAGGTGGAGCATGAATGAATGCACATCTTCACTGCTGCTGTTGCTGCAGCTGTTACAGCAGCTTATAAAGAAAAGGTTTTTCCCATTAGGGTTTCAGTAAGGAAAGGCCACAATCTTTACTTTGAATTGACACTGAAAAGTCTGTCTATGGAGAGATGAAGTACAATAGGCATTTGCTGGTTGATAATAATTTGCACCAAAATTTGAATTTAAATAGATGCTTGGCTCTGTGTTAATACAGAGAAACAAAACAACTTCTCCAACTGAAATGCAACAGGTATAGATATCACTCTATATACATTCTTTAAAAAATAATTTAAAAAAAAATGAAAGAAAGCATTAAAAAGGAGATTTAAAAAGACCTAAAAATGAGCTGAGTGTTTTGACAAATATTCTTGCTCACTGTTACACCTGTGCTTTTTTTTCAGGGAATTTTTCTATTTCAGGGTCACTTTTTTCCCTATTTTGAAATATGACTTTTTAGCAATGTCAATTTTTTTCTTTTTTTTTTGTGTAAAAACATATATGGAGAATTAACAATATGTTAATGAAATGTTTCCAGGCAGCTCTCATTACTTAAGTCAAATCACAATCCTAACTGGCAAGCTGAGCTTCCTAAATTATTGTAGCTACTTGCAGCAGGGCAGAGGAGGTTGATCCCAGTGATGTTGCAGGGAATTTGTGCATGAATCAGATCAGAAACTTCAAATTGATTTTTTTTTTTTTAATTTACGTTTGATTTTGGATAGAATCTTGCATAAACTTCTGTAGGAAAAGAATCAGTTTTGCATACTCCTACCGTAATCATTTCCCATCTTCTGAGTAGTCCAATCCAAGTATTTGCCCACTCTTTGATTTGCTTTGTAATTTCTTTTAGATTCTTCTTTGGAAAAAGATGGGAATTGAAATTACTCCCTGTTTTGCTTAAATATACATCTCATGAGATATCATCATCTGTTGTTGAATTTCTTATGGTTTTTAATTTATTGCTGGAATCATAGAACCATAAAATGGCCTACTGTCAAGGTTTGATGAAGGCCAAGTTCCTAGCACCCACAAAAGCCTCTCAGTCACTCCTCTCCACAACTGGACAGAGGAGAGAAAATTTAATGAAGGGCTCATGAGTTGAGATAAGGACTGGCTCGACTTAAAGATATTAAGTGAATTTATTACTGACAAACTCAGCAGGGTAATGAGAAGAAACATAAGCCATTAAAAACACCTTTATTTTCCCTCAACCCCTCCCTGCTTCCCAGAGACAGCACAGGGAGAGAGACAGTGGGGGGTTTTGTCAGTATTTAGTCCCAATTACAGTTAAAATATTGGTTTTTAGATAGTTTCTGAAAAACTAAAGACATTGGGGAATTGTGGTGTGCTCTTCAATGTTGAGGAAAATTTGTTGGAAAAGTTATGTCTGATGAGGTGAGACAGTGATAGAATCATAAAACAATTCACCTCAGGTTGTAAGGACCTTAAGAGGTCATCCAGTACAACTTTTTGTGGGAAAGGGAGCCAAGATAAGCTTGTCTGGCACCCTGTCCAACAACTTCTTGAAAGCCTCCTGGTGGGTGCTCCACTGTGTCCCTGGGGATGTTGTCTGAGTGGGTCATTATTCTCATAAAAATTTGCATTCTTAAACCAAAGTGAAACCTCTCCTCATGTAACTTGTGCCTGTTGCCTCTTGTCGGCTCCCTGTGACTGACTTCTGTGAAGGGAGAGAGTGCTTCTCTCCTTTAAGGACTGAAACACCACAATGAGTTTTCCTAGGGTTTTTTTTGTTTTGTTTTGGTTTTTTTTTTGCCTGTTTATTGCTTGATGCATTTTGGTTTATCAATAAAAATGTCAGGTTATAAAGCCAAACTTTTATGTTTTGTTAATAATCTCAGCAAGGTGTCATTGTGTGTCTAACTTTGGTCCTGCAGGAATTGGGGGTAGTTTGCTCTTTGCACTGAGAGCTGTCATCTGGGCCCACAGCTGCTGAGCCAAGGTGTGCAGCACCTTCTCTTCAGCAGTGCATGGCTGAGCATTGTCTCTTGCCACAAGTTTTGGAATGTTTGTCTCCAAACAAGTTCTCATTTCAGATGAACCCTTCTTTGCACCGCTACCAGTATGAAAGTGAAATGCTTTCCACATTATTTGGCTTAAGTTCATTTGAAAAGCCTTCTGGTAAGCTGTTCTCAATTGCAAGTTTCCTAATAAATCCTCAGAGGGTCTGAGTTTTGCTTGACGCAGGATTTTGTGACTTGAAATCTGTGCAGGATATTATGACCCATTTAAATCTGTAGCTTCAGTAGAAAAATATCCTGAGATGTGTTTGTGTTCCACTAGGGCATTAGAGGAACAGCTTCAGAAGAAAGGTCTGCACAATGCCTCAGTGTGCAAGCCAGGCTTTTAACAGACTGGACATTAAAGCCTTCTTACATACTATCCAGCCGGGTCTAGAATATAGAGTACATCAACTGCATTTTAGGGAAGACTTGATCAAAATACAATTTAGCTGGAAGCTTGTCCTTAGGAAGACTCTTAGTAAAATATATTGAAAATACTTTTACCTTCTAGGTGGATTTGTATTGGATGCTCCATAAACAGAACTAAGCTTCAATATATTGCTGTAAGCTATACTAATTCTTGCCTAGAATCTTCATATTTGTGTAACTTGTTTGGAATAGTCTAATTCTGCATGCTTAGCAGTATGTCTTATTTTAGGTAATCTAAATTAAGTTTTAAAAGTCTTCCTATTTGCAGGGGATTCAACTTGCTTCCATAGTGATAATTAATTGCATTAATTTTGAATGTTTCTTTCTCTTAATCTATCTGTCTACCTATTTATTGAATCAGTGTTTTTAAATTTTGAATAACTTCTCTGAATAAATACAGAAAAATCATCATCTCTGGTTGAGGCAGTTTTCAAGGGCAAAAGTATTTCTTCCATTATGAATTCACCATTAATACTAGAGCAGTTTTTTCTTAATACATGAGAGATACACACATATTTATCAAAATTGAGTTAATTTGCTGCTGTGGTGAACTGTGTGGTGCACTGTGGTGCACTGAGTATTTAAGTTGGTCTATTATGTTATATGTTTCTATATTAAAATTATCAAACTCTATAATAATTTTAATTCTTTAATAGTGTTTTCTATGGAAATTAAAAATAATACCATCTTTTTAAAAACCTGCTTCCAAATATATGGATTACACTGAATTCAGAGACACTGTCCTTATTGAAAATTCAATGACACAGCTCCTATTAACATAAATACAACTTGCTATAGGCACAATCTGTCCCTTCCCAGAAAAGCCCAACAATACTCTGATGTCTCAGGGTTCCGGGTAAAAAAGGACATTTTTTGATTAAAACCTGTTGATATATTTTCTTCTTCCATTCCTCAAGGCAGTATACTTAAATTTTAAAAAATACTGAATTACAAAAATCATAAATATTGAAACAGCATGTTTATACTACACAGGATTTGCAATGAGGCACTTGTAGATGCAGAATTAATTTCTGCCCTTGATTGATGACCTCACAACAATCATTCATAGCTGTGCTATGCTCTGTCACTCACAAGTTACACATAAGGTCATCAGTAATGACTAGAAATGAATAATGTATTTACAATCACTTCATTCAATATCCTTTATCCACACACATCTCCTTGAAAACAGGTTTCCAATGAGGTCAAGACCTTAAGAAAGACAAAACAGCCATAAGCAATAAAGTAGATATTTAGACAACCGGATTTTTAGGAATATTTATTGCATCTAGTTTTTAATATTTATTTAGTTATGTCATGTTCAGGTAGATGCAGAGAGTTCTGACTCAGTAGAAAGTCCAACACTGAATTCAACAAGTTTGAGTTGAGTTTAGTATGCAGATTTTGACACTTGTTTGCTTTGCTGAATAGGGGATGTGTAGGACTGGAAGTGACTAAGGAATCCATTTAATTTGCTGTCTCTGGGTCAAAAAGTAAGAGTGAAATTCTTTCACAAAGATACCATCAACTCAATTAAAAAACAAAACAAAACAAAACCCCAAAAAAACCCCAAACAAATAAAAAACCCAACACAACAACACATAAACTGCCCCAAAAAACCCCCCAAAAACCAACAAAAAAAAAAAAAAAAAAAAAGGGAAGAAAGAAAACCAAACCTTCATGATTTTGCTCTTGTCCATCAACCCCTTATTCCTTCTTCCCAAAGCCTATACCTGCACTCAGAAAAGTGGGAGTAAAAGAGGGAGAAAAAAGAGGCTCCTCAATAGCCAAATGTCCTTGCTGACTGCAAAGTCAGGCCAGATGGATTCTCCAAGAATGACACAGGACAGAAGGAGTTACTTATAAAGGAGGCCAGATTTAGATTGCATAAGATTCAAAACTTTTCTCATCACATACTTGTTAGAATTTTTTTGCTTCATCTCTGACCTTCTCTATTCCCAAGGGCTGCATTGTAACAACATTTTCCTTCTTTCAGTATGATTTACATTCAGTGAGCTGATGCAGCACCAATTTTTCTTCCATACTACTATTGCAAAAAAATTCAACTGCAGAGCTCAGTGTGACTAACAGCCTTTCGGCTGCCTCGTTGTACACCACCTCAAAATGGTCTCTCTAGCCTAACTAAAAGTACCCTTAGTGAACATAAAGGACAAAAGGATCATCTGTAATCTCTGCCTAACTGCTAATAATGAATATTCTTTTTATGCAGAATAATTCCAGATTTCAGGTTTTTTTGAGTGGGACTCTGGGGAAGGGGGTGTGAGGTGAGGAAGGGGAGGATTGGCATATACCTAATTCTAAGCAATATCATCAGTATGAAAAAATGTCATCTTGTTTTCTTTCTGAAAGTTTGTCACTGTCTTAAAAAGAATTTGTACAGGGCCAACACACTTATTAAAATTCATAATGTCTTTACTTACCTGACTATGCCATTAACTGACAGGCTTTTTTTCTATCTGTCTCCATTTCTAATCTCATTCTTACAAGAAAACAGCTTATTTTTAAACGTGGTAAATAGAAAAATGATGTCAATTTGATTTCTCTGTCCTTTGTTTGGCTTATTCTTTGTCAATCACTTAATCAGTGTTAGGTAAATGAAGCCCTTTGATTGCCTCCTTTTGTTCCTCTTATCGTTCCCACTGTGTACATACACACGTCCCACCCCCACACCCACGAGCACACACCTAGAAAGTCTTGACAAGCAGCTCTGACAGGCCCCTTAGATTACCACATCCAGATAAACAGATGTGACACCAAATATGTCATCGCTCCTCTATTCAAATAGTTCTTTAGCTTCAATGCCAAGATAAGATAAATTTTGTCTTTTTGTTTTCTCTGGTCTCATTATATGTGCAAGGGAGTTGATGCCTAAAATCTTTTCATTTCTTAGTCATAAAAACTCCTTTTTTTACTCCATAATGAGATGCTTTGTTGTTGTTGTTTTAAAACTTTTCTGTACTCATTTGAAAGGTATGAAGTTAGAAAATATTCAGAAGTTGAAAGCAGTGTTAATTTAACCCCCCTTGACATGATAAAAGTGTATTACAGGAAGGAACTCATTCTCAGCCATAGGCTAAATCAATACCTGCAAAGCCAGCCTTCCTAAATGTAAGCCTTCTCCAGAGTTTATGACTTTGAATTTGGTCCTTAACTACTGATTTCTTCACCTAATTAAAGTCAGTGCAAACTTTCGCATTGACTTTATCAGGAACACAATTTGAAAAAAAAAAAAACATATTTAGATCATGCCCTTTCTGCATATCTCTCCCTCTTTACTTGAAGCTGTGGATTGCATTGGTGAGTATCCTGAAAGGATTGCAAGTTGATGAAAAAAAAAACATAGGGAAGATTGTCCTTCAAAAGTAGCTTTACACCACTATAGACCAAGCTGCAAAACAACATGGTGAAGCAGGTTTTACAACTTTTTACCTGTAAGTAAAGTTAGTAGGGGTTTGTTTCCAAAATGTTTGCTCGGTTCTGGAATATTCTGTTTTATTGTCTTGTTATTACAGGAGAAGTCTCTGACATTGTCACCAGACTCATTCCCTGCTGGTCAGCTTTTTCTGTAATTTACCTCTGTTCAGATGTTTTGTTGTTGCCTAGGCAACATATTCCATTCAATTCTGCTTTTGTTCTAAAACAACCACAAGCCCCCCTTTAGTATATATCTGCGTCCCTGGAGGTGGCCTAAGGTTGTTTGTTTGTTTAAAAGGCCACGAGTCAGCTTCTTTCCTTATGTGAAACTACTGCTTTTCTAAAGTGAGCCAACCAAAACTACCACGGGCAGCAAGTTCTAGTCTAAGCACAGATACTCCTCTTACACTACAGTATTTTAGAATTTAGAGAGAAAATGTAGAAAAACAGAGGTTTATTTCCCACTTTTTCTGTATACTTGGAAATAAAAAGTGAAACAAATATTTTCAATAGCAAATAAAGTAAACTTGAGAAGCTGTTTTCCTAGCCTGGGTGAATGTTTGAGAAATAAAAGTAAAGGCTCATTCAGAAGAGAAGGAAAGAGGAGCAAAAGAAACTACAAAACCAAAACTGAAATAAAGCTGAAACAAAAATAAATAAGGAAGTGAATGTACCATTAAGTGGAAAAGTTAATGAAATTTTATAAATAATTTATTTGCTTGGAGGTCTTAAATAAATTAAAAGAGCAAAAAAATCTTAATGAAAGATGTTTTTGGCCCTCCAAGTTCATATTACTAATATTCAAAACATGCAATTCAACAAAACCAGAAATTTTTTCTGAAAAAAGTTTCAAAATGAGAAATGTTATGTAACCTGCCTTTTTCTTTCAACATAGCCCTTCTTCTGTTGGTGGTGTCAGAAACATTTTCTTCTAAGTCCTACATTGCATGTGATAGAAGGAACAACTCACGTATCTGCTTCCAAACTCTATATTCTCTTCCTTCTTTGTACCCCAGCTGCACAAAACACAGCTACATCTAAGACTTGGGGGAAAAAAGCTCAAATATTTGATAAGAATATTATTAATGGCTTGGATATTCCCTTGTAAAGCAGGTGAACAATTTTTTTCTTTGTTCCTTTATTTCTTTTTCTGTCACACACTCAAAGAGATTTTAATTTTACTCTTTGTCTTATACTGTGGCTGTACCATTCCTTGAAGATTTAGCTCCAGCGCTATCATGGTTACAGAAAATTTTGTAAGTTTTTAGCATTTAAAACATTGTTTAAGTCTTAGAATCTGTATCCAGAGCCTACATCTTGCCATTGCATTTAAATAATTATTTGGACATATAGGACATTTAAACAAAACTTTCCAATCATCCTTTATTGGAAGCAAATACATAGTGTTACAAATTCACCAATAATTCAGAAATAATGAATTAATTAATGTGCCTGCAGAAACAAGAACAGTGTAACTGTAGTCACAATTCTTTTTACCTTTCTCTGAAGATTTACCTTAACTATTGAAGAAATAGCTAAAACAAGTCTTTTAGAACAATGAAAAATACTGAGATTTATTGTATGGTATTGCTCTTATCCTTTAAATAAGCCTCTTTTACTACTACATATTGCAAATTACATATTTTATTGGAACATATTAATTCCATATTAATTGGAGTATAATCTATGCTTTGAAAAGCCAGTTCTCTTCATAAGATAAAGCCTTTGGATTTTTATATGAGAATAGTAAAAAATTAGTTTTACTTTATGAGGCTAATAAAGCAAAGCAGAAAGATTATTCTCCTGTATTTTAAATTCCTTTTTCTTGTCTATAAGTGCATGTACTGCAAGTGGCAGTTGCATGAATTAGAGAGGAGCTGGGTTAAAAAGGTGACATTTTGACATGAATTGTGATTAGATTGACTTTAGGGCCCTCTGATTGCTACTGCCCAGCTTGAAGTACCATGGAAGAGCTTGATTTTCAGACATGGTCATCATGAAATCAAATCTCTTATCACAGCTTGACTGCCTGATAGCAAGGCACATAAAATGTGCTTTGATTTTGAAATTGTTGGCCACTATGTCAATTTCCCCAGTTTCTTAAATACAGGGATCTTCCTTCAGACTCATTCCCAGGACCTGGTGCAGTTCAGCTGAACTGCTTGTCAGATGTCCACAGGAAGTTTATGCTATTTCTTTAGTGCAGACCTACATAGATATCACTGGTATATTTCAGCTGGCTAGAGTGTATGTTATTTTTTGTCAGAAAATTACGTTGAGCCTCTGTCAAAAGTATGAAAAGGATTCTTGATTCAGTGGCCCCACAGCCCTGTTATTCCCTGTTCCAGCATGCTGTGGAGCAGGGAGGGCAGCCCTGCTGTCCCAGCTGCGGAAGCACAGGACACCTGTCTCCAGCCTTAGTTGTTCCCTGCCGTGGGGGCAAAGGGTGGAGAGCATTATTCCCTCCGGAGAGAAGGACACAGAGAGGTGGGCATCACCTCCCTCGCCCTTTGGCATCTTAAATGTTGATATGTGACTATATAAACACACAGGACTTTTCCCACCCAGCTCTTTGGGCACTTCTGTCAGCAGCAGTAGGAAACAGGGTGCTATTTACTGACATTTCTAAAGGTGCTGGTGTCAGGTGGTGCCAAGCCTGCCAGCGCTGCACAGCTCAGCCCAGAACTGCTGTTTAGAGGAATTAGTCTGTCAGCATGGTTCAGCTCTCACAAATTGCTAATGGATTTTGTGCATGTGTTATCTTGAGCTCCAGTCCTGCAGGTTTTGTGTGAATGTACTTCTGGAAAACTATGTCGTTATAACTAATAGCTCTATGTCGTGCAAAATTGGGAGGAAAATTCATTTCAGATTTCTGTCAGGTTTGTTTTCCTTTTACTCCAGATGGCACAAGGTCCTAGATCCTCATTTTTCAAGTCCCTTTTGTTCTTCAGTTCTTTTGTTGTATGTAAAGGCAATATTTAATTTATGTTTTTCAGCCTTTCAGCTTTGTATTAAAATCATAGAACCTCAGAATTTTTGAGTTGGACATGATTTAAAGGTTGTCTAGTTCTAACTCCCCTGAACTGGGCAGGGAAAACTTCCACTAGACCAGATTGTTTAAAGCTCCATTCATCCTTGAACCTTGAACCAACCTTGGCTCCAGGAATCGAGCATCCACGACTTCTCTGGGCAACCTGTTCCAGTGCTGCAGCACCTTCAGAGGAAAAAAAAAATATTTCTAATATCTAACCTAAACCTACCCCTTTTCAGTTTAAAGTCAAGCTAGGCAGACCAAAGGTATACACAATCCTGCACCCTATGACAGCAGACAAAAGAGGATGCTGAGGGAAGAGTCTGAGAACAGCACACATCTAGATCTGTGCCTATTACCTTCTCATCTTTTATTTTGCATTCAAAATAGAGAAGGCAGATTATGACAAGAAGAAAAATTAATTGCCATTTTTTCACAGACAATTACAAGATGAGGAAAAAATGGATGGAAATTTTCACCCAGGCATCTAAACCAATAACTGAATTTATTTGTCTTAAGCCTTTCCCAATAAGCAGCAAGATACCACAGTCAAACAATATCTGATGTCCATGTAAAAAATTCTTTTCTTATGCATAAAGTCACTCATTCTGTTAGACTTGGACTAGATTCAGGACTGAAATTTGTATTCTGACTTGAAGCTGAAGCATTTACTTCAATACAAGGAATCTACTTTAGAGTCAGTTCCTAAAGTGATAACCTCTCAATGCTTGTGTAATTCCCAGGTGCAGGGCTACCACAGAAAAAGCTGGTCACATTCTTAAGAACTAAATTAGTGTAATGGGAGCTTTCTATGTGCAAAACAAGGACAGCACAAACCTTGGGCTACTGTGCATGGAATTTTCTGGGCAATCCAAGTGGTGATTAGGTAAGATTTTTTGAAAAATGGCAATTCTTTTATAGGCATTAAAGTTTTAATCCCTATCTTATTTATGGTAATATTTTTTTTTAATAATTAACCTGTTCAGTATTAATAAAGATGTACCATGTGAGATGAAATTCCAATTAATTTTGTAGTTAAAAAGCCATTCAATTTTTTATGCTGCAGCATCAGGCCATGGAGATTATAGTGTCACAAAAGCAGGTAGGCACAGTGGGAATACTATTTCATCAATCTACAATACTGGAAAAAAAATCTCTCCTTTACACAACCTCAGTCCTCAGCTGATGTGAGGCCCAACATCACAAGCACAATTTAGTGAATTTATACTAGTCAGATGCCTTCTAAATTCTAAGTTAAAATTATAGATGCCTGATGTTTCTTTTTTTCATTTTTTTACCCTTTATGCCCTTTATCTAGCTTCTCCTCTCAGGGGATCTGGAACCTATGAAAGAATAGCCACTTTTTCTTAATAATAATGGTCAGGTTAGAGTGCCCAGGCCAAGTTATTCAGTAGAATCTTGAGCTATTGTCAAGAATTGATTTTTTTTCTTTCTATAGGAATCCATTGAGCTGTGCATGGGGATTTTTACTGAAAAATAGATTGCTTGACCTGCACCTTGGTTTGGCTAAGAGCTACGCATCTTACAGTGCAAAGGAATGATGTTACCTTTTTTTTTTATTATTTTCTATATGTTTCATTGTTTTGGGGTTTTTTAAAAGATAGACCTGCCTGTCTGCAAAAATCCAGCGCTAGGAGTAAGGGAGTCGTGTGCTATGTGTTTCTAACCCAGCACAATGAGGAAGTGAGGCAGTGCTGTTCTAGAGGAGCCAGGATCAAGGCCTTTCAGTCTGATGCACATTCTTCATGATCTTTTTGAAAGTAATAGAAGTTTTGCTTAGTAGGCATCTTCTTTGTTCTTGTCCTGTAGGGAAGCTTTGCACCACATTGATTTACTTTCTGGTTTACAACAGCGGTGTCCAGAGATATGAAACTTCCATGAATTGCTTCATAAATTTGAGAACATCTGTGATCCACCTCCCTCCTCTGATGTTTTTTGTTTTGGAAACTGATCATTTTTCCAAAGGCCATAGCAGAGATAGGAAAGACTTATACAACAAGCTTTTGGTAAGTGATGTCTTTCTGAAAATTTTTTCTATTGTTTTTACCAAAAATTAGGCATTTTGTTTTAAAACTTAAATTTGTTAAAGCCCCAGCTCAGGCAAGCTCTGTTCAAGGTCAGTGAAGCTGGATAAACACTTTTCTTGTTGCTTAGGTTAATCAAAAAGAAGAGAAGGATTTTGTTTTGGTTTTGTATAAAAATATTTATTCTTGGTAGATAATGCTACAGAGGTAATTTATTCATATCTGTTATAAAATATGCCTACAATAACTTTTAGAATATTAATTTTTCCATCTCTAATGCTAAATTAAAAACACAACGCTCTCCATTTAGTGTCTCATCGCTAATACAGTTTTTCTATATCTATTTTAGTGCCAACATTAAAAGCAATCTTTTTTTGAAAGACACAGTCTCATGTGTACTGACATTAATATATGAATTGACTAGTGAACACTAAAGCAGTTTGAAGGTAGTTTTTTAAACAAGTGTAGGCATACAGCTGCAACAATACTTATCTGCATTTTATACAAAGAGCTTGTATACACACAGATTATTTATGTTCCAAGTCTATGACTGGCTTTACATACTGAGAGCTGAAAGAGCTTATGATAAAAGGCTGTCAGGAATTGCTCCTTAAAAAGCACTAAAATATTGTGGCTTTTTTGAGGATTTTTTAATACATGTTTTGATACCTTCCTCTGCTTCTAAGGAAAAGCTCAGGAAAAAACATTGGGGCTTATCTAGAATTTTCTGATATGTAATATATAATATATTTCTGATAAAATGTTCTGAAAAATATTTTCTGTCTTACAATGAAGGTTGTACACATATTTTTGTTACACACTGATTTTCCGTATGCCCTACAGGCTTACCTTTGCTAATTTAGAAAAAAGATGAAGTGGACTTACCAGGAAAAGGAACACATGGCATGTGTGAAATCAAAGCCAACCACGCCCCCTGAGTAGGAATGTCACAGTAGCACAACAAAGAACCAGTGGTCTCAGATATGCCTGCATGCTAAATATAATTCCCTCTTAATCTTGTTCTCCACCCCCACCCCACCTTTTAGAAATGATTTATTGTCATGATGCTTAAACAGGACTTGGAGAAACTCATATTATTCTAGCCCTTTCCTACTCCCCATAGTCACTTCAAGGATCAGAGGCTCTCTGTGAGCCTTGGCTAGTTTTCTTGTCCATGTTGCTCCTGCTGGAAGGGCTTCAGCAACTCCTCCAGGAAACACTCAGTTCATATCTTCCCATCAATGTGTTGAGAGGACATTCAGCAAGCTCCAAACGTAACCTAGGATTTTTGGATGTGATACTCTTATCCGAGTGAAATTCCCACAAAGCACTGGACCTCCTCTGCTCTGTATACTCCAAAAGCAGTGTTTCTAAGCAATAATCACCTGTCTTGGCTCCAAAAGTCCATGGCCCAGTTTTACAGAGTGTGGGCAGGCAAGTACATTTGTAGCTATTTGTTGGTGTAAGACTGCCCTGAGCTATCTGGATAGCTGACAGAAGGACACAGCAATTTTTGCCTCTCAAGCTACAACTCATGAACTTTCTTATTAGAAAGTAGCTTAGCAATTGCTTTCCTATATTTGCAAGACACAGGGAATTAATTGAACCAAAAATTTGATCCAAATAATTTAACAAAGAAGCCACTGTTTTTCTACTTATCTATGAAAGAATTCACATTATTTAACAGCATAAAGATTATCCTTGATAAAACTTTACTGTCAAGATTTTGTGTCCTCAGAAAGAAATTCAGTTCATGTTCTGTCCTCTTCTGAGAGATAAATACCGAGGAAAAACACGGCTTTTTCCTTATTTAATTTTGCTGGGTTTGGTCATATAGCAGTTGCAGTTACAGATCCTAATTTTATACCCTGCATGTTTAGGAGGTGTAAAGTTACAAAGTGTATCCACTTGGTATATTTCTGTAGCAAAAATATTTTTATGGGGTGTTCTACTGATGCCCCAAGCTGTTATGAGCTGATTATTGAGAGGTGTCTCTGCCTGAACTAAGGTGCAAAGAAGACCATATGCTGAAGTCAATAGTACAGATTTTATTCTACAGCAAATGTAAGGTAGAGAGAGATGGAAAATAGGAAATAAAGGAGAGCAGGGCAGACACAGTTAGAGAGAGACAAATTCAGTATAAAGATGTCAGTACCTGGAGATGCAAATGGCATCCCATTGGTCCTTCTTCTGCTGCTTTTCTTGGTGGTGAGTGGTCTCAGGAGTCATCCTCTGGAGGTACCACCTTTACCAAGTTCCCAAGTTCTGGGTATCCACAGGGTGGTCACAGATATTGCCATAATTTGGGGTGCCACGTGTATAAGCAGCTGCTTCATTTCTCGGCGTTTGCCACAGTGGGATTTTTTGTCAGGATGCATTAACTAGGATGTGCTAACCAAATTTCAGCTCCATTTGGTCTGGGATTGACACCTTCTTGTTGCCAATTCCTCTCTTCTTTGCTTATCTCAAGTTCCTGCTGTTCCGTGGCCTTGGCAGTGTTTGAGGAAATTGTGATGTTTAAATCTCCTACACAAGTTCAAAAGTCAGCACAGGTGGGCCAAGATGGCTAAATAAATCCTTTCATATCCTCTTTCTGTGGATGGAGTTAGCTCTTGAACTGTCATATGTGCATGGGATTCAGACTGGAGAAGGGATGCTCCCTTCCATGTTCTGACAGGGTACCTGTGGTTTGGACCTCTGCCACAGCGCACAGCAGGGTCTGTGAGGAAAGGTGAGCCATATCTCACTGTTTTTAAGGGGCTGGAGGCAAGCACAGAGTTTTCCAAGCTATCTGTGTCAGGTTTATCCGGTGTAACTTTGGTGTTTTTGGTTACCTATATAGCAAGTGATGGGAGTCTCTTAGAGAAGTCAGAGTGCTGAGTTAGGTGGCTACAGGCAGGTAGTATATACACTGCTCAGGGACCTGTTCTGGGTTGTGGGGCTCCTGGGGTTGCTCCAGAAGCAATGCAGAGTTTGGTTGCTATCAAGTGACTTTATGGTGAAGCGCTTGGTATTTTTGCTACTGAGAAATCCATCTTATCCCCCCCAAAGCAATGGAAGCACAGCCAACCAAAACAATTTCCCACTAAATAAAGAGTGTGTAACAACAATTAAAAAAAAGTAACTTAGTACAAGCTTCTTTTTTAGACATGCTGCCTTTATATTCCAAGGTCTTTTCTTGTTAATTTAATTAATTTGCCATTTAGGAGTGAGGAAGGAGAGATGGTCAGTCTCAAAGCATCACATTTTCTAACAAGTTATATCTGTAATTGATTTTTTCCACTGTACACCAAAAATTACACCATTTCAGAATAGTAAAAAGCCTTTCCAGAATAAATTATAGAAATTAATTTTCTTCTGTTGCAAGTGAACCAAAGTAAAATTACAACCCCTACTGGTCCTGCATGTTAGCATTTATTTAAGAGCCAGCAGAATTAAATCTTTTACCCTGCTTATTCATGGCACACTGATTCCCTCACCTTACTCTGGGCTTTATTCCCAGGTCTTGAATTTCCTTTCCCCCAGGTAAAAGTGAAGGTCAGCCCAGAGAGGATGGCCAGAAAGTCATATCAGTTCTTGCTCTGCCACCTGTTCAGTCACCAGTTCTGGGTGTTATTGGGCAAGGTCCTGGGTGCTCAATGACATTGACACTGATTTTCACCAAAAATATGATCTCCAGGATCTGCAGGTTATGCATCTTCATCTTTTCAAGACTGTTACCTCTTTTTGGGAACCTTTCTTTTTCACACCTGCTCTTCATTCCAGAATTCAAGACCTTGATTTCCCAAACTAAATAGTCTCTGTGCAGAAGCAGGATATACAATTATTGCGGGGGAAGGGTAGATATAAGTCCAATTGTGTCAAGAACCCACGTCTTAAAAAAGGAACCCACTATGCCGCGGCAAAACGTCCAGATTTGGACAACATTGGAACCAGACCAGTGAAGAGATTTTTGCTTTTATTTCCAGAACATCAGTCTCAAAACAATCAAGACATGATGTTAAGTGCTCACTGATCTACACAAAATGTCCCTCGAGGGTGGGATAATACAGAAAGACATAAAATCAACTCAGTCTAGATTTCAGCCAATCATACATAGAAAACACATATTGACAAGCATTCCATCCAATCCCACAAAGCACACGCAATGATAGTTAAAACAAAGACTAGTTCATAGGAGACAAAGAACAGAGTTCTATTCGTGCTAACCTTCTAAAGATATACATTAAATAACTTTGTTGCCATCCTAAAGCCAATTCTACAGAGGCTTATTGTTATTTGTCATGTCTACTGCTTGGGAAACTTTTCTGCTTGCATGGGAAACTTTTCTGCAATGCTAACAGAACTCCAGTCTAAGGCCTACATACATTTTTAACCATTTCCTAAAAACCCTCTAACTTTATGGATTCCAACATACAATCATCCCTAAGACTGGCGTTTCTTGTCTCTTATCAGTTGGCGGACTGGGATCATGCCACTTGTCTTTCATCCACATGTGCATTCACCCACACACATGAAATAATCTGTTATCTGTCAACATTACCAACTTAAAGTTTTTTTCACATTAAAACTCCTCCTGATGACAATGACCCTACCATATTTTCTTATGCCGCTGTTCAGTTTATATTTCCTTTTAAAGACCAAGGCCGACCGTAGATGCTTATTAACAATAACCTGAGAAGTCAAAGGAAATAAGAAATCCCGCTTAAGTGTGCTCTTATATGTAAGAGCTCTTAAGTGTGCTACTTTCATGTAGCACACTGATCAGCCTGTCAGGCTGATCTGTCCTTGTCTAACTGCACCTGAGAAAGAATTGTCTGATTAGAACTTATACCATTGTCTTCCAATATTTTATGTATTACTCCAAAGCAAGTGGTATGAGTAATGAAATTCATCAGGCTGTGTGTAAAAACAGAAACTGATTTAATGACAAGAACTTTTAGTCTGCCACAAGAGCAGACGTCCCATCCCTGGAACTGCTGCTGCAAGTGTTCAAGGTCAGGTTGGAAGGGCCATTTAGCAACCTGGTCTAGTGGAAGATGTCCCGGCCTATGGTAGGCAGCTTGGAACTAGATAATTTCTAAGTTCTGTTCCAACACAAACCATTCTGTGATTCTGTGACTCTATGAACTTCAGGGCTTTTAGCTGCTAGACAAAGGTCATTTTCTTCAAGTTAAGCATGGTTACTTGCCTAATCCCTTAGTACAAATATGAAACCGATATTGTTAAAGAGAAGAGGTTGCTTGGGTGACCATGGTGATTTGCAGCAGTGACATTCTCCTCAACTACCGGTAACAACAGATTTTCTGCTTTCTGTTCTAAGTTCATTTTGTGCATTCAGTACATTTTATGCATTCAGTATTTTCATGCACTCAGGAAAGTACTTTGCTTCATCCACTGGGTACAGATTGCTCTGCTTCTGCAGATCCGAGATAACAAACTTGGAGTAAAATAAGATAATCGCTAAAATATATCTGGAAAGGTTGATAAGATAAATAAATTTTTCGTTTAGTCAGTATTTGTGTTTTATTAATCCAGTTCGGCTCACACAGGTTCTAACAGTTATGGTCAACTCCTCATCACTGCAGAGCAAGGATCATCTTCTTCCTGCTAAGAAACTGCCGAAAGAAAGCATAAACTGAATGTGGTATTATTATGTAGCAAGTCCACCAACAGATTTGTGAAGGTCCCATAGTACTATTCAAAAACTTGTTTTTGAATTGAAAATGCAAAAGTTCTGGTAATTTTAGGGCGATATAGAGTTTTGAGATTTTTATTGATCGTATTTATCTACGTGTAAAGTGTGCAGTTTGAGATATTGATATAAGAAGAAATGGAGTCATTATTATTAAACTATATTTTCCGTGAAGTATTTGCTCCTAAAATATGAGAAAGTATTTTTTCTTCAGTATGCATGTATATTAAGCACATATATGTAAATATATTAACATTGAAATTGGAATATATATATTGGTGTTTTGTTCTGGACAGGGAAAAACTCCATGTTCATTCACTTACTGGTCTTTCTGCTGAGATTTTCCAAAGTGTGGTGGCATGGTTTATGTGGCCAGCTGTCTAGAAGGAAGGGATTGCCATGTTTACCTACATTAAATTTACTTGCTGACAGATGGCTATGAATTTTGTTCATAGTCAGCAGTACCTGAATTATTTAAAGGTAAGAAGCTCTATATTGTACTGTGGCTCTATTTTGTATAATTTTGCTGCTGTCTGAAGCCATCTTTATTGGCAACATAATGAAAGAAAATGTGGAAGTAGAGAAGAGGTCAAACCACAAGGTCTAAAGGCACTACTTGATGAAATATATGAAAATAATATCAAGTTTAATATGACTAAGTCCTAGCAGTATTTCAGGTAATGGAGTAAATGTTTCTGACTGAACTCATAAAGTATTATCACAGATAACTAATAAGGGATTTCTAATTTATGAGGAAAATAATCTAAAAGCCAAGTAGGTCTAGGGAAACTAATTTGTTTATATTAGCTGGAATTGATTTTAAGATTATGTTTTAGAA
The DNA here is from genome assembly GCF_035770615.1 of Melospiza melodia melodia. Taxonomy (NCBI): domain Eukaryota; kingdom Metazoa; phylum Chordata; class Aves; order Passeriformes; family Passerellidae; genus Melospiza; species Melospiza melodia. The sequence continues at coordinate 103,901,579 of NC_086194.1, forward strand.
GCGTAAACTTTACAACCAGTTAAGGCTCCATTGTTACTTTCCTATTTTTCTTACAAGAAAGTCTGCTGACAAAAAAAAAAAGCTATCTGCCCTGGTTTCTATATTTTTGGAGAAAAACCAATGAGATATTTTCAGGGAAGTAGCCCACTGTAAGTGGGGATTCTAAAGAGGACTTAACATCGGGAGCAGAGTGTAGACCTGTAGTAAGAGGGTAATTCCTCCCATAAAGACCAGATGTGCCTTTACCATTTATGAACAATAACCAGCAGAAGGTCACTCACTTCTCCATGAAAAAACACTCAGAGGAGGAAGTAATAAATTAATGTCTCCCGCCCACATCTAAAAATCCCAATGCCGTTGTAAAGATCTAGGACACTGGGCTTCAGTGTCTATGTCTAAAGTCATGAAGACTAAGAACAAAGGAAATCAGTTGAAAATGCATAAATGACTTTTCCCTTACCAACTCTTACAGGAATGGTTTTGTTCTTTCAGTTTATGAATGAGAATGGCATGTGTACATTTTGGGAAGAAAATGGTGCCATTATTCTAAGAGTAGGTTCAGCCTTTGCCTTTATCTCCAGTTCTGTGGAAGAAGCAGTGTTGTATAAAAGATGTGAGATGTCCAGCAATAGTTTCTGTTACTGTGTTGATGGGTTAAGACAAAACTGATAGACAAGGTGGGATAAGACTGAAGGAGAGGGTGTACATTTCCCCATTGTTGTCACACCTTGTCTGCATAGTTGCATGAATAATTGTAGTGATCTTCAAGAAATATTCAAGTCATAATTCATAAAGAAACGGGATACATCTTTGTAAGTTCACGTGAGAAATACATTTTAAAAATCCACTAGAAATACATTTTAAAAATGACTACTCAGAGTTTTTGTAGGAAGCCATACTTTTTTAGTTTACTTAATGATTTATCTTTTCATTTAACTTTCAAAGAAAAAAATCATTTTTTAAACTTATGACAGTGGTACTATGACCCATGTTGATCACAGTTAAAATACCACATGCAAGTCCAAATTCAATATCAACACATGGGTCTCTTTTATTCATAGATGGAAGTGCCAAATGCCAGTAGAATCAAAATACATTTAATTCACAATGGATAACACTGATTTCACAAAATAAGATACTTTGATATCAGTTCATACCATCCACTGTTTATCATATGGGATCTCAAATGTTGAATCCTGGAATATAATTTTCTCATTTGATGTGACTTCTTGATCACTCTTCCTTCTAGTCCTTTCTTTTAGAATGACTAGCACTATGGTGGTCTGTGATGTTTCACTCTGAAGCACTTCAGAGCTGTGGGCTGACCTTTCAGGGAGTTACAGTCATCAAGGTTTGGCTCAGGCAGCTGCAATCCGAGTGTAGGTTTGAGATGGGGAAATGGCAGTCATAAAGTGGCACAAGCACTGGACAGCAATGAAGGTCCTGAATTTGTTAATCAAGAAGACAAACAATTCATCCCAAGCTTCCATGGTTTTCAGTGCTTACTGTAAGGGTATCCCACAAAAAACTGTGTGCTGTGGTTAGGGGTTTTTTCCCATTTGGGGAGAGTTAACTTTCCTGTGGTGTTGGGCCATGCACAATGTTCAGGCACCAGTGTTGGTGTCCCATACTAGTATTGCTCAAGTTTGTGGAATACTAACTTACAATTAAAAAATTAGTTTTAGAACAGAAAAAGCTTGATATTGAGAACAAAAATCTAATATCTACTTCACTGTTTTAAGCACAGTACAAACTATGGAAGGTACAAAAAACTGTTCTCTGAGCAAGACAATAGTGTTTTTTTGCTATGTAAATTGCTTCAGCTGTGAGTTTTATCCAAGCATGGTTCAAAAGGGATGGATTTTGGCAACAGGCAGATGTTGGTTTCCTTTCACACTCAAGCTAACAAACTAGCAAATATGAATGCTATCAAAATATCTTTGGCGCATTGTAAGCCTCAGTACAAATTCTTTGGGTACAGGAAAGTAAGTGCTTTTATCTGATCAAATACCCACATTTTTCTACAAGTAATGAAAAAGAATTTGCTAAATCTGCTATTACTTAGAGCTAGCCTCTACGGGAAAGTCAAAATGACAAAGTAGACCAAAATAGTTATCACTTTTACATTAAAGAAGTAACATCCGAATAAATATAGAAGGATTGTCAATAGAAAATGTGATGTTAAATAACTAAACTCTAATATTAATGTAATAAATAATACACCATGTATTCTTATGCCACCATATTTTGATAAATATTATTAAAACTATAAAGAAAGTCTTGAATTAGGGAAAAATAAAACACTTATGATCCACGTCTGGTTTCTTTCCTCTGTTAAATTGGTTCTTGTTGATTTCAAAGCTTGTGTGAGACAGAAGCTCACAGAAGCTGTGACATTTGGAGGATTTTATAAATGGTCTGGATTTTCAGATAACATGCAGAAGTGAGGTCTGCCCAAAAGACTTGAGGTTTCTTGTTGGAACACACAGCTCACACAGACACCCACATTTACCAGAGGAGCTTGGTTTGAACAGGACTTAACAAACAGGTTCCAGTATTTTATTCCATTATACACTCTGATCCGTTATTCTGAATATATTCTAAACCAATACAAATTATTTGTAAAGTGAAAATAAGTTTTGAGTTTCTTAGTTATTAAACAAAAAAAAAAAGTAGAGAAACTTTTGATTTATTGGCTCTTACCTGCTATAATTTTTTTTGTGGCCCAGTGACTGAGACATAGTTGGGACAGCTTCTCTCTAGGAAAAACTCTAAAGAACTGTAAACTTAAATACACTTTCTATACTTAATCTGGTGTACATTTTCAGACATGAGGCATTTCTTAACCAGACCTTTGGAATATGCAGTATGCAATATAAAATATTGATATCTACATCAAATTTAGTTATCTGAATCAAAACTTAGTTTTACAGATGGATTACTAATAAAGTAATTCTTGCAAACAACTAGAATATTCTATTTTAAGAAAAAATATTTTCTTTCATTTTACCCAGTAAAAAAGAGCAATATAACCTTTTTGACTTATAGAATACTTTCCATACAGTATTACAGCCACAATCCAGAAAAACCTGCATTTAAAAAACTTGGTGGGAATAATTTTGGTGTGCTGGACAAATTCACAAAATTTAATAAATAATTGAACATAGAGGATGAGATTGAGGGAAAAATACTTTTACTTCCTTCATGTAAAAATCTAACACTAAAAGTTTCCACTGGGTCATAAAAATACCATTCCAATTTAAGGGACACTGTATATCATTAGCACTAGCTTGTTGCTTCATGACTTTGTAGTTCCTTAGTTCTGGTGTTTTTTCCCAAATAAATAAATTCAAAAATGCCATAAATACAATATGCATATAATTTATATGATCTTCTGAAAAGATCTTCCATGTTTCATCCTGTAGGGAGTTAGAAATTTGTTTTGTTAGTAATTCTGCAGTTGCAATTCAGTTGTGTTTTCTCCTAGCAGTGCATTATAGCAGAAAAAAAATTGGATGTGGTTCATTTTACAGTATTGTTCCCATTATATCTTTAGAAGTCAGTCCTTCATATCTCTGTAAGATAGATATATGATAATAAAGTGTGGATCTTGCATGTGGACATATGGGAACACTATACTGGTACTTCTGTAAAAATGACAGTTTTTCTTGTTTTATGCTCATTTTTAACAAATTATAACATATTAAGCAGGCTTCACTTCAGTTGCATATCCTGGTATTTAAAGACACCCTTGTTTGTATCCCATAGCGGGAAGATGGCCTGTATTTATGTAATATAGCCAACAATGTAAAAGAATAATTAAAATCTATGCTAAATTAACAAGGAATTTTATAATCTCTGATGATTCTGTGGCAGTGAGATTCTCTCCAACGAATCACATCACCTGTCCCTGCAAGAGCCAGCTGAGTACATCCATTCCAGAACTTGCTAGGTATTAGTGAGCAGAATTTGTTGTAGCAGGACATTGATGATTAAAAAAAATATACACAGAAAGTATATCATAATCAAAATGAAGCAGTAAAAGACCAAGTAATTATTCTGTATGAGTGACAGCCCATTTAGACATATTTCAGTTATCCAAAAAATTGTTCTCCAAGCAAAACACACGTGGGCCACCAGTTGTATATTAACTAAACTTCTCAGCTTGCCTTCCTGCTGAAAAGCTACCCTAGGTGGTTCAGCCTGAGAAGGAAGCAAATATGGATGTGAAGATGTCAAAAGAGATTCAGCTAGCACTTTCTGAACTGCCAGCAGCCTCAGTCAATTTTGTGTGTCCATGTACTTCCCTAGAGATGTGATGTGTTCCTGTGCCAAAGCTATTTACTTGCTGGTTTTTTTAAGCAAAGAAGTGAAGTGAATTATTTACTTTTTTTTTAGGTCTGATATTGGAAAAATAAGGCTGTATAAATCCCTCACTGCATTCAGCTGAGTTCCAATACTTCTGATGGAATTTAATTATAATAACATTCTAATTGAAGGTAAATTAAACAAGAGTATGACCAAGTGCTGTCACACTAAATGAAAATTTAAATTACACCAGTAACAGACAGGTCTGTCCTAGGATTATGAATTAAAGAGTGTGACATTTTGGTTTCAGGTTAATCAGTGAAAGCTCCACAAATATTTTGAAGCCTTCCTTGATGTATTGTAGGCTAAATTAAATCTTAAGATCTGACAGACACTGAGCAGGAGAGCAAAGTAAGTTCACTTGGGAGTGGAAAAAAATATGAGGCATGGAATGAGGAGTTTTTGTTCAGGAGATGTGAGGCCTCCTACCAGTACATACAGAGTTGCACTTGGCTGGTATCTTACCAGCTGCTATCAGCTCTCCTGAGTTTCTGAAGTATCAAAGGAAAAAAAATTTTGACAAGAAGAGAACAAGTCTGACAGATCAGTGAAGCTTTCCTTGATTTCTCCCAGGTCTTGTTTTTGACACCCTGTTTACCACAGAATGTGCTGCTGCACTTTCCCGAGGGGGTGCAGCCAGTGCCTCCGCCAGCAGGGGGAATGGCAGAGGGAATGGCAGCTGCTGTGTGCCATGTAATTGCCCCAAGAGCTTGTGTGACTGCAAGGAGGGATGCACTGAAATTTTTACCTCCTTTCCCTCTGTTTTTACTCAAAACACAACTGGAATTATATAATTTTATCACATTGACATATCTATCACAATTTTATCTTGCAACAGTTATGACAGATCCCAGCTCCCTGTGGATCCCTTTGCTTCTGCTTCTGCTTTTGCAGCCTGCTCTGGTCCCCACTCTGACCCAGAAAGAGCTCAGGCAGTTTTACTGACTCGTGCTCTCCTCATGATCACAAACTTGGCTATTTCTTCACTGCCATCCGCCCCCTTTAAAACAAAACCACTGATATGAATTTGTTCCACTCTAACTCACCCATCATGTCAATCTCTCCCCTCCTTTCTGCTTCTTCAGATGTGTAGAAAACAAGTCCCTGAACAAAAAAATAAAGCCCTTCATCAATAAAGCTTGTCAGCTGTGGGCTCTGTGACTGAATTTTGCTGCTCTTTAGCTGCAGATCTTAATATTTCTAAGAAAATGACTGCACAGCTCAAAGCCTGTACTTTTCATCCATCCATAAATGCACAGCTGGCATCCTTACGGGATTTTCTATTATGCATATTCAGCCTAGCATTTTTAAACCTTCAGATGGTCTGTATCATTTCTCCTTTTGGAGGAAAAGATATTGTAGAAGCAGAGGGCTGTTGTCTAAATCCTCTGGATTTATCAAAGGTTAGATTTGGGATTTGAATAGAAAGCTTTTCCATTTTTATTCACTCACATCTTTCCTGGGGGCCCAGAATCCAGAAGGTTGCTAGTAAAGAAAAGATCTCAGACTAGCATTGGGAAGTGTGGAGCCTCTGTCTAGCTAGGTGAGGGTTGTTGAAAACACACATCCCAGCTGCCATTTTAATTCTTTTTCCCAACTACCATTTTCTTGACGAGGAAAATTGCTTGTCAAATTAAGACCCCTACTAATTCAACCAGAAGGACACACAGACACACACAGACACACACAGACACACACAGACACACACACACACACACACATAAAATGGGAGCAGGTTCATCAGTTTGTTCCAGTTTTAATAGCTTTCGTTTACTCATTCAGGTATCACTGTCAAAATGGTGTCATTTGGAGATACTTGCATATTTAATCCTTGTAATTAAATTTTATTATTTTGCCCTCCTGCACTCTAAAAGAGTTCTGTTTGGCATATTAATTTTTCATTTCTGGTGGTCTTTTCAGAACTAGAGCAGGTCAGAAATGGTCAATAATGCAGCTTGTATTGAAACATTTCTTTTTTGTTTAGACAGATAAGTCTTTCTTATTGAGGACTTGTCCTCAATTTCATTGATGACTACCAAGAGATAGGGAATGTCAAAATCTCTCCAACTATATGCAAAGCTGCATTTGCTAGAAGCATGATGAGTTACATAAGAACAGTTTCTCACACTCATGAATCCTACTTTCCTAATTCTTTGTTGCTGCTGCTCAGTTTAATGCCAGTGGAGTGCAATCACCCACCCAGAAACTAATAATCAATGCAAACATTGCAGCTTAGAAGAAGTTATTAGCCCTTTTCTTTTTCATGTAATAAGATAAATAGTAACCAAATAATTGTAAGCAGCTGTTTCCTTCCCTTTCCTCCTCCTGTCCAAATGGAACCAGAAACACTTCATAAGCTTGTGTGTCTGTTTGTTTTCAAAATAAAAAAACAGTGATTAATTTTATTACTTTGATTGAAAATTCTGGATGCTCATGGACTGACTGAATTCTGGGAAGATTTTATGGGATGTAAAATGAGAGCATAACTCTCTTGTCTTTGCATCTGCTGAGAGAAGGAACACCCAATGGCATTTGGCTTAGGCTGGGAGGACATTGCTAAATGTAAAAGATAACACAGGCATTCTTTCAAATGTCTGACTCCAGTAGAAGAATCAAAATTTTCTCCTAAGCCTCATATAACAGACTTGGATGCCTCTAGTGGGATCTCAAAAAGGCAATATGGCCAGTAGAGCAGCACCTGGTCAGCTCACTTGCTAGTGAGCTGATATACCTCACTATATGGAGGTATGTGGTGTGAAATAGCATAGAAGCCCAAGGCTGGAGATTTATCTTATTTTATTTTTGTGGCTTGAATTGATCCTACTGGAGTAGGAAGACTGGCCACTGGAGTAGGAACCTTATCTGCAATTCTGTTACTATGCTGTAATCTGCGAGTTGCAGCATTGAAACAGGAAACAGTAAGAACATGTTTCACTCTTATTCTGCAAGAAGATATTATGAACAAATAAGGTCATGAGAAAACCTGAAGAAACTGTGTGTTTTGGCAAGAGGATTTCTCTGTCTCAGCAGAGCTATGTTCTCTGTTGCTTTGTTTTCCTAGTTCAGTTTTCCCTTCTTTGTTACATCTTGAAAGAGTACTTTTGAATAAAAAATGCCACAATATCTAATATAACCTTCAATTGGATTATTATTTCACTCTTCTGGGCTGAAGGAGATACTAGTTTGCCTCCTTGCAGGTAGAGAAAAGAACTGAGGTTGGTTTCTTTGAGAAGACTGAAACCAGTCTCAGTCTTCCATAATGAGTTCCCTTAAAGAGGGGGTGGGAGTGGAGGCAGGGGGATGAAATCCTACCCTAGTATTTTTAAATGAAGTCGAGCCTGCAACAGATTTCTTTCCCAACTTTGCTTCTGTATGTGCTTGTGAGTTCATACAATATGGAATGAGCTACACGAGGAACAAAGGCAGACAGTCATGTGCTTTCTTGATCCTGGTTCAGTAGGTGATAAATTGGCAGAATAGTGACTTTGACTGTGATGTCTCAGACAGAATAACTTTATTGCAAATAATGAAGATAAAATGCATAGGCATTTATCATTTTCCAAACCTTATGTATTGGGTCTGGCTGGGCTGGAGTTCATTTTCCCAGAGCTGTGCTTGGCACTGATGGCTACAAAGGTGTTGATGGCCCACCAGTGTTTGGGCTCCTGCTGAGCAGGTCTGGCACAGCTTTATTGCTGTCTCTCAACATTCCACTCTCATCCAAGGACTGTGGGTGGGCAACATCCTTTGAGGGGGCACAATGAGGTCAGCTGACCCAAATTAACCAAAGGGATATTTCAAACCCTATGTTGCCAGCTTAGATGTAAAGGTAAGGAAAGAAGGAGCATTTTACGTTTACATAGTTTACCTTCTGGAGCAACCTCTACATCTGCTGAAGCCCTGCTGCCTGGGAAGTGGCAGACACAGCCTGCTGATGAAAAGTAGGGAATAAAATTATTGGCTTTTTCTCTTTGCTTGTGCACACACAAACTTTTGCTTTTGCTTTAGTAAGCTACCTTATCTCAGCCTAAGAGATGTTTCCCATCTTATTTTGTCTCCCTTGTCCAGTTGGGAAGGGGAGTGATATGTCGGCTTGGTGGGCATCTGGCATCCAGCTGAGGTCAACCCACCACAGTGGAATTTCTATTTTACAACTTGATTTGTAACTTATTACCTTCTTCTGCATCACACTGCTGCTCAGAGATCTGTAAAGAAGTATTGCAAATTTATTGTGAGTGTTCTTGATGAGTTTTCCTATTTTACTATTTTCTCATCACACAATTTCAAGATTCAAGTCAGCAAAAAAAGTCATCTGTTATATGGTGATGTTAGACATTAAAGGTCATTAAAACACAGGTCCCAATTATTTTTGTATTCTGTGTGAATTTATTTTTCTAATTTGTAATTCCTGGGATCACAAGATAGCTATTTACATTCAGTTACAGTGAATACAACAAATGAAAAATCACTCTCATTAGGGCTCAGGTGTAGCTCCATAGGGCCAGAGTTTTACTGAGATATTTGTATGACCAGGCCAGCTTGGTCCAAGAATGTGCAGTCACTTTATAAAAGTGCATTGCTAAAAGTTCAGTCTTGTGATCCCTAATTTCTCGGGACTCCTGCAGGAATTGGAGAATTAATGTCATCTATTACTAGCACTTATCTAAGCTTAGTGGATGCCTTTTAGATATTTGCAAATAAATACATCTGTTTTCAAGGGACCAGGTGTCTAATCTTCTCCATTAACATGTGCTTAATAGAAACAAATTGCCAACAACCTCCTGATGGGTGTCATAAAACTGTTTTCACAGTATGATTTAGACTTTTCATCAATCTACTCTGTGTAATGGCATTTGCACATTATACATGTGCTAAATGATAACTACATGCCTCATACAGCCTGGGCTCTATATTGGTTAAAGGCCTTGTTGCTCACTAGTTATTAATTCCATTTCATTTTGACCTCTTTGGACAGACTGGGGGAAACGTCTGTAACCTTGTATGAAAACAGATTCCCCAAATTTAAGGAACTGCCTGTTTTAGTAATTCTCCTCTCTGTTACAGGAAACACCATTGAAGTTTTCTTTTTCAATGATGTGTGGAATGTTAGGTTATGGAATTTTAACAGCTAAAACAATGCACCCACCCCAGTTCTTTATAACTGCTTCCTGTTTTCCCTTTCTTCTGGGAGAGGAATGAAGCATCTGTCAGCTAGAAGGTAACATCTGTAAGGAGCTGCAAGGGAAAGAGTAGGCTGATGAAGGACTGGACAGCAGAGTGAAGAAATGGATGGAAAGCTCAAACATGGATGCATTAACAGTATGAGGGGAGAGTTTGTTTTCAAAATGGGAGAATAATTTATACATATTCTAGGATTGTTATTATATGTATTTGATCTGGAACCTGTAGGAAGTTAAATACCAGATGAGAATGTGACTAGAACAAGGAAAAGAGATACATCTCAGTACTATGAGGTTTATCCCAGGTGACAGAAGTAATCTCTCTAATGACAGAGACAATTGCTAGATAGAAAAGTACTTCAACTGAGCAACTGATTTTGTATGATAAGTGACAGTCTCTGTCCAATTAAAAACCCTTTCAGTCTGCTTCCTTATAACATTCTGTCTCTACATTATTGACATTTAATCACTTTGAATAAAAGAGTGTAACACCAATAATTTAACAATGTGACTTGTAAAAGCTTATCCAGGAATATAAAAAATTATGAGACATTGAAGGAATAACTATATATTTTTTCTTCTAGATTAAATTCCTGACATAGACAAGGTGGCTTCCTTTCAGGGTGGCTTCTTTGGGAAGTCAGTCACTTTTGGAAAATTTTGAGGGGAGGCAATCATCACAAAATAATCGTTGTCATTATCATATACCACTTTAGCCATCAAATTTTTAAAGGAAATGGTGATCCCAGATATTGTAGGTACTGGTATTTCCAAAAAGACTATAGGATCATCTGCCCTGAAAGGAAAAATGTATTGAGATCCATAACTGCATGAACAGTGCATGAGAAGTTGAGATTTTAGAAGCCAGTTGGTGGCTAACATGCTTTACCAGACAGGATTCATAGTATGGGGAAATGATCAACACATATATGATTATAGCAGCCATAATTAAACCTTTCCTTAAAGTGCTAGGATGCTGCAGTCCAGTAAACTGACTTCTTATTGTTGCTTAATAGAAGGTATAACACACCTTTGGGCAGACCCCACCCTAGCCAACTCTCCTGTTTCCAAAACAAGACAAAGAATTCCTGTCACAGTTAAGAAAGTTGTCTATTCATGGCAATTACAGATGATAGGTCAGGGTTATTTGCACTCTGGGAGAGCACTCCTTGGAATGGGCTAAATGCCAGCTAGTACTCAACCAGTCTGCCATTCTTCAGATGCAAAATATATTATGCATGTACATGAATGCTATGTAAAATTCTGCTGCTGTCTTCACAATTTATGAAATAGTAGGGTCTGACTGAGATATAAACACCAAGTGTTGGATATATATCTTGACAATTAAGTGTTTAAAGACAGATTTCATAAGCCTTTATCTCAAGATTCAGACATTACTAAGAGGCACAAAAGAGGCTATAACCCACTTTTTCCCCTTTTGCTTTTCTCCACCACATGTTTAGGTATGTTTCCCTCACAAACAGTGGTTGCATGACCTCTACACAATGTTCTGGTTGCAAAGCAGCATCTGCACACCCACCTTTCTTCCAAAGGAGGTTAAGACTCCATTAGTAGGTAGAGGAACTTTATAGCACAGCTGTGATTCTACTTCTCAAATTGTGCTGGTGCTACTCTTCTCTTCTCTTCTCTTAGTAGAGAAGATTTGTAGTTTGCACACTGAGCGTGCTGGCTCATCTCGCAGAAAGTAGAAAGAATGTTGCATGTTTGTGTTTTCCTTTAGCTCCTCTATAGGAGGCATAAGCAAGACAGGACTCAGGCTGATTCTGCAATCATAATACTAGAAGCAAGCAAGTTATAGCAGCAACCTGGAACAGCTGCATTTCTGCAGATTGCCATACTAGACATCTGTGGGGTTTACCTCTTTCTTAGATCACAGCTTCTAGAAAAATGCGTCTGCCACCTGGAAAAAGAAGTGTTTGAATAGTTTTTATAGAAGAGAAAATTTTTGTTGATGTGGGGTTTTTTACAAACTTCTCTGAAACTTTCTTTTCAGCATATTCATTGCCTATATACTTTACTTTTCTCCATCATGAACAAAATATTATTTCTTCTCTGAAGGAAAGTATGGAACTCAACAGTTGAAAAAATATAATCTTTGAAATTGTTGTAGCAACAATTTTCTCTTGAAATCTGGCAGATTAACTCATATCCCCCCAGCTGCAGCTGTATTTGAGCAAATAGAAGATGGGGGTGATGTCAGGGCAAATGATGTCTGCTTCTGATGTTTTTTTCCATAGTTTAGGATAAAACCACAGCTCTCTTTTTATGGTTAGAGAAATCATCTGGTGCTGCAGATAGATAGTCATTTAGAGTACCACTTAGATGGATTAACAGCATAATGCAAAGTTTCTGCAAATTTAAGGAATGAACTCTCAATATTTCCTTTTCACTCTCCTCTTGATTTAGAAAAGGAGCTATTATTATGAATACGATAGAAAATATATCTTATGGCATTATCATATATAAACAAATGTGGTTTTTTGCATGTGCATGACAAAACTTGTCTGCCCTTGATCTGCCCACCTCTGTCTGAAAGAGAATGTGCCTAGCACCGCTTACAATCCTAGAATAGGACAAATATAACAATTACAACGCTGAAAGAAAAGTCAAGGAGTTTTCCATCAGGAATCTAGAAGGCTATGTGTGCAAATGGTTCTGTATATTGCATGAGTCTTAAATAAAATGTTGAAAACAAATACATAGATATTCTGCAGCTGCAGTTGTTTTCTTCCAGTCAGTCGCTGTTTTTCTGTCGTGCAGGAGTTGTTCGGTTGTTATAAGAGAATAAATAGAGAAGAATAAGTATTCTAAAGTAGAATAAAGACAAGCAGGCAAGAAGTAATAGTTTGGAATTTTCGGGTGATTTTTTTGTTTTTGTTTTGTTTTGTTTTGTTTTTTGTTTTTTAATAATACAGCAAGCTACATGAAACCTGTGAAAAGCAGATTTTGTTTACACAATTAACATTAAAGGCGTGGGTTTGGAATATTTCTTGGCCTGCTTTTTTAAGGAAATGTGACATATGGAATTGCAGTGTCCATCTGCCAGCTTTTCAGTCTTCCACCTCTCCTGCAGGGATGCTTATGCCTGCTGGCCGAGTTCAACCAGGATCAAAAGACACTGAATTCCTTAAGATCACTGAAAATTGCCTGGGGAGGGGTGGTGGATAAGAGACAGACATGAGCATCATTGCTGACTTCTGGCATGACCACAACACATGCAACCTCTTCCCCAGCTGATTACTACCTGACTAAGCAAGCACATGCCACCTCCAGGGAGGGGCTAACAAAAGAGAAAGGCTTAGAAAGTAATCAGGCAGTCAGAATTGCCAGTGGTGCTCATAGATAATGCAAAATCTTAAAATCAGTATGCAAAAAAAACTTCAATTGGTTTGCTGCTTGTTACTTTCTGTTTATTTAATAATCTTTTCAGAACTTCTTGGAAGGAGCTAGGTGACAAATACTAATGGAGACTATATATTTATCATGCATTTTATTATTTTCCCTTTTGTGTCTCTTGTTGATGGTTTGTGAAAGTTGAAGCTCTTTTAAGTGCTATTAAAAATATGAGATCATTTTCATCATAAAGAATGCCTGTGTGTTGAAGAAAGTTTATGTGTGTTTATAACTAGATTAAGTAGAAGAGTATTTGCTGGCTGAGTGGCAAGGAATATTTGCATCCTTTTACAAGAAGTGGAGCAACAGATTGCAACTTCAGAATAGAACAGAATGGCTGCTCCCTAGTTTTTTGAAAGTAAAAACTTCAGAACCATGATTGTCAGCTTGTGTCAGGCACACCTTGTCAATGGTCTGCCAATCTCTTCCCACAGTGTTTTTTAATATAGGGATCACTCCCTTCGCTTCTTAGCTAGAATTTAAGGAGTTTTAACTTTCAAGTGCTGTAGTTTCATCAGATTCCTGTTCCTTGTGGTTTCTGTGGTCTTGTCTTAGCTTGGATGCGAGCTCAGACCTTATTACAATTCCTTCCACCTGTCCAAGGGCCCTGCACTGGGTCTTGTTTGTGGCCTTATTTTTCTTCCAAGAATATTCTTTACTGCTTAGTTCCTCTGGCTCTCCAACCTTTAGCCTGACATGACATTTGCCTTCAACCAATCCTCTCAGTATTTCATGTAGATTCTCTCAGTTTTCCCAGAGTCCAGATCTGATTACATCCCTAACAAATAATTTGTTTGATAGACTACTCAGTATTCTGAGTATGATTCCTGGCCTGTCCTGATATCTCTCCTAAGATTTTCATACTGCATCCACACTTTAACATTAAACTGGCAGCTACTCTTTTGAGGTGTGTTTTGATTTTCTCTTTGGAGGTTTTCTGGCAATCTGATTTATTTATGAGATATCAACAAAGTTCTTAAATACAATTTATAGTAAATAACAGTGTTATTATTGATGGCAGTAGTAGTTTTGTTATAATGTATCGATTTAAGATGCAAATAATAACTATGGAAGGTCATATTGCAATCTTTGGGACACAATTGTAAAACAAGGAAACTGGTTTTCCTTTTTTTTTAGAATTAATAATAGTGTGGGAAAAAAAACCTCATTTCTGTCACATAAATACAAACAGGAAAAAAAAATTTCTGATGATTTTAAAATTGTTGCAGATATCTACCAATAATGCCTTTAATGTCAAGCAAATGCAATTAAATATATTCCAAAAAATAAGACACTCCTCTTTTAATAGACACCATAAGATCATACAGAGTAAGAGGAACTAAGAATTGAACACAACTCTATTTTAATAGTTTTACAAGATTTTTTTTTTCCAGCAGATGCTGCAGTTATTTAAAAAGGCTTCTATTTTTTTTTTTTTTAATTCAGTGGGCCAGTTGTTTAATTTGGATCTGCAAGTGTAACAACTGGGTGATAAGGCAGCCGTGAAACAGTGTCCATGTATCCCAAATCTCAGCTATAGAGAACATCAAGTATTACTATATAATTTCATTTTAAATGTAAAATAACTGCTGAGCCTTAATTGCTCTTAGCATTATAATTGGAATACAGAAATAAGATGTTACATAGTATGAAAGGATTAATTATTTCACTATTAAAAGTTATCCATTCTAGTGTTGGAAAGTAATGTCTGTCATTCCCTTATTTCCACTAGGCAAGTCATATTTTTACATAATTACAAGAAATAGTGCCTCTGGAAAACACTTCTGTATATGAGGGAGCAAATTAGAAGCAGCTGAAACCCCTATTGTGTAGCAGTGACATCTCTGCCAGTTCTGCCTCGAGTGCTACAAGAAGTGGTATGCAAGAAAACTTACTGAGCAGAGGCAATTAGGATCGAAAGTGAGGAAGGTTGAAAATTATCAGAAAAAACACTGCAAGGTCAGGACATCAGGGCATCAAGGAATGTTAACAGAGGCAAAAACATCTGAAAAATGACTACCAAATGTTGTGGCATTTGAAACTAACATGTTTAAAAATATGTTGAAGCACTATACAGTTCTTGGGATGTTTTCGTATCTTCTCATGAAGATTTAGTAAACAATCACCAACAAATGACATGTGGAAATAAAAGCCACAGGGAAAGAAAATTATATATGTCTACATTGTTTTGAGAATGTTAATAACAGCAAAAGCAAGACAGCATGCGATTTTTTTGTTAGGGGAGCATTTTTTAAAGTATGAAGCAGCCTTTGGATGAAAACATGCAAAATTTGGACATTTAGGCTAGAGGTTATTTTTCCTTTTGCTGGAGGAAAAGCTGGGTTAGTTTTGTTTGTTTTCTGTCATCATTATTTTCTACTCCATACAAGCCAAACAAAGCCAAACATTTCCCTGAATACTGCTTACAAGGGACTTAGTGTTTCTGTGGTTTGATTCCACATCAATCTGTAAATGAGACTTTTCCAGTTCTTCTGCCTCACCAAACTGCAGACAGAACCTCTGAACCGTGGAATAACTAAGCACCAAGAGATTAGAGTGCTCTAATGTGCTGAGTGGGAATCCAGTGAAGTTTTCCTTCTAAGACTAATACTCCTATCAATTCATACTTACTTGTGAGCAAAAAGAGGAGCTACCCAAACAGAGAACATTGTTCAGAAGCAGTTCTACAGTACAATGACCACAGGACTTTCCTGAGATTTTTGAGAATTAGGATAGATTTCTTACCGTGACACAGATACAACAAGCACTGTCCTCTCAATTGATAAGAAATTTCACTCTCCAACTGAGGAAAAATTGTGATGCAAGTTCAGCAAAAAAGTTCTGTTTGAGATAGTAATTAATTTCAAGAACAAGAAATTAGCAACATGCCTCAAAACACATCCTTCAGATAAGTACTACTAACTGTAATCTAGGTAAAGATTCAGAAAACATTTTCTCCTTCATATTTTTAATGATGTGCATGTGTGTTGTAAATTCAGAGATTTATCTAATTTTCTTGAGCCCAGATGACAGGCATGTCATGAGGCATGTGCTGTAAAACACATTTCAAGAGGCAGGCTTTGATAATAGCAGTCAAACCAGTCAAAGGAATGTAATCTTCAAGTGTGTTAAGAAAATGTCTGATCCTTTCACCTACAAAGAATGCTTTTCAACTCCTGTGACTGCTCCAGGTATGGTCGTGTTGCATTTCAGAAACTGAAAATCTATGCCTGATGATGCCTTTCATTCACCCTAGGAATGAAAGATTTCCAAAATATATTCAGGGCAAAACAAAAAGCCATACAAAATATATATTAGGCAACATTTCTTTTGATCAGTATTGAGAACAAAACCCAAAATATCATTACAGTATACTATGCATATGACCACAGAATTGGATCAAGGAACGGGAAACAAAATAGCAAACAAGCAAAAAAACCCTAAACAGAACCTGACCACTTATACGACTAAAAATCCTCTATTTTGAAATTTTAATCACTTTTTCCATTGAATGCTGAATTACTGCAGTCAAAACTAATTCTGTAGGAACTTAACCATTTCATAGAAAGAGTTTTCTAGGATTTAGGATGCTGTCTGTGGTCAAAATTTAAGGAGAAAAGCAGGTGATTAACATGAATATTTTCTTGGTATATGGAATAACCAAGTTTGAATCTGTGGTATCTGTTCTCAATAAAGGAAGGAATTAAAACTGAGACTCTTATCTCTTAAGTACATGTCATAGATGAAACTGTTGCCCTCTTTTATTAGATATTTAAGAATTTAGGTATTAGTCTTTGGAAAAAAATTAAGCTTCAGAAAAAGGTAGTTTTGACATGGTGAGAGGGTAGAAATATTTTTATTAAGGAGTCAGTTTGATTGTAATGTGAAATGAGGGAGCAAATTTTATAAAGCTGCAAAATTATTAGCCTCTCTCCCATAGAATATCTTGAGGTATATTCTCCAATTCATTTTCCACATTTTCCTCATATTCAAATTTTTTCAGCTCTTGTATGACATATTAAATATTTCGTAAGAATTTTCTGGATTAAGTTGTTAAATTTAAGGTGTTGACTTTACTTTGCTATGAATTGTTAAAAGCTACAAAATTCTATCATAGCACCATTGGGTCAGTAACACTCTTAGACAAAAGAGGTTATTACTATATTAAATAACATGCCTTATTAAGAATGCCAGTATTTAAAGATGTAAGAAATTTAAAAGAACAGAAACAACACTTCTTCGTTGTTCTATAAATTCCTTAGAAATGCAAAAATAAAATAAACATGATGCCCACATGAGCAATACAAGAGATCACTGTTCTGTTCTATTCTATTTATTTTATTCTACTTTAACTGAATGCATAAAGACTACTGGCAAATATGCCAAACAAGACATTTAAGTGTAAACTGTGTGGGAATCTGTGATCACTGCAGAGGAGTTTGTTAAAAAAAAAAAAAAAGAGGAATTGAATTTAATGTGTGCATTCCAAATAGAAAAAAATTATACATCAGAAGCATACTGTTGGTGCTTGTAACATGCTGAGCAGCTGGTCTGTAATACAAAATTCAGGCATGAGTCATAACACTTAAAATCAAAGCTATATGACATTTAACCCAATATCAAAATCCCAGTTTCATCATTAAGTTTTATAGTCACTCTTGGATGATTTTTTTGATGAAATCTAATTTGACTCCACTGGTAAAACTTTTTCAAACTCACTGATTTTTCAAGAGATTTAAATTTACATTGAAAGTTGATTTTCCACCAAGGCTCTTGTATTTTGAATTATTGTTGTGAAATACAATGGTCAGATGAGCTAAGCATTCCTTTTTTGATAACAAGATGTAAGGTTCTTTATTAGGATAGCGTTTGTTTCTTGTACTATGAGAAAAATAAAGTTTAAGCTCATTTGAGTTCATGAAGATGGACTTCTATTTATTTCATTTAATAAAATAAAAAGAGAAATAGCAATTCTGGGCTTTTGTTACAAAGGCTCTGTGTGCAAACCTCTGGACATTACTTTGCATAATCTATGCTAATGTGTAGCAAAAGTTTATAGACATGCAAATGGGTTCTTGTGAGGTGCTCTAGTCAAGAGCCAGCAGTGCAGTGCTCCCTGTAAACAGCCTGGCTAGCTGTGGATAAATGAGATGCAGAGCAATGCCACAACATCACATCACAGGGAACTGCGAGTGCTTTACCTCGTGCCATTATATTGAAGGCCATTACTCATGTCAGCTGCTCAAAACATTACAGCACAACTCTCTTAGCCTTTACCATGCCTGAGTGAAGCGTGACAGTTTCAGGCAGTGCAATAGAAGTGAGAAACTTGAACAAATCTGACTGATAGTTCACAAGATTTCAGCAAGCATTGCCCTTTGTGCCACGCTCACTAATGCATCCACAGTGCAGCGCATTAATCGCATTAGGTTAGGCATCAGTCCAAATCTACTGCCTCAAAAGCTTCTTTTCACAGGAGAGCTTTGGAAAGGGGCTAATGACCTTCTCTAGCTTCATCTAGAAATATTGTCACAAGGCAAAGATTGGTATTATGTGACTGTTAGCATCAGAAGTCACTTCCAGATATTGCAAATGGGATTGGAAAAAAGGTATCTCTGACTGACATGACATAAAATCATAGCATCACAGGATGGTTTGTGTGGAAATGGACCCTGAAGGTTATTTAGGGACACCTCCCACTAGACTGTTGGAGGTTGCTCAAACCTCCATCCAGCCTGGCCTTGAACATTTCCAGGCATGGGGTATCCATAGCTTCTCTGAAAAACCTCTTTCACTCCCCTCATGACCAAAGGCAGCTTACTCAGCCCAAAAGCCCTGGACCGGGACCACACTCCATCCATCAGTGCATTTCCTGGACTGGAGAGACTGGGAGGGGACAGATGAGGCAAGATGCAGTCACCGAAGTGCCAGATAAGAGCAACATATTTTTCTCATTTTCTTGTTTCCTTGTCTTTAAAATTATTCATTGTGTAATTGTGAAAAGAACTGCAAATGATGCAGCTGGGAGGGACCTTGGTGCTGAAGGCCAGAACTTGGGGCTGCTGTGCCAGCCTGACACAAGGAGCCTGTTGGGATTCTTTGCAAGTGAGCGCCTTCAAAAATAATGACAGCTGAGCTCCAGGACAAACAGGAGCTGCTGCACATTGCCAAGAGGTGTCTTCTAGGGATAGTGTAAAGGGGAGTCATTGGAGGCCACCAGTGTTGATTATTACTGCAGGCATGTTACTGGACTAGCTACAGTCCTAATCTAGTTTGACAGCTGAGGTGTGCCCATCTCCTTTTCAATCAACCTCTTCCCTCTCAGCTTGTGTTTCACACAGATTGTGCTTTGAGGATTATCATGATGAAGCTTTCCTGCAGAGACATAAGATAATTCAGGAGACTTTGGAATTCTTCACAAATATTATTTATAAAGCAAAATACTTTTGCTTCTTGTATGGATTATGTAAAACCCAGATTTTTTTGTCCTTCACAGACAAAATCTCATTTAAGTGGCTGTCTTCACATCTCCAGACATTTTCTTCGGACCATGAGCTATCCATGGCTGTGGAAGGGAAAGAGGGGAATTAGTGAATTTGCTGTCCTAAAGATCAACTACAAGAGGCATCAGTGTGTATGTCTGCCCTGTCCCCTGAAAAGAGCTCAAACGAAGGACTCAGATTTGTGTCTAAGATTGTTCAAATCCCAGGAGTAAAGAGCAGCTTTCTTCCTAAGTCCACCTGTAAGAATCTCTTAAAATTGCATTCTGCCTTCAGCATCCCAAAGGAGATAGTGTATCAGCCATATATTACTAGTCTGCTACTGCAAAATACCTTTCTCATCCAAACACAACCCCTGTTTGTGAAGGGAAAAAAAGTCTCATAGGAATTAAACTCACTGAACAATATTGTCTTCCACCTTCTTCCCCCTTGGCTGAACAGAAATCTAACAAAAGTCCCAGGTGCTGTTCCTTCTCACTCTGTCCATCAAAGTCCTCCTTGTAAATACAAAATTGTCAGTCCAATACATTTAACATTTCAGTATGGGCTGTGTTACAATTTTCTGGCTGAATGCCAAAGTTTAGTCTAAGGAAAGCAGAGTAATAATTTTGATTTCACAGAAAGGGCAGCACATTGGAAGTATTCTTCCTAACTAGACTTTGATTTATGCCACTGGCAATGTTATCTTTTCCAGTACTGAATTATTAGCAAACAGTGAGTGGTTAAAAATGTCCTGAAACCAGACAGCTAAATCCATTCATTAAGTATATTTATGTATTTCTGAGATGTCAACAATTGTCAGTAACAATGTCAAGAGAACCATAGTTTAGTTCCTAGAATGCATTTCAGGCAATGCCGTTTTCTTAATGAATATGCATCTCCACTTGCTTTAAATGGTAGATTTTATCGAAGTTTTGCATTCATTTTTCTCACAGCATGGCTTCTAAATTTGAGAGAAAGAAAAATAATTTTTTTCTACATTTTCCAGAAGTTTTGAAGGATAATCATCTTTTAGTATGTGATGCCCTAAAACAAGTTCTGGACTTAATGCTGTCTTTGCTCATTAACTTCACAACTCATCTTTAGTCCTCAAAATACTTGTCTTGCCAAAAAAATCTATTTCTCATAATAAAGAGGAAGAAGCAATAGAACTATTAAATGAATTCAAGGAAATTTCTAGGCAGGCTTGCTCACCTTCTGAAGGCATGACAGGACTAGAAGGATAATGTAGGTCTAATTTCCAGCTTAAATGGAAAAGAGGGATGGAAGCATGGTGCAAATTGTAAAAACTTGTCAGCAAAGGCGGGAATTGTGTCTGTAGGGGGATGAGGGATGTACATAGTGCAAGGGAAGATAGCTTTTATAGACATGAAGTAGTTACATAATATGATGAAATGCAGAGAGGCAGAGCTCTAGGGCACAATCATTCTCTACTAGCAAAATGCTCGTTCATGCAAAAGACATTTCCAAACAACAAATTAACCCAACAGGAATAGAAATTGCAGCTGTAAAGAAAAAAAATGCCATACTCAGCATTAAGGTTATTCTGACTGATAACTCTGTGTGTGAGGAGGTTTTTTCTTCAGTTCCACATTCCACATCCACTAAACAAAGTAAGAAATACAACCTTAAAGGAGGTGCAGGAAAATACTGGGGAGATGTGTCCCTGTAAAATTTTGTCTTTTTGTACTTTTAACCTTTTTTCCTAAAGGAGTAATATTTATTGTGGTAGTGCTGAAGGGTGTCCATTAGCCTGATCCATGAACGTTGCCTCTCTTTCCAAAAACCTTGGGATCTATTTGCTATTTTTTTATCAAATTTGAAGAAAGGTCAGAAATGTAACAACTCTCTGTAAATTTGTGCAGAAAAAACCCTATCCTTCTACAGGACAGGAGACAGGCAGAACTCACAGGTTAGGCTGGTGCTTAACATAAGTCAACTTAATCGTAACATTTTGTGATTTTTATACACCAAATTAATTACATATTTAATTTCTTGTAATATATAACCTCTGTGCACGCCATTGAGGTGGTCTAGATTGCTTAAGAGCAAGGATGTTCAGTATGATTTTGAGAAGAGAAAAATGAAGAATCTTTTATTAAGGAATGATCTTACTGAAGTGGCTACTGCTGGGTATTCCCTTTTGAAGAATTTGCTTTCTTTTCTGTTTCCAAGGCCAAAAGGAAATCTGGTTTAGGTATATGGACCAACAGGCAGAAATATATGAGATGGGGTAGAGATTCTGATGTCAAAACTGATGCTGTTTATCAAACATATTTTCAATGACACAAAAGTAGTAGTCCTTCAGCAGCACCTTCTAGACCTCAAAACAAGTCCCTTCAAAAACTGTTTCTCTTTCCCTAATTGTATTTACTGTCCTTCTTGTTTTCATGTGTCAAACAGTGTCTGTTCTTTGCTTTAGCTGACTACCTTCAAGTCTTTAAATATTTCCAAAAAGCTTTATTTGCCATGCTCTTTGATCCTGTGTGTACTCTAAGCGAGGCTTCATAAGTTCCATTTAATTTCATATCTTCCCTCAATTTCCATCTCATCTGTTGAAGTACTGACACCATTTCACAGTAGTTACTTTTATTAATAATTAATTCATTAAGTAGTACATAAAATTTAATCATTTGTGGTAATGCACAGCTATAAAACATTGAAGTTACATATTTCTCAATTTATTTATAAAAAATTTTAGCATAAGAAGATGTCAGCCATCTAATGAAATTGAGAAGTTAAGTATTTGATATCTATAAAAGGTACATTCTCTTTGCCAATATCAGCATCTACTGGGCTAATTTCCCTAATCTCTTGTTTCTGTATCAGCATATTCTATCTTTATCAAATCACAAGCCTGTTGTAATGGTGAAAAACCAACTAAGTTTTTCTACATATGAATCTCATTAGGAAGTTTGAGGTTCATAGAAAGCCATAAGGACTATCCTGGGAGTTCTTAGGAAAAAAAAATGTATGAATTCAGGAGAAAAACTCTATTCATTGTACATGTTGATAAAATCTGAGACTGCATTATAGCCAGAGCATAGAACAATGGAACAAGCCCATCTCACTATAAAGACAAGTGGTGGTTAGAAATATAGCCTGTAATAAGAGCCATAGCTCTAATAACCTGATGGAATGCTATTGCATGTGTTGACTAGAAATGCTTTGTTTTCTTTGATACTTTTTCACTCTACTTACATTATTACTTGTTTTCAAACCGAACCAGGTTTCTGTACCCCAAATATATGCAAAATAAGGGATTTTCATGATTATATGAATAAAAACCTTCATCTCCCTTCCTATAGATTTCCTTCAAATTACTCACTTTCCAAAAGTTCTGGTAGCCTTTAGTAACATGTCTTGGCTCATAACTGTAATGATCACTGAAATAACTTGTGGCGATGCACTAATTGATGAAAGATTTAATATTTAAGAATTCTTCTGAAAATGAACGCAGAAAGATTTGCAGCAACCAGCAGAAGGCTCACCTTCTGACATTGTAAGAGAGGGCAAGAAACACGGTAGAAGGTTAGTGAAAGATGAAACTGCTGTTAGTATGCAATATATTTATTTGAAAAAAATAGATAGCTTGAAGCCAAAAAATCTGAAATTTCTAATACACTCATACTTCTGAATTGCTTAGAGGAGCAGCACCTTAGAGGTTAGTTTTTGTCAGTGAAGTTGTTCATTCATCTGGTAGTACAGATTAAATTTTGGTTACGACATGTAGGCACTTCTTCACAGTCTTAACTTTGCCACTGAGATGCAACCTATTTTTTTCTGAAGGAAAATATTTCAGTATTATTTTGCCATTACAGAAATTCATAGTATCAAACTGTGCACATTTTTAAAATTATTTTTTCCAGTCAGATTCAACTGATTCTCATTAACATGGATATTACATCAGTGAAACAGATTTTACAGTCCTGGATAACCTCTGTACCACAAAGACACCCAGACCAGACTGGCTGAAAATGGGTGTTGGAACATTCCCCTTTCATTTGAGAAGCAGCCAAAAGTCTTAATTTTTTTACATAACAAACATATATAGAGGATCAAGGGATTAAATAAATTATTGGTGATAGTGACTAAACAAATAAACTTCCAAAGCACTATATTTGCTTTCTGATAGTTTACATTTTGCTTTTCCACCATGCAAAATCTTTTCAGTCATCTCTTTTAGCTCTGTAGTTTATGTCATATTTCATAAATGCATTCTGTGCATAATTAAACCAGCACTGAAATTCAGTCATAATGAATTTAACATTAATTTTGACACTGGCTTATACAGAGACAAGATTTTATCTGGAGTAGAAGGAGGGACTCCTCAACAACTGAAGATGCAGAAAAGAATATTTTGCAGTTGAATCAGATAACAGGATCTGTTTAGGAAATGCTGAAACAAATTCAAGAGAATAAATAATAAACTCTGCAGATGTAGCAATTAGTGGTTCTGAGAAGCCTCTAACTGTTACCATGGTAATATTAATTTTTTTGGCACTGAACATGATATATTATCATTAATTTTAAATGCTAGTACAAGTCCATTGTGATAGCTTTGGAGTATAATCTGCATTCTTTGACAAGGGTTTGCAATTAACTTTTACTGAGGGCACTGAGTGCTTTAATGGAGAATTGGTAATTTTATTGAAGTCTGATCAGTAGAAGGAAAGATAGTACCTTCTATCATTTCCAGGTTTAGTTCTGTGTGCTCTCTTTCCATCCGTGTCTTGCAGCACCAGCACCCTGCAACTGCAGTCTGACAGCTCACAGGAAAGTCAGCAGAAGCATGGGAGCTTCTGGGCTTTCATTACAGCATGTTAGATTCGTGTACCAGTTGGGTTTTCAGAGATGTTTTATTTTTTCTCTTGAGGAGGAAAATGGAACAACACATCATAAATAAACACAGATACAACAGAGGATATGAATTCTTGTTTGAGGTTATCTATCACTGGCCGTAGGTCTATGTACAAATCACGAACGGGACGGGACTGCTGGGGAAGGCATCTCAAGCTGTTTTATTTTCCAGCATCAGCCTCATCACGTGGTTATGACAATGGGAAGATGCCAGCAGCTCGCATCCCTGGAAGCAAAGAAATTAATGTTACAACTTACTTTATAAGTTTTTTGACCAATCACACAAAGCAAAAGCATATTGACCGTAGATTTATCCAACCACTATAAGCACACGTACCTTTGGTTAAAACAATTCTTGCTTATTTCGAATACAATACCTGCTTGTAATCCATAAAACACAATGCACAGAGCTCCATTATTAAGCACAGAACTTCCTAATATCTTGCTAGATACACTTTTCTGTAGCTTAGGGAGTTATGCTAGACAAGTGTTAAAACACAGACCATTGTTGTATTTGTCCTTACTTTTCTACTTCTTATATAATTTTTCTGCTGACAAATCTCATGGCTACTGCTTAGCTCTAATCACAGTTCTGCTGTCTCTGAGACCTGCCTTTTGCAGCTTTCCTAAAACACTCTGATTTTAAGGATTCGCACAATTCCCTTTCTCAGTTCAACTAAAAAGAAACCTTTGTAATCGTGTCATTTACCTTGAGTTTTCTAGTTTTATTATAACATATCTGCTTATTACTTGCTTAAAGCATCTTTTTTGTTCACATTAAGCATTGTTATAGTTATCTCCTTCACTGAATGAACTTACACAGGTCTGGAGATGGTCAAGTTATTGAGAGACAGCTACAGAAGGACTGATACAGTGATATACAGAGCATGCTCAACCTCTCTGATATGCAGCTGTATTTAAGAGCAGATGGGCTTTCAGGACCAAATACAGTCACAATTCCTGCAAGGACACAGGGCAGAGTGAAATTTGAGCAACAATTTGAGAAGCTGGGCTGTTTAATAAACGTCCCTTTAAAAGATGGAATGTTGCATTTTCCTGGGACCATGACACAAAAAGGCTCAGAACAAATGGGATTTCTAATTTCCAGTGAACTTATTTAAAGATTAGCAAACCTTCAAAACCAGAGTTTGGTGCATTTGGGCTGTTTAATTCTTATTTAAGCTTGATGTTGGCAGTTCCTCAGTGTTTGTTGATGGCTATAGCTCTCTGGCAATCTGCCAAATATAAATACTGTGCAAAGCAGTCTTTGAAAGTTAACTGAGTTACTTCCAGTTCCTTTTTTTTAGTTAGTTTTTTGACATCCACATGTTAGTATTTTCCCTCCCTCCAAAAATGTAGAAATTAATGTGTGATCTAATGGGGAATAAATATGTTCCACATAAATATCATTATCACTTGTATCTGTATCTTTCTTATCCTTTTACCCCATAGGAAGAGAGTTTCAATTTCTATAACACACCTCATCATTGTATTTTATCTAATTTAATCTGGAGACAAGTGTATAAGCTTATTAGATATATTATTTTCTGCAGAGTATTAACATTCAGATTTCATCCAGCTAGGCAGCCAGTTCCATTTGAATACTTATCTGAGCTGATTAACCCTTCTGCACTGATGAGTTGATGGGAAACCTTAGAAAGGTTTAGAAAGGTATTTACTTCTGCTCCTTTTAGCATTCATAGACAGTGAAATCACAGTCCCATTAGAATACGTGTGATTTTATTACTGACTTTAAGATTTTCCTTTAGCAGATGACAGTCATGAAGAGATGACAGGCTAAGGCAGGCTTCTGTTCTTGACCCGAAGTATACCTTGTATTAGAAAATAGTAATAAAAAAGGCCTTTCACTGGGCAAACCCCCATTTTTGGCCTCTGCTAAGACAGCGTTGCAAACTGGTAGTCCTGTCTAATGACAGCAAGAGATGAGATCATATCAGAAGCATTGCTTTGGAAGTACACTCTGAAGAGAAATCTTAATGACTGTAGGAAACAGAAAAAACTAGCTACTGGAAAAAAGGACTGACCTTTTCACTGTTTCTAGGAATATTGTTTTGCGAATTGAATTTTGTTCCTCCAGCCATCTCTTGCCATTTCTTGAGGGACAGAGACAGGCTTGCAGTGGCTGCACAAGTGCTGTCCATCAGTACAAACTGACCTTTACTCATCACTCAGTCTGGTCATACCATCCATTTATTCTTTGCTTCATTGCACACATTGCATGGCAACACTGGCCTTCTGGACGGGGCTGCCAAAAACACGGTTGAGTACAAATCCCCAAATTGGGCTGAGCTGCTGTGATTTCCTGCCAGGCAGGTGACCTGTCCTGTCAAAGCTGGCATCATCCCCTCTCAGAGGATGTACTGGTAGGAATGGCATCAAGAGTCCAGCCAAACAGTATTTAGGAGAACATCGGTGATTTTTTTGCTGGAAGTGTCATGCTTTTGGCTCATATTATGTTGCAGGGTATTTCAAGCCTGTCATTTATTTTTGGTATTGGAGCCAGTGAAATTATCAACTGTGAATTATTTTATGTGAAGAATTCTGGCAATTTACATCCAAAATTTTAGTTCCATGAAGACTGGTATTTCACTCAAAATACCAAAATCGCACAAAGCAAATGTATGTGTTTCAAGTAATTTTTTTGTTCTTTTTCTCCAGCCAATAAATTCAATGTGTATATGCACATATAAGTAATCTTCTTAATTCATCAGTAACACTTTTCTTCAAAGTTGTATTGAAGTCTTTCAGGGATGAAAAGGAATTGACATCTCTCATTATTTGACTGCTGGTTTGTTTTACAGGAATCTGAACATTGGGTGAGATTTCCAAAGTCAGCGGAAGTAGTCTGAATTTCCTCTTGCACTGTCAGAGGTAAAACCACTGTTCATTTCTGTGGGAGCAGTGCACCACAGTAATCTCTTCTTGTTTCTGCCTTTCTCATTGCGTTATCCTAAGGTCAAATGCGGTGAAAGTTTGGTTCTCTCATAGGAACTTGCCTTTCAGAATAATCACTTCTGAAACACAATTTAAGACTATGAAAGGTTACAAAAGATTAATTCTTTCCCATGGAAAGCTTTCTTCATGAAAATCTTTCAGATGCCAGTCCAGCATAGGAAAAAGCAGGGGTTCATAAAAGGGACATAGTTCTTAGAAGCATAGAATCATGGAATATCCTGAGTTGGAAAGGACTGGATCATCAAAGGATCATCAAAGAACAACTCCTAGCCCTGCATCCAAAGAATCACACCCTGTGCCTGAGGGAGTTGTTCAAACATTTCTTGAACTCTCTCAGGCTGGTGCTGTGACCACTTCCTTGGGGAGCCTGTTCCAGTGCACAGCCACCCTCTGGGTGAAACACCTTTTCCTGATATCCAATCTAAACCTCCGTTGACATAGTTTCAGCCGATTCCTTTGGGTTCTGTCACTGGTCACCAAAGAGTAAAGACAACAGTTATGCTGCTAGGAAAAAAAAATCATGTTTGTCACTTAATTCTATGCCTTGCTTATTTCATAGAAGCACATACGTCAGTGGAGCATAGGTGGTTTTATAAATTGCAGATTGCTTCACTTAAGGCAAATCCAAGATCACTTTTCCTAGCTACTGGCTGATTCAGACCAAGTTACAATCTCTTAGACCTTTGTCAACCCTCTGCAAGAGTGAACCCTTTACAACTTCTCTGTGTTGCAAAGCTTCTGCATTCGATACAGGCCAAAATTATTGCTACTTCTGGAGGAAAAAATAATTTTTTGGTATTTTTTGGTCTTTGAAGTACTGGAACAATGGAAGTGTGTGGGCTGCCAGGCAACTATGTACACTCTCACTCTAAATCTTTATCTCTACAGTATTCTCTATTGGGCAAAACAAAGTCTTGTGCATCTCTGAATACCCACATGACAACATCATTTGATTTGCACAGCACCGGTGTCTGGAGTGCATATGTGTATATTTTATATGTTTAAATGTATGCATATACAAAAACATTTGTAATTTCTACTGAAATGTTGACCGCAATTAGCGCATATGCAAAAGGAGAAGCACGCTTTCCCCTAGAGTTCAAATCCTAATTAAATTTAAAATTTCAGATTTTTTGTCCTTTATTGGAGAAGGAAAATAGCAGCTTACTGTTAGGAAAAATGTACTTTAAGAGTCTACAACATTTCATAGATACTCACAAAATAGAAGTGCTTCCCTTGTGTAAACAAGCTGCTGACCTTTTATAGTTCATGAAGCAGAGTAAAAAGTGGAGTGTAAACATTTTCTGGTCTTCTGTTAAAGTCCTGCTACTTTATCTTCTATTTACCTTCTAAATCTTGGCACGGATTGCTCAGATGTGCCATTCACAGGCAGTCAATATTTGTTTCTTTATTGATCATAGTGGCTGGCTTCTCCATTTAGCAAAGTCCTGACACTGACATTCCCTGCTTAAGGGCTGGGGAAAGATCACAAATAATTGTATCTACAGATGCTGCTAATAAGACCACCAGGAGCAAACTGGAGCTTCCTTAATAACATCAACAAAATGACATTTAAAATGAAAAGTATTTTATGTGCTACTCAAGATAACTGGGGTCCTACCTCTCATAAACACTCCTTTAAAAGTAGAAAGGGAATGTGTGAGAAAGATAAACAAAGTGGAGGTAAAATGCATTTGTTGTGTAATACAAGTGGTAGGACTTTCCACTCATATTTCATTGCCATGTGAAATGACTGAAATGATATTCTATAGTTCTCTGCTTAGACAAACCTGCATAACTGATGGTTAGCCAGCTAATATGGAATTACTTGGCCTAGACTGCCTGATTCCTTCAGGGAAATAGCATTACACCATTCTCTATTCTAAGTGCAACTAGGCCTTATTCCTACATCTAAAAACTCCCTTAGATACTGTCCATGTCATGACCTAAAAAAAAATTACAAATACAAAATTGGATTTTAAAAAATGCATTCCAAATGCCATTGTTGGCCTCTGTGGGGCTCTCCTTCCATCACTATTGATTTATTCAGCAATACACATACAAACAAGCTGGATGCATCTTCGAAAATGTTGTATTTTAATATTTTTTAATGTAATGTGGATTACTAATATATTACTTAAAATCCAAGATTTGCTTATTTTCATTTTCACACATTTTATAAGGTTGCTGAAACTGCATAGAAATAATGTGTGAAATTGCTAAATGAGGCTATTATTTCCTTTTGTTCTATGCTAATGAATTCATTAAAAGTTGTTCAGCTATTATCAAGGGTATTCTTTAGTTGTTAGATTAGAAAGATTTTTATCTTATTCTTACTGTGAATCTGCTCATTAAGTATCTGACAAAAAGCAGATGATTTCTCCTGCAGAAAAGTAACACCCAAGCCCCCAGAACACAACCAGGAAATGTTTTCATGATTTCCTTGACTCTTCAGTTTGCTTTTTGAGATTGTTCAGAATATAAAAATGAACTGTGTAAATAATAACTGTAAACAAGGAATAAAAATAACAATGCTGTATTTGTTACAGGCAGTTGAAGCACTAAGATTTGGTTTTCCTGGTTCTATCTTTTACCAAATAATTTTTCTAAGGCATACAGTTAGATAGATGTGTGTTTTACACTTACGTATTCACCTACCTTTCCTTTCATGAGGGATAAAAGCATTTATCTTGTAGATGAAATTAGTTTTTGCTCCTTACAAGTTCTCAACACCCAACAGTGAACATTCTTTAAAAATATAGCCCATTTAATTAAAAAAACCCTGGAAGTATTTTGAAATTAAGTAATTAATTTGTGACGCCTAATGTTGTATCTACTTGTGAATATGTTTAAAGTACCCTTCACTGTTTTGTTTTGCCTGATGGTCCTCTGCTTCATTCCTGCTGTCTTTAGATTTAGGACTTCTTCAATCTATGAGCACTTTGGAGATAGGAGTTTGATAGATACTTTTAAGGAAAATAGTACAGGAAAGTCTTGCTTCCAGGCTGAATCTTGTACAGTGTTACAAATTATGGATGGCCTTAGTACATGACACAATTGTCCTTTCTAGGAGGAAAAATTGTGCATTAGGTGAATGAGAAATACAAACTGAGGAGAAATGTCTTATACAACATTGTCTTTGATCCTTTACAAATATGTAGGGATGGTGTGGGGTCAGAGGTGTGGCTGAAGTACGCTGCAGAAAAGCTGTGAGACAATCCCAACCTGCGGGATAACTAAGATTCACATTACCAGGTTTGCATGTGCTCACATTCTTGTAAGTGAAAAGTCTTCTCTAGACTGCTCTGTGTTCTCTCTGTTCCTATTACACAGCAAAGATGTGCACCCTTAGTTTCTAAATGGGTCAAACACTAAATGGCATAATCATATAAATAACCTCATGAGTGGAAAAAAGAGGAAGGTGAAGTTTTAGAACAGTCATTATCCTTTTGAAGGCTGTAGTGATGTTTAACATGTCTAAAAGCAACCTGGGATAATTGCTAGAGCACTCAGTACATGGCAAGGTAAAAACTCTTCTCTCTTGCTGCAGCAGCTACTTGACAGTATAGATGACCCAGCTACACTTGTCTTACTGCAGTTCCAGCCTTTTTTCCTAATGGCATTGCTCTTTCCTGTCATTCTGAGATGCTTCATAAGGCCAAACAAGGGCTCCTGCCAGCCAGCAAAACAAAAATTAGCCCCATAATCATACTGTGTGGAGATACCTCCCATGAATACACTGATCACCCCTGCTAGTTACCCACCCCTTCCCACCCTGACTCTGAAGGGAGTGCTTGAAGATCAGGAGAAGCTTTCTGTCCTATAAGAATATGCTGGGTGTTGTGAAAAAAAGGTTCTTTTTATATATTAATTTCTACCCCAATATGGAGAATCCACCATGACAGGTGGGTTCAAAAGGCACAAAGAGGTACAGAGGTGTTTACTGCCTGCTGTGAGATGAATTAAAATGTACCCAGTAGAATGTATTCAAGCAGTGTGAGATAAGGAACAGCAAATTCCAGATTCTGTAGTATGTGACAGAAAATAAAGCTGTTCCTAGAGTACAGCTGCAGTGCTGGGATCCTCTGATTAAATAATTTGCCCGAGGCCTGAGGGAGCTGGGAACTATAACCATCACTGACAAATGCCTGCTTTTACAGTCTATTTTGGCTTTCAGGATTATGTGCCTTCTATAAAAGAGAAGCTACCATTCAGATGAAATTGATGGGCTTAAGGCAGAAATTATGGGTGGAGGCTTCTGTGCTTGTGTTATGTGGGCAGACAGATGAAACAGCCAGAGAGGTCCCTTCTGGCTTCCAGAGCTCTAGGAGCTGAGCGTAAAAGATTATGGTTTCCCAAATAAGCTGGGTCAAGTGTGTAGAATAGATCCTGAGGGAGTTTTGAAAGCAGAATGCTGGGGTCTGACAGGTCAGAAAGGGTATCTTTGAAAGAATAAATCAGTGCTGGGCTCCTAACATAAAATCTGCTCTGCGAGAATTCACAACAAAGTTCCATGTGCTTTAGATATATTTGTTCCAAATTTATATATGCCTTCCAATAAATTTTGAACAATTATATTATCATAGAGTGTAAATTTTAAACTTGCAATTTAAATTTTATTTTAAACTCATGTATACTGAAAAAAATGTAAAATATGACTACCACCAAAGCTCCAAAGACCTTGTTCTCTATGCCAGAGTTTAGACAGACATATAAGTCACACAAGCATCTAGCTTCATTGCTGCTGTTAAGACATAAAGAATTACTTTGCATGAAAATGATGAGCAAAATTATATTTAAAATACTCAGTCAACATATTTTGCAATAGTCTTATTTTTCAAGGAATCTTGCCTTAAGCCACGAGTACAATGGAAAACAGAACTACATTTTCATTTTTTTGTTTGCTTCTACTGCCATTTATCAGGGTTTTTTCCATTTAAAGGCATCAGTTTTTCATCAGGTTTATAATTGCATTTGTCTAGTCAAGAACTAGAAGTATTATTTCTGCCTGAGAAATTGTGATGGGCAGATGCCATATAAAACTGTTAATCTTCAAATTAAAAATAAAGTTCTATGGACATTGCTAATAGATATGTTAATGTCACTAATTATTCCCATATAGATGTTTTTCCCCTCTATGCTGCAAATAACATGTGGAATGTCTTCATAAGCAACCAAGATATGGTTTGTAAATTGTTCACGGTTTCTGTGTTTGTATAGGTACTAAACAAGCTCCATCTATTAAAAAAAATTGCTACTGTTCTCTCTTTAAAGATGTTAGCCTTTTAAAATTTAAAGTCTTATTTTATTGGGATGCCAGCCTTGATGTGATCCTGTCCTATGGATATAAACTTACAAGTCTATGCCCAATCAGTGGACACTTCTGACAGAGGAAAGCTCCAGGTATGATTTCTTTCTAATGCCCTTAAATAGGCCAAGACCGAATCACCCCTGTGTAAAAGCCTTTATAATTATCAAGCAACATTGCTAGATTCAAGATTTCTAAAGAAACTGAAATGCTAAGAAAAAAATGCATTTGTAAATTCATTTTCAGGCATGTAACCATGGCTGACAAGGTGGATTTTTTAGACTCTGACATCTATTGTATCATGAAAGGGCTCTATAAAAAATTATAAAAAAGTGGGGGAAATACAGATAAAATCAAAGTGTCTGTTAGTCTCCTTTAGGAGTAGAAACTCTAGGCTCTTTGTGTTTTATACCATCTTTATACTAACATGACTTTTTTTCTGCAACACCTTCGCACTTTTATGACTACCCATGCTCATTGCAGTAAATTCATGCTACTAACGCTAGAGTAATCTCACAAAATGCAAGTCACAGTTTATGCTACAGCAAATGTTGTGCCAAAGGAGAGATGACAGGTGATAATCCCTGTCCCTAAACCCCATGTGCTCAGAGGGATGCTGCTGTCCATGTGTTGGCCAACATCCTTCCTTTCTTTATGCTTTCTTGTCTATGTCAGAGGTGGACAAGAGAAAACAGATTATGGCAGGTAGGGAGGAAGCAGTAGCTGGGGTGGAGGGGAACCCATCTTGTCTGCTTTGTGCAGTTGTAGAAGAGAACTAGAAGCATTTAGGAGGGATCTTACAAGATAGTGAAACAGCCCGGGGTTTGCATTTGTAATTCCATGTTTCTTTCCAGGTGAAGACAGAAATACAGCATAGGCCCTAACAGGCTGTTGTCATATTGCTCTGGATTACATTTGGAAAAATGTTACCAACAGATTAGGAAAAATATTGCTCTGAACCTGGTTTCCAAGGGGAGACAGTCTAGCCTAGTGTCACAATTCCAGTCAAATACAAATTTGTAACACCCAGTCCCATAGGACAACACTAGAAATATTTTTGTCCTGTTGTAGATGAGTTTAATTATTGTCAGCCACTTGTAGGTTCTTCTGAAATTATTGTTACCTGCAACTTTTTATCAATCCTTGCATTTGCTTACAGTTTCTCTGAGGTGAAATGCATGACTTCTTATATCTTTGCTTCCTTAGTGCTTTGTAAGCCCCAATGTTTGCAAACCAATCCTAATTTTCTCAATGTTTCTGCTTCCCAAGGACCTCTCTCTAACAAAAGAAATTTAAAAACCAGTCCATTTGAAATTTAATGAGTTTTTATCCTTATTATCTTATTCTGTAGGCCCACAAATATTTGTTTGGTGCAGGTATGACAGTTCATTTCTCTTTTCAGCTATTCCTATTCCCAAATAATAGATCTGTGTTAAAATTTATGAGTATTTGTTTTGCCCTAAAACTGCTCACTACTTCTGTTGGCTTTACATAAGCCTTTTCTTTTAGGTTGGAAGTTTCAAAGCACTTTGAGTAGGTTTTTTAAAGTGCAAAATTATTTAAATTTGTTTCTTTAGTTCTTTTTTCTCACTCATCTTTAAAAAAAAATCTATTCAGACTGTGCATTGAAGTTGGAAATTCATACCCATGCTAAGGGAAGCATAAGAAGCTGTTTCAAGCTTTCTAACCAAAGTTGCAGTGAGGCATAAGCATTTCATTGTGCCCTTAGCAGGATTGGATTTCATTCTAGGCACCAGAGACCTCAGAGCACTTTGAAGACTTGCCAGTTTGTCATTAATCCTTGTGTTTTTGCCTCGTAGTTTTCATGTCCTCAGTAACTTTATTATCCGTGTTGCTCCTTCTACATGCCAGGGTCAATAAAATTCATGTGACAAGTGCACTTTTTTACCAGCCAGAAATATCATATTGGCTAGGATAATTCCATGAGACTCAGCAATGTTTATGAGACCGCAGTCTCGTGCCTGCTCACATTGCTGGCATGTCTGCTGAGTGAGAAATGCCAGCAACTCTCCCATGGCAATACACTGGGCTGACACTAAACTAGCTGCAGGCTCTTTGGACAGATTGAATAACAGGGTCTCATGCCACAAGGCAAGTGGTAATTTGCACAGGTGGGACAGGACTGCCATCACTGGAGTCAAATCTGCACCATTTATTTCAGTGTAGCAATACATGTTGAGCATGACAAGCAGATTTGGGCTCAATGTCTAACTATTAATTCTGCTTGATGTTCAATTATCAAGACATTGTTAAATTCCACACAAGAAAAAGAAAGCACAACCTATAAGCAATGTATTTGCTCTTGTCCAGATATTTGTCTGGATTATTCTCTCTCCTCATTGTATGTATTTGAAAAAAAAAATATTTTGGGCCATAAGGATTAGCAGAGTTCGGATTAGACATCAGCTGACAAAGTGTTCCCTTTCTGCTTGTCCCTGAAGAACCATGGAATTATAGAATGGTTTGAAGGGCACTTAAAGATCATCCAGTTTCAACTTATCTGCCATGGGGAAGACCCTTCACTTGATCAGGTTGCTCAGAGCTCTATCCAACATGACCTTGAACACTTCCAGGGATGGGGCATCGACAGATTCTCAGGGCATAAGAGAAATAAGACTGTTACATCCGTGGTGTCCACTGTCTTCCCTTGTGGAGAGTACCGCAAATTCAACATTGCTACTTAACGCATCATCGCAGAGAAGGTGCAGATGGTGTTTGAGGGAGAAAAAATCAACATCCAGTGTTTGGAGACAAAACTGTTTTTAACTAGAAAGAAAATGTCAGAAAAAAATTTTGAAAGAATGTAAATGAATAGCTATTTGTTACAACATGCAATAAAAATTGAGTCCTTGCAGTGAATTAAGAGATTTTATTTTTCCTTGAATTCTGCTTTAATGTACGCTCTCATAAAAACTGAGTTGGACTTTTACATGGAATTGAGAGGATTATACACTGTATTTAATAACCCCTGTCAAATAAAGGTACAAACCTAATTAAGCAATAAATCCATAAAAATTTTTACAGACAGTTAATGAGTAGCTTGCATTTTTATAACAGCAATAGCATATTAAAAAAAAAGCATTAGCTGTTCTAGGATTGCTAAAGTACTTGTACTGATAAATTAGTCTTTCTGGCATTGCATGACTAATTTTAATCACTTGGAGCTGCAGAGATGTGCTTGGTTTAGAATTTAGGCTATTATTCTTAAATTAAATCTTAAAAAGTTAATACAAGTATCTGTCCTTATTTGTAAAATGCTATTAGTAAAAAAAAATATTTAGTGTTTTCCTGTTAAAGCTAATGTTCTCACCACCACCAGCATCTTGGGCTCAGAGATAAATAAGATAAATAGGATGCCAGCAAATAGATACTGAAATCACTGAGTTGATAGTTAAAAAATGCCATAGCAATTTTTTTCAACAAGAGTTAAATAAAGAGGTATATTTGTGTAGTATCTCACTTTCAGGAATATGACATTAGTTTTGCCCATTTAGTCTGATATGAATCAGTCATGGGGATGTCTAAATTGACTTTGAATTAAGGAAGAACAATTGTTAGGACTCCATCCCCTCCACCTCCTTTTCTCTAATTTAATGACTAGAGATAGTTAGCTGGTTTTTTTGGTTTTTTTTTTTTTTTTTTTTTTTTTGTTTTTTTGGTTTTTTTTGTGAAAACCTAACATTATAGACATTTTATTGTTGTGGGTCACTCCCACATGGACAGAGCGTGCCTCCTGTTTATTTCCCTGGCAAGCAGGGATTTGTACATGCTGTGGATGTGGATTCCTTGTTTCTAACACTACCCAGTCTAATGGTTTTTGGGGAGCTGGATATTGCTGCCTGGGGCCCAAAGGGCAGCAGTCAGTTTGGGACCAATGACCTCTTCTGGGGTCATGAGCGGAATTGGATAAAGGAGAGAGGCTGCTGGTATTCATAAGGGAGTGGGGAAGGTGGGTGCAGGCAGGCAGAGAATCACAAGCTACCCTGATTATTACCTAGTCTTAAACTGAGGCAGCAATTCAGCATTAAATCACCGTTTCAGTTTAGACCAGGAAATGTTAAGCCTCTGTATTGCTCGTGATTGAACTAAAGTAATAATTCAGATGTTTTTTATGTTAATCGTATGCTTTCAAACCACTTCATAATGGACATAAAGGACACCAAGCAATAAATTCAAAAGCTTTAAAAATTAGTTTGTCAGATATTTTATGATATTTCTATTCCTGTAATGCATTTAACGGTGAGGAAGATCCAGGTGTTTTTTTTATTTCTACCAGATAAAACTTATATCCAACTGGTTTAGTTTGTGATCTTAAATATGTTTACGTGACTTGTGGCTGTTGTAATATGCTTATTAATATTGCTTCATAGCCCTGTATTGCAAGTGATGATATAAACTCTCTTACACACATTAATGAATTAAGCTTTAAACCACCATAACCTGACAAAGAACCACTATAGCCTTTCTCAAAAAGAAAATACCCATTATTTTAAGAAAAAAAAGCTAATAAACCCCATGGGTCATTGTGCTGGTTTTGGCTGGGGTAGAATTTTCTTCACAGTGGCTAGTTTGGGGCTGTGTTTTGGATTTGTGCTGGAAACAGTGTTCATAATTCAGACATGTTTTAGTTATTGCTGAGCAGCACTCACACAGAGACTAAGTATTTCCTTGTTCTATGGCCACGCTGCCAAGGGAGTTGGGGGTGTGTGGGGAATTGGGAGGAGACACACTGGGACTGCTGACCCAAACTGACCCAAAGGATATTTCACACTGTATGACATCATGCTCAGTACTTAAAATGAGGATGTAGGGGAGACGTTCAGAGTTATGGCATTTATTTTCCCAAGTCCACACCATTCCATGTAATGGAGCCCTGCTTTTCTGGAGACGGCTGAACACTTGCCTGCCCGTGGAAAGCAGTGAATTAATTCCTTGTTTTGTTTCACTTGCTTGTGTGGCTTTTTCTTTCCATATTAAGCTGCCTTTATCTCAACCCACAAGTTTTAACACTTTTCTGATTCTGATCCTGCTCGTGGGGGAGTGAATGAGAGGCTATGTGATACGTGGTTGCTGGCTGGGGTCAAACCACAACAGCCATCCTCAATTATATCTCTTTCAGAACAGAAGACTGCATTTGTTTATGAATGTCATAGGTGAAAAATCAAACTTCTGCAGAAAGGTCACAAAGCTTTCAGAATTTGTTTGTCTCAAAGAAAATCTTATATAAAAACTAGCCCGTATGTGAGATTTCTCATGTGAAGAAGAAAGAACTACAGAAGTTGAGTCAGGTTTTTCATTCTTCAGGAAAATTGGCTGAAATGTTTCATTTTAGAAATATGTTTCTATATAAATCTACTTAATAGGATCACATATTTTCTAACAGATGTTTTTTCTTTTCTTTTAGGGGATTCTTTCCCTTTTCCACCAAATTTTAGTGTGGTAAGAATTTAAAAGAAATTAACATTGTGAGTTTGTGCTACATTATGCTCTCCTATTCCCTTTTACTTCTATTGAGTGACCCTATTTAAAAGCACAGGTGGTGGGAGTGAGACATCACATGGCCCACATCATTCCCCTGCTTCTGATGTTGTGCAAGTTGAAGAAGGAAGCTGGAAACTGAGGTTCTCCTCAGAAAAGTGTTGTCCACAGGTAGTATGATTTTCATTTTAACTGATTATCAGAAATCACTTTATAGATTATTTATGAGCTGTACCCACAAAAAGTGTGGATATATACCAGATATATTTCTATGTTAAACACTACATTGGGGAAAAGGAGGTAGATGGCAGCTTCAAATTTGAGCCAGAAACCTCAGGTGCATTTTGACAGAAACAGTCAATTTGCCTACTGCCTATCATCATCTGTGAGGGCCACAAAGAAATTTTCTAAAAGCTGTGTGCAGGGACCTTGTAACACACCCTTTGGGCAGATGATATGAATAAACTTGGTCTTCTTTTATTTATGCAGGCAGGAACTAATCTGGCAGAGATTCAAATAATTCTCTACTACTGCAGTACTCTTCCTTACATTGGTTTGTACAGAGCATGGCAGCAGATGAAGGATTTCACAGCTTTACCATGCTAATAATGCTGAATTTCATGGTTTGTCAGCTTGTCAAGGATTAACAAGACTGACATTAAATTACTAGAGGAACTATCATGTAGTAAAAGACGGAAATCTCAAATTTTTTTAAGATTTTTTTTTGCATTAGCTTTACTTTTCTAGAAATCACAGATGTTCTTATTAAAGAGACTCAGTTCATCTCTCACCAACAAAATTTATGTGTCATTCACATATGGATCACTCAGATATGTTTGAATTCAAGGAAAGCCATAGAAAATCAACCATTTCAGGCATAGGATAATCAGAACATATTTTTTTATAGTCATCCTTGGATAATATTTACCCAGTACAGAGCATTGGTTTATGCATGTGTAAGGAGAATCTAACTATAATTTACCTGGAATGTGTACTTTCCTTTATGAAAGCAGTTTTGGTAAGAGCAAATGTCATTGGTCTTTATTTTGTGCTCAAGAAATTTCTGAGTAGATTTTCCAGAGTGTGATTTCAGGTTAATTTTCTAGTTTTCCCCACCTCCATATTATTCCTATCCTCAATGTCACAAGGTATTTAAAAACACCGTCCCAGTGCTGAATGGTCCATGGACAAATATTTGGTGTATTTCAGTTTTATTGCAGCTAGTCCATGTCACTCACTTAAGACCTATACTACAGTGCCATAACACATTTTTAAAGCACAGGGTTTTTTTTTTCTCAGAATGATGATATATATGAAATATCACTCATGTATATATACTGAAGAGAGAACTGATATTCAATGCATCCATTCATAAACTTTTATATGTCCTTTGTTTATGTGTGTGGATCATAAAGCAAATATATTTATTATGGTCTTTCATTTACTACAATTGCAAAGTTTCTCTAGTTAGTTCCTGTCAACCTTCTTATACTTGGTCCAAAATATACAACTGCCTCAAAAAGACCGTGACACGTTCTTTAAAAAGTATTGGTCCAAAACTCCACTTCTGACTCTAAAAGCCTATTTGTACATTTTGCAGTCATTTATTGTTGAGTATGGGACCAATAGTTCAGGAATTTATGTCAGTACCTGTGTTCACAATGTGGATGTCAAGCAACACTTCACTTTTGCTGCATGAAGGCTAACTCCATGCTTCCTGTGGAGATGTTGACAAGGTTTGTAAATGCCTCACAGGAATCTGGAATCCCAAAAAGGAATGTGTACATAATTAGAAGACTTACAGGAAATCAAGAATGTATGTAGACTAGAAGAAAGTAAATAAGTTGGCATAGGTGGAAGCTGAAATGGATCCTCAGAAGGGTAAATGAGCATCACCACCTGAACAATTTCACTTCCACATTCTGGCTTTTCCGCTCTGCTTTGCTTTAATTTATAGAGTTTCTCACAGACCTGTACCAGCTTTCTCAGTGAAGCAGAGTTGAAGTCCCACAGACATGATATGTCAAGCTGAGCCTTAATTAGTGAGCCAAGCTCCTGGAGAGTACAGTGCCCAGAAGGCATGCAAAGGGTTAAAGTGTGGATATTCCCACGATAGGCTAACGCCCTTTTCTTGGTCTTGTTTACTTCATAGACATGTATGTACCCAGCTGTCTGCCAGAGCTGTGCCCTTTCCATAAAGTCATATTCATCTATAGGATAATGAATCAGACAGAAAATCAATGCAACATTTCAAATTGGCCTCATTAGTGCCCTTGTTTAGTGTCAAGAATAAACATCCAGCAAGTTGCTCAGCATTTCTCTTCTCACTTCCTGGAATTATATTTTCCTTACCTTATTGCCTTTACACATTGCGTTGAATTTAATTCTAGGCACTAACCCTATAATCCTTAGCCTGCTCTGTGATTTATGGTTATGATCTTTGGTTATTTCTTTATTTGTCCTGCAGATCTGCTAATTTGCATCTGCTCCTGTGAGTTGTATAAGCTGCTTACTCATCCCACACTCCTGCAGGGTTGCTGCAGTCTGCTCCACTCCCTGAGTCACAAGCAGCAGCTGAACTGTGAAAGAACAGTGCTCTGTACTCATAAGATTGCTTCACCTCCTCACAAAACTTACTATTTCTGTTTACAAATCCATTCTGTCTCTGATCTCCCAGGTCTTGATTTTCTCTTTTCTTATGCTTCAGAGGTTTTGTGTCATTTACCACTTCAAGCAGTCTAGGGGAGCAGAACCATTTCTTTTGAAGTGATTCTGGATTAAAGCAATTCACACCTGTCTCCTCGTCTTTGTCAGTCATCTGTTACTATCCTTCCCCTGCTATCTCGTTCTTCTCAGCCCAGTTGGGTTTTTTGATTTGTTTGTTTCATGGTGATGCATGAGAAGTTCAGTAGAGGAACTGAGCTGGACTACAAACAACCTCATTTTATTTTATGTGAAGGGAGCCTCATTAGCAGCAGGGTTGCACGGTGCTGTTGATGATCTTCCACAGCAATATGAAAGAGCTACCAAATGGTGAGAGCCTTACAGCAGTGAGGAAGAGTAGCACTGAGCAATCAGTGCAATTGCATAAGCAAGCATTACCATCAGGGAAATGATCTGCAGAAGGATCATTTGGTATCAATAACCTTCTCTTTAAATTGTTTAAACACCTGTACAAGCTACTTAAGTGTTGCATCATCTGTCTTACGCAGAGAAGTTTGCAAGACCAGTTAGTGGAAATTGAGACCTGGAGAGAAATTCTTGGATTTTTCATTTCTGTGTTTCAAGTTGTAAGAATTTGTTAGCTTCACTTCTTCCTCCCTTCTTCATTTTGTTTCTTTATTTTTACAACATCCAACTTTTTTTTGAAGTCTAAAATTTCCTCTATATTTTATATCATATCTGATTTTCAATAGATCTGCCCCAGGCAGAAAAGAAAGGATATTTTTATTTAATGAAATATAAAATGCTATTTTTCTCAGTCTTCTTGCTTCATCCCACTTTTTTTTTTTTTTTTTTTTTTTTTTTTTTTTTTTTTTTTGTGTGTCAAGTCCTGTACGATAAGGTACAATGCCTATGGAAACTGCATGTTTTGTACCATAGTTGCCTTCAAAATAACTAATAAGAGAAATATATAGACTGTCATGAGGTGGAATGTGAAAAGTTTCTTGAATCCCATGACTTCACAGGTCTAATTCTTGTGAAACAGTTATGCAGGAGAATAGAAAGCCTGTAGTATCTAGTGAAAAAAAGATTAATCCTTCATGCCCTTTTTATTTTTTTCCAACTGCTTATTCTGTTGCTTTAAAATTTCAGTGAATCAATTCAAGTAGTTTGAATTGGTATGGAAAATGTAAGCGACTGAAACTTTTGTGGGAACATTATAATACTGTATTGATGTAACTTTGTAATGCTTATTTTAATTTCTTGTATCAGATAATGTTTACTGTGAAAGCACAACTTACAAAACCACAGAATTTTACCTATTACTCTGTATTATAAAGCATTATACTTGTAACAAAGGTATAGCAAAAATTTCAAGTAAGGTGACACCAGGAGAAGACACAAAAACAATTTCACAGAAGAGTATAGAGCTCAAAAGATCTGTCTGGGAAGAAACACCAACTGTTTATGTTTTACTTTCTTTGACAGAGCATCTACTGAGGGAAAAAGAAATTTGATGTAGATTTCAATTTCTACATGACAGGTTTTTATTCTTGAGTAGCATATAAAGTGGTTTGCTTTACATGCATGGGCAAAGAAATCTGAAAAGCAAGACAAGTCAATCTGCATGAAAAGTAATTTCTTTTACACTGGACTTACAGCAGAGTAAATCTGTTAACTTCATCTGGCTTTGATCCAGGTTTTGACTAATGTGAGATGAGTGGCAGACTCAAACAAGATGTTATTAATGTGGGGAAGACTATGGTAACAACTAAACAGGGATTGGGCTTGATGGAAAGTGAGTATTTTCACTAAGTCAGTACAAGCAGAGTACCCAGGCAAAACACTTAGGCAATTCTTCAGCAAATCCTGACTCCTGTTTCTAGACTTTTCAAATAACATACTTAGAGAATGAAAGTGGAATGGAAAATTTTCCATCCCAATGGACAGAGGTGTGAAAAGCTTAATTCTCAAAAGGGCACTTCTGTTCTCCCTCATGAAATGCATGGCATAAGAAGGCAACCCTAACTGAGTTGAACTGAAGTCATACCTTAAGAGAAGTTTCAGATGCTCACTGTCTCATCCAGACTTTTGGACTCATGTAAGAGAAAGTATACAGTAATTGGAGAAGGAAAAGTGATTTTTCCATCTCCTGTCTGTGGTAGATTCTCCATTGCTTTAATGTCAAGATTTAAGTAATTGATTATATTTGTTTTTTAAAAAATATTTCACTATAGTTACATTCACAATTATGCTGTTTTTTCTATTTTTTATTAGAAAATATGGTAATGAAGAATAAATACAGAAATGGAAATTTCTGTATTTCTCTATTTGTTGAATATGTCAAACTTCCAGTAATTAATATTTTCCCTTTATATAGTTGTATTAGTATACTACATTTTGTTATGTATTCTGTAATTCAGAGGTTTTTAATACCTCTTCTCTAGACTCAAATTTAAGAATTTATGACCATGTAGAACACATAATAATCAAGGTACAAGTAAGGAAAAAAGCAGTATATTAATCGTTAATAACTTCATTAAAAATTGATGAAGCTATAAACTGTTCTTCTTAGAATAGTGTGGTTCCATAGAGAACAGTTTGAAGACACTGATTTTTTTGTGTCCTTTTTTTAATTTTAGATCAGTAGCA
Source organism: Melospiza melodia melodia (assembly GCF_035770615.1). NCBI lineage: Eukaryota > Metazoa > Chordata > Aves > Passeriformes > Passerellidae > Melospiza > Melospiza melodia. The sequence goes on from NC_086194.1 coordinate 103,945,000, forward strand.
CAAGAAATGTTTACCTGGTCATTAGTCTTCATTAAACTGCCAATACAAGATAATAAGAGTCAATAAAGAAGGCAAAGAAACTTTCATAAATAACTTAGTTTTAAAAGACAACATACTTCTTCAAGCTCTTCTATTGGGCACCCTTTGATTTTATTGTTTAAACAAACTATTCTTATTGTTACTGTTGCCTGCTTAGAAATACTTTAATCCTTGTCAATATTTTATTTATCATAGAGAAATTTATTTGGAGGTTGTGTTTAAGGCAAACAATGATTAAAGTATCTCTGACCTTAGTTGCATCATAGTAAACATGAGCAGCATTTTCCAAAACTTTTGATCAAATATCTGATTTTAGGAGATCAACTATGACACCATAAAACAGCCTTCAGCGGAAACCTCAGCACTTCCTTTATTTTTGTGCTACTAATGCATCTGAAATGCCCTTCCCATGTAATTCAGAAAGTGAAGATTGGTTTGAAAATCTTACAGCAATAAAAATATTTTCTTCAACCCCTGAAATCCAAAGATTATGTGCATTGCACAGGAATCTGTTTTCACAGTTCTTGTGGCTTCAGGAAAGGCAATGCATATTTATAAACAATCACACAAATGAATCAGAATTTTAAAAGTTCCCCGTTTACTTTGCTGGGAACCAAAGGTCTCTGAAAGTCATCTAGAAGGACATTTGGCCTCAGCAATATTGCTGTAAGGACAATGCCTTATGTCTTGCAGAGAGCACCTTGTGTACTAAGCTGTGAGAGCGGGGGATGTGGAGCCTCCCATTAGGGCAGAAGCACAAGACACAAGGATTTGCCTTCATAGGAGGGTAGTTACAGTATATTTAGAAAGATTTCCATCAGCTGACACATATGAAAATAAGTGCCAACTTTTTGCATCATTGTAAAAAGCTTATCAGATACAATGAAGTTGCTGTTATTTATTGAAATTGGCCTCCAGTGCAAAGCTTTTCCTCATGGAGATCCTAACAATCTCCAGGGGAGATTTCAACGGCAGCTGCTATTTCTACTACTGTAAGCCAGCAAGGAAGGAAGATGCTTTTGGCAGTGAATGAGAATGATTAGCTCAGGATGTAATTTGTATCTCAGAATTGTTTTGATAGCTCAGCACTTTCTTGGGTATTCATCTTTTCCCAAATGAAATAACAGTCTTTTCAACTTCAAATAAGTCCTGTCTATCTTGGAGTTACAGAAATGATGTCATGCAAAATTCAACATTTCCACTACTTGTATATTAAAACTTACTAATCAAGAAAATACTTGAAACAGAAACTCAAACTCTCAAACTTCTACTTAAATAGTCTTCTAAATATTCACAGATGCATGAGTCTAAGAAAAGCACACAAGAGCTATAGTCAGTTTTGAAAATGTGATCTATTGTGACATGATATGGAAAAAGATAATTAGGCTACTCAGCTCACAAAAATTCCATTTAAGTCTCTGACTAGTACTTCTCATAGCTGGTTTTAGAAGCTCTCCTGCTTTGTGCTTTATTTAATCCTCCAGATTGTTCTTTCAGGCCTACTGAGACATGAAATTGTCATCATTCCTCCATATTTAGGCCATATTCCATATTTAGGCCTACTGATTATTAGACTTTGCATTAAAATGGTTGAATGAGGTTGTTTTTCCTCTTTTAAGCAGGTGAGAGTGGTACTTTGCAGTTGAATCAGTGGAGATAAAAGTGTCACAATCAGTGAAGTTATTTCTTACTTTGAACTAAAGAAGAAACAGAAGTGGGAATTCCAAGTATGATAGCCCATGTTTTTTCATCTTTACACGGCCTGCTTCACTCCAGGCTGCAATTTTTTGATTCTTCTGGATTTGGTGTTTCTGTTGACCTTTTATTCATATTTGCCAAAACAAACTTCCTTTCAAAGAAGTGACAGGTTGATTGGGACAAGTTTAAATTTTCACCATGGAAAGTTACTTTAGAGGTACTAAAATTACTTCTTTCTTGACTGACCTTTTGTTTTTTTCCTTTCCTTTTTTTTCCTGACCTGCTTTGGCTGCATGCAATAGAACACAAGTCAAGGAGCAGCAGCCATCTGGAGCTGTCACTGGCACTTCCCTGTGCTGACTGATAACAAACAGATAGAAATAGCTTTTTTAAATACATAAGTAAAAAAAGTTGTTTACCAGGTTTTCCTTAATAACTGTTTCTTCAGCTTACTTGCATTCAGAAGTCACAGAAACATTAATTTATAGGAAAAAATTGTCATTCTTACTGCTTATTTAATGCCTACATTATTGATGTTGCTTTTTTTCCCCCTTAGGGTTTCCTTCAGGGATAAGAGACAGGATGTTCTTTCACTAAATTGTTTTCACCTGCTGTTGTTGACCCCATAGGACTAGAATAACCTTACCTACCAAAATAATGTAGGCTGGAAGCAAATGATTGGCATTTGTAATTTTCAAGAGCTAATTACTATGAGCTGCCTTTCAATAAAAAGGGGCACATGAGAGGAAGCTTTTGCTTCTTAGCATGTGTAAGCATTACTGTTCAGTGTCTCAGGATAATTTTTGTTTATACATATGTATTTAAACTTCAGTTAGGGATATCAGTGGATTCTGAGGAGGTCTTTGTTTATTTGCTGCTTGTATCAGATTTTACAGGAGAAATATGTTACCCCTTGTGTGGTAGTCTTGAGAGACTTTAGGCCTTCAGATTAGGAGACAAGAATGTAAAAGAATACTTTAAAGTTAGAGGCATTTGTGTTGTTGTTTTGGGGTTTTTTTCTAATTCTGCTTTTCATATCTCTAAGAAATTGGATAACAGCAGTACCTAACGTTTGTTATGCACATTAATATTTTTCTGGATGTATTCTAAAAATTGAGCAAAAATTGAATATGTCATGCATGTGAAACAGTGCTCATTTATATCAAGCAAAGGATGCCAGAGGATGTAAGATATTTTTTGATCCCCTTCTTCAAGAAGAGGGAAAGAAATGTGCATCGTGCATGCTAAAAACCAAGTAGGAGAATGTCTTGAACTGCTTCCACCTGGGAAATAGGAAAATAATTTTAAGAAACTGATTCAAATTACTCTGTCATGTCTTGAAATAAAATATAGCTGTATACCTAAATAAGGACCAACTTTAATTTTGTTATGTAAGGAGTGGAATATCAATGACTACTAAACAGAAATGAGTGTTATAAGAGGTTTAAGTAACTTCTATTCCTTCTGTGATCCATCTGCTTGCTCTTGATTTACCTTGACAACTAGTTTAAATGACTAATTTGCAAGATGGTGTGTCAGAACTGCTGCAGCTCCTGGAGTGGGGGGAAGATGCACAGGTCCCTGTGGAGGCAGCCTGCAGTAACCTGCACTGCTTTAGTGCATGGGCTGAAAGGAGAAAGTGTGAAAGAGAGAATGATTTCTCCTGTCACTCCTACCAACCCTCCTGTGCTGCGGATTCCGATACGGCCACGGGGACACGTAGACACGTACCGGAGAAAACAGCACAATGTAGGAGTGTGAAGCATTCTGTGGGTTTGACCAGACAGGGCTTTTATTTCCTATCTTTTGCATATGGGCAGAGGACAAGAACTTCTTGAGAAGGTTGATGAGAAGTTAAGCTACACATTTAAAATCATGAGATTAGAAGGCATTGCTCCACGGAATCTAACTTGTCATTTGAATCACAATGAGAAGTCTCACCGTGTTAACAGCCCACATACAATCAAGGCAGGAAAAAGTTACTTTGTTTCTTCTTATGAGCTTGTTTGTGTGTTACTGCAGTGCATTGATCCTGGCTGGATTACAGGCACTCATCAAAGCCTCTCTATCTCTCCCCTCTGCGTCTGGACAGGTGAGGGAAAGGATAATGAAAGGTTCATGAGCAAAGAACCAGGAAAGATCACTCCCCAAATACCTTCACAGGCAAAACAGGCTTGAATTAGAGACATTAATTAAATTTATTACTTACAAAATCAGAGCAGGACCTTGTGAAATAAAGTAAAACATTAAAACCACCTTCCACTCACTTCTTCCTCCTTCTCAGCTCTACCTCCTCCCCCGGTGGCACAGGGAGACAGGGATTGGGGGTTTATGGTCATTTCATCATAGGTTGTTTCTCCCACTGCTTAGGGAGAGGGATCATTCCCCTGCTGCACCATGGGGTCCTTCCCATGGGAGACAGGTCTCCATGAACTTTTCTTCTCCAACATGAGTCCAGCTCATGAGCAGCAGCTCTGTGTGAGCTGCTGCAATGTGAGTCCATCCCAGAGGCAACAGAACTGCTGCTGCCGTGGGTCACTCTTCCATGGGCTGCAGCTCCTCAAGGATAGGCTGCTCCAGCATAGGAGCAGGGCATCTCTTTCTACAGCCTCCCACAGGATCACCACCTCCCCTCTGCAGGCATCCTCCTGCTCCAGCATGGGGCTCCTCCACAGGCTGCAGGTGGATTTCTGCACCCCCATGGAACTCCATGGGCTGCAGGGGCACAGCTGCTTCACCATGGTCTTCACCTCCAGCTGGAGGGGAATCTCAGCTCCGGCACCTGGAGCACCTCCTGCCCCTCCTTCTCCACCGACCTTGGTGTCTGCAGAGTTGTCTCTCGCATGTTCTCACTCTGCCCTTCTCTCTCTGCAATTTCAATTGTGCAATGATTTTTCTTATCTTCTTCTTCTTAAATATGCTATCACGGAGGTGTTGCCGCCATTTCTAATTGGCCCAGACTTGATCAGCAGCGCTTCTGTATTTAGAGCTGCCAGGGATTGGCTCTGCTGGATATGGAGGAAATCTCTGGCAGCTTCTTACAGAAGCCACCCCTGTAGGCCCCCCTTGCTACCAAACCTTAGCCCTAAAATCCAGTACTCTAAATCATCTGCATTTGTCAGATTTTAACTTCTATTTTCTTCTTAGTTCAGCTTTCTTATGGGGTTGTCTTATACATGGAATTTAGCTGTAATTTTGAGCTAGATACATCAACAGTAACTATAGTGTAAGTCTAGGGATGTTTCTTGTTTCATTACAGAAATTTCTTAGGCTTTTCAGCCCCAGCTAGACTTGAATTTATTAGCATTTATTGGCTCAATAAATCTGAAAACTCAGGGAAAAGGATCTTCAACATTATTGAACTTTTTTTTTCAATAGCATTACGGGTTTGTGTCCTTACTTGCAAGGTTGTTGGGTTCTGAAAATGTTTCCTAACCCTTACACTATTTACTGTGATGTGAAAATAAAAGATTTTTTTCCTGTTATTTTCAGTAGCTGGACACAAGTTCAATAGAAACCCCAGTACAACTTCATTACTCACAGTTCTTATAATTCTATGTTTCAGTCTTTCTTTGAAAGAAAGCAAAAACCTGGAAGTTGTTCTTTTTTTTAAACATATTTAAAAATAATTAAACAATATTTATGAACAAATAATTCTTTCACCATAGAGTCATTTGGATTGGAAAGACTTATAAAGATTATCTAGTTCCTACCCCACTGCCATGGGCAGGGACACCTTCCACTAGAGACCAGATTACTCAGAGTTTCATCCAGGCTTGGTCTTGTACATCTGTGGGAATGGGACATCCACAGCTTCTCTGGGAAACCTATTCAAGTCCTTCACCACCTCACAACAAAGAACTTCCTCCTAACAGCTAATCTAAATTAGTTTATCTATTCGATTAGATAGCTAATCTAATTTAGATCTAATCTAAATCCAAATTATCTAATCTAATCTAAATCTAAACTCTTTTAGTTTGAATCCATTCCCCTTTGCCCTGTCACTACAAATTCATGTAAAAAGTCCCTCTTTGTCTTTCTTGTAGGCTCCCTTCAGGCACTGGAAGGCCACAAGTAGGTCACCCCTAAGCATTCTCTTTTCCAGGCTGAAGAAATCCAATTCCCTCAGCTTTATTAAGTACATCTGATTTGGTGATTAAGTACATCTGATTGAGTTTCTAAGGAAATATCCCCAGGAAGCAATTTTCAAAAATTTATGCTGGTTAAGCAGGAAAAATTCATCTTTCATCTGATTTCAGACTGAGGTCACCATTTCAGTTTGGGGACAGGATCAAATCCAATTAAGATTTACAGCCATACCCCCACTCCCCATCCTTAGCCATTTATTTTGATTTCTTTTTAAGCCATACGGCCAGATGACTGGAAAAGCATGAGACTATGTAGAAACATTTTCCTTCTTTTAAATTCTTGACAGGAGGGAGGGCAGAGGACTACATTCCACATCAGGCAACCAGAGACTTTTCCCAGATTCCTAACTTTCTGACAACACTCATGGTCTTCCTGGAAAGAGATTCCAGAGATGCACATTAGTGCATCTTTTCATCTCTTCACACAGAAACACTTAGAATTTTAATGAAAATGAACACATAGTAACAAAGATGTCTAAAATGACTTCTAGTTTATTGCCTGCCTCACTTTAACAAGCAGGATGTACAGTCAGGTCTGAAGTCATACATGCTACATAATTCACGTGCATGACATGTACTTTACAGCATTTATTAAGCATGTAAGATATGAAGTAGTTTTTCTTTGAATAGAATATGTTAATATATTATTCCAATCAAAGAAGAACAAACATTGCTTTGTGCTACTCTGTGAAAAGAATATACAATTTTTTGGCTTTCTGAGTTGGCATGAGTACAGACTGGACACTATGTGTCTTTACATAGAACCTGCAAAGCTGAACTGTATTAATTACACAATAAAAGCAATAGCTCTGGAATGTGTCTGATGTCATTTTATAGAACTAACTATTAACACTAGGCTAAAACTTTTAACAGTGTTACACTAACCTTAGCTGAAAAAATGACTATGTGAAGTGGATGTTTGAAGAGCTGCTTCTTCCCAAGATGATTTCTTCAAAACAATATTCTCTTACCAGGCAGGAAAAGGTAATGAGTGCTGCTTTGTAATGCTTGCTTTGATTTTCACAAGAAAATGTCAACTCAGGGTTTATTTGCTTTCTGATGTGCAGATGTTCAACTTGAAGCAAATTCTAACAGAACTGCTCTGGGAAATATATCTCATAAAAGTTTACCTGAAAATCAATAAGTTACTAATCAGCTTGATCTTTCACTCTAAAAACAAAACAAGGCAAAAAAATAAAAACCAAAAAAACCACCTAAAAAAACCCAAAACCCCCCAAACCCACAAAACCTTGCAAAAACCAAAAAACAGCACCCCCTTCCCCCCATCCCAAACAGTGGAAGTGTCTAAAGGTGGAGGAAGCAGTTCTTTCAAGTCACCTCCTGAAAAAGTAAAAGGATAGAACAAAAGGGTCCAGATGTATGGTCATGCCTGAAGTACAGCAGCCACTGAATCACTAAGATGATCATTATCTAAGCATAACCAAATCTTTTGAGGTTCCTCTCTTTGATGTAAAGTTCCCGTTCTCTTGCCAAGGGCAAGAGATATACTGTGGTGCATAGTTCTTCCAGCACAGTCAACCCTTAAGTTGGTTAAAAAATATTATAGAAACATAACCTTTTGTTTTCATCCTTTTTACTTGTGGAAGTGTTGTTCCCTTCAGACTTTCTAGCAGATCTTAAAAATGTTCATGTTGAAGACCCGTAGGCCAAAATTTTAAAGTTCGAGCCTTGGAATTGTAAAATAGTATGCTGCAATATATTTTCAGCTTTGTAGTAAAGACATTTACCTAGAGATTTCTGAGTACTGGTAACTAATGAAATTGAACTGTGGCAGTTAAGAAAAATACTTTTGGGCATTGTGTTATATGATAAAGTAGCTGCAATCACTAGAACACATATAAAATCCTTAACTCTAACAGCAAGGTGATGGAAGGATTGGTTCCCTCATTAAGGTTTCCTTTTCCCATCTGCTTTTCTGCTCACATCTGAGGAAAAAAAAAGAAAGGACCCATCCTGTCTTTGTGGTGTATGAAGAGATGGGTCTTCTAAGAGACCAAAGAGCATGGTGCCTGGATGGTATAACTCTCTTGTAGCATGAGAGGGTGATGAGGAGAAAAGGACATACCAGCCTCCTGGAAAACACTGAGGAATACAAGAGGCCTGTGGTATTGGTTGCAGAGCAGGAGGGCACCTCTATTCTTCCGTGTAGGGGGCAGAGAGCAGAGCCTCACAGGATCAATTTGTGTCTGTGCTCATTCAAAATCAATGAACATATTCAAAAATGTATGTGTGTATTCTCTTCTTAGATAGGAGATAAATTTATTCCAAAGGGCTCTCTTATGAGGGCATTAAAGCAGAATGTGGTGTTGGATGCTGCACATGTTTGTTCCTGAGGATTGCCTCAAGTCTGCCTATACCATCCTGTGTGTAGCTGAATGCTACAGAAATGCAGATATAGGACATAGGCTACATCAGTCTCTAGCACATAGTCTACTTGTGAGCACCATAGGGAGGCTTAAGCTTAGACAATATTTTTTGTCTCCAAAGGAAGCCTTGAACTGTGGATAGAGACACAGGCAGCTTACTAGGTAGACTAAAGGAGCGCAGAAAGGCCCTTTGTGCAAAGCCCTGAATGAGACAGGAGTTACATCAAAGAGAGATGAAGAGTGTCATCCTGTATCCCAGTGCAGTTGCACATCACACTGCACTTCCACAGGGAGCTGAGAGCCCATCAGGCACCTGCCACAGAGGAGGCCTCCAGTCCCTGCTGCTAGTGTCATGTAGTTCATGTGCTCTTTAATGCTGTAATTGGAAAGGATGGCTTGCTTTGCATGAAGGATTAGAGTGACTCAGATCATAGCATCATAGGATATCTCAGGTTGGAAGGGATCTCTTGAAGTCATCTCATTTAAACACCTGCTCAAAGCAGGATCAGGGGTCATGTCATATCGTACTTGGCTACTCTGGGCTTTTGTCTAGTCTGGTTTTCAGGGATGCAGACTCCATTAAGTCCTAGGACTGCGTCAGGGAAAGAGGCAGGGTCAAATCACAGCAGAGAAAGAAATGGAAAAGAAGAAGCAGAAAAGATCTGTTTCTGAAGTGTATGCAGCAAATATAAATATGTGGAAAAAGTACAGATTTCCAATACTGAAAAATGTACAAGGTGTCTCCAATGAATAGATAATACCAAGGTAGAATAGAAAGGGCAAAAATAATTACTTTAAATTGAGGTATGCTAAATCAATGAGCTCAAAATGAGTGATTGGTCTCTGTTATGCTGTCAGTTATATTAATGAAGTAACTGATGTATTTTAGGCCTAGGAATATGTATTTATGCAGGTATATGTAAAGAATAATACATGAAAGATGGGTAATTTTAATGTCTGACTTATTTACATAAATCATTGAAACTGAGAAATTATCTGGGGTGCACACAATAGGGAAGTTTATATGTGAGCAGCCACAGAACCTGGTAACAGAGGAGACTGAAAGGCTCTGCCTCACATAGCTAGCACTTGATGCTTAGGCTGCAAGAAGTTGGTTGCAATGAAGGAGAGGAAAAACATGCAGGAATGATAGCATACAAGTATAAGATAAAATGAAGCATTCCAGAAAGTCTACATTATCTTTAGGAGGGCAGGAAGTCAGGGTAGAGATAAATATGATTATGAGATGTATTACTGGTATTACTGTGCAACAATTCACCCTGGATACCTTAATTTTTTTACATGAGTTATAGAGGATTTGTTTTATAAATGTATAGTGGATATTCTCAAGGTCTAATCAAGATGTCTTGAATCCCTATACTTTCTCTCTCTCTCACTTTTTCCCCCCCCTTTTCTTTTCTGGGAGACTATCCAAGTTATCTTTAGACTTTAATTCTGTATTTAATCTTAGATTATGTTTTCAATAAACCCATCAATGAACACCTTCATTGGTATGATTTACAGTAATTTGCCTCTAGGTCGATCTGCTTCTGGCTAAACCATATTCTGTAGGATGCAACTGGATGTCTAGAAGGAGTTTTCAGCCCTCAGAGGTTGTGTATGACATTCAGCTGTTAGGCAAAACCAGGCCACGTTTGACAAGTTATGGGGAAAAAGAAAGCTTGAAAGCAATAACAGCAGCTCTGCATGTGACTTTTATGCTACAACTAACAATGATGTAAATAATAGTGATGAAATGTGTTAAATTGGCAAATAATAAAAAAAAAACCCTTTCAAGACTAGACCCAGAGAAACACTCTGATAGGAATAACTGCAACAGAAAGACATTGACAAAATGATTGTACTTCAAGATGTTGAGAGCTTAGAAGGTGGTTTTAGTGCCATGGTAATTCATCTAACCATGACCAGTTCCAGCAGCCAGGTTTCAATTAAATGCACACCAGTTACTGCCTAGCCTGTGAATCTGTAGTACTCATATGCTTTTTTTTTCTGAGGTCCAAATTTTGCCCAGCTCTCATTTACCATCTAATGTGTAATGGCAGTAGTTCACCTAATATACATTTTCAGGCTGTCCTTATTTTCCTTGCATCATTAATGCATGAGAAATATCATCCCTTTCTGGAGGAAGGCAGGCATAACAAATATCACTCAGAAAATTCTACTGGTATTTATGATAATCAAAAGCCTTAGGAATAAACAGTGAAAACACATCATTCCATCCCAGCAATTGCATTGTACTAGCCAGAGGCTCTTGGAAATGAGAGTCATCAAGCCCTCATCCTCTGCCCATATACAGAATGTGATATTCCCAGCTCATGCCACACTTGACAGGAGCCTGTCTGCCCTATCTGTAGAGGTCCTAGAAGTTAAAAAGACCCTATTTTGCCAACCTTTAGTGAGATGTCTTCTCATGGACCACAGGATGCTGAAGCTGTTAAGGAACTGGGAAAATGAAGAAAATATCTCAGTGTTGTTTATCCACCATGCCACAGTATGAGCATGCTGCAATTAGGTGCCATAAAAATCAGGAAAATGTAACCATACACTTTAGTTTTGAAGATCTGAATAGGTCACATCTCAGAGAGAAAGATTTTTAAGCCCCAGCTGAAGCATTTTAAGCTCTTTTATTGAAGTATTTTTTTGCCTTCTCAATTCAAAGGTTTCCTTTCCAGTTTCCTTGGTATATTCTAAATTAATAACAGGACCGGCTTATACCTATTCTTCTTCAAGAGGAGAAAAGAAGCATGGAACAACTGCCAAATCTCACTGGCTATATAGAAAAATTATGCTATCAGCTCAAAATTTATGTAAAATTACTTCATCCCTTGAAGGGAGGAAAGATAATAAGTTTTGGAGTCACAGTCCCTAACTGAGCCAACCAATCAAGATTAATGTTATCTTCTGGGATACAGGATGCAGATTACTCCAAGGTAATTGATCATTGTAATTCCACCAATCCATACTGAGAACAGGCCATGTTTACAGTTGAAATATGGAGTTTATGAACAGTGTTCTGCCCAGTTTTGGAGAAAGAAATAAACAAAAACCAAACCCAGTTATGCTACCTCACGAAATATTTCTTAAGCGCTAAGGAACATCTGCTGAAATGTCTGTGTAATTGTCAGTCCATACAGAAATAGTTCATCATGGCTGCTCACTAATTTTCCTTGTGTTCACAGTTCTGAATTGTTGGTAAATCTTAACATTGCAAGACACTTCTACAAACAGCATTCATTCTACACTTCTATGCTAGTCACTGTAAATACCACTTAACCATTGACTTTACAAATATGCTCTTTTTGATAAGGGCCTCTGTAATGATATCTGCTTCAGAAGGGTTAAGTGTAGAAATTATCTTTTTTTATGTAAAAGATAATTTGTCTCAGAAAAGACACTTTACTGACAAAAGTCAGGCTGATTCTAAAATATCTGCTAGAAACAGCTACATGATGGTATTTTATCTAAAATAAACATGAGTTAAGCAAATAATTTTCTGGAGTTTGGATTTTTTTGGTAGTCTTATTTGTGTTTTGAGGTGTTTTTTGTTACTGAAACAGGATCTTATGCTGGGCAAAGAAGTTCTAAAAGAAGCCTACACTGATATGTCAGTTCTCTAGCTGTAGGGAGCATATGTTAACCATTTTAAAATCCCAAACGCAACTGTGACTATGTCTGAGTTGCGTCTGTACTTAACCAGAAGGAGCAAATATCAGATGGAAAGGAGAATAAAGCCTGTCATATTTTTAAAGCACTTGGATCTCTCTCCCTTGGCTCCTATATTTTTGTTTCTAAATGGAGGGAGGCATAAAAACTTTTGGTTTTGATAAGTCTTTTCACTGATTATTCTCACATTTATATCGCTGCCTCCAGTAAGGAGGGCGCACATTGAAAAAAAAATGTTTCTTATGACCTTTTCTGTTCTGGAAAAAAAAAGCCTAAACCAACCTGCTCATGATTTGTCATCTTGTTTACAAGTTAGCTAAGCTTTGCTTTTAAAAGGAGCTCCTGTTATGATTTTAAAAATTACGTTTGAAGGCAGTTTTACTTCTGTCACTTGGTGCAGCTGTGCAGGGAATATGTTGGAGAATTTGATATAGTATTGACATTATTTTATGAAAGCAGTGTCAGGTTTTATTTGTGCAGATGATAGCTAAGAGACCCAAGTGACTGGCAGTTATTACTGGGAACATCAAAGAATGTAAGCAGATGGGAATGAAATACACCCAAATATGGGACAAAAAAGTTATGCCAATTTGTTGTACACTGTGTCAAGACATAAGACATTTAGTGGCATTACAGATTTCCAGACCAGGTGTATTCTTTTAAACTGGATATTTTTAAACTGGCATGTATAGCTAGTTTAACCTAGGGGAGGGGGAAAAAGTGAACAACAACATAAACAAACCGTGGCTGTCTTGATGACTTTTTCATACTGAGACATCCAGCATCTCTGCAAATAGGACAGCTGTTCCAGAGTACCTCATGAGAATTTTAGTTACCAAATGTACAAAACTAGTACCTCAAACACCAGCATGGTTATTATGTGGATGGCATAGAAATTAGTAAGTACCTGTGGTTTAGGATGACAACTGAGTCAAACCCATTCTTCAGCATGTGAGTTCCAGAAGTGGCAGCATGTCTGACCCTTCAAGGATCTCTCTCAACTCCTTCTGTGCTTGCTTCTGAGGATTGATGCACCCAGGTGCTATTCAGCTGTATTTGGAGTTACAAGGAAAGAAGGAGATGCATTTCCAATCTGTAACTGGACAGGAAAGAGCTGTAGGGCCTATGGCACTCAGGTATTTTACCTAGTGAGCAGCTGCACATGAAGTCGTGTCTTGCTTTGACTATGCTTTGTTTCCATGTTGTATGGACACAGGAATGAAACTTCACACACCTCAAATATCAGAATATTTCTGGCCATTGTAATGCCACCAGGCAGTAGAGTAGGTCAGAAATGCACTAATCTTCTTCCTCTTGGATGCTGTTTTCTTCAAATTTCCAAACAATTTTCCATTGTTAAAGTTTCATATTTGTGTAAAAAACTTGCAGATTGCTGCTATAAAGAATTTACCATGCAGGTATAAAACATTTGTTTCCCAAGCCTGTGGCAGTGGAAGTATTAACGAAAGAATATGAAGAATTTTTTTGTGTTGTTTGAACATGCGACCATATAGAGATAACAGAAGTTATCACAACAGGAAAGCAGCTGGTGTCAATTTTCAAGGCAAGCATCCAGTCTTACCCTTCTTAATAATCTACTTCAAATAGTGATGATACAGGGCTATTTAGAAGATCAAGTGAAAGGAAAGGAAAGCAAACATGATGATGTTTCAGATACTCTGATGAAAATTAATTTTTAATTTTTGGAATAATGAAACAAAATAGTTATACTGAAACAAGACTATGTTCTTGTGTAAAAAAAAGGGAATTCACAAAACACTAATAAATATACAGAAATTTAATGAGAATATGGTGTTACTAGGAACACATGTTGTGTGGCTTACATTAAACATAGCATTCAAATCTCATAAGGGAGTATTAAAAAAAAAGGTATGACTTTCATATACAAACTCACATACTTGGTTTTCATTTAATACTTATTTTCTTTGAAACCAGAAGCACCTGAAGTGTTTATTTTAAGTATGAAGACTTCTATCCTTTAACATGGCAGATGACATTTCAAAAAAAATATTAAGAATTGCTGGACTGAACTTGGTTTGTAGTAACAAGCACTGTGGTTGATAACACTCTAGGGTCAGAGAACCAAAAATTGTGCTAAATATTTGATATTCAGAATTAAATGATGGACTGGATTGATGAAAGGAAGATGAATATTTTCATGAAAATTTTTCATGTATTTTGATGTTTCTAATAGTGTTTATATTTATATGCAAGGAGGTGTACTCAGAATCAATGTATTTTCAGATTAGATGTGGTAGTGAGTCAGAACAATGTAAATATCCTCCTTTTTACTTTTATTTATATAAAGTACAGACTTACTGAGCATCAGCAAAATCGAAATGGTAGTACCACCTAGCTGCAAATTTAAGGCTGACGTTTATAGCTCATGATTTGTTTTATGGGATCAACAAGGAACTGTTTTGTTCTTTTTAAAAAGGTCTCATGAGGCAAAGCCAGCCGTGATATATCACAAATTGATCAAAATTTATAATTTTATTTACGTTTGCATGAAATCTGAGTGTATATTATGTATAACCTGCTGTTTATCCTGTTGTCAAATCAACCAGTTGCAACTCAGTCAATATATCTCTTATAACAGTATTACTGTATTTTTACATAATCATTGCATTATTGCATTATTCAGATTACAGTATAATAATAAATATATAATGCATTATAGTAAATAATAATACTGGCTATAGAAGTGTCCCCTTGAAATATATAATCTCTGACATTTCTAATTCTATTCTGGTTTTGTGTGTGTTAAAACTACAGAACAGTTTTTTTCAGCTGTATTCGGCTGTATTTCAGCCTCAAGATTTTGACCAATGTTTGAAGAAGAAGGGATATTTTGAAATAAAATATGTTGACCTGACCAGAACAAATAAGCCTCATCTCTTAAATCCTCTCAGTTTGCATTTAGTAAAGAGGTAGTTCAGCAAAATGAAGAAGGGGAGACCAGGAGTTCTGGAAACAATGATACATGGATTCCTGGACATCTAAAGAATGCTTCCTATAACAGTCCAAAAGTCTCAAATGATACCAATGCCTTTCAAGAAACCTCAGATCTTGCAGAGAAATCCTTTGTCCAGCATCACTGTTTTAATATGAAGGAGATGAAAGTTGGGAAAGGGAAATTGCAGGAGCTGACTCAAACTGGTGAATTCTCAGCCAACCATGTTAAATAATTTGTTGGTGAGAAGATGAAGTATGTTACCTGCTGAGCACTTATTTTCAATGTTCATGTCTTCTTCTGTCACTAGTACACAGTTAATCACTTTGATTATGTTTTCAAAGGGCACTCTTTTAGGTTTTCTAGTACAAGCTGAGGCTTGATGCAACAGTGATCTCAAGAAAGCTGATATAATATATCAAAGAACAAAGGCTGCCAGGAATAAGATGGTATGTAGGAGAGGTTTATAGATTCAGCGAAGAAGATCAAAACTATCCATGCTGGTTAGTAACTGTCAAAGGCAGAGCTGTATCACAAAAGAAAGGCATTACTTGCAAATCAGGTATTTCAGCCTCAACACTGAACAGCACTGGTCCCTGATATGGGGAACGCGTAAGTGTGGGAAGAAAGGCATCTGCTCTCCCGCTGCCTAAAAATATTGAAGTCTAGGATGCTCAGTGACACTATGGCTATCATTCCCAAAACCTTATGGAAGGAATAATTAGGTCATTGGTAACTGCTAGAGCTATCCTACCTGGTGTTCCTTTTCCCCCCATTTTCCTGTGCCCCCAAATGTGGTCAAAGCGATATGAACCTGTGTGGTTCTTTTCCATGGAAACTCCACCCCTTCCTTGAGGTCAGCATGTTGTACATGTTATGGTTGACAGGTTCTTGAGCAGAAAAATGTTACTGTCAGCTGAGAAATTCAGAGTTGGCTTTGCCAGCAACTAAATCAGGAATATGCTGATTTTCAGCATTTAGAATGGATGTTCTGTCTCTGGTCTTCAGGGGGTCTGACATAGTGCTTTTCAAGCAATCA
Source organism: Melospiza melodia melodia (assembly GCF_035770615.1). Classification (NCBI taxonomy): domain Eukaryota; kingdom Metazoa; phylum Chordata; class Aves; order Passeriformes; family Passerellidae; genus Melospiza; species Melospiza melodia. The sequence continues at coordinate 103,960,969 of NC_086194.1, forward strand.
CCAGATAAATGCCAGAACTTCCAAGATTCAAGTTTTCTAATGAAAACATCTGCCAAAACTGACTAGAAATATCGAAACAGGATGACCCCCATGGCAGGGAGGAATGACGAGGAGGACTCCATTGATATCAGAGGGCTAATTAATTACTTTATTATACTATATTATTCTACATTATATTACACTATATTACATTACATCTAAACTGAATCTGCCAAGCACTCAACTCTGCACACAACTGCCCAGAATCTCGTGACTGTCAGCCGACAATCCGACACACACACACACACAGGCTTGGCCCTGATAGGCTGAGGAAACAAAACACCATCACTTTGGGTAAACAATCTCCATGTTGCATTCTACTTTTGCACAAACACAGGCACAGCACATGATAAAAACTGTTTTTCCTTTCTCTGAGGTTCAGAGAATGTAAAACCCAGAAATATTCATGGGAAGAATTGTGCCTTGCTTTTCTCTGTGAAGAGAAATGTGGCTGCATAGAAACGCAATCTGCTTCCCACGGATGAGTGCTAAATTACAGAAAAGACTAAGTACAAGAAACCAAAGAAATGGAAAAAAAATCTATAAGCTATAGGGCACATATTCATAAAATCAAAATTTTTTAATGTCAGAATGTGTTAGGGGAGCACCTTGCACTTCTTGACTTTTGCTCTGACATTTTACACTAGGATGAACACAAAACATTCATGGTTGGTTTTTTTCTTACCTGATATTGAAAGTGCTTTTGGAAACAAGCAAAACATACTGTATTTCTGCAGCTTGTGTGCAAATAACCTTTTTGAAACTGTAATAGTCTTGGCAATTTTTTTAATTATAAGCCATCTTCAGACTGGATAAAAAATTATCAGCTCCAAAAGAACAAAGTTTGACAGCCTCAGGCTGTGTTCACAGAACTTTTCAAATACACAGCAGAATGAATTTGCTAAACAGCAAATATACCAAACTACACCTTAACAATGAACAACATTTTGTCCTGTACTTTGCCCAATTTCACCTCTAATACTGACTGAAAAAATTACTTCTTCGAAAATGCTTTGGGAGAAAAAAAATCCATTGCTCCTCTAATGTGCTAGCTAACATTTCTTTCATTATTTAACTAGCTACTCAGATTTTTTCAAGTGTTACAATATTTTGTTACAGAATATCACACACATACGATATTTAGAACCAAAAATAATCAGAAGTCAGAGTACTAATAAATTTGGTAGCCATGTGTCAAATTTTAATAAGAAAACAGCATTATCTCTCCTTCTCTCCTTAAAGAGAGCTAAGAGGAATAATTTTGATTTTTAGCTGGAGTGTTTTAGATTGAGTATGTGGAGGGGGAAGGCAGAGATACATTAAAGAAAGCATGAGTCTGTGTTAGGATGTTATGTATTTTCTTTCCCAGGTATTTGAAGAAGTGGAAACACACTTGTCTGGGTGTTTTTAGGCAGAGAAACAGTACTGAACATTTAGAGAAATATTTAAAGGAGAATATGTCATCAACAGAAAATCAGAAAGGATCACTGAATAGGAAGAAATAAAGAACGAATCCAGATACTCCCACTGCTGAGTCACTAAAGAGCTGACAAGAATCTCAAAGCAAAAACAGAGATGTTGGAGAATTTTGCTCAGACATGGCTTAAAGAAAGAGGCCATGAAAATATACAGCTGATGGAAAAGTAAAAAGCGGCCATAAAGCAGCAGTTCCCAAGTCTTTTTCTGTAAATAATTAGGTTCTCAGGCAGATTTTATAAACAGCAGGATTCTCAGACAGTCTTCTCATAACAGGTAAACATTCTGTCCTTGGGATAGACATGGAGGTTGAGAACCCTTCATATCAGGGTGAGAACAAAATCTTGGTTTCAATAAACAAACCACAGGTATTGAAAACAAAGGGAGGGGTTAGTGTTTGCTCTGTAGCCTATCGTGAGCTCGGATTTTGCAATATGCATGAACTTAATTAACACTGTTATAAAAAGTGACTGGTTGGATCAATAAATTGGAGTCGATGCTGATCAACAAAGATGGGTCGTCTCCCTTCACTTTTGACACAGAGAGTAGTCTTGATTGTTCAAGAATTTTTCTTCTTTTCAATCATCAGAGAGAATCATTTGTGATAGTGAGTTTATTTACAGAACTAGGCAACAAGGACTCACACACTCTATTGTTAATTCCCATGTACTGAAATGATTTTTCCAAGAGGTGTTCTTCTTTTGCACAGAAATTCATTCTGAGAGGTTTTTTTGTGACTAGTTTGTTTGATTTAGAACACTGAAGAAAGAGTTGAGAAGGAGCATGGGAAGACTGTGCCTTCGGTGCACTTGGAAGCAGTAGGAAATGTCACACAAACAGATGAGCAGTTTCAAAAAAACAGAAGTCATAAAGGAAATTGATTTTCATCATACAATATCCTATGGAGTTCATTGCTAGGTTTGTTTCACAAGGACTTGCCTGAACATGCAAAGTACTCATTTTTGTTGTTATGGAGAGGAATCTTTTCTTTCTAGAATCACTTCTGCTGTTTCCAGTCCTGGAGTGGTTCAGAGAAACCAATCTGTAAGCTGTCATATGATGTGCCTGACCCCACACTAGGGGGTGTGTCTTTATTTCAAAATTCAAAAATTATATATTACATATCTGTGCTTCTAGTCAGTCAGGACCAGGGTTCTTTGTGAGGCGCTTAAGTCCACTGATCTCCAAAGGTCATAATTTCCTTTCCTTCATCTTTTATTTTGCCAATACCTAGCTGTAGCAATCTGAATGTCCAACACCTTGGGCAGAGGAGTTGAGCTCCACTGCTGTGCATCCCTTTGGGAGTATTTGAGTGCCCTTCTGCCTTAACCCTTCCCAGTTTTGTCCCATACAGAGTTGTCTGGGTCTGGAGAGCCCCACACATGGTATTTGTGGGCTTAACAAGCCTTGTTGCCTGGCAAGACCATAAAGAGAGGAAAGGCAGAGCCAATGCCTGCTGCTTGCTCCCTCCTTTTACTCTCCCTGGCAAGCAAGAGTAACAGGAAAACTGTCACCGTGTGTTGGGGCTGAAAACCTGCCTGGCCTTGTGTCAGCTTAACAGGAAAGTGTCTGGAGGTTCTCCATGGTCTTTTGTCTCACAATGTGCTTTCCATTAGGATTTTTCAGGATGCGACACTTTAATTTTGCAGTACATTAATTTTCCTTGTGGTTCACTAGAAGTGAAGTATAAGTAATACTAAGGGTTTGTGAGGACAAATACATTAAAGAGTTTACGTGCAACAGTGGTGAGCAACAGAGACACAAAGACACAAATCCAGTGAATAATTAGATCAGTACAAGATTAATTTCCTTATTCTTCTTCAAAATTATTGTACAGACCTTTACAGATAACTGCAATGACACCTGAATCCATGGAGCAGGCTTCTCAAGCAGCAAGGTCAAAGCGCTCAAAGGGGAGCTGGCAAAGTTTTATACAGAAGATGTAACACCTCACTGGCCAATATCTGCCAGCCTTATTCAGTGTTTGATACTGTTTGTACCTGCAAGTGATCTTACCGCAACAGATGACTGTGGAATAACATCCCATTTGCTAGTCCATTTGGAAGAAATGGTTTAAAAAGAAATGAAAATGGCTTGTAAAGGCAGCAGTCTTGACAATAGACAAGAGCTTGACAGGTACTTAGAAATGTTGCCATCCTATGAAACATTTATTTCTTTTCTCCTCCTACATACAAAAATGCAAGGCAGCATGGCAGAGCTGTTGGTAGCTCTGTTCCTTAACTGAGGTTCACAGCTTAAGTTATTTCCACCATGCTACACCATTACAAACTGTATGACCACCACAGAGCTACTTGATCTTCTTTCTGTGTTACTTTGGGACTAAGTTGTTAGCTACTAAAGACTTACTGACATCCATTAAAGACCTAAGAAGAATCTCAGATGGAATATATTTAATGCTAGGAAGATTATCCATGTTTGTGCAACTTGAGATAAACTACTTTCAGTGGTTTTAAAAGAGATCAAAGCTCCTAGCTATTTCTGCTCCTAGAAATGTTCTTGCCTTTAGTCAGAAATGTGTCTCATACATGAGAGATGCACAGAGACTGGTTTTTAAGTCTTATAAATGCTGAGAAAGGACCAAAACAAATAATCAGAATTTTTCTGAATAAGCATCACATATCTAACAGCTGGTCAGCTGCATGCTGCAGTTACTAGTTAGATCCTATCTTAGAAGTGAGTACTTTATCTGAGGGCACAAGTTAACCCATTAGATCCCGGAAAAAAATTGCTTGACCCCAAAAATCTTGCTTTCTTGGCGCAAAAATCAGCAATTTGAAAAAAAATAATCATTTTATTATTCTTCTTTATTTCAGAGATATTGAAAAAGGTTTTTTTTCCTTCCTCACCTCTGAGAAATTTGATGAAACAGTAAGAAAACAACATAGGCTATAAAGCAAGAAGAGCATATTTCTGTGCTTCACCTTTGGAGAAGAAAATAGGTCAAGGAGAAGCTGGAGGGTTTGGATGGGGAATCCGAATGATGATGGATGACTGCAAACCAGCAAATCTCCCCCTAATTCAGGACCAGGATGACAGAGGCAGAAGCTTTCCAAGAAGGAAGGCAGAAAACAACTTTGACTCTATTTCTAAGCATTTACTAGTTTTCTAGCAGTTACTAGCCAAACACCAAATGCAACCTACTCCAGGGCTTCCAGTTAAGGGCTCTTGGTTTCTATTCCACTAAAGTCTTGGTCTCTCACTGCCCTGAGGGTTCTCACTGTAAAAACATATCAGACTGGATTTGCTCAATAATCTGTGTGCAAGTATACACACACGTTTAAAAATATGGTGGCTAGTGCATGCTAAAGCTCAACTTTCTATTGGATTTATTCTCAACAGATGTATGAAACAGATAAAAGCTTGTGTGATGTGATCCAGCTCACTCTTAGCTCATGTAAAGATCCACACTGATTTACATGAGCCACAGATGAGCCTAATAGTACATCAGAATCTCAGGTCTTGTTTATACACTGTAATTAGCTGCTGAGGAAAATTACCTTTCATGGTCAGTTTTGATGCTTAGTCTGCCCCTTGTCCCCCTTTGCAAATTATTCCCATTCTTCTGGTACATTTTCAAGGAAAAATTCACTGTGCATCACCAGAATGTCCACCACATCCTTTTTAAGAGATACTTCTACAAAATGTGTGTAAACATCTCTTGGTAAGTTTCAATTGGACTTGAAGAAAAGTATTTTTTCCTTTTTTGTTTTTTGGTGTTGTTTTGGTATTTTTGTTTTTTAGGGTGTTTTGGTTTTGTTTGGGTGGGGTTTTTTTGCTTTTTGGTTTTTAGGTTTTTTTTTTTTCGTTGGTTAGTTTTGGGGGGTTTTTTGGGTTTTTTTGGGGTGGGGTTTTTTTCATCTATTTTGCTGGACAAATTTTCAGGTTTCCACATAAAAATTTTCAGGTCATCCACATAAAAACACAATCCCATGACAGGGGCTACTGTCAGCAAGTTGCATATGTTCCAGTCAAGGTAGTAGTAATATGGCCTGTGAACTGGTTTAGTGTATGAGAGCAGGGTAGGACTTTTTCCTCAAGACTGACAATGCATTATGAGATAAATGCTCATTTGAAAAGATTCTTTCTTATTTTTTAACTCCAGACATTTTTAAAGACTGTTGTGCCTCACTGCCAGATTTCCAGAGGTAAAATAATACATCTAATTCAAAGTGATAGGAGAAGAGCAGTTACAGCGATTCACTACATTAATTTTTATTTCAGTTATATGGAAATAAATTCTAGCCTGGGAACTACATGAAATTGCTCAGGGTCACAGAATAACCCACTTCATGTGCATGTTAGAATGTTACAAGTTAAACATCCCTCTACTGTCCAATCTTTGCATGTATTTCAGTCATAATTCGTCTGTTTCGGGTTAAAGTAGCACTAGGCAAGCCATGATGTAGTTCCACCTAGGAAAAAACCTCTATTTTTTTAATGAGATTTTTGTCTCTATAGTCATTTATTGTTGCTTGCTTTTGCTCACTCAGTGCTCTCAAAAGTCAGAATAATAGATTCTTTGGTTCAGGAGATGATTTTCCTGAGGGCAATACTTTGCCTTTGCTGTTTAAAACCTATAAAATGCCTGCCCAGAAAGAATACAGTCAATAAAATAGACACTGAACTAGGAATGGGTAATTTTTAGTCTAAAAAGATAAATAAACAAAATAGCTCTGCATTCTATGGCATGTACATTTGTGCCTGTGGATGTCTGTGGTATTTGATGTTAGCTGAAACTTGTTGCTTTTCCCTACCCTACCCAAAACAGATTTTGCTCCATCCTCTTTGTAGTTTTCTATCTTCTCACGCTCCATCCCTGAGATCTAGTGGAGCAATTGAACCCTCCTGCCCCTCAGCTTTATTGCAGAAGAAGAATGAATGTGTGAGTTACTAGGATGTGTCACTACATTTCTTTAGTTGCCTCAGGTGTTTTTGCAATGAGATTTTCTTTATGATGTATAAAACCAGAACTTTGTAGGTACAAATTAACTATGAATGTGCTTGGAAATGAAAGATTTTGTGAATGTGTCAAGAAAATTGGAAATTAAAATAAGAAAAAAGTGGCCAAACATGTTTGGTGTAGACTTTGATTGTCCAAAAGGGGAAAATCTGTAAAGTAAAATTATTGATTAAAACCCCTCTCATTCTTCCATGCAAGCAAACACACTGTGGTATGTTCTAAACAGATCAGAATCTATATTCCTCAGTGTGGGAAAACAGAAGCCAAAAATCTTGCTGCAAACACACTAAATGGATTCTGACCTGATGGAACAGTTCTGAGTAAGGAGCCTGGTGTTTGGTGTTCAAGGATGCACAGATGCAGATCAGACACTGACAGGAAACACTGGACTTTATTATTGAAACCATGACAGAAGCATTTGAGGGGTACAAATGACAGTCATCCCTCTCATGTCTGCCCAAAAATATACTTTGGTATGAGGTTATTTAAAGAAATGCAATAACCCAGGCAGGTACAGAATTGTGGCAGAGTTCAAAGAGTCACAAGAACTATTTAACAGCTGACAGCAAAGGAATCTGTTCCAGAAAGCGTGGCCTGCTTAGTTGCTAATATGTTATATATATTTTCTTTGTTTTCAGCTGATCCTCACAAATTTCTAATAACTTTGCTTTATATCTGAGCCTCCAAGATCACTTCTTGGTTTTGTGATACAGTCAGAGATATATCTGGGGAAGAATGCGAAATGAGCTTCCAGGTTCAGAGAGGTCAGCCTTGATCCAAAGAGATTTTATAACATACAGCAACAGAATATTACAAAGCTGTAAGCATGATGTTTTCATGAGGCTGGGAGCAGTCTGTGGGTGAGATGCATGGCAAACAGACCTTTCAGAGGTGGAGGTAACAAGTCATCAGGACTGTCCATGTTCAGAATTTGTAAACTTCTGTTTTTCCAAAGCATCACCACAAGGAAAAAAATAGGCCAGGTTGTAGGGGGCTTTGAGCAACCTGGTATGGTGAATGGTGCCCATTCCAGAGGGGTTAGAGTGAGATGATCTTCAATGTCCCTTTCACAACAAACCAGTCTTTGATTCTAAATCTGGATTCTTTACCCAGCATTTGAGATTCTGCATAGCAGTAGTTAGTTACTTCACCTGATCATGAGTTGTAAACCTTTGCTATAAATTGAGGTGAATGATAGAACCCTGTAGAAAGTGACTTCAGACTGAGTGTGACAAAAACCACTTCTCTCCACAATATTTAAAATAGATATATATTTAAGAAAGATAATCCTAAAATAATCAAAATGGGTAACATTAGCAGAAAAAAGCAGGGAGGAAAAAAAGATCAAACTTCAAGCACAGCTTGAGAAACTGTCTCCTAGACATGTCACACTGTCTCTAGAAAGTGCCCAAGGGATTGCTTTTTTCCCTGTATTTAGGGACAATATGTATTGCTTGTTATAACGATAAAGGCACATTAGAGCAGACTGAATCCAAAATGACATTTTATTTTGCGAGCATTTTGAAAGTCAAGTATTACATGATATCCAGAAGACAGGCATTTACAAATGAGCCTGATTTCCAGCACTGGTAGTAAGATCCAGTTTATCCCCAGGAACTAAGATCATAGATAAGAACAGTATGTTAGGAAAGAGTCCACAAGTCTTAGGCAGAGAGAAATTCTCCCTGGCTAACCTTCAGGGGTCCCAGGAGGATGCTGTCAGGGTCCTGGGTTCTTCCCTTCTCCTTCTCTCCCCCAGCAATTTAGCAGCCCTCACACACAGGCAGTGTTCTGAGAGACATCAATGAGCATGGAGACACAAGGTGGTCTGATGCACTGAATATATTTGTCTTCACAAAAAACTTTGAACACATTTTTTCTTAAAGAAATAGAAATTTCCACAAAACTGGAAGAAAAAAATGTCTTATTGACTGAAGTTTATTAATAAGTAGGAAGTAAACTGTAGGTCTTAAAGATTATCTTCATGGTGATGAAGGATCAGAGGTGGAATTCTTTAAGAAACAGTGCTGGAAGTGGATTTATTGAATCACCATTACTGAAGCACTATCATGGACCTGGAAAATAAACCAACAATGAAGTCTCAAAATCTGAGAGGATGCAGAGATCTCTCAAACAATCAAAGTCCTTCTAAAGGGCTGCAGGAAATCCCTCTTCAGTAAAGCTTGATTCCATCAGTAAAGAAGTAGCAGATGAGGTTCAGTGTAGTCAAATGTAAGGCAAAGGGAAAATAATCTACACTCTGTTTATCTGCAGCTGAACTCACTATTGGTAGTTACAGCTCAAACTCTTTGGGCTCTCTCGGCATATTGTGCAAAAATAGGCCAGAAAAATTAGGGACATCTTTGGGACAGCAGAAGGAAAAACGTGGGACGAGCCATCATTTTTCCACTGTATACAGCCTCAAGTATTGCACAGGATAGTAAGAGAAGGTGCAGAAAGGACAGCTAAATGGTCTAAGAGGCATAGGACATCAAACATCTATTAAGACACAATACTTTTCCATAATCATAATGTTCTGGATTGGTGTATCTTTTCAGGAGCAAAAAAACACATGAAACACTTTCCTTAGGATGTTTAAAGTCCGAGAGACAGCAGCTTTTAATGCATTTCTTCCATTATTATCACCTTTCAAAGTGGCATTAGTTTTTTTCCTATAACTTTGCCTGAAAGTTTAACAAACCATCCAAACAAGAAAGTGTCTATCCTTAATTTCTCCTTACTTACAATATTAATATTATACCAAAATAAAATCTGAGAGAGAGAGAACACTCATGTTTTATACCCAGGTACCTCAGTTTGTTACCAGAGGAACAAAGGGGAAATTTTTTGGAAAAATTGATAAATACTGTTCTTTATATCTTTCAAAGTACATTTTATTCTATCTCTTCAGGTTTACCTAGTACAATGTATAAATAAGTATGCCATGATATTTCAAGATAGATTCCTAAATATAATAATCAAACAGCTGCCATAGCATCATAAACAGACACAAGTAATTGGAGAAAACAAAACTTATTGCTCCAACCAGGAGAAATAAGTCAATGTACAGACACAGAGAAATTGTTGTTTGTCAGAATGGCAGCTGGCAACTTGGCTTGTTTCTGCTTTTTCTCCAGCCAAATTGCCTATCATTTTGGGCTTTACATTGTATTAGGAATTGCAGCCAAGGGAGATATTCAATATTTGGCCCAATTTTTCTAGGCTGTTAAAAAAGTGGATCACTTGCCATCAAGAGAAAAGAAAAAAAAAAATTATGCTTTAACCCGTGGCTCTTGAAGGAAATATTAGGAGCCATGATTGCTAAACATCAGGGCCAAGTTCTTGATAATGGTATGGAAAATCGTTTTGACATGCAGAATACAAACTCCTTTCCTGAGCAACCTGATGAGCACCAATCATTTATGCTTTTTGGGATCAGAGAAGCAAAATCAGTTTTACACCTGCCTCAAAAAGAAATCTCAGGCACGTGGTAGAGAAAAGGCTTAGGTCTGTTACTACACACATACATATTCATGATTACTTGGGGTCAATGTCATCACAGAGAAGACATTGCCGGGCATTAGAAGGAATTTTGAAACAAAAGGAGGGTTACCTTAAAAAGAAATAAAGAGGAACGAAAAGCAGTAGTGGAGGCTGAGAAACCCTGGAATGGTGGCAGAGCCTTGATGAAGAAACCTCGTTATGAATGTCATAGTGAGCAGCATGGCAAGCAAATTGTTTGGATTCATGGGAACTGTCTCACCATCCATACTCTGTGGAGCTGCAGGGTCACACATGGGACCAGAGATCCCACAACAGCTGTGGGAGAGAGGGGAAAAATGGGGCAACCCATCCTCCCCAAAGAAAGGATGAGAACCTGCCTGCACAACTGCAGTGGGAGAGGGTGAGAGCAGATGGGGCGTGTGCCCACGGCAGTGAGAGCACCTGTGTGTGGGTGGGATTAGAGCTTCTTGTGATTGATGCTTGAAAGGTGTTCCAAGAGCTGTAGGTGTTTGTTAGCATTTAATAATTCACTGATTTCCAGTTAATTATCAAAGAATCATAGATTGGGTTGGGAAGGGACCTTTAAAGCTCATCTACTCCAATCCCTCTGCAATGAGTAGGGACATCTTCTGCTAGATCAGGCTGGTTGAAGACATTTCCAGCCTGATGTTTCCACAATGGAGCATCTACCACCCCTCTGGACAACGTGTAAAAAAATAAAATGCTTTCACTGCAGTTATTAAACCAATAAACAAATTTGGTTAAACTATAGGAACTGTGCAGATTTTTCCCTGGGCCAAAATTCTGTTGAACATCACAGGAAATCTATTGAATTCATTAGGAACAATAAAGGCTTGGGTCATGAACTTAAGTACTTGCTGTAATTTATGAGAAAATGCGATGTGCATTACTGCATTACTGGTACTTTTGGTGGGTTAGCAGAATGGCACAGAGTAGAAGAGCAAGGCAGGAGGGAATAAGGGGTCAACACTGATTTCCTGCTGATCCCAGCCCCAAGAGAAACTAAAGTAACTGTGAAAATCATAATCTCTGTCCCTGGGACAAAGATCTGTTAAGACTTCTACGGTGTAACAGGGTTAAATTGCATTCTGAATTAACTAAAGCAAAGAATACTGTGAGAAAACTCACTGTTTTGTGCTTTGTGTAGCCATTTGTGGGACAATTGCTGACTGCACTTTGAGATGGGAGTGAGGCAATTAAAAGGGGAGGGTGAAACTTGGCAGCCAAAGGGATGTGTGGCTGACTAGAAAGAAAACTGAACGTGCTCACAGGCAGCTGCAGAGTGCACTGAGCCTTGGAAAGCCTGGCAGGCTGAGATGAAGGGCTACAGCAGCAAAAGAAACAGAAACATGGGAACACGTCTGGGAAGCCTGAGAGGCAGTTCCTTCTGAGGACTCAGATCCAGAAATGTGGAGTGGATATATCTGCAAGTCCAAGGATGATGATGGTGAAGAGTGCAGGATAACCCCTATCCAGACACAAAAAAGAAATAACCAAAACCCACCAAAAAAAAAAAAAAAACCAAAACAAAACAAACAAACAAACAAAACAAAAAAAAAAAAAAAAACCCTGGCCATCACCACTGTGAGGAAGAGAAAGAGGTGAATTATGTATGGGTCTTCAGAGTGAATATATTATTCAAATGAAGTTTAACACCACCATGGCAAAAAGTGATTTCATACTATGATGTCAGGTCACAAAAATAGATCATTATGAGGAATAATGGAGGGCTAGGAGATTTTATGAAAAGCGTGAGAGATGTCAAGTACTCCCAGTGTTTCAGAAGACCTCAAAGAAGATGGGAAATCTTCAGGTCCTTCTCTAAAACTTATTAAAATTTAGAGGCAAAAAACTGAAAGCAGGGTTATTGTGCTAGAAGGTGTGAAAGTCTTAAATTTAGAACATGGATTGGAAAAAAGGGTATTTGATGACATCAGTACAGCAGTTTTTGATCTGATACATGATTCCTTAAAGAACTCATCGTGCTATAAAATACAGAAACAACTCTGTATGGAAATGCAGCTGTTTCTTATGTAATTACAGGGTAGAGCAGGAGGCACTGGATGGACTGCCAAGTAAAGGTAAGTCACATGACTTATCTGAAATTATGAAAGAGGGCAGGTGTCACCTGTAGTGATACCTTAAAGATCTAGAAACACTCTTTTGAGACAAAATTAGTATAGGAGGTAATATAAAGGGTGGTCTTTATTGGAGGCCTCCAGGAACAGGTATGGAAAATGCCTAAAATACCCATCCCCACATGGGTGAATTTGGTTTTATAAATTTAGCAAATTAGCACAACTGACAAAAATGATCAATTAGAAGCACAAATGATGAAGTAAATCCTCCTTTTGGTTCCACGTCTCCTGTAGCCCCTCTTTAGACAGGAACTAAACTTTGTTTATGAAAAAGTGACTTGAAGAGCTGTTTTCAACCTTGGCTCCCAGGAAGAACCAAACAGGATAGGGGCTTTGGGTCCCCTGGCATTTGGAGACTCAGGAATATGTTCTGTCTTTCTGCCTGTCAGGATAGGGAAAAGGATGGAGAAAAGCACATGAACTAGCTAGAAATGATATAGCTGTACAACAATAATCTACAGAGCTACAAATATATATGAAGTAAATATAAAGCAAAAATCATTCTGGCCTCAGTAGGATCAGTCTGGAAAATAAATGCAGGGTAAAGAACAGTAAAGTCTCCAGAAGAGATGGTTAAAACTACTTTTACCACAACACAGTGAAATGACTTAGCTGTTGGTGTCTTTAAGGCCATGACTCTGCCCTTGTCTGTTATACACATTGAATATTGGCTTAAGAAATTGTGAGGTATGTGGGAATAGAAAGTGGCAGTATACACACACTGTGCTAAAATTATTTGGTTAAATTATACAAACAGACAAACAAGGAAATTTTCCCCAGTGACATTAACCCACTACAGTTTTGATGGTTGTTGTGTAGAGTGCTTTTTCCTTTTTAATTCTTTGCATGCATTGTGTGGAACAGTATTGTGCCAAAACTGAGTAAAAAGAAAAAAGCCAACAGGAAGAAACACCGCCCTGTCTCATTATGCAAGTCTGGCCTTAAGCATGGTCAATTTTCCTCTCTTCTGAGACCTCTGGTCCCCTTTCCAATCCAATCAAGAGAATCAGGTTTCTCTGAGCGTGTAGCCCTGATCCAATGCCCGCTGCACATGCAGACACAAGCAAGCGTGTGCGCGTTCTCAGAGTCAACACGAGCAGCAAAGTCACTCCCTTTGGAAATGATAAGACAATTTCAAGAATACATATGCAGAGAAAATTCCTGCATGGGTTTTCCTTCAGGTAATGAGATAATGATTTCTTTTCCCAGGAAATATCTCAGCATCATATTAATCATCTCCTGCTATGATGGTAACAAGAGCACAGAGGGGTAAAAGTGAGTTTTGGCCCCTGATTTTATTCTTCTTCCCAGGCCTTGTGTCTAGCCAGCCTGAACTTGGACTGTTGAATGAATGAAGAATGTAAAGCTTATCCTAGCTGTAATGAGATGGAAATGCATTCTTGACTCATGTATTTTATTTAGATTTTATTGACCATGAAATCCTATCTTTCTATGGGGACTGTCAATCATGGATTTACATTGTGTAATGAGAAGGCATATGGCAGTTTTGAAGGATTTCTCATAAAAAAAACACCAGCTACAAAACACAAAGGAGAAAAAGATAGTATTATAGCTAAATAATGAAAAAAATACAAAAAATTCCTTTCTCAGTATGTCAAGGTCAGCTGAAATAGCTACAGTGAATTTAAGTTTAAAAGTAGATTTTCACTTCAGGACTTTTGTCCACCAGTTTCTCAAAATTATTTTCTTGTACAGAAGCCAAGGTTTTGGGGATTTTTTAAAATGCATAACGTTAGAGTTATTACTTAAAATTCTCTGTCTTCTACTGGTTGACTATCAAAATTTTTCTTATAAACTGGGGAGGGAAAGCACATGAGTTTATCCAGGAATGTAAACCTGACAGGTGTAGGTTCATTCTCACTGTGCATATTCAATATACATTCCAGAAAGATACAACAGCACATTGTTCAGCGTTTTGTGTTGGGTTGACCTTGGCTGGATGCTAAGTGTCAAGCAAAACATTCTGTCACTCCCCTTCTCAGCTGGGCAGGCAAGAGAAAAGGCAACAAAAGGTTTGTGGGTCAAGATAAGGACAGGGAGAGATCTCTCAGCAGGTAATAGCCTGGGCAAGACTGACTTGACTCGTGGGAACTAGTTTAAATTAAATTATCATAACAGAGTAAGGAAATAAAAGCAAATCTTAAAAGCATCTTTCGCCTACCCTTCCTTTCTTCCTCAAATTAATTCCTGCCAATTTTCTCTCCCTCCTCTCCACCTGATGCCCAGGTGGCAGGTAACAGGGTCTGTGATCCGTTCACAACACATCATCTCTGCAGCTCCTTCCTCCTCACACTCTTCTCCTGCTCCAGCATGGGCTCTCTCCCATGGGAGACAGTCCTCCAAAAACTTCTCCAATGTGATTCCTTTTCAGAAGTCACAGTTTTTCCCAAAATGCTTCAGTGTGGGTTGCTTCTGTGGGATACTGTCCTTCAAAAACTGGCTGCCCCAGCACAGATCCCTCTTGAGGTTACAATTCCTGCCACTAAACCTGCTCCAATGTGATCTTTTCTCTCTTCAGGGTCACAGAAAGCTGCCAGGAAGCTGCTCCAGGGGTGGTTTTCCAGTGGGTCATAGCCTGCTTCAGGCATCCTCCTGCTCCATGGGCTGCAGGTGGATCTCTGCTCCATCATGGACCTCCATGTAGAACAGCTCCTCACTATTGCCTTCACCATGGGCTGCAGGGGAATCTCTGCTCCAGTGCCTGGAGCACCTCTTCACCCTCCTTCTGCACTGCAGGACTGTTTTCGTCACATATCCTCACTCCTCTGCCGGCTGATATCTTGCAAATTTCTTTTCTCACTTCTTAAATATGATATCCCAGAGGTACAACCACCGTTGCTGCTGGGTTCAGCTTTGGGCAGTGGTGATTCCACCCTGGAGTCAGCTGGAATTTACTGTGCTAGACATGGGGAAAACTTCTGGCAGCCTCTTGCAGAAGCCGCCTCTGTGGCCCCTTGCCATGCAAACACAAGGCTTACACCTGTAAACCTCCAAAGGAAATGCATTTCTTTAAATGCTTGAAGCCTCAATATGATTCTGATTTTCATCCCAGAACATGCAGTCTAGTACTAAATTTATTCCAAGTCTAGGGTTCAGCCTATATTCCCAGCCTCAAGATAGTGTTGTTTGCACTTTACAGATGTGCAAGGGGCATTCCCAAATGGCTGCCAAGTTTCTGGGTGCTCAAATTCAGTAATCAGTAATCAAAGTGAAAAGGCACAAGTAATTTTTTCTCGTTTCATATCCTTTAATATTTACATGGTTTTAGATTCCAACATATAATCCATAAATAGTTTATACACTGTATTTAGAACAAAAAATAATTACATGTACACTTATCCAGCTTTCGGTATTTACATAAGAATAAGTTTGAATAAAGTTTATCAGTTGAATAAAGTATCCTTTCATATAATCTAACAGGACTTTGCATGACATATTATGCTTTGAAACTTAATTTTACAGTATATTTTCTCCTATGCACAAATCTGGTGGCTTGATTTTTTTTCTTATATATGTCTTGATCACTATTTATGACTTTATTTTTAACTTTTCTTTGAAATCTCTTAAAACCCACTGATCCAATTTCTACAATGGTTTAAACAGACAAAGAATCACTGGTTCAAGTGATGCTGTGCCAGGTTATCTCTGAAGAGAATTTAGGCAGGATAAAATTAAGCTTTTTTTTTTTCCTATGTTGATTTTCTAAATTATCAAAAATCAGAGGGGAAAGCAGTTTTATTATAATCAAATATCAGAGACTGACTGCCAGCTCTAAGACAGCAAAATTATTGCCATTCAGTGAAGCAGAATTAGTCCCTAAATGGAGCTCTGTACCTGCACTGTTGTTGCCATGTATTCTTGAGTAAGAGATCTTGATCCACCTTTGCAGAGCTCAAATGGTCTTTGAACATCCTGCGGTTTTGTCCACAGTCCATGCAGTCTTTATCCCCATTGATTCCTAAGAAAAGTTCTTAAAAATAACTGCTTGGATGTGTTTACTAAAAAAAGCTCATTATTCAGTTGTTTGTTTTTGTCTCAGCGTCTTTTCCATTCCAGAAACTGCAACCTGCTCCAGCTGCTCCAAGCTACCCAGGGGGCAAAGCTATCCCCAGCGTGGAACTCGCCTCCCCCGGCTGCTGTGTCCATCACAGCATGCTACTGGTGACATCTCCTTGGGTAAAACTCATCAGAGCTCACCCTAAAGTGTCAGCTGGTACAGTGAAAAGGATGTGCCATATCACAAAATACTATTTAGAAAACAAATTATAATGTATGTTAGGGAGGAAAACCAACTAAATTGCAAAATCACAAGGAGAACAGGATGTCAGACTCTCCATGCCATACTAAGTCCTGAATATTTTCATGTGTTGTTGATGTAAACCCTGCCACTGTCACCTCCCTGGTCCTGCTTGAGTTTTTCTCTGTGGCTGGGGTCACACAATATATATCTATGCATCTAGATGTCTAGATTTATACATTTGTGTTTGTGCTTCAGGGTACAGGAGAATGGAAAACAAAGCCCAGATCGGCAGGAAAGTAGGATATTCTGTCAGCTGTGTACTGTTTTCTCCAGTGGCACCTAAATCCAACCAGTTGTAGCTGCCTTTACAGTTGGATTAATAAGGTAGGTTTTTACCCCAGAGAATTTTATTTTGCAGGTCCTTGCCAAAGCAACTTCCAACTTATGTGTGGAAGCATCTGCCTGTCCTCTCGTTACTGTCAGAACAATTTACACACAAGCTTAGCAAAACCTTCTCCCAGAACAATAAAAAAAATAAAAAACTCTCCCCTAACATGACACTAATATGGAATTATCACTGTAACAGTCTACAACTTTTCAATAATTCCTCCAAAGACAGAGCTAAAATTGGTTTGCCTGGGAACGTGTTGCAAAACCCAGCAATGCCTGTCTTTCATTCATTAAGGCATTGAAATATTTCCCCAGAAGACAAGGATTCAGTGATGAACAACTGCTCATTCTACTGAAATAAAGCCCCAACATCTGCTTCATTCTAAGGACACTGGTATTTGCATTTGAAATTACAGTTAAATGGAAAGTATGTTATTTTCTGGCATAAAATGTAATTCTAAAGATGTTGCAATTCAGTGTGCATTCTTTTTCTGGATTCTAATTGTGCTTAAAAATTATATTCCTATTTTGTATGAAATTGCAAAACTTTTTACAGTATCTAAGTGGTAGTATGTCTCATAATGAGCTGCTGTAGGGATGGATCCTTTCCATTCTTCTAAGATGCCTTTTCTAGAATAATTATTCATTTTAGCTTTTTATCTGTCAGTGTCCTAGGTGTTTGACCATGCACCAAAGTGGAAAGAACATGAAACAGATTGTATTCCAAGAATGTGGCCTCTGCCCTCACTAGTATCAGGAAAACAAAAAGAGATTCTTCCTCTGCAAGTTTGTTGAAAAAGCTGTGTCTCAAATAGCTGTTCTCCCGACTGAAAAAAGAAAGAAATGGGAAATGGATGTGAGTTGAAGTTTCTATCTACTCTGAAGTATTTGAAGCTCTTCAGCATTTAAATTGTGGGTACGTTACAGACAGTCTATGAAAATATTTCTTGTCCTTTTTTGCATACCTGCTGACTCATTCTCTTTGATTGCTAATTGCCTTATTCTGGCATACGTGAGAAACAATGCATGCTACATTTTAACATATTTTTAAGTTTTCTCCGATACTGTATTAAAAAATGTCCCGCCCCCTCGGCTTTTCTAAGATGTTAGAATTTGAAATTGTCGATGCTAGACAAAAAGATTCAGGCAACCCAATATCCTCCATTTGATCATAACACTTGCTTAGAAAAGAGTATAGGACACAGATCTTTCCTCTACAGATCTGTAGAGATAAGGCTAAACCAGTAGATGTGTTTCTTACTGGAAGATCCCCTATGGCAAAGCAAGCTTTCTATTCTGCATCCATGGGAAAATACTTTTTGGTTTAGGTCCTGAGGGCTGCAACGATAAATGGTGTGATTTATCAGTCTTAATCTCATGAGGACAAGAGAGATTTTCCTTTCCATTGCTGTTGGTGATCAGTGTGCATGATAAATTATGACTAAAACGTATAATCCAACAGCACTTTCCTTAGGGTTTTACTTGCATGTGGCTTATTTCCAGTGAGATGGAGAGGAATGAAAAGAAAGATTTTGCACTTTAGCAGCTTAAACAGTTTCCAAGTAGTGGCCATTTTATAATGAGAAAGTGACACACTGTAACTTCAGTGGTGGTATTTCTGTTTCTTTGGTCAATGTATTTATTTTTGTACAGCTAAAATAATTTACATGGATGAAGCTCTCAGGGATGATATTTGTGTAAGTTAATGATTTTATAAGAGTTATCTAGGGCTATACTTTCACATGTCATAAAATGAAGCCCTAATTCCTCCTAAGCCCTGCGTAGAAAAGAGGAGTTGGTATCTTGTCAATCACTCTTGTTGGTTAGAGTTTGTTAGAGTTTTTATTTCATCTTTTTCCTGTTCTCTTTTTAGTCTCTTTGTGTCCATTTACCTTGCCTTACATCTTCATGCCAGGTTTGTTTTCTTTTTGTTTTTTGCTGTCTGCTCTCCTTTTTTACCACAAGTGACCTTAAATGCACAGGTAATCCAATAATACTTTAGCCTTGAACTTTTGAACCAAAAGCCTTCAAGCTAGAGACAAAATATGATTCCTGTCACTTTTCTCTTTAGAGACAGTTGCATAGGCAGTCTGTAACAGGCATATAACTAAGAATTTTTTATTTCATTGGGTACTTAGATGGTGTAAATCAGCATTTATTTTCTACAAAAGTCAAGGGAACTCAAAGCAATTTGTATCAGGTAGGAGCTGAAAATTAAAAGCACTGTATTTTTAATGCTAGGGGAAATTTTCAAATGCAGATATCCATATTTTTTTTTCCCACAGAACAAACACTGAGAACAAAATCAGGGGCTGATCCTTCTTGTAAGACTTGTATTTTATGCATCCTTTCTACTATGCTATCAGTGTTCATGTACAAAATGATCTATCCTCTGTCCCTTCCATCCCTCACCCCAAGGGTTGCCCATAAATGAGCAGTCTACCTCATGCTTATTTCCCTTCACATATAAAATCATAGAATCATTAATGTTGGAAAAGACATCCAAAATCAAGTCTAACCTTTGAGTGAGTACATTGAAGAGCCTAAAACCCAGCATGATTCCTTGTTGTACTAATGAAATACAAATACAAAATAACTCTCACAGGCATTGATGAGGTATGTTGAGAGACTGTAAATTGGATATTATTAGGAAAGCATTCAGTAGATCATGAGTCATCTGGCAAACAGCCACATCTTTACATTAATGATCTTGGACCAATGTTAAATAAGTAATTGTGGCTACTTGGTCTCAAAGGGAAGAAATATTCTTTTAAAATTAATCAACTGAAATTATTATTTGACATGCCAGTTACCCTCTTTGTCCTCCTTATGATAAGTCCTTTGGACAACTGAATTAAGTTTGATATGCATCTAACTCACCTCAGTGTACAGATAGAAAAAAATTGCTGTATTTCTACTCCTGCCTGGTCATAACCACTACTGTATTGCTTTATTTATGGCAGTGTAATGTAAAAACCTCAGTTTATCCAATGCTAAGAAAATCTTCCTTTAACCTTTCACATTGCTTTCAATGGATATGTCAGCCAGAGTTTATAACTTTTCCTTTATCACATGTGACTCTAACCTGTTAATCAGCTCTCACATATCCTTTCTGAAGGAGAAAGGATTAACCTTTCAATATAATACAATTTTATCATTTTGAATCCTTTGGTAGAACAGAAATCATCAATCATCTTCCTCTGATGATGCCAAGAGCTTGGTACCATATTTTATAAGCATAGAACTTAGGCAATCACAAAGAAATGAAAAGTAAAAATCTCTTGCATATGAAAGCCAAGCAAACATTGTTTCACTAAGGCAGAGCTGAGTTTCATGTATTCAGTCTTCTGATTTTACAGGAACTCCTCCAGATGTATTTTTACAGCACAACTCAGAAAGATTTGATAGATATAACTCATTCTGAAAACTATTTCTTCCAGTGAGGAAGTAAAATGAAGAATAAATCATTATACTGTAAGTCCATTCACTACAACTGCTCAACAGCTTTTCCTCCTTGTCTTTATAGACAGGTGAGCTCAACTTGGTTTAAAATCCCTTCCTCTGGAAGCCTATTCCTTTCTAATGACTGAGCCTTGACTCGAAGCTTAGGCACCTTAAACAGGCTAATTTAATTCAATTTTGATATCTTAATTAATGCTTCTGCCCAGGGTGTGTTTACTTTAGCTGGGCAGTACTACACTGGAGACCAGTCCCTGTTGATCACAGCATCCACACCCCTTATCCAAGTGAATAATTTAGGTGAAGAACACCCCTATATTTAATACCGCAAAGGGCTGTGAATAACTTTTGTTAGGTCACATTTTTCTCACTGACATGCAAATGCAGTCATGTTTCTATCCAGCATGCCAAATAAATTATGCTTTGGTTTGGAGATCTGCATCAGAGGTCTCCCCACTACAGAATAAAGGAGGAATAAAAATTACACACATTAATCATTGTCCTGATCTCCACCCCTCTCTCGTTCTTAATTTTCCTCCTCCAAAATATTTCTCTTTTTTTTCCCCTTTGGTTATGGTTGCAGTCTGTCAGGGAGAAATATACTAGGTTTATGCTTTGAATCCTTTGCTTGTTTAAAAATGTGATAGTTTTTATACAGATTATTCCTGCAGGTCTTGATTCTCCATGGATTAGTACTAGTACTTTAAAGAGCAGCTCACTTAGCCAGCTCCTGTTTCAACACGGCAAGGACCTCTATTTTTTTGGCTGCCATTTCTTTACATTTAATCTCTTGACAGGGAACTACGGCAATGCTTGCATTTTTATGACTCTCAGATTGGGGCTGAATCCCTTCTCTTATCCTTCTTTTTTTTTTAATCTATTGATGGAAAACATTACATTACAATAAAAGTCCACTGTTGGGACAGCTTAATCCTGTTGCAATTTTCTTGCAGTTTTCCTGTAGTAATATAGCTACTTTAAAAACAAGCATCTCAAACAATCTGAATAACACAATGAAAAGTTTTGCTTTGCAGATGGACATGCAAAGCAAAACTTATCATTTTTTGAGATTAGAAGCTTCTCCAAGGGCTGGTAAAATTTCACAGTTTTACCAGGCCTTAGAGAAGCTTCTCTTTCTGAAACACTGGAGAGAAATGCAGGTGTTGCTTCCCAAGCAAGAAAATAACACATCTCCTGGTTTGAGAGGTGAAAAATAAAACAAAAAAAATGCACCTGAAACTGGATCCATTTCTGATTAGTAAATCAGAAATGCAAGTTTGCTTTCTAGAGTATATTCCCCAAGAGTTCTAGCAAGAAGTGTCTCATTCTGAAAGAACACAACAGGTACGGGGCAGTGGTGGTGGGAGTGAAGGAGAGGGCATCCCCAGACTGTAGCTGTGCTACTTTCCCTTCTCCATAGGTCTGCTTTAGAAAAACCCTCATTCCTGCTTCTCTTCAGTATGAAAACCAAACTATTTTTAATGCCATTGACCACAGTATTGAAAAGATCCACTTGACTGAGACTTAACCAAAGTCTTCTGAATAACTTTGACAAGGCTTCTTTTGGGGAATGGTTTCTCTGAGCTAGACACATGCTTTGCCTTGCTTTCTTGATAGGTTTTGCACTCAGTCCCCCAGAGACAAAGGAAGCTGTAGGAAGCAAAGGATCTCCCTCAGGAGCAGAGGACATATTGCAAGTTCAGAAATAGCTGGGAAGCACTGAGGAACACTTACAGCCTGGAAGGTGCCATTTCAATTAGCTCTGCAGTGTGCATAATTTATTGGACACAAATACAGAGAAAGGTTGGTGCTCTCTTATGTGGCTGTGTGTGAAATTTCTTTGTTCAAGTAACCTTTAGTCCATTTCTGCTACTTTAAAGGTTTGGGTATCCAGGAATACCATTTCCTTGAAATAATTCGTAAAATAAAGAAAGTGTTTATTTGGGTGATTGGATAAATAACCAGTTACGTTTTAATCTAATAACTTTTTAGTCATTCTCTGCAGTTCCCAAAAGGCTGAAATTATGGAAAGTCAAAGAATCTAGCCAGCTACCTGAATTAATTCTTTTTAATATAAAACTGAGAGTGATGAGGCAAAAAAAAGCTGCCATTTAGGTTTCATGCAGGTAGTGCTGGTCCAAATCACCCAGCAGGTCCAGCAAAATAGCTTCATCTGAGGGTGATGTTGCTAGATATTCCTAGAAAATTGTTAAATTGAGCAAGAAGGAAAAAGAAATTCAAAACTAAAAAATAAAAAATAAAAATGAAACAAAAAATTTGCCCTGCTGAACTGTTAATCATGATGAAGAGGCCAGTACTTTCCACATGTAAAATAACACACCATAGTTTTGCAGAAATCACAATTGAGAGTGAACCACCACTCTCAGCAACTATTTCAAAACTGCTGTAAGGAAGCTAGAAAGTCTGAAAAGGTTTATTTGCTAACACAGTTTTTTTGTCTGAGGATTCCCAAATCAACACCAGGGTAAGATTTAATCAGGTTCATATCTTGTACTTTACTGCACTGGAACAGATTTTCCTAAGAAGCTGTGGATATCCCACCCCTGGAAGTGTTCAAGGCCAGGCTGGATGGGGTTCTGAGAAACCTGGACTAGTGGAACATGTCCTTGCCCATGGTAGGGGGTTGGAACAAATTATCTGTAATGTCCCCTAAAAATCATTCTGTGATAATTCTGGAATTCTAAAAAATTTTAAGAAGAATTTCTAAGAAGAATTCTACATCTGGGGCTAGCATATGAGTCTTTGTACTCAGAAGTTTTTCCTTGCCAAAGCCACAACAGTTTTTTATTAACATGGAGCCCATTGCACACCAAACTGTATAAACTTTCTTGCAGCGAGGTGTCTGGCCTTATCAGTCAGATGTCCAGCTAGCAGAGGGCAGCCAAACACCCAGCTGCAATCCTGCCAGCACCGCTCGGCGTCTATGGGCCTTGGGCTGTGCTAGCTGCGGACGGGCTTGCTGCTGCTAAGACGAGAAAGAAGGAGCTGGACCCTCGCTGGGGATAAACTCAGGCTTACTGAAGATACCAAGAAATCAATTAGGGAGTGACCCTAAACAACGGGAGGAGCAAGCTTTTAAAGGGAGGAGGTGTATAAGGGAGGGGTTTACATAGAACCAATAAGGGAAGATAAGGGAGTGAACATAACATGACAGACAGTAGGGAAAACCCAATTGATACAAAGTAAGGGAAGGGCCCCGGGACCACAGCCAATCATAACCCCTACAGGGAAGGAGATTCTAGTAAACTGGGAGGGGTAGGGGTGATTGACTGGGTCCAGGGAGGAGAAACAAGCATACATATAAGGGAATGAGGGGGAGGAGGAATTACATAACATAGGGGATGGACAAAACCAATGGCGGGAGTAACTATAGCAACAAAATGAGTGGCAGGGCTAAGGTGGGAAAACTGGGGAGGGCAGAACCATCATATAAAATGGGGGGTACAGTACAGAAAATAGGGGAGAAACTAAATGAACTTAACAAACACACCACAACACTTTCTGACACAGGCCTTTGATATTATCTAATGCTCCTGATACAGCTGCATTATTTGCACATTTTGTGCAACCTTCTGTCCCAATGTTGAAGAGAAAGAAAAAATATTTGGGAAGTAAGTGATCAGAAGTAAATAAAAAAGCTATGGAATGGTAAAAAGCCCACAACAAATCTGCTTACTTATGGATAGCAGGTATTTATACCCTGAAGTCACCAGAAGAAAGAATTCTCAGAATATGAATGATGTCACGCCAGAGGAAAAGAGAACTGTCAAGATCTGTTTACCGTTAGTAAACACTGTGTGGATTTAAGTGGAGACAATTCTAGTAATTTACATTTTTAGATTAAAAAAAAAAATAGAAGTGACCAAACTGTTTCTGTGATCCCATAATTCTAAAATAGAAAGGAGTTTAGGTGACTCTGAAAGCAAACTGCCTTTATTCTTCTAAGTTTTAAGAACAGCTTATTTCTGTTAGGCCTTTTTGAAAGGTAAAGAGGAGAAATGTAGCCTAGCAGAAGTTTTTAAAATGACTTGAAAACCTGTTTCAGCACATTAACAGACTAGCAAGGTAAGTTATGAACAGTCTTGAAAAACGCTTTTTACAACACTCATCCTACCCTTTTCAGATGATAGACACTTCAGACTCTCTCTCTGTGATTCAATTAAAGAGCAAACTAGAAGAGTATTTTGGCAGGGAAACTAAATTATATCAACTATGTAAATCACTTGTCAGGAATCTAGCAGCTGTTTTCCTGAATTCATGAACAGCCAGGGGAAAACTAAAGCTGTGAGAGTTTACAAGCTGCTCACCAATTCATCCATTCCTTTACACAGGAATAATCTGAAACTCTTCAGCACCCACTGGAATGAAAGCTCATCCATGCCAATAAACTTTCCACAGGCAGGCTTCAATAATCTGCCTGCAAGATTGCTCTTGAGGCTCCCTAAAGAGGGCACTAGAATATGATATTAGCAGTGAGCTGTTTTGTCTCTTCAGATTATTTTCTGCTGTGGATGCATATGGGGAGCAGCAAGGGAGATCTGCACTCACTCAGGGGAGCAGGCTGTGCCTTCAGTTGCAGAAGAGGGGAAGAGATGGAGGGAGGGGGAGGGAGAAGCAAATGCTTCTTTAAAAGCAGGAAGGAGCTCATCACTCAGAACTTGTGCTGCTCTCTCCATCTCCCCTGGATGTCCATGAAATAGACAGCCCAGCCATTGTAGCCGCAGACCATAAGGGGAGAGTGTGTATACCAGAGCTCCAAGGGAAGGCTCCAACAGAGATCTCAAAGGCACCAATGCTCCAAGGGATTGTTCTGGAGTTTTGACTATTATTTGCAAGGGCTTATCCTGAAAGGTGTTGAGGAACCATTAATTTCCAGCATGGGATAACTGTTCCATGAAATACAATGAGGTGCTTGTACACATTTCCAAGCTTTGGTAACAAGTGGTTTACCTTAGCCCCTCAAAGTCATCCGTGTACCACCCAGGACAATTATTCCAGCCACATAAGCAATATTTCTTTAATCAATACCTACTGAATTCCAAGCACCTTGAATTCAGCTGACACACAGTGAAAATTGCCTTCAGCAGTAGTTTCAGAAAGCCAGTAGCTAAAGATCAGTATATGTTTGTAGAGATAGATATAGATATGGTTTTGATTACATTTAATGACTGCATACAAAGAACAAATTATTTTTTCCTCTGCATAGAATGTACCATATCTGAGTACCATTCATACCTATCAAAAATCTCCAATGCTCTCAGCAGTTTAAAGGGGTATTTCAGCTGCAGAAAATTTAAAAAGTATCTTTGCCACAAGTGATACTCTTAAATTAACGTGTGTTTTCTTCCTGCATATGAGTGGGACAAAAAATATTCTGAATGCTGGTAGTTGTCAACTGATGCACATACCATAAAAATTTTCTGTGATATTTTTATATTTTACTAATGTATGCCAAGCAACTGGGTACCACAAATATACGATGCACAGACAGAAATTTAAAGCCACAGTTGCTTTCCAGACTGTTCCTGCAACAAATCTGGGGCTTCCTGGGGCCTAATTGCATATTTTAAATGAAGCATGCACTTAAATGTCTTGCCAAGTCAAAACCTTTTTCTGTAAACTCTCTTGCCCGCTATTTTTACCCATTTTCTAGCATAATGAAAAATAGAGCTCCCACTTGAGTGCTCTGATATATAGTGAATAATTAGATCTGAAGGGAAAATAGAAACATTTTCAGGGAAAAATGTCCTTCTTGTTTTATGTCAAAATATTGCAAGAAAAAACTACAGTAATAAAGTTAACATTTATAATAACAACAATGTACAGCAATATATAGAACTGTGAAGCAAATAATAATAACAATGCATAAATTGTTTTTAATCACATTCACCTTAACTGAATTATTGGCTTTGTGAATATTGCTATTAATCTCCACACGGTAATTCATTAGATAAAGTATATTTACTCAGAGTGGTGTCAGAATCTGGCCCCAGTGGATTGACATTTTAAATCAATTTGCTCACTGCCTGTAGTGGTAGCATTTAAAAAGCACATTTAGTGTAAATAAGCCAGCAAAAGAATGCTTCGCAATGACTAAATATTTCTTGCTGAGGACAACCTACTTTTTTTATTCTATTACAATGTATGAATGCAGAAAAAGTTTGGGAAAAAAAGGAGAATAAACCAGTAGCTAGTATAATAAATAAATAAGTAAATACTTGTTATTTTAGAAAATAATTGTGAATACATTGTGAAGGTGTATCAATATCTAATTTTTAGCTCTGACATACTATTATCATAAATAAAATATAAAATTTAATGAAATATGCATAATAAAATTTTGGGGGTTTTTAATACACTGGTTTTTTGACTTGGCTGAATCCCTTCTAAGTAGCATTGCATTACTATAAGACTCAATGACTAAGAGGTAATAAGAGAGAGTCATTCTTGTAAAGCAATAATATTATATGCTGATAAACAAAGAAGTATATCTTTCAGGCAACATAAAGTAAACTACCTCTGCTTATGAAAGAGGCTGAGGCTAAAATTGTGATGTTTTGAACAAACTGGTTTTGTTCTGTTTCTTTCCCCCTCCTCCTATTTTTCCTTCTCTCAGTATTTTTTCTCTTTCTCATTGACCCCTTGTCCTTTTTGCCTTTTCTCCTCCCTTCTTTCTTTCTACGAAAGTGGTCCATGGAGAGGAATTCATAATGGAAATTTAACAGTACAATTGTTGAAATTTGTGCAGTACAATTTCAAATCCTACTTGTACAAGTTGACTTTGGCAGAATTTTCAAAGTAGGTGATTTTACACAGCTATGGCTGTGAAGCTAGTTCTTAACTTTCTTATTAGAAAAATAACTCTGCTTCCAGATGGATGATCTATCTTAATGGGAATTGAGTAGCTTATCATTACAATGAAGAAACTGTATTTTGGCTGAGAAAATAAACATCACACCAGTCCTTCCTTTCATATCAAGGGTGCAAGTTAAAACAGAAGTCTGAGAGTGAATATATATTGAAATTATTGAAATAGCTGTGCTTAGTTGACTGAACCTGAAAGACAGTTACAGCAAAAAGCTTGAAAGTAAGAAGGTTACATATGCAAGAAAATGAAATAGAGCTTAGTAGATAAGAAAACAAAGGATGATGGACAAAAACTGGTTGAAAAGTGCTGATACTTTATTTGGCATGTTGCAATTTAAGAAGACCGGGTTGCCATTAAGAAGGGTTGTCAAAATTTATTTTTTTCTTTGTTCTTTTATCCTGTTCTTTCATAATGCTCAGGCACAAAATTATGTCAAAGAAGGTATCGAATGATTGGTCCCAAAACATCTGAGAAACTGAATAAATTGCCCAGATTTTCCTCTGTTCTTCCCCTGCCGTCTTCCCATCCTGCACTTGAATCCATTCAATGGCTTTTCTATTACATTTGCCTTAGATTCACATTTCTTTAACTGTATCTCTTATTTACCTTCTTTTGTAAGGCTTTTTCTACAGCCTTGTTTTCTCTTCTACCTTCACCTACAATCTGTATGTCCTTCCTTTTCATACTCTCTTGCACTGCACTCAAGTACAGTGCATACAGCATCAATAGGAGTTCCCAATACATCCACTGCTTAAATGTAGTTTACCTTTCTTTCTCTAAGTTTCTCCTTTTACAGTATTCATCAAGCAATGTAAGTAAATGAAATATTTGTGTGCTATTGGCAGATTTCAACAAATTATAGTTGTGTAATTTATTTAGTGACAAAAATATTGTTGGTTTCATACTTTCCACAGATGAAAACAGCTAGCAAGAGGAGTATATGTGGTTTTTGTGTGGTTTTATGTGCCCAAAAATCTACAGACAACATAGCTAATTCACATAATGTACTTGAGTGATAGATTTAGCACTTAAATCTCTTAATTAGGGGCAACCTATACATAAATAGAAGTAAATTGAGAATGTCTTGCTATATAAGTTCCTGTGGAAAATCCAACACATTCTGTGCACCAACAAATCCAAAGGGAATAACTTCTGCCCTTTGAAAGAGTTTTGCAGCTACCATTGTTTTCAGTAGTTCCACAAACCTGATTGTCCAACAAGTCTCTACCCAAGACCTCCCTTACAAACTGCCTTGGCAGGCATTGAGCCTGGCAGACTGGCAGGTTAGTTTGTTGTGCATTTGGCATATCGGCTTTGTGAAAACTTTAAATGTCCTAAATAAGCCTGGTTTTCTCCTTTTTGGGGAACTACGTCCTTCAATATTCTTTATGGCCATATTTGTGGGATTTGTTTGAGGACAGATATCTCAAACATACAGATAAGAACTGAGGTCAGAACAGAAGCAGAGAAACCCAACCAATTGTGTGTGATTACCCAGCCCTTCTATAAACCTCTGTTGAGGAAAAGTCACCATGCAGCATCATTAGGACTTATGCCAGCAGGGAGAAACCATCAAATAGCCCCATTAGCAGGGCATAAAATCTGTTAACCACTTCTTCTGTGGGGTCAGGATTATCAAGGCTGAAAAGATGACAGTGATTACTGTCTTCTGTAAGTCATGTCAGTGCGCAAAATTTATATAATCCCTTCTGCTTTCCATTCTTCTTGTCTGTAAGGATTCAAGAATACTGCAACAAATATCACACAGAAAAGTAATGTTGTAGATTTGCATGTCTGACCACCTAAATTTTTGAGGAAAAGGTTGTGGGAGAAAGATGTGCACTTAAAGTGTCAAGAGGCAGGAGTGATGGGCAGCAGTGAGGGGTTAAGAAATGAGGAAGTCTAGGAATATTCTTGTAGTGCAGGAGAGGTTATCTCTGTGGGATTTACATATTTATATTTATATACTTATAACCAGAAAGAATGTCTTGCATCTGACAGACAATATAAAAACAAAAAATTAAAACCCATCTAAAATATGTCACTTTTATTTTGTAAGCTTTTTACTACCTTTCTCCTCTCCAATTCTTTCAAAGGTTTATAGTTGTTGGTACAGAATATATAAAGTTTCATTGTCCATGTTTCATAATCATGCTGTGCAGCCTGAATACCTTGTCTATGTTTCAGATACTTGTAAAAAATGGTATTTTTCCATAGAGAGCAAAACTTGATTCTTCTGTCTGAAAATAATTTGGGGAAGGGTGAGGGTTATGATCATACTGCAAGGTGAAATGTTTCTGCAGTATGTCTCACACCATGCCTATCAAATCTTCACCAAATTTTCCTTTTCCTGCTCTGCATTTGAATGAATCTGCCAGTTACCCACAATAATTTAGAAGTATGGATAATAAGTTTGGGATATTTCATAATATTTAGCTTCTCAGATGTAAAGAACTATTTTGACACACTGATCAACTTTTTCACCCTCTATAGGAAATTGGCTCTAGCATTGGCTTCTTTACATGACATCCCTTGTGCATTAATAAAATGTCATCTTTATAAAGTGAGGAACTCCAGCTAAGTTTTCATCCTCCAGTTCAAATGACTGGCATTCAAATATAAAGGAGTGTAGACCCAGGAGTACACACACACACACACACACACGTGCATCCATGAAAGGCATCTGTTCTTTACATGACTGATGCTGAAGATATCTAAGCAACTCAGATTCCTTCCATATTTAAAGATAAATCACTTTAAAGGTGTTTCATTTTTATTAGTTCTTAAGGTTGCCTCAGAGCTATGCACAAGTAAACTCCATGGCAAATTCCTAGTCCATTCATTATCCTGTGATTTTGACATAAATACTCTAAAAATACATACTCTTCATTTTACCCATGGAACAAAAAGCATCTAACATTGCAAGTGAATGAATAAATGAAATCATTCCAATCACAGATTAAAAAAAAAAATCAGCCATCCTTTAAAAAAAAACCAAAACAACCAACCAAAAAGACCCTCAAATCACAAAAAAAACTAAACAAGCTAAACTAAACTAAGCCAAACAGAACCTTGTCTGAATATGTCTGTGGTAATTTTTAACCCTGAGCAGTAGCACAAGAAGGACAGAAAGAAAGCAGTATAGAGTGAGGGGAAAACTTTTCTTGTCCTGATCTAACTCTTGGTTTTGTCTCTCTGATCAACATCACATCAAAAAAAAAAAAACCTTGAAACTACACCACTTGATGAATCATTTTGTGTTTTATCATGGACTTATAGAACCATAAAATGATCTGGGTCGGAAGAGACCTTAAAGATCATTCAGTTCCAACCCTATGCCCAAGGGCAGGGACACCTTCCACTAGACCAGGTTCCTTAGAGCCCCACCCAGCCTGGCTTTGAAAACTTTGAGGGATGAGGAATTTAATACATTAGGGTTGCCTCCACAGGGTTTATCTAAAAGAATACCTTATGTACAAAAGGTAAGGTAAGTTACAGGGAGGAAATACAGATACATTATAGACCTTAAAGCCAGTAAAGCAAAAATGTGACAAAAAAACCCTCTAGATGCTAAAACAAAAAAAATGCAGGCTAACAGACCAAAAGCAGCACAGAACAGGATAGGTAAATTTAAGCAAAGGACCATAATCAAAAAGTAGCTAGATGAATTCTTATACCTAGTATTATATGAGTTAAGAACGAAGTTCTACTAGTTTCTCCTCATTTGATGAATTACTGAACACAGATTATAATCCAAAATTTGCAAGTAAAAATTAACATTTTGCACTTGTCAATACTCCTAAAGCTATGAATAAGCTTTAAAAACTGCAGTGTTTGATGGGCATATCTTACAGACAAGAAAAATGAAATTCAATGAATGAATTGATGTGGTCAGCACCATGACACAGATTTTGACATAAACACGACAAAACTCTAAAACATATGCCTTGACCACTAGCAAAAATCAGGAGTTTGTAGGAAGCAAGAAAACACCACTCAAACCCTGTGACAAATTTTGCAAACACCAAGATTAAATTGTGAGAGATATGTTATTTACCTGAGCAAAATAGATAGTATCTTTAACTAGGACTAAATGTTAACATTTATTCATGTTATGACTGATCTTTGTTTTAGGATGTACATTTATATTTACACTACTACTTTTACAGTGATATAATAATATGCACGGTATACTACAATGTAAGAGGACTGTGTGTTTGGGCAACTTGAAAGACCATGTTCAAATAACTGTAGTTAAGTAAATCACTCCATTATACTACAAATTAAAAACTCCTAGAAGTGTTCTTCCATAATTTCTCCTGAGGTGCTTGTCTGTCTAACTCTTAGGCCAGCAAATGAGATGTCTTTTAGAGGGCTTGGTGTTCCCTTTCTTCTTGTTGACTGTGAACATTTGAAATGCACTAAACCTGAAGTGAAAATGCATCACATTTACCTTGCATCCTGTTTTCTTTCAATACTGGACATTCAATATTTTAAGTGCCTGTTCAGGTCCCTTTTGTATGAAATTAAGAACATGTATGTACTTTTAAAGTAGTCATGCTTTTATCTTGCTTACACATCTCTTATGCAAGAGGGGAAGATAAATGGTATGATGAAAATGAACTTAAACACTTTCTACTGACTTAAAACCCCCCAACACTAAATAAGTCTAGTGAAAGACTTTCAGCCCTATTATAGTAATAAAATTACAGCCTGGGCTATAGTTAGCTGAACTCTGACAGTACCTCTGTACACTATGTCCAACCTACTCCCAAACCACAAATACATCGTATAAAAGAGGCTCCGTGGGCTAAGCAAGATTACAGAGAAGCCTGAATTTTATTTTTTTTAACAAAGAAATTTATGTTTCATAATTCATTGCTATTTATTGAAGTTCTAGTTCTGCCACTTAAACAGAGTTTATCTATATCTTTCAGTGGTGCTGCTTATTTTACAAGTTCCAACAGAGTGGAGGAAGGGTGGCAGAATCAAGGGTACGTTATTTCCTGGAGAAGATTTTTGGAATTTCATGTGCAGTGTCTAATCAGTACTCCAACTCAACTGTCAGTAACTTTCTGCCCTAGGAGAGACAGCAGTGAGCACTCTTCTGGTGTTCACATTTAAACTGAAATATTGCATATATTTTTCCATATATTGCTCTTGAGAACACAATAACCATATGAACAATTTATGGTATACTTTGGCAGAAGAACAGGGATGAATTGAATTTATTTCCACAGGATATGCTTTTGCTATCCCAGTTCTCACCCAGAAAATAAAAACATATTGCTGAGCACCTGGAGAAATCACCTAAAATGCACATATATCCTGCATTCTAGAATCACAGTCACAGTTGCCAAGTAACTACTTTTTTGAAATATAAGAGATTTGATTATGGTCACTTTTCCTAGTGAATAACTGTGGAGAAATGGAGGAATGGGTTTCCTAGAGGCTCACTGTAAATACAGCATGCTGAATATTCTATTTCTTTTTCTTTTTAAATGTTTTTTTTCTCACTGTGCAATATGCAGAACTGTAAAAATAACTTAAGAGGCATTGCACATATTTAGGTATATTTAGATTCTAAACACATTATTCTTTGGACCCCTAACTACAAGATTGCATTTCCTACCTATTGCCTGCTTGCTCTGAATTAATGACAAATGAGAGAAGTTAGAAGCAGACAGAAGGAATTTCCATCCCATATAATATTGAAATTCTAAGCAATGTTTCAAAAATTGCAAAGAAATAGAATCTTCCATTAAGCTACAGGGGGTTTTTTTCCCATATTGATTTTTCTGCTGCACAAAACAGGAATGTTGACTACAGAAAGATATGTTTTAAAGGGAAAGCAAAATCAGGGGTAATGTGAGAAGTAATTTTTCTTGCTGTACAATTCTGCCTGTCTTATCAACACTCAGCTGCTGTCTGGTACCCATAGGCAAATATCAGTTGGTATGGGAAGCACTGGTGACATAATATGAGAGAAAAGTCAACAGTAGGACACCACATTAGGCCTATAACTTCTTGCATCAAGCCAGTTACGATTTTCTTATCTCCCTCATAAGTCATTCTAGTTGTGCATCTTGTTTTGCTGAGCAGTGCTGTAAAGTAATTCCATAAGTAATCGCTAATAAGATTACAGCTCTGAAGGGTGTAAAGATATCAAAAGATTGGCACAGAAAAGTCATCATTTTCTTTATGAAAAATGTGTAGGGGGTTTCATATATAAATGTAATAAAAAAGAATTTCAAAGGGTGAAGATAAGTCATATCAGTCAAGAGTAAAAAAACTGCAGAACATTTTCTCTTTTATGTTTTTGTTTTTAGGAGATGTAGGAATTGAATGCTAATGTCTCCTTTCCATGAGAAGAAATTAATGTTATCTATATGCCCTTTTTCCTTTTTGACAATATGTTACTTCCCTGGAGGTTTACATGGGGTTTTTTCATCGTACTGAGGCTGGTAGGCACAGTATCTCTCAGAAAATAATGTCAAACTGCTAATTACCAAGAGCAGTATTTAAATGAGCTGATCAGATCTGTTATATTTCAGTTCCTTACTTCTGAAATGCTAGCTGAGCATCAGACTGTTCTATAAATGCCATATGTACCTCCTTAGTTATTTCACTGGGTCTGTCATGTTTGTATAAAATGCCTTGTATTCCTGTTTTGGTTGGACAAAACACATGTGAATACATGTATTTATTTTGCAAATATATTTGTGGGGTTTTTTTTAATGATGTATAGAACTTGTCTTATCCAGTTTGCTCATATTTCTTTTTTCGTATCTCAAAATCCAGTACAATTCTTTTTTTGTGTGTGTGTACTGAGATGGACAGGAAGAAAAGAGAAGAAGATAAAGAGGCAAATAAGAGGTATGGTCAAATTTAAAGCAATTTCCAATCATGAACACTTCCTGCGAGAGACAAGTGTTTTGATTAACATCAAGAATATTTCAAGCAGCATTATTTACCAAAGCGTGCAGGGATGACATTGCATAGTAATGAGGTATAATAAAATCATTGATGCAGACGTGGAAAAAGCATTATTATCCTCCTTTCTTTGAAATAGCAATTCCTGTATTATTCTTCATTGATTCATTTTCATGCTCTGAGACCAAACAAAGTAACTCTTTCTCAAAAACCTTTGAAAAAGCTGTAAATGAGAGAAAAAAAAAATTCCAGATAACGACTTAAAACTGGTTTCATTTTGAGCACTGAAATCAGTAAATTAATCTTGAAAAACTATCTTATTGGGAAATTTTTCTTTACTTAGAAATGGAGAAATAAATTTTGTAGTGGCATGTAAAAGACATTAAAAGAGTGAG
The DNA here is from genome assembly GCF_035770615.1 of Melospiza melodia melodia. NCBI lineage: Eukaryota > Metazoa > Chordata > Aves > Passeriformes > Passerellidae > Melospiza > Melospiza melodia. The sequence continues at coordinate 103,995,455 of NC_086194.1, forward strand.
AGCACCACTTAATTTTCATTATTTTCCTCAGGAAAATGACCAGAAAAATATTTTGAGTAGAAACAGAACATACAACCCTCAAAGTTCAGGAATGGATGAGCAGAACTAGCTCTTTTAGCCTCTCTTTTACCCAGAATTAATGGGATATCTGCAGTTGACAGCACTTTCCTCACAATAAGCATATGTTGCAGAGGCATGTGGACATCCTTATGAGAGGACTTCTGTCAGTAACCCCTCCTTTCCCTTTGTCCCTCTCCATTATCAAATACTTACATAAAAATCCAGGAATTGACTAGGCATTGAAAGAACAGAACTGAAATATCAATTTTTTCTCTCCAAGAATGACACAGTCAACAATCTATGTGTGCCTAGCAATGGCCCATTGCAGCTCACAAATGTAGGGCAGTAGCTCGACTTTCCCCTAACCTCTTTTGAAATCTGTATTTTTTGTTTAGTTTGGTTTGGTTTGGTTTGGTTTGGTTTGGTTTGGTTTGGTTTGGTTTGGTTTGGTTTGGTTTGGTTTGGTTTGGTTAGGCTTGGTTTATTGTGGGTTTTTCCAATTCTCCCTACTTTCAAAAATCAAAGGAAATTGTATAAAAATAAAAACTGGAAGAAAAAGGGCTGGAGAATATGTTATACAGTGAGAAGCTTACTTAGTTTAACAAAAAGAAAATTATACCAGATTAAGACTAACTCAGTGACTTCAGCTCAGTAGTAGTTGAATGGCATGTAACAACTAATTTATTTCATATCAAAGAAATCTGGATTGTTTCATGCCAGATTATTTTCTTATACCTGGCATGGTATGAGGATTCTTTGCAGTATGTTTCCTAACATATAAGTATAGCTGAAATTTACCATCTACATATCACTTAGATTTCATTCATCACATACCGTTTTACCCATTAGATCACCTTCCCCTGTTGTAGCATGTGTATGGCAGGTACTCCTAACATTTTAGCCTGTGATCCTCTGCTTGACTGTGCACCTTATAGTCCATTGTATCCATCCATCCATCCATCCATCCATCCATCCATCCATCCATCCATCCATCCATCCATCCATCCATCCAATCCATTATGATCACCAGCATATTTGTGTTCCTGCTGAGTGTGGTCCCAGGGTAGAAATGATGGGGTGATACTTCACTACGGCAAAAATGCTGGTCATTCCTGTCATTAATAATGCAGTGTTGGGACTCCCACTACATAAGACATAAAATTAAACAAATATGTTTATAACACAGAGAAGATGGACAGAATTCTGCCCTTAATGTTACAACATTGTCTCCTGCTTAAAAGACTGTCCAACACCACAGTATTGCTTGCAAAAATACCATCAGCAAGAAAAGATCTGATCAGGTAAGAGACTGAAGGGCTGAGGGAAGGCCAAAAATAAAATTTAACATCCTTATGTAGTCATTATTCTTGTGCTAATAATGGAAATGAATAATAAGCCTCTGGGGAAAACACCTGGAGAAGATGTGTGTTATTCCCAAATTAGACTCCAGGAGGTGTCACTATAGACAGCAAGGTGCTCCCTTCTCACCTAAGTTGTCCTTTTAAGTCCATATGCTCTCTGTATAACATCTTTGTGGAGATGTGACTTTCAGCCACACTCAAGCTAAAGTCCTTCAGAATATCCCCTGGTCAGAGTGAGCTCACTGCATTATTTAGTATGATCATATTTTAACATGCAGAATTAATGAGAAAAAGAAAGAAATCTAATCTTTAATTCAACTAAATTTATTTCAAACAATATTTGAGTTATAATGGTCCTCAGAACTTGAGAATTCAAGTGCCAAAATGTAACTATTATGCCACCACTATGGCAATACTACTAGCTACAATAGGTGAGTTCAGGAGTTTTGGTTTCTATCACAGAGGGATTTTAAGATCAGACTAGCTAGAACCTTTCTGGAATGCTGTAAATGTCTTTGAGCATTTTGCTCTTTCCTGGTTATATGGAGAAACTATTGAGATTATCTTCAAAATCTGCTAGGTGTTAAGTGCTCTGTGATTTCCTCTCAATGTGAAACTTACCTTCTTTTTTGTTTTCATTCACTTCTTCTTTTATCTCAACTCACTTCTTTTTAAAAAATATGTTTCCATTTAGAAAACAATGTATAGTTCAAAAAATTTACTTGCTGTTTTAGAAAGTACCAAATAGGTCTAATAATCTTGCATGACTTGGGTTATAATTCAGGTCTGCACAAGGAGATGGGATGAGCCAAAAGACTCATTGTTTTACCAGAAAATAGGGAAAATGTGGGGAAGAGAAACCAACTCTTGAAGATTATCTGTGCTGGAGCTGTTTAAGCATCCAGGACCATAGGATGGCTGCCATAAGCAGCAGACCAAAGGGAATGAAAGAAACCAGTTGGAATTAGTTGTGCAGTGGGCTGAAGAAGTCCAAATGTCAAAATGCCTTGATACGGCTTTCAGTTCACTCATTCTATTTTTTTATGACATGTACTTTGAAGAAGACCTGGAAGTGTTGAACACTATGAGACACCTTGCTCCAAAGTAATTTTACAACAATGTAAACATCTTTTAAAGTAAATTTCATTAAACAGATAACGTTTACCTACAGAGAATTTTCTTAGAAAAATTTGAATTGAAAGCTTGTTTTCATTTTCAGTTTGCTACTGTAGACTTTCTAAAGTAGATATTTCCTTCATAAGACTTTCCACTTCCCATTGTTTAAATAAAATATGATTGTCTTCTTTATTTTAGAAATAATCCAATTATGGAAACTGTCAGAGTATGGAAATGCAAATTAAAGAGTGGCCAGAAATTTAATTTTGCCTCTCAAGAGCTTAGAAAATTCTTTTGTGGGAAAGGCATGTTTCAAATTAGCTCACTACTAATACTTTTAAAATTACAGGCTTCATCTTGGAGATGCTACTGTTCAGCTTTTAAGCATAAATTCATGCAAATTCTGAGATCACACACTGTAAGTACTTAATTTTCATTCACAACTGTCTTGAATATATAAAAATTGGAAAGCTGAATGTTGCAAATTGTCTTTTCATGGTAAATCCATTATGCACTGTAACGGTGTTTTGAAGTGTGACCTGTTTTAATAAATACGTATCCTCATTGAGTTTACTATGATTTTTTCACTGTAGTAGGACAGAAATATTCCTAAATCCTGTATCTTGGAGACTGATGTGAAAAGGTAGGTTACATATACCAAGTCAATTAATTTGATCTCATTCTGCAGCTACAGACATTTGGTCTTTAAAATATTACATATATGCTTCATCTGAAAAATGCATGCAATATATAATTTCTATGCCTGACTCAGTAAGAGATATCTCTGATAAGAAAAAACCCCACGGGTTATCCTGTTCACATACAATGCAGTAGCTATTACTGCAACAAATAGAAGTAAAATATACCTTTCTCATATCTATGAATGTTGATGTACTTAAAATGATTTCATTACAATAGATTATTAAACTAGGCCCAAAAAGACCATTCAAACTTTGAACTGGTTTGTGCAGGTCAGAAAAGTTTGTCTCAAAATGTCATAATGATGCAGATTTTCAATAAATTTATATGACTTCTTTTAATTTCACTCAAAAAATGCTTACCTTATGCAGAAAAAAAATTAAAACCAAAGAAACAAAAAATCATTTTGAATCTATGAAAATTATTAGAAGGAGGGAGAATTTCTTTTATGTAGTAATTCACTCACTTCAGCTTATGTTATAACATCACAGAATAAGTTAGAATCTGAAAAAGATTTTATTAGACACTCCATGTATTGTCAAATTGACATAAGTGCATTCTTCTTAGGAATTAATATTTTCTTTCATTTTTAGAATACCTCTTTAACGATCTATTCTGCACATGTACTGATTTCTGCCTATTTCTGAAAGGAAAAGCTCATAGGAAAAAAGTGCTCAAAGGCAAAATCATTCTCATGGCTGATGAATAACACTGCACAACATACAGCTGGTATTTTGCATTATTTAGAAGATAGACTGAAATTTTTTTGGAATTAACTTTTTTATGATTAGTGTAATGATAGCCACAACTGGATAAAGATCCAATTTTTTGCTTCTTTAAATTGAGCATGTAAGTTTTCATAAAAGGCCAAGAACCACAAGGTTAGGCCTCATCAAAGTTTTCAAAAAGTCATGCAAATATTAAGATTTGGATTATGACACTATTGATTCAGGATAATTCTCACTGTTTCCTGTATTTTCCACTGAACTTGAAAACTGCAGAAATCAAATTCTGTGGTCTAAAACATGTCACTGAGATCAGTGACATGTTTTAGACTACATAAGATTTTGAGCCATGAAGACCTTACTCTCAAAGATGCCAATTCCAGGCAATGGCAATTAAGGTCCAGAACATTTTCAGGAGTTTGTATCTCAGTTCCTCAAATACTCAAACTCACTAAGTGGCCAAGTTCTCTCCCTTTACTTTCTTTTCCTGCTGTGTCAGCATTACAGCAGTCTCAAAGGCTAACAACTAATTTAAATGGAGAAGAGCTGACCATTCTTAAAACTGCTATTTTATGTCCTGGAAGAGATAGACTAAGAGACAGGCTGGTCATTTTCTTTTCAATAGCAATTGGAATAGACATGCAGAAATTTGTGTGTGTTTGTTGGGAAGGGTGTTAGCTAATTCTTCACTGTTGGAGCTTTTGTGGTTTTGGATTTCCTATTTTATTAAAATTCTGGCAGGAAATAAAAACCACAAAAACCCCACACAGCTGTGCTATTTATCCATTATTCTTGTTATCTTTTTATCTCTTGCTTGTTTGTTAAAATGCAGAGACCACTCATGCCAAGACAGCATTGACCAGAACCTATGGAGGATTTGCAGCTCAGGGTCCATAACAGCACCAGCTATGAAATGGCCATTCTGTCAGGGACAAGCTGGCTGCTGGTCTCAGCTGGAAATTGGTGCTGTTTCATTATTGAGGTCAAGAACAGGATGGTGTTCTAGCAGCAAGTAATGGTAAAATGTCATTGGAAGTAGAATAAAAGACATTCCAATCTTTAACATTCACAGCCTCCATTGCAAAGAGAAGGGGAAAGACTAGAAGAGGCTGGCAATTTCCTCCTAAAGGCCTCATCTGCCTACTCCAGCTGACATCTGGGGCATGTTGATCCCAAAGGACTCAGCTCTTACAAATTGCTATAAAGTGGGTGAAGTTCGTCTCTCACAGTGACCACAGCTCCATGAGCACTTCCATTTGTGTCATATAGTTACCTCCAGTCCAGACCAGTCTTGGATTAGAAATGGGTATCAGTCTGGAAAGGCAGGAGGTTAGTATGGAATATGTGTTTGTTTTCCTAGCTAAAGATTACAAAGGCTTAGGAATCTAGGTTTTCTGGAGTAATAAACAAATTCCAGGACACCAGGAGACAAAGGTCTCCTGTGACCATAAAGACAATATTCCACATACTCTTGTACATGGAAAGAAACCCCAAGAAGACAGAAAAGAGTCTATTTTCTATAAGGGTACTACTTATCTATTAAGAAAATCTTTAAACAGAGATTGGAGAGGGAAAGGCAGTGTGAGTGACAGAAGTTCATAGTTAGGAATTAAAAGAGAAATTTGAATAAGAGTATCAAGATTTCTTGAGTGGGAGGAGATAAGGACTATTCAGAATAAGATCAAAAGACAAGAAACAGGAAATTAGAGGTCAGACTATTTATTTATGTATGCTGATGAACAGCATACAGGGAAAGGGGCTGAAAAACTTATATTAAAAAAATGTAATTTTTTAGAAGGACAAAGGATGACCACGGAACTGTGACTATTGAAATAATGAGGGAGAAAAAGTATTACATAAAAATTAGGTAGACTTCAATTCTGAGAGAGAATTTGTAGTCACTGTCTAATAAGAACAAGGATTAAGAGATAAAACAAAAACTAAAGGAAAAATGCAAGGGTCATAATTTACCCTAGGAAGAGACGCAAGAAGTATCACAAGAGATAAACTTGGTTAAAGTATAAAATTCTTATTGACTCCACTCCAAAGAATGAATTTTAAAGACTGGTGGATGGTAGATATATGAAAAATTAAATTTTAAAAAGCAGCAGGAACATGTAAACACAAGGTAAAATAGCAAAGAAAGAATAAAACAAAAAACCAAAACAAACAAAACAAAACAAAACAAAACAAAAAAACCCCAAACCAACCCAGAAAAAAAAACCCAGAAGACCAAAACCAGAAGAGCAAAAAAGGACGTGAAATGAAGTGCAATTATCAAGCAACTACTTTGGAGATAAAAAGTGCTCGTTCTATTATTGACTTAGTATAATACTTTGAAACAGGTTTTTCCTTTCCTTTCCTGTTAATTTTAAAAGAAAGAGTAAGGTCTGCTCTACTCAAATAGCTTGTAGGTGAATTTGAGCATGAAGGTTCTTCATGCCTTTTTTACCACTAAACAAGCCATCTGTGATCAAGTAACTAATATAATTAAGATTGCTTCTTCCCACCATATTTCTTAAGGAGATGACAAAATGTTTGCAGATATCTAGAACATAAGGCAGAAGTTACATGCAGATGGCATCCAACAAGACAACAGGTTTGGGTTTTTTACTCTACATATAAATTTGTCAATCTAAACTGATTTCCTTCTGCATAGGATGTCAGGCTGGACAGAGGAAAGAAATCACTGAGGCCTTTATCTTGTCTTTAATAGTAGTATTGATATCCTCACATGACCTACCCATAAATTATACAAGAAACATAGTTTTGGTGAAATTCATACAAGGAGGGTATAAAACCAGTAGACTATATAGTGTGGAAGGATATGTTAAGGGGAGTTATGTGAGTTCTCCTATTGCTTATCTCCTCTTCAAATTTTATTAATACCTGAATGCAGCAACGGAAAACGTGCTCATTAAATTGTAAATGGCATGAAGATATGATCTAGGAGAATAATATGGGCAAACAAAGAGTAAAACATCTGAATAGGAACAATAAGCTGTTATAGATGTAGGATAGAAGCCAACTAACTGGAGGAGTACTGCTCAAAAACGGGTCTGAAGGTGTTGTGCAGCATCTCGACCTGGATAGTGTTGTTTAAAAGGCAAACATATTCTCAGGGTGTACGAAGCAGAGCACAGAGCAATCCTGTTTTGCTCATCATTGAGAGCACTTCAGCTGAGGTAGGGAACTCTTTCAGAAAATGGATGTGTACTAATTGGAGATAACTCAGAGGCCACAGTAGGCCACAAAGTAATGAGTTTAAAAGCAGCAAAGATTCAAATCAGCTACTGTGAGGTGTGTGGGAAGAAACACCTCCTGCCATTATCATTCCCAGGATTGCCTGGGAAAGCTGTGCTCAGTGGAGGTCTTTAAGAAGAGACTGGAACAGCATTTGCCAAGGGTGACACTGGCAGAGTTGAATATACCTTGGGCAGCAGAATGAACAAAAGGAGCACCTGAAGTCCTTTTCAGCACTGTGCTTCTATGACTCTCTGTGGTATTCTGCCCTTTTCTCTGAATTTCTTGCTGTGCTGGGTTTGACACTGAAAGTTGGGTGGGCTAGCTCCAGAGGTGATTTATCGGGAAGCTTTGCAAAAGAGTAAATAATTCTGACATCTGCAGTTTTCCATAGGTATGATGCTGGAACTGCTAGTTGCAAAGAGATATGCATGTCTGAGCTGAATTTGCTCCTTGGGACAGAGCTATTCGTGAGATGTTCTCTTCTTATCTGATTTCTGGAACTGAACACAAAACTGTGTTCTCAAATATATATGTTACATAAAGTAATTTCCTAGACACATTCCTCTATACGCTGCAAGCAGAAAAACAGAACATGGTTCAAAACATACCCCTATTAATTTTAACCTAGAATGGATAGCTCGAAATTGTGTGCCCCAAGGGACTATTAACAAAGATGGTATTCAAATTAGATTAAAGCTGTCAGACATGCTGTGAGTTATGTCTGCTCATTTCCCGCAAGATTAAGATTTTTGTTTGTTCCCAGCAATGTATGTCAACATGAATTAATGCAGGTATTTTATTACATATGTGGAAAAAAATCAGAGTCATCATTTATCTGCAAAGGAAAATACACAAGATTGTGTTTTCTGGGTTACTACTCTAGTTATCATGTCACACTATAAAATAATCTCCCTCCCAAAGGTTTATAAGTTAATTAGATCTGATTTTTCTCACTTTTTTCTTTTTGTATTTTTATGAATGGTGTTTACATCTGTGCTAGAGGAGTAAAATGCAAAAGTTATGAGGAAATATTTAAATACCAAGAGTAAACCTATTTCCTACTCAAATTCTGTAGCATTGTGTACTTTTCTAAAATTTTGATCATACTGCTTTTTTCTTTTTCCAAATACCAGATCACAGAATTAATTACAGCAATTATGTAGTATTGTGTGAGAGAAATGTCTATGTTCTTTCTCTAGTGTGTTCTGAGAAACCAGCTATAGAAAAGTGTTTTGAGAGAGTGAGAGTGAGTTGCTTTAGGCAAAGCACAATTCACTTCTGTTAAACAATTTTCCTCCAGACAGAAAAGGACTTTTTATGTTTCTACTTAGATGGATACTTATCTTTTTAGTATAACATCATCTAAAATAGCAGAACAGAAAATTCTTGATGAAGGGTAATTGCAAAAGATTTTTAGGCAGAATCCAAGAACTGAGAAGAGGAATCCAGATTTGAAAATTCAGAAACTGATGAGAAATGTAAATAACTTCTGACACTGGAAAGAAAAGGGAAAATCTGAAAAAAAGAGGAAGTAGGTCAAAAGGACTGCAGCATTTATACCAGGAGAATTAAAATCATAAAGCTTCGCAACATGAAGGTCTTTAACACTTTTCTACACTGAAAAGCTATAATTTTGCAAGCATGATATGAAAGTAAACTGAATATTAGAGCAAGTTTTAAGCATTAAAAAAATGGACCATATATAATATGAAAACACATCAGCTGAAAACTGTAGGAGGGAACAGGTCCATTTAGTTTTGGGCACTTCAGATTGTTTCAGAGATCAATGCCAGGTACAGAGAGAAAATGGCACAGAGCACATAAGTAGGAAACTCTATACTCCCTGTCTTTGCCTAAATCTAATTTAGATCTGAAATGAAAACATAAGCTTTCAATTTATGTCCACTAATAATGTCTTGAACCTTAAATCTCAGAAGCTTCTATAGTAATTCATGCTGGTGTGCAAGGAGAAGAGTGGCCCAGAGCTGTTCCTGTCAAAGATTCCTTAAAGCAAGAAACCACTGGAAGCATTTTTTGGGGCAAAGTGAGATGGTGAGCAAATACCTTTCAGCTGAATTGCAAGTTTTGGAAAAGATCAGTAAATATTTGGTTCATACTTCAGCTTGGGAGGTAATGAATCAATGACAACAATGGGAGGAGGAAGAAAAGGCTGTGGAAGGTGAGCTTAGGTTGTCCTGGCACAAATTCCAGTCCCACATAATGTGGCAGGTGAGCTGGCAGCACCAGTGCTCCCGGTCCTGGAGTGAGCAGATCCATTATGGTATCTGTGCTCTTTGAGGACCCATACAATACTGATTTCTTTTTAGTCTGGTGGTATAAGTGCAGGAGTTTATTTGCAATGAAGTGACAGAGAGATGCATCTGGCTGTGATACCAGTGATGTAAGACTGAGAGCTTTTGGGTGAAACTTCCCAGAGAAACAGTGATTCCAGCAAGGCCTCCCAAGGCAGTACTAAATACAAGTTATAATTCTTATCCCATGAGAAATGGGAATGCTCTCAAGTGAGACCTTGCAGCACTTTCACTGGAGTTTCTCCGATCCAAACTGCTGACTCTGCTGACCCAAGACAACAAAAACTGATTGGAACCACATAAATAGAGGAGCAAGGAAGGACAAAAGGCATCATTAGTAGAGAACTAAATTTAAAAATGTTCTAAACTGTGATTGAAGAACCCAACAGAATAAATAGATGGTTCTTGTTCCCTAATAAATATTGTATTTCCCAAAGAAAAATGTTTCAAGATATGATCCAGGAACCTGGTGTATGAGAAATACTATTTTGCAAGGTTATCCCAAGGGACTTCTGTTTTGTGGATGGATTTCTGTGTGGGATCCTAATTGCTACTATTTGTCACATTTTCAGAATAAAATTTTAAGCAATGCTTTCAGCTTTTCAGTGAACAGTAGGTGAACAGTAATATAAATAACATAGGCTGCTGAGCATTTTCTATTGGAATTTCTTAATTATACTTGTGAGAAATACAAATTTATAAAAAACTCACAACAACCTGTTATCAAAATTGAAATAATACTTCCTCAGTGTTTGGGTGACTGTTAAATTATACTTTCTCAGTGTGCCACATAATCAGTGTTCAGGCTTTCTCTTTTATCCAGTCAGGTCAGGCCTGCTCTACTTGTGATGCAATTCAGGTTTCCTATAAGAGGCTCATGAATGTCAGTGGAAAGAGTCAGGAAAGAGCCAACTTCTACCTGAATTCCAGTGAAGTGATATAGCTCACAATAAAAATTCGAGTGGGAATTATCTTGTAGCAGAGTTCATCTCAATATGTTCAAATAAAATGTTTTAATGGTCAGATATAGAAAGTTTCCATTAGGAAAAAAAAGCTTCAAGATTAAATATTTAACCACTATTATATTGAAATTTTTTAATAATTGAGAATTTTCTTTGGGTTGGCAAGTGATATTTTTGGGAATGAGAAAAGAAGCTGCAATTTCCTTCACAAACCATAGGTTTTGATCATTTCCAAATAAGTGCAATGGAAAAAATATTCAGTATTCTTGAACTAGGCACATTTACAGCATTTTTGGGAAACATAATCCTGAGATATTATAGAAGTTCGCAGTCTACTGATGGAGTGTGTACTAACAACTTGCAAAAGCAAATCATTATGAACTGGCAAAACTTAGTGGAATTCTATTGAACTTTCTTATGCACCTGCCATTTCACATAAATATTTTGAAGAACAATGTTTAATTTGAAATTATTTGGGATGTTGCAGACATTTCTTCACAGAAATCCTTTCTTTCGGATTTCTGTGTCTTCTGGAGGCCAGAGGCCTCCGAAGAGAAGGTAAACAATTATTATCAGCTGCTGTGGAATGCAACAGGGGCACCTATTTTGATTGGTGATTGGTTCATGTTCTATGTTTATAATTAAGGGCCAATCACCAGTGCAAGCCAGGGGACTGAGTCCTTGAACACAACTTTGTTATAGATTCTTTCTATCTATTCTTGGCCTAGCCTAGCTGCTCTGCAAACCTCTCTCTATATTCTATTAGTATAGTCTTAATGTATTATATATGATATCTTAATAAATCAGCCTTCTGATTCAAGAAACAAGATTCACCGTCTCTCTCTCACCAGCCAGCGCCCACTCAGGTGCGGTAATATTTGGGATATGACAGAAGATAGAATATGTTGAACCAGTCATTGTAACTAGGTAAAAATCTTGTAGCTTTTAAATAATTAAAATCTCTTAATTTTTATTATGACACTGTCAGAGGGAAGAAATATTCAAAGTCATTTAGTTTGTCTGTTCTCATTAAAAATGCCCACATCCCTGCTGATAAGTAACAACTATTCTAGAGATAGTAGGAGCTGCTGTGAATTACATTTCTTACAATTAAATTTAATGAGAAATTTATTAATTTTGTTTGCATTAATTCTGTTTGCATTTAATGCGGTTTTCATATCATCATGCGTTCCAAAAAATAGGAAACCTGTTTTTTCTGAGGGCTGCTGGACATGTATTTTTCAGATGGGAAGTATTTGAGACTTGGCAGCCAGATTAGTTTTCCAGTTAGAGTACTTTAGCACAATTGAATATCTGATACCTTAAGAGAAAAATAATGTATTCAGTCACTGTGGAGTTTTAAGTGATTAGCTGAAAATACCCAGCAGAAATGAGGAAACAAAGAACTAGAGTGCTGAAAACTGATTCTCGGGGACTCTGGAGCTCATAGATAGCAAAATACTGTTCTGTGATTGAGGGAAATATTATGAATGCTGAATGCTGGTAAGCTCATGGGAGAGTGTTGTAAGAGCCAGCAGATAGATTATGACTAGAAAAGTATGACTGTACAAAGGTCATTGGACGCAGGAAAAAGCAGCTGCAATGCTCAAGTTTAAGGAATGCTCAAGTTTGAGCATTATGAAAGTGCTCAATAAAGCATCTATAAAGGTGATCTATAAAGGTGGGCAGCTACATGAGGTGGGCCGCAATGAGACACATTGCAAGAGCCCATGTCATGTAGCTTTTGTTGATGGACACTGCAATCTGTGATTGTATTCTTTTTTAAAAACCTGTATCTCCTGCACTTTTTCTATGACTAAAACAGGGCACAGAAGTTCTCCTGCAATATGTGTACCCTTGTTTTTTTCCCAACATATGTTGCTTATGTATCTGGTTGCAAAATAACATGTTGGGTTGACCTTAACCAACTACCAGATGCCCACCTATCCTTCATTCCCCCCACTCCCTCCCACAACAAGACAAAGGGAGAAAATAAGATGAGTAAGGATCAAAATAAAAAGAGGGGGTCTCTTATAGTTTACCATTGGAAGCAAAACAATTTGGGAAAAAAAAATTGCCAATTAAAACAGATTTGAATGGTGAATAATTAGGAAAAACAGCCATTTTCCACCTACCCTTCACTTGTTTCCCAGGCTCAAATCCATTTCTTCATTCCCACTCCTTACTCCCTCTACATTGTGCAGAGGATGGGGAATGAGGCCTGTGGTCAGTCTGTAAAGTACAGTCAGTTCACCTCTGATGCTCTTTCCACCACACAGTTTTTCAGCACTCCAGCACTGTCCCTCCGTGGGCTGCAGCTTCCTTCAGAGCCTGTCACCCTCTCTGGCATGAGATCCTCCAGTTGCTGCCGTGTGGATAGCTGATTTTACCTAGCACTCCGTGGTTTGCAGTGTGGATATCCACTCTGGGATGTTCCTCTCAACTGGCTGCTCCACTGGGGTGTCTCTAGGAGCTGCAAGGAAATCTCTGTTCTAGCACCTGCAGCATCTCCTCCCCAGGAATCCTTCCAGGGTCCATAGGTCCAACTGTTTCTCGCACTTTTGCACTCACCACTGAACAGCATTTTGTCCTTTTTAAATAGGTTTTCCCCAAGGTGCCCCACATATCCCACACATGGCTGAAGGGCTTCAGCTGTGTCTGGCAGTGGGTCCAACAGGAGCTGACAGGAATTAGCCTTCTCCCACATGGAGCAGCTCTGACCTCTCCTCATAGAGACCAGGGCTGCAGCCCGACCCCCATTGCCAATACCTCAACATGCACTCCCAATAGAAGCAGGCAGTAAGTGACAGCTCTGGAGGAGGGTGTGACAAAGGAGAGGAATGAGAAGGCCCATTGGCAACGGGTAAATGTGAGAATATTTTAGCTGGGCTTCAAGGCTCCATTGGAAATGTGGTGCATTCAGGGAGTGAGAATGAGTGGCAAAATGAAGAACTATGGCTGGAAATCTCCGAAGAACCAACTGCCCACATTAAAGGGTTGGTAAATAAAAGAAAATTATAATATCAGAAACAGAAAGAAAGGGAAAATATAGATATTTTTAAAATTCTTATATTCTTGTTATCTTCAAAGTCTTGTTTACTTATTTTTTTGTGTTTCCAGCAGAACTTATAAATGCAGTGTGTTTCATATGCTAATTTGCTGGATTCAGAAAATTAAAACATAGCAACTCTGTTTTGAACACTATTAATCCCAAAGCACAATAGGAATCAGGGATTCCCTTGTATTTTTTTTAATCCCCAGCACATGTTTGTTGTCATAAACTGCTTTGCTGGCTTGTTTGTAATACATCTTGTGTTACATTCTGCACCCTGAGCAATTACTGAAGTAATTTAAATTCTGAGATAAGCTACTTTTCTCCCTTTTTAAGTGTAAGGTTTAAAGGTGACATTAAGTTCTGGGGATTCTGAGAGTTTGAGATCTCAGTGAGTTCTCAGAGTTTACTAAAACTTTCTTCCATAATTTAGACTCCTTTCTTAAAAAAAAAAAAATCATTCCGTTTAAGCATACCAGTCTTTCCCCTAAGTGCTTAATCGAAGGCTCACTGAAGTTAGAGGAAAGAGTTCTGAAGGCTGCATCAAACTTGAAATGGAATGCTGTGCCCTCTATTACTGACAAAAGCTCTGCACACATAGAACTACCCAATGGCATACTCATGGTATTTTTCTTTTGACACAATTTTGCTCTGTATCTTCTATTGCCTGCCTTTCCCTCCACTTTCTGAATTTGTTTTCTTCTCTGTCCCTTCTTTTTTCTTTCTTATGCTGCTTTTGTCAGATTTTGTTATATTGACTCAGTTTTCTGTTACCATATCTCCATGTGGACCGAAAACAGCAAACTGTTCAAAAATAATTTTTACTTCCCAGGGCTTCAGCTGGTTCAGGAACAGGCAATAAGAATTTGCTTAATACCTCCATCTTAAGGACTTACACTTGTGAATAATAATGAAATTATTTAGAATGTATTTAATCACAAGCCAAGATTTATAGACTTGAAGACTTGAATGTCTAACCATAAGCTGCAAATCTCACATTTAATTACTTAAATGATCACTCATTCTCAGAAGTCTTCAGCATTCTACACTTTTAAAATGTGGCAAATTTTTAATGTAATTCTTAGGAACCTAGGTAGATTTAAGAACCCAATGTTAATCACCTGGGTTACATTTAAGAACCCAGTGTTAATTACCTAGGTTTAACATGGAGGGATTTCTACCAAATCTTTTCTTAAAAGAATAATTCCATTTATAGTTTCTAACTTCTTACAGAAGTAATTAGCATGCACAAAAAGAACCTGGAAATTTTTATAAACCAAAGTCTGACTGCAACTTTATTTTGTTTTCTCTTCTTTTTATTAAGTTCTCTATGTAGCACAGAATTTTAAAGCCCTACAAAATGAATATAGAAATATTTTTTTTTCTGCGATCCTTATAAAAACAAAAGGTGAGTTACCAAATTGTTCTGTATTCACAACCATGCAGTAGAAGTTCTCAGATATGGTGTCTTTTCAGCAGCAAAAAATGTACATACTAGTTGTCCTTCTGTTTAAAGTATTTTAATTGCATTATTAATTTTTTTCTTAATATCTTCCTTTAGTATTTCAACAAAATAATGTAAACTGCTATATTTTATAGTAAAAACTATAAAGTATATACCAGAGAGTGCAATTTGATATTTTCATACTCCATACTTGTTTAAACAAGGTGCATATCAGTGTATTTTTCAATGTGTGAAAACAGATTGTGCTGGGGGTTGTGAATCCCACCAAGTAGACAATGACAACAGAAGCTCATAGGTAAAATTACAGAAGAGAGACCTTTTAACAATTGAATTTACTGTGTCACCTTCACCCTTTGGAAGCTGCAAAGATGGAAACTATAGGTTGCAGACACCGTTCTGGCAGATGGGATTTATTGATCTTTATAGGCAAACCAGAGTCAGCACATTCCTGTTCTAAACATCACAGCCTTTCAACCCTGATATTAGAGGGATCTCATGATAAGAGCATTACAAAGGTGGTCTAGTGTTTTATTTGGGTGAAGAGGTGCTTTCAAGAAGGGATGTACAGCAACATGAGGCAAGGAGTAGTCATGCCACCACCTTCTCTGTGGGCTCCCAGGGGCTCTGCGGCCTTCCTCAAAAACTTGTTTTGAGGTTGGCATGGATATGGATGACCAGCCAGCCCCACCAGGAGCAGTGAAAGAGCCTGAGGTAGATATCCAGGGTGGAGCTGGATTGGAATGGGCTGTAAGGTACCCTTCAACTGGGGCTGCTCTAGGCTCACACCATGTGATGGCCGTGTCATGCCAGGGCATCTCCCTCCACAGCCCCAATCCAACAACTTGGAATTCCAGCTAGGCCTCTTCCCAGCCCCCTCTCTATGCCTGTGTCAAGCACTGGTCCCAAACAGATAAACCCTGGTCCCCAGTTTTGGTGGGCTGACCCTGGAAGGCAGCCAAATTCCAAAGCTGCTGGGAAGTTTTCCATAATTTACCCACAGGGGTCAAATATAAAGCTGAGGACTGGGATATAGAAAGACCCTGTAGAAGGCCAGAGATCTTTAAAGCTACTGTCTTCAAATTAGTGTGACTTTTCTTTTTAAAAAAGGTATCTGGCTGCATGTGCAAATACTCCCTCGTTTTCAGTGAAAGAACTATGTTTGTCTGTCACATTCATATTTTCTGGAAAAATCCCTTTGCCCAGAATTTTTCTCCTGGGAAGCTGAGAAGCCTCTGACAAAAAGGAAAACAATAATTATCTGATTTGCTTCTCCGGTGTTTTGCTCCTTTGGAATGTGTTTGGAGATTGTTTACCATCAGGTGGTTGTTTCACTGGTTTCTGCTGTGAATTATTTTGACTTATTGGCCAATCCGGGTCAAGCTATGTTGGGACTCTGGAAGAAGTCACAAGTTTTCATTATTATCTTGTTAGCCTTCTGTAAGTATAATTTCTGTATTCTTTAGTATAGTTTCATATAGCATTCTTTAGTATAATATAGTATCATGAAATAATAAATTAGCCTTCTGAGACTATGGAGTTAAATTCATCCTTCCTTCCTCCATCTGGGCACCCTGCAAATACAATATTTGTCAGATGAAGGCAGAAGCAGCAGAGGAACACTTGTCCTGCCCAACATGAGGTGCTCTCAGTAGGTCTGTATAGGTGCAGTTTAGCAGGACTAGTGCAACTCTTTAGATGAGTACTACTGGAAATGTGCAAACTAC
Organism: Melospiza melodia melodia; assembly: GCF_035770615.1. NCBI lineage: Eukaryota > Metazoa > Chordata > Aves > Passeriformes > Passerellidae > Melospiza > Melospiza melodia. The sequence continues at coordinate 104,012,177 of NC_086194.1, forward strand.
TAGCAGTGTATTTTACTGCAGCTGTGATGAGGGAGGAGACAGAGCCTTCCACTAAAAAAACAGTGATTAGAAAGGACACTCACTAGGTCCAGGCAATCATATTTCTTTAAGTATGTGGCTTTTTTAAAGCAAATCCTCATCTAAATGGACCCATCAATTCTTTTAATACAAGCCACTGAAGAAAGCTAAAGTTATTTGGAAGCAGAAGTCCATCACAATCATTCAAGACAAAGGTTTTTAAAAAATTGTCAAATTTTGCATCAGCTGAACTGCTGAAATGCTGAAAAATTGTCCTCGAAAAATGAGAGATACTTTACTGCAACATGCAAAATCAATCTCCTTTTCACTTCTCCTCACAGGAATTCCAGGTCTGACCTTAGAGAGATCCAGGAGAAAGGACCACAGCAGGTGACTTACTGATCTTCTATAGGATCTGCAAAATGACAGTTCCTTACCTGTGAAAGTTTTGCTTCCTAGTTCAAAGCTAAGCACAACCACAAACAGCTGGTACAAAACACAAAGTCTAAAATATTGACCAGCAATGGAAAAACATCTTTAAGAATGAAATTCAGGATTGTTGGGAGCACTCTTCCACAGCCACCAAACAACAAGCTGAGAGTCTTCTGCGCTTCAATAATTTCCTAAGATCATTTTCTGTTCCTGCATTTATCCACTGAACTTGATTTAAACTTTGCATTCTTTCTGCTCCATAAATTGTACATTTCTGCAGTAAATTCCTTGAAAGCAAATTCAGAGCTACTGCAAAAGTAATGAGCAAGCATGGAATCAATCTGGTGATGGACTCTGCTGTCTTAGGAATTTCAAAATAGTAATAAAAGGGTTATATTAAGGAAAAGAAAATAAAACATTTCTTTGAAAACAACAAAAAAGACCATTCCATTCCACTTTTAAATGCTTATAGTACTGACCACAGAAAGCTCATTAGTTAAGGAAAGCAGTAATCTTCAAGTTTTGATGTTCAAAACTGCATTCTTGTGAATAAGCTATATTCTTGGGGAGCTCAGCTGAGGTCCTTTCCTCTTTCAGAAAAAATGACCTGCTAGATTTCAAAGCTGGAATGGACCACTGTGATTCTCTTTTGTGAAGATCAGTCTGGAAAACTAAATAAAGACTTCCATAGCTATTAACATAAAAATAATCCTTTAACCTAGTGTTTCACATTGAAATTTCACAGGACCTGTGTATCCTTCAGAGATATAGGTGAAATAGTGAGATGTATCAGCAACATACTCATGTATTTTCACTTGATGCAACCCCTTCTTATACTGTAACATGTAAGCAGCGTAACTGTTCTGCAGATTACTATTTCATCAACTATGGTTAAAGCCACATGGGGAAAGATAATAGACTATTCATTTCAACAGAAGTGAATTATGACATGTTTTACACTCAAAAAGGCCTGTGAAGAAATGTCCCTTTGAGTAGGCCAGCAAAGCAGAGAAAAATTTCTCCTTTATGTTTTTTTTAATCAGCTGCAAGATTAAAATTTTTAAATAAGACCCATATTTCAGGTAGATGATGGATAAGTTTCTATTCATAGATGCATAAATCACTATGTGATATTTAGGTTTAAAAATGCACAATATTCAAAGCTATTGTTTTAATCATGTAAGTGATAATTTGTATAGAGGTTATCTGAATGATCAGACACAGAAAAAAAGAAAAATTTAAAAGGCAGCATGGCAGGAGTTGGAGTTTCTGTTCAGTTTAGGATAAGATAAGCAGTGATCAAATGGCCAAATTATGACTTTAGATGATGAAGAAGTTTCCAAGAGAACATTCCAGCAGTAACTCCCATATAAAAATGAACAAAACAAAAGTGTTTAAAGAGGGAAGGGATAGTAAAGTGTCTAGTACATTTAAATTATTTTACTGTGCACACACGAATAAGTAAGCTTTTTTTTTTTGAAGGTGATAATCTTTCTGAAGAACTGCTGACTTCAGAAAACTCTGGGAAAGTCAGCATATCTAAAAAGGCTGTAATAAAATAGGTATGAAAATTGAAAATTTTATCTTAATTTTTCTGTCTCTCAAAGGATATAATACAGAAGTTCTGCAATTATTTTAATTTCTATCCTGCAGATTACATAGAGGCATACTTTAAAATTTGCATACTACTGCAAAATAAGATGGAATAATAGGCAAATGAAAACTGTAGCAAACCACTAACAGTGAATAATAGCTGATTTATTGTATCTAAATGGGAAAAAAAATCTGCATTCCAGCAATGGATTTAGAAGAGCATGTTAATCAGGAATAAATGTAATTGTACTAAATCCAAACAACACAGGATTTCTGTGAATGCAGCTGAGGAGTGTTAATACTTTATAAAAACAAGTAAATAAATATTCACTTTTAAAAAAATTGCTCCCCTCTTCTTATCATTCAGCCTTGCTGAGGCAGTGTTCTCTGTATTGAGGAGAATTACTGATAGGTCTCTTGCCCTAGCACAGCACCTCGGGGTCAGAAGTTGCATGTCCAGATGCTGATGGCTACTTTTAATCAGCATATAAGGATGACGCAGCTGTGCTGATCAGTAAATCCTGCCATTATCCAGTGAAACTGCCTGGTAAAGTTCACCCTTGCTCAAGAGCTGCAAGGGAGTGTGAGGATGCAGCAAATGTATCTACAGTGCATTAACAAACAGATATCATTAATCATGAACAGCAGTGTTGTTAAAAACACCCACCTTCATTTCTTTTCTAACATGAGAAATCATGAGCCCTTGAATCCCATTCTTCTTAATTATGCTGAGATTTATGGAAGAAAGCTATTATACTAGATTTCTCAAAACACTATTATTACTTTTTACACATTATTTTTCACCTGAGTTCTAGTGAGAACAGCAAGATTTCAGCCCAGTTCAGAAAGAGCAAGAATGTCATCATTTTTTCTAGTAGGAGCTCCTTTGTCTCATAATAAAAAGAGAGGTATCAAATTATTACATTTATTAATTTTAGTTAAGATGACAGGTATGATCAGGGGAAGCTTATTATTTTTCTCTTCTCATTAATATTTTATTTTGCACTAGAGAATCAAACAAAGTTTAATGTAAACATAGTTGATTCTTCTTGTTGCCATTTAGTTCCTTCCTTACTGGTCTCAATGGCAAAATTTAGTATTTCTGTACAGTTAGGTATTCAGCAGTGACCCAACAGAAACATCAATACTTTCTGACTCTGAAAAGCAAAAAGACTGCAAAGGTAGAACACAATGCACCTTTCAGGCTTGTTTTGACTTCTCAGCCACAATGATATGAAGGGTATTTATTATCTGTCTTAAGGAAACATATTTTTCTCTGAAGTAAAGTTCCATTGGTAAATGATGTTTGCTGTGGAACTATTCCCTTGTAAAGCTCTGGGACCCAACAAAAAGCCTCAAGTCACTTTGTCGCTTTTCTTTTTGTAAAAGAAGCTTTTAAGTAATGCTAAAGAAAGATAATAGCTATGCTGAAAATAGTTGGAGGCCACTGCTTTGAGGACCCTTTACTGCAGTTAATCTCTCAGATGGCTGCTATCACTCCCACTCTTTCTGAAATATTTCCTAATTGGCTCCGTGAAAGTTCAGCTTCTTGCCCTTCAAAGAGCAGCAGTATGGCTGCTGTCAAAGAAGGAGCCACTTAACTCAGGGTATGATCTTAATAAAAATTCTGCCTTTCCAGAAGTGTTATTGCCTATACCTTTTAATTTCCCTCATGACTTATGTTTTTCCTCCTATGTTAACAAAAAGGACAGAAGAGCTTGGAGACCATGAAAGCCTTTCAAGAAATTCCTGTTTAAAATAGGCAGTCAGGCCCTGCTCTCATGTTCATTGAGGTGATGATTAAGGAAAAGGTGGGTCATTCCTCCCTGGGAATAGCTTCATGAACTCTGCAAGAAGTAGGGAAGAGCTCTGAGCAACTTTGCACCTCAGGCTGTGGTTTCAATACAGCTTCAAGTACCCCCAGGCTCAGCCTGGTTTCACCAGATATTAATTTTTTTTAACTTCAGAAGGGATTATTATGATTGAAGGAAAAACTTAGGTTATTCAACTTCCACAGAACAACTTCACTCAGTTGACCTGGAGTATTCTGTTTTGATTTTTCATGATAGTATAAGGCAAAAAGTGTCTTCTCCAACGTAATTTCTTCCAAAGTATGTGCAAATGTTGATTTTTTTTGTCGTTAAAAAAACTCTAGGGAAGATAAGGAGAAGAAAAAAAATTACTTCCACATGAGTTTTTTTATTTAATTATTGCTTATGTGGCTAATTGAAAGGCTACTTATTATCCAAGGGTGGGAGAAGATTGATTCTACTTCTCAGATGAATATTCCTTCAGAAACTGAAATGCTAAGCCAGATTCTGACTCAGTGAACCTCTTGACAAGAGGTCAGAAGATTTGCCTTGCCTCCAATGACCACATAACTCTTTAAAATAAAAGGCAGAACATTATGCAAGGGATTGAGATCAGCCCAGGGACTCCTGTGCAGGGTAGCCTAACTTTCAATCTTGAGCTGCACATGATTCAGAGGCAGATCAAACAGACCTGCCATGCAGGAAGGGAAGACTGGGCAGCCCATAAAACAATGATTTGGACATGCTTCTGTGAGATGGCTCTTGTGTCAGGCTCAAAGAAGTCTCTTACATCAGTGAAGTATCCAGCTAACTGGGCTATGGGGCAGAAAATTATTGGTGTCTCTGTAATTTGTAACCTGATGTCTTAGTTATTGATACTTCCTGTAAGAAGTGCATGAAAGGTCCCAAAAAGTTTGTTCTGAAGTCTCAAGCTTCAGAGGAGCTGAAGGAGGGTACCAGGGGAGGTTTAGGTCAGACATTAGGAAGAATTTCTTCACAGAAGGGGTGATTGGGCATTGGAATAGGCTGCCCACGAAGGTGATGGAGTCACTATCCCTGAAGGTGTTGAAGAAAAGATTGGACATGGTCCTTAGAGCCATGGTCTAGTTGACAAGGTGGTGTTTGGTCATGGATTGGACTCAATGTTCTCTTTTCCAATCTAAATGATTCTGTGATTCTGTTCTACTCCAAACAGATTTTTTTTTCTGGATACTTTTTTTTGGCAAAAAAATAAAAGAAGTCAGATTTTGTTTATTTGAACTGAGCTCCATTCTTCCCTCCAGCTTATCATTTGGCTGCTGGACAACAGAGATTTTGGCCTGTTCTCAAAAGGAATTACTAAGATGTTGTAGCCTCAGTCCTGAAAGTCCTGCTGTCCTGGAGGCTGAACTCAGAGTGAATTCAAGGCTATAACACTGAGTAAAGACTGACAGTAATTTGACATTTTATGTTGCTGAAAAAATACAAAAAGAACAGGGTTTTTGAGTTGCCCAGTTGGTATCGCTGAGATTAGAGTGAGTAAAATTACTACTTTATGGAATACGTGAAATTAATATGTCTGCACTAACTCTTCTCAAAAGTAACAGATGAAACTTTGGAAAATGTAAAATAAACATAAAAGGAGTGTGGGTTTCTATTTGTTTTCAAATAATAGGCCTACAATTCATACTAATATTTTTTGCATTTTCTTTTTAGAATAATAGAAGATGCTGACTTGGAAAGCATCCATCAGGATCATTGAGTCCAATTCCTGGCCTGCCCAGGACACCCCAAGAATCACATCATGTGCCTGAAAGTATTGTCCATGTTTGTTTACTAAGAAAAAAGACCTGGATACCCTATAAAATTCCTGAAGCTGAAATAAAAAATCTCTCTCAAGGCAGAAATAGAGAAAAAGTAGCTTTTTATATCAAAATTTCTTGCACTAAATTAACTCCAGAAAGATCCTTTTTTAAAAGAAGGTAAAGAACTGAGTAAATGAGACATTTGTATTGGCTGTGTAATGGCTATACATATATTAGGCAAATCCTGACAGAGCAAAAATTTGTCTCTGATTTCTTCCACTTCTTTTATTATTCGTGGTCTTGTTTTGCACCTGTTCAGCACTTGTCCTTACAGATGCATTTAGCTATCATTTAGACACTTGCAGGGGCAAAACGAGAACAGATGCATCACAAGTACAAAATATATGCTAAAAGGACACGTCGTAATGAGAAATCAGAGCTCAATGGGAAGAAAAATAAAACATGGCAGTATATAGAGAATGCAGACCTAAAATTAGCATAGGACAGATACATTGAAAAGACAAAAATTCAGCAGATAAGGGCTCCTGGTTTATTGTCTAAAATATGCCTATCTGCATTCCCAGGGAACAACATCAATCTGTCTTGATTTCTGAATAAATTGAGCTCTCAAGAAAAATCCCTGTAAAAGAAGGCAGCTCTATTTTTATCACTGTGACCTTTGTAGAAGGACTTTAGGGAAGAAGGAAACAAACTCATCTGAATTCCTTCTACCTAAAGTCCAATTCTGCTTTCCTATCTGAAAAAAAAAGTTTTTGCCATTGTTTTCTGCTATCCAGCACTAAGAGTCTTTGAAAATTCACATATCACAACAGGTTTCCTTACAGGTTTTGTCTTGTCTTCTCTACTAGTGGTCTTTAAGTGGTGTTAAAACCTTATGTAAGGATCTGGATTTCAAACTAATTGATTTTCATCAGTAGCTTTAGTTAGTTTTGGACCAAGATCTGAATTTAAAGAAATGACCTTATGAATGCATAGCAAATTCCACAAATCCATAGTTTTTATTAGCTATATTAAATGTATTAATTGTCACAATTAAATTTTTTGCATTATTTTTATTTCCCAGGATGAACAAACCCTGATTTAATTAGGAACTTCACTGGAATTGATAATACCTGGTTTGAAACAGAATGAATATGTATTCAGGGCATATATTCCAGAATGAGAGAGTGGGAGGCATGGATAAAGGATTTTTATACAGTGTTATGTAGGGCAAGTTTTCACATTTTTGAAAGCACTAGGATTGTTAGATAACTGGCAGAACTGATCAGAATTTTTAGCTTTGGTCTTTAAGGGTGTGATACCAGGAGACTAGCAAAAGGCAGATAGAATGCTTATTCTTAAGAAATTAAAACATAATGAATTGTAGATGAATCAGCTTAACTTCACCTTTTGGGAAAATCCCAAATCAGTCAATCTGTTCATAGGAATTTGGAAAATAGTAGAGAAATGGCACAGTGGTCAGAATATAGCTGTGGGTACCAAGTCATGTCAAATCAGTCTATTACCTATGAAATGTTAGCAGGGGCATTCCACAGAGCAGAAAGAGGTTTCAATCGTATACAGGTTGACTGTATTTAGGTTTCTTATACTGTCTCAAGTAATAATTTCCAAAACATACTTACAAAGCATGGCTTTTGGGGTCCTTTTCTGAAGGTGCAAATACACCTAAATAATTATACTGAAGTGTGGGGATCAATGATCCAGAATGGATCCAAAATGGGAGGATATATCAAGTGGGGCTTCATGAAAATCTGTTGTGAGTATGAAGGTTTTGATATTTTTAATAGGAATTACATAATACTGAGAAAGTGTGTTTCATTTCCATGTGGCACAAACTTTATAGACCAGGTCAAAAATTTGAAAGAATCTTGTCAAAACCAGAGAAATTGTCTGGAAATACAGAATAAAATTAAACAATATACACTTCTAAAATACATGGTCAGATAGAAGGAATTGTATGTATTGCAGGACACAAATGATATTCAGGAGCCTCTCTTCAGAAATGTGGTTATTTCCCAAATTTCAGCACAAAGTAACAATATCAGGTGTTAACTGTAAAAAAAACACATTGATTTTTATTGTTGTTTTGCAATGTATTAATGATTGATAATCTTTAAATAAGCAGGAATTTAATCCTGAATACTTGGAAAGTCACACTTCTCCTTTACTCAGCTCTGGTTAAGGCAGGAACTAAACTGACCAGAGGTTAGAAAATGGGTCCTGTGGGAAGAGAGTGAAATAAAAGAGATAGAAAAGAGAGAGAGAAGCAGTGTGATTCAGGTTCATGTGACCCAAGGTCTTGCTTTATATAGCATGTCTGGCTAACTTTGATTCTGTTGTAGAAGGATGTTTGAAAGTAATTCAGTTAAGACTGTGAAAAACAAGAGATGCGGCGATAAAGAAGTGAAGTTGCTGAGATGGTAGTGAAGAACTAGTAATTGCAGGACTCAAAGTGAAACTAATGACATAGAGCTATGAAAAAGGTAGATAATTAGGAGGCAGCAATCCAGGCTGCTCCAAGAAGCAGTGGATGTTAATATTTTCTGTACTGACCGATAACTGCCTAGCTGACACAGATGCAACAGGTGTGGCAAGAATATCAATGCTTAACTTGGTAACTGCCCCTATCAACCTATAAACACTTTTTTCTAGCCTATTCCATGAAGTATATCCTCCTTGCAGAATTCTCCTGGGCATAGTAAGAGGTGCTCAAGAAAAAGCCACCCATTATGTGGAGGCTTATAGCAAGGACACCACAATAACAAAGAGCTGATGCAAAAAAAGAAGGGGCAAATCTTTTCTAAAATAATGAAGCTGCTGGCATGGCTTAAACTCCTTGATTACTAAAGGCTGAGGCAGAAAATCTTAGACAGATATTTAAAAAGGATATCAGGGTTACAGCTGATTTTCTCTTGGAGCAGAGGGGATGTGAGGTTGACTTTACATTTGGAGTTTCAGGAAGCTTCTTAAGCAAACAGAAAGATGGTCAGAGATCTGACTTAATGTGGTGTTGGGAATACTGCATCAGGAGCAATGTCAATGATTGTGCACTTTTCCAAGGCCAATTTGTATCCAAGGATTCTGACAGTTTAATGTTCAGCTCATCTCTAGAGAAGGAGGTGGAGAGTAAGGTCATTACCTGTGACTGGATTGTAACACCCTACTCTGCCTTCACTCACTACTAAGGTTTATTTTGGAGAGAGACAGAACGAACAGAAGAGAAGTACCAGAAAGGAGTCATGATGAGGAGACGAGAAATTTTGTGGGCGATAACTCAATCAGGCTCCCCAGTTACTTTGTGTAGAGCATACGAAACCTTGACTGCTGGTGATCAGGTGTCTCCTGTGCTCAAACTGGCTTGGCTAGGGCTAGCTCAGGTCCACAGTACAGCAGCGTGCAGTAACCGGTTATTGGGTTGTACCAGCATAATTTAGTGAATTCAACGAAACCACATTCTGTGGAAGCTGAAAAGTCTCATTATTTTAAAAATTGTATCAGTAATTATAAAATTGTCTCCTATCAAAAGATCTTGGCAGGGAAAAATAACTGGCAAACACCTCAAGGTATGTATGTGTGTGTGTGTGACTATCAGCCTGCTGTTAGTTCAGAAGAACAGTGCCAGCTAAACATCTGCTTAAAAAATAAAATTCCTGACATCAATTGCTTAATTACATCAGTATTTCTTAATTTTATTTTTTTAAAAAAATGGTAATTAGGTTTCACTCCTACAAGCAGCAGGATAATTGGGTCCCAAAGGTCTGGAATAAGGTTAAACAATTAGATTGTATTTGCAAATGAACCTATCCTGATTGACACTTGAAAGGATAAAAGGATTATTTGAAGTTGTTAGGATTTTAACCCATGATTTTGGGAAGTCCATATATATCAGACTTAGTGCTAACTTAAAGACATTTCTATGGATACCTCCAGACTTTGGACAGAATTTGAGCAAAGTTGTCTGAGTGTAAAAAGAGTGCACTGAGCAATCCCTCTGACTTCTTGAGTCAGTATTAGGATTTATTATTAGTTGGTAAAATATTGATTATTGGATCAATATATTTTGAAATTCAGCTCAACAAAGCACAACATCTATTTATCACAGCAATTTTAGAGACAAGTAAACTGAAACAAAGGTAGATTTATGAAGCCATCAAAGGTCACACAAGTGAGTTAGCAGCAAAACAAGGAATAGGTCTTCTGAAGGCCAGCTTCCAATCCAATATCTTCACAGCTGACTGTAAAATCAGTAGTACAGAGAAACAAAGCAGCCTGATAAGACAGGAAATTGATGGTAAATGATACAAGCCATAATTTTATGGAAGTAATTTTGTTTCTTGTGTGTGGCAAAGTCCAGGATAAATGCAATTCAGAATGATTTCTGGTTCAGCTATGCAGAAGAGTGGTCCCAGACAGTATTCTATGCCATTATATACACTGAGTTTATATAATGTGAAGTGATGCGGCTGGTGAAAACAAAAGCCCATGGATTTTAATCATATCACGACTGTTGACCCAATTCAGCATAGACATTAAATTTAATGGCACTCTTTCTTCACTGCATTAGCTTGATTCAAAATGGTAACTAAAATATTTTTTCCAGTAGATAACATGAGTTACTGTGTTAAAATATGCTCTCTGTAGTTGAAAAATACAGAACAGTAAGCAAGATACGGCAGTGGATAACCTAACACTTGTATATAAACCTGTTACAATTCTGTATTTGCATGGTAGAAGTACAGGACACAGACTATTTTCTTTTCATTAATTTTGATACCCTAGAATTCCTAGAACTGAAGAAGATACCTTGAAACACAACCCTAACTGGACTGGAGGCTGGCCTCAGATATACTAGTAATAAAGGGAGAAAAATTAGAATCTCTTGAAAATATGAATAAGAATTTAATTATTCACAGATATTTATTTAATTTCTTTGTTTCATAACCAGGAAATCTAGAACCTTTTAATTTTTAATTAAGTTCTAACGTAGGAGTCAAAAATTTAAAAAAATTAACCAACTTTCCTGGTAACTGTTGCAGAGTAAATAGCAATAATATGAATACAAGATCTTCACCAAATCAGAGAATATCTCCTGTTTGAATGAACCCCCAATAATCAAATCCGGACCCCTGCCTCCCACAGGACTATCTAAAAGTAAAGGGTGCTGAATTTTAAACAGGATTAGAGGAATTCTTTCATACCTCAGAGAAATTAATTACCCACAACAATGAGGTCAAAATATCATGTGCTCCTACAAAGAATACAGTAGGATTTGTTTCATTATTCATCTGTTCATAGAGCTTTCCCCCAAAAGTCAGCCACCTGAATTGCGTGTTCTTCACATGAATGAGGATAAGAAACTTCCCATGTTGAGTTGAAACAAAAAGTGCTCAACTACAGAGTGGTCAAAACAACTTCTCTGCAACCAAACATCCTCTGCATATAGCCACATAATCCCCTCTACTTTGTTGCACGAGTGTTGTCTGAAAAATAAATCTGCTGTTTGAGGTAGTTCAGTAAGATTTTTTTAAAATGGAGTCTACTAGTCTAAAAGGAGCAGAAAGTATACACAGATTAACTCTTGAAGTAAAACAAACAACATCAGAAAAATTCTTTGGAAAGTTGTTGACCTAGTTATCAGGAGTATTGTTAGGGTTCTTTACTAAACAGGAAGATGGAAAGATATTTAGTGTACATATCACACGGCATGAATAGTGAAAGTAATATATAGATTTAAATATAGTGTCTGCAATGCCTTTCTTTCAAGTTCATGTGAGAAAAAGCCTCATTCTACCAAATTATTCTTGGAGTTACGTATTTTTTTAAGCCATTTCAGATGAAAGTGTTTGCTTGTTCTGTGTCTGGTGAAACTGAGTCAATTCTCACAGACACAGCAGCCAGGATGCAGGATTTCCATGATGCCTTCACAGGGGCAGTGTTGATTGACAAGTCCACATCTCCACTCTCCTGACACTACATATGCACACATGTATGCACACACCAATTATTTGGACTTGGTTCCTAACAAAGGTAGATGAGTCCAAAGCCTTATAGTTATGTTTAAATTTTGAGCACAGTATCCATTCTTTGAATAGACAAATTCAACTGCATAAAATCCTAAAAATAGCCAGGAGCTGGCTGGGATAAAGTAAAACCCTACGTTTTTCCACCTGGTAGTGCTGCTTAACAGGCCTGAGAGCAGCTACGTCAATGGATAAACATTTTATGGGAGCCGTAATTCTTAGTTCTGGCAGGAGCAGTTAGTCTTGCTTGTAGTTAATTAGTCCATCTGAGGAAGGTGTGATAACCTGCTGATCCAAATCAGTGGCCTCAGAGCTTGTTCTAGAGGCTTCAACCATAGTTCCCCGGTACCTGAATTTAATCATATATGGTGTGGTCAACTGCACACTGCACTCCTCCTGGAGGGCTGCTGCAGATATCTATAGGAATTTTCTGTTCAGGCCAGGGAAAAGCTGTGTTCAAACTGCAGGAAGTTCCCCATGACTTATTTCAGGAATTGATAGTCCTGTATCTAAAAGGTGGGTGAACAAGTGTTAAGCAAAAGGGATTTCAAGTGTAACAGGTTTAAATTGGAATGTCTGCCTTCTTGACTCAGGAATATTACTGGGAAAGCTGATGCTCTGCCTTGTGGGTATATGCTTCAGAAGTGTCATGGACTGAAAAATAGGATGGCTGTTGTGTTATTGCATTGCTTCACTGTGGTGGTTACAGCTTATTTTCAGTAGACATTGATCAGTACTTTGTTATTTCCCATTAGCAGCCTCTCTGTGTTGCTTTTCCCTTGAAAAAAGGGAACAAATAGGCACAAATATCATAGTGAGAAATGGGACTGTAAGAGGAGCAAAAACCAGTTATGCTGGTTTTGTTTACTTTCCTTAGTCTCTAGGAATAGGTAAAACTTTCCTAGGCGCCAAATAACTTGACTGCCTAAGTTCTGGGTTCAGTTTGGCTTAAACCCTTGCTTGATATTGACCCTCAGGAAAGCTGATATTCCTAAGAGCCAATTTTGCAGCACTTCAGTGTTGAGATTCAGGCTGTGAATGAGTCATCCAGGATCCTTTCTGTTGCATAGTATCTTCAAACCTTGAGAGGGTTCAAGCACAAATTTGTGAGACAAGCCTGGAAGATATTCCCAAGCCCTACAGATCCTCAGCTGTGAGTTTTCTGTTACTTCCTTTTACTTATGTTCCTATCTCCTTTAAAAAGAAAAAGAAACAAAACAAAAATAAAAAATATCACAGTGGGTAAACTTTTTTGCTTCCAAGGATGAGCTGGTAAGGTGAGGAAACTTCATAAAAAAACAAAGTCTTAAGAGAAAACTGCAAGTTGATGAGCAAAAATTCAAATCCCTCAGATTATATTTATCTCTAAAGAACTACGCCAGGCTTGAAATTACTCCTGTCTTTCCTTGACCTTGGCAGGTTTCCAGGAAAAAAAAGCTACACAATCTGGAGAGCTCTGATGCAGGTTATGTAGGAATAATTCAGGGGCTCTATTTAAGGAACATATTCTGCATCCACTTATTTCTAACAGATGCAAGGATAAAAAGTAAGAATCTTAAAGAGAAAGAATAACAGAGAAAGTATGACAGTTGGGAACGTATTTAAACTTTCAGGAAAAAAAAAAAGCATTGCATGAAATTCCAGCAGGTGATTTTTGGGTTTTTTTTTTTCTTTTTTAGAGAAAACACTGATAAAAGTAAAAGTAAATAGTGATTTATTATTTTCAAAGATGACTTCTTTCTGATTGGGAAATGAGTTCTCTCTCACAGAAGAAGGATTCTAGTCTTGACACATGTATATAAATCAACAGTAATTGTTAACCAGGAAATAGCAGTGCCAGGTTTACACCACCATATATACAACTGGATCTGTTCTATTTTCCTCCTTGTGTAGAACAGCTAAGGAATTTTGATTCTTCTTAATTTTTTTTCCATTAATTAATGTTGGAGAAGGGTAGTTGCAGCCATTACCAGATGAGGACAAGGATAGCATGGACAAAAGTGACTGGAGACCTGACACACAGCAGATTCCAGTACCTGAAGAACACCTACAAGAAGGCTGGAGAGGGACTTTATACAGGCCTGTAGTGACAGACAAGGGCTAATGGCTTTAAACTGAATTAGGGTCAGTTTACATTAGATATTAGGAAGAAATTCTTCACTGTGAGGGTGGTGAGACACTGGAACAGCTTATCCAAAGAAGCTGTGGGTGCACAACCAAGGCCAGCTGGGAGGGGGGTGCTTTGAGTAACCTGGTCAAGTGGAAGATTGGCAGTGGGGTTGGAACTAGATCATCTTTATGTCCCCATCCAACCCAAACAATTCTATGATTCTATGATGTCAACATCCATGAAGAGCCTGAGTATAAAAGACTACTCAGAAAGATTGTGGGCAACCATCTGCCTTCTGATATATGTGTGAAGGCATCCTGAAGTAAGGTGCAACCTGTAGAGATAGAAATCTTTATACCAGTGGAAAAGATAGCCTTGGATTTTCCACCCCAGTTTTCTCCCCTCTTGATTGTATGATTACAATCATGTTTCCATGAAAGCAGCAGTGCCCACAGGAAGCTGTTCAGTCTCCAGACAGCTGCACAAGAGATGCTATAGGGTTCAGATTAGAAGGCAAGAGGAATTTTGCAAATAGGTGTCAAAAGCCACCAAGCAAAGCACCCACATGTGCTTGAGAGCATCTGTGACCCATTCACTGCTCAAGAAGCAAGGGAGGCAACAGAGCCCAGCAGAGCCAGCAAGGAATGTAAAACTTTTAGATGCCAGTTAATGCAGCTGCCTTTATTCTGAGACACAAAGATTTTGTAGCTGAAGGCACAGTAAAACCCATTTAGCAGTATCACTTGTGTCTGCCACCTAATCTGAATCACCACAGCCATCAGTGGCTCTGTGCTGTAACTGGTACTTAATGGGCTGGAAACATTGAGGGAGGATTGGTTTCTTCAAGTTCATGCAGAACACAAAACACACTTTTGTCTTCCTACTGATTCCCACCCTCTGCATTCCTGGAGAGCAAGGGCAAGTCTTACTAAATATATTATCTGTATAGCATATTTATTTTCTGAATATCTTATATGGCAAATACTAATTCAGTCACACATTACCCATTAGGCATGTACTCTGTTTTGGAGACATGCATATTTGAATGTGCACGTGAATGAATGACTAATTTTCAGACCTGAGATACTCAAACAGTGACAGCCTCATGAAGATGCAGTTGTTCACTACACCACTTATACAGTTTTATATAGAGCAGTTATACAGCTTTACACATTTACCTGAGGTTTGTTTTTTTTTTCTCTGTTGCAGCAAAATAAATATATGCCTCAGAGCAATAAGTTCAGAATGTACACAAAGTTTTATTGTACAAATTCTGTTTCTCAAATTCATCGTATATACCATGGTTAAATTTTGAGGCTAAGAAGATTTTGTGCCTGACTGGGTTAAAGTTGGCCTATTAGTGTGATGGATATCATGCTCTAAGGTTAGTGTCTGGAAAGAATTCATGTAAGTGTAGGCAGTGCCCAAGGGTGACAGTTCAAAATTTCTTAGCAAAACAGCAAATTCTTCTTCACAAAGTGTGCTTTTTAGTCTGAGTCACCTTGTCAAGCAGGTGACAGCAGATGAAAATTCACTGGTGCTCAGCTCCTTGTCCTATAAAGTCACTGCCTTTCTTTGCTGTTTCAGAGTTCAGAAAAAAAAGAAAAAGATTCTGTCTTTTTTGTAAACCTCTGCAGTCCTACACGGTCAATAGTAGTAACACCCTGCTCTTTGAACATCATTGAGATTCTGCCATATCTGCTTGTTCTCCAAGGATCCAGGGAGAACACTGGAGGGAAGGAGAGCTGTTATTAACACACACTCGTGGTGAGGGGGAATTAAATATAAATCAGAAGGTATTTAACCATGGTGGGAAAACTGCAAAATTTTAAAAGTGTAGGAACAGAAGAAACCTACTTGGAGAGGTGGAACTATAGCTAACATATTTTATTGACTTTTCAGTTCAAATTTTTCAGTTGAGGAGAATTACACATTTCAGAAAAATGACACATTCCTTTTAATACAAAGTCTTAAGTAACCTTGTGAAAGAGAGTGACTGGTTTTTCACACAGCCAGAACCTGTATGTTCTATAACATCAAGTTCAAACTGAAAAGTAGTTGGACAAGTATTTGCTATATCTGGTCAGAAAGTATTTGACTTCAGCTTTGCCTGCATTTTCTTAACTTGGTCTTCATTTTTTAGACCCCCCAGTTTCAGCAGCAAAACACTTTATTTTTTTTTTAATCAGATATGACATTTTTTGCAGAGGACACAAAAACATGATAATTTAAAGGAAAATATTGTACAGAACTGCAGAGGAAAGGGGTGATTCCATATCTTTCATATATTTTTGAGACAAAAATTCACAGTAACTGAAGATGTTCTTTTTCCAAGGTGCCAGTCTAAGAATGAGATGGTCCTTTGTCAAGGATATTGTCAAGAACAAAATTGTGAACAAATATCTGCTTGTTTATTGAACACAGATATATAATTTTTGGAAATCCATTATGATTTGTAATGGAATATGTGGGATAAATTCCTTCAAAAGTTTCAGAAGGACAACTTTATTCATCTGGATGAAAATTCAATGTTGTATGCCAGAATACTAAGCGATCATTCCATGAAAAGTCAGTAGGAATGGGATATTTCATCTTTTTCATTCCAAGAGATTTTTTTGTGCCTAATAAATCCAAAGCTCATTTCAACTGTGAGAGTTACAAACTTATACTGGAAAGTTAAAGTATTAGAAGGTGGATTTGCCAGATAATCAAAAGCAGTTCTTTATGGTTTACACAAAATCAATAAAAGATACTTTAAAAACCAGTCAGCAGTTTTAGTTTCAGTAACTTGCCTTACATTACTGCATACTTATATATTGACTGCACCATGTAGCCTGAATCATTCAGATGCTTAAATGAGCATTTGCCATGGGCAGTGTGGAGAAGCCATGTCCTGCAGATTACACTGCCATGGTGATCTTTGAAAGCCATGGTAAAACTGAATCAGAAAGATCCCATTCTCATTGCCTCATAGATAAGCTAACCCCACTTCTTTGGCTGAGGCACATGAAAATTTGCCCTCCCTATCTGTTTCCATATTTAAAAAGTATATGTAAAAAAGTAATCACATGTAAAATAAAAATGTATTGTTCTGTAAAAGTCATGTACAAACCTGAATGCCCTGGTTTACAGCTGTAAGCAGAGTATGAAAAAGACTTGGAGAATGAGTCTCTCACTTCTGTAGGAAAATGATAGCCTAAAACTCTTTGTGGGAACTCTCTTCCTTCACAGTAAAACTCTGGGCCCCTGAAGTGTGACCATGCAATAATAAGTAAAAAGCCTATTCAGTTCTCTGCCTTCATGTAATCTCTCAGTTGCACTCTTGCCAGAGATAGTTCAACTGAAATAAACCTATGACAAAAGAACAGTTTTCTTCCACCTTCTCCTTTACAGCACAAGCTTTGGACCCATTCGCAGCATGGAGCACTAGGAGGCAGCAAAAATTCAGTGTAAAGTTAACAGCTACACTCATGTCAAAATAAATGTCCCTGTATCTCCTTGGAGCTGACCTAGGATGAGGAACAGTTAAAGATAGCAGGATTTTTTTGTATATTTGGGGAAGGGGTTTTAGTAGCCTGAATAATTCTTCAATCCATTACAGGTATTACTGAAATCTCTCACTCCAAGGGTTTAGGAAGTAAATATTTATCTCTGTTGTTTCCATTAATTTACTTTGCATTTGACTGAACTTTGAATATTGCCAATTTCACAGCATGTGACTACCCAGTGGTGGGAACAGAGAGCAGAGATAATGGTGATTCCAATTGTCACAGGTCTTTTCCTGGCATGCTCCAGGATGATGAAGTTGCTTTTTGCCCCTTGTGGGCTAGCACATTAAAGAACCATTGGGATTTGCACTGCTGGCTTCTGTAGTTGCATTGCCAGCTCTCCTCAGGCCTCCCCAATGGGAATATCTGCCCCTGTCTCATGTTTCATAATATAGCAACAGCAGGTAACAAAGATAGTAGGAGAAGATGGGCAAAATCCCTGACTTTCCTAATAAGATGCCTAACACCATCACTGTCTCTCTGGCTTTTCTTCTTTGAGATGCTTAATCACCATTTTATTCCAACCCAGCAAAGCATTTTACACACAGACTTAACTCTGGATGCGTGATTCAGAGGAAATTGGACTACTTGTATAAGGACACAGTTGTAGAAAACAGCCTAGAGATATCGTTGTGTCAGACCAAAGGCAGGCTTCTCAAACAGCCAAATCCTATTTCAGATTCTCAAAGCCTTGTAAATGGTCACAATAGGAACTGCTCAAATGTCATTTACCATGAGCAAAATTGCTGCTGTCTCAGAAGAAAACAGGAAACAGGAGATTTACTACATGAATTAAAAGTAGTAACAAATAACATCATATTCTTGGGATACTGCAAGGGCAGTGAAGGAGAATGAGTCACTTCCTATTTGCATCAATTATTGGAAGCAAAGAGACTCGTATTTTTTTTGGGTTTTAGAGTCTACACTGTGATATCCTTCATGTGAAAAATCCAAACCTGCCTACATGCCAAGGTTGAGGTAGATCTTGCTGGAAGTTTTGGAAGGGTTTTGAGTGAAAATACAAAAAACCTTGGCAAGTTCTGTGACATGCTTCTTCTGGAATCACCTGGAGGACTAAATGCTTTCCATTCACAGAATCACAGAATTAACTAGGTTGGAAACGACCTTTGAGATCATCAAATTCAACCTATGACCTAACACCTCCTCATCAACTAAACCATGGCACTTAGTTCCATGCCCAGTCTTTTTTTAAAAACGTCTCAGGACACGACTTCATGTGACTCCACGACTTCCCTGTGCAAACAATTCCAGTGCCTAATCACTCTTTCAGTGAAAAATTTCTTTCTAACATCTAACCTAACCTTCCCCTGGTGCATCTTAAGACTGTGGCCTCTTGTTCTGTCAGTTGCTGCTTGGAGGAAAAGATCAACCTCCACCTGACTACAACCACTTTCAGGAAGAGTCAAGGTCTCCCTGAGCCTCCTTTTCTCCAGGCTAGACACCCCCAGTTCCCTCAGTCGTTCCTCACAGGGTTGGGTTCCAAGCCCTCACCAGCCTTGTTGCCCTCCTTTGGATGTGCTCAAGAGTCTCATTTCCTTCCCAAACTGAGGGGCCAGAACTGGACACAGCACTCAAGGTGTGGCCTCACCAGTGCCGAGTACACAGGAATGATGACCTCCCTGCTCCTGCTGGCCACACTATCCCCAGTACAGGCCAAGATTTCCTTGGCCTTTTTGGCCACCAGGACACACTGCTGGCTCATGTTCAGCTGGCTGTTGACTAGTACTCCCAGGTCCCTTTCTGCCTGGGCACTGTCCAGCCACACTGTCCCCAGCCTATATGTTGTAGGGGGTTATTGTGGCCAAAATGCAGGACATGGCACTTGGATTTATGAAACTTCATCCTATTAGATTCTGCCCATCCATTCAACCATTCCAGGTCTCTCTGCAGAGCCCTCCTACCACCCAACAGATCAACACACCCTCCCAGCCTAGTGTCATCTGCAAATTTACTGCTGGTGGGCTTGTTCCCCTCACCCAGATAGATCATCAGTTAAGATGTTCAACAGGTCTGGTCTGGCCCCATCACAGACCCCTGAGGGTCACCACTGGTGGCTGGCCCCAACTGGATGCAGCACTGTTCACCACCCTCTGGGCCTGGCCATCCTGACAGTTCTTAACCCAGCAAGGAGTGCTCCTGTCCAAGCTGTGGGCTGCCAGCTTTTCCAGGAGTGTGCTGCGGGAGACAGTGTTTGCTTTGCTAAAGTCCAGGTAGGCATCATCAACAGCCTCTCCTGCATCCACTGTATTCCTGGTACAAGCCCCCTGGTCCAAGTCCACCTAACATCCAAATGAAGCTGTATTAACCAAGAAGGAATTAAATTATTTGATTCAAAACCCAGAATACTGAGCACAACGAGATTGAAAAAACAGGCAGTAATAGAGACACAGCTGCTGTCTTTCTCCACAGACATGCAGTGCCTGACCCCAGTGGAGCTGTTAGTGAGAGAGCAGCCGGGCTCAGACACATCACCACATCTTAGAGTGTGGTAAATTGAGGCAGCTCCGTGGAGGTCAGGCACTGCACAGCTGCAAGGTGACACAACACTTTCCTGCCACCTGCATGATTAAGGGAGGCTCACCCTGTGAGTGCTGAAGTCCTAATCTAACACTGCTCTCGGCAGAGGCGCTGGCAAGTGTGGAAGGCATGGACTTTATGGGAAAGGAATACATAACTGCTAATTACTGTCTTACTGACTGTTTCAGGGTGCTATAGCTCTGCAGAAATTTAGGCAAGACAGTCAAACTTGTCAAAGAAGTTTGCTTCATGTGCAATAAGAATGGCTAATATAAAGATTGATTCTGCTGCCCCTTAATCAGGGTTTCTAGTGGTTTTAAAGGGAAAATAAACATACACTTTTGTAAAATTATGTTTGAGTGGTTTGATGGAATTTTGTTTCTTGTTTAGGTGGAACAAAAAAGAAATTAAGGGTAAAAGAGTAATGAGTCGATAAAAGTTTGAGTAAGGTGCTGAAGAGAGCAAATAAAACCGCAGCATTTATCTATTAACAAATTTGATTGTGTCAGGTTTAGGAAAGGAACAAGATATAAAATAAGGCATGAAATAAAATATAAAAAGATATTGCTGAGAAAAAGTTTTTAGACCATTTGCCAATAAGTTTTCCTGTATATGAATCCAATATATTTCTCTCTGATTAGGTAAAAAGTAAAATTATTTTGCTTTTTAGAAATTTAAAAAAACTAACTCTACTTCTCATTTTCTATTTAAATAAATCTTTGATTTTATATAAATGTGGCTGGTCAAAGTTAAGCTAAAGGATACAGCTACAATTTAGCTCAATTGAAAAGTAATGTAAATGTGGAAATAATGAAATTCTATTGGTGCAACTGTATTAAAATTATAATGGATCTCAGTGCACAAGGAAGCACAGATAAGATGAAATCTTGTTCAAGGCCTGCATATACATTTAATTAAAGGCTGAAAAAGTTGATTTTCCTTTTTCACTCAAATAGTCTAGAAGCTTTCCTTTATCAAGGTACTATTAAAATTAGCTAAGAAACTAGCTGTATTCCTTCCCACAGTATTTTCTTTAATGCAATTGCTTCTCTCTTTCATGGACTTATTGTTTTTAAACATGAATGAAAATATTGGGATTCTGAATTTAAAAAAAAAAAAATTCTTCAGAATCATCTTTCACCCACCTACAGGGAGGAGGGGGAGAAAATAAACCGCAGTACATACTTTCTGAGACATGCAGTGTTTCCTGAGAGCTGCAATCCATGACAGCATCCTGTGTGTGCAGAGCACTGAGGCAGAGAGCAGCATTATGCAAAGCCAGTGGCAAGGTGCTGCACCTGGCATCTTTTGGGACTAAGCCATTGAGGCCAAAGCTGCTTCTATGTGGCTTGGCATCTGATTAAACCAAGAGTTTAGACACCCCCAAAAATCCTGCTGATTTTGCCAAACAAAAATTACCCATGGGTAGCATCAGCACCCCTCCAACTGCTCCCCCAGCTGATCCCCATATTTGCTTCTATGATGTCACAGCAACAATTGACAACTCTCAGAAAATAAATCATGGAATTGCTATAAAGACTTGCCAATGGTCAGCTGCCACTCTAAACTAATATACTTCTGAAAGGAGGACTGGGAGAGCTGCAAAATGTATTGAGATGTAGAGAGCTCAACCTTGCAAAGTTTAGAGGGCATTTGATCCCAGCCTACAGATATGTGTGAGGGGAGAAGCCTCTCATTCTTGACAGCTCTTTGGTTTAGCAGATAAGCTGAAAGTTGGATAAAATGAAAAAGAACAAAACTTAAAATGAAAATGTGTGCACATTTTTCACACATTGTAACAGATTTTGAAGTGTGTGACAGATCACTCAGCACTTGAATCCTTTAAATCTAAGTTGCCTGTCTTCCTATGAGATGTGATGTCTTTTAAGTGCATTGCCATTAGGCAGGACTCAGGATTTGTTGAAAAGAATTTTATGCCAAGTGTTCATGAGCTTTTAACCAAGAGATAATAGTGTTTCTCTGCAGCACTAACATCATCTTTCTGCTCTGATGAAATCAACCTCAATTTTCACCATGCTTTTTGCTGGAATAAGATTTTATTTCACAAATACCTAAATGCTTGCAGTTTGTACTCTCAGCCCAGATAGCTAAATGTTGCCTAACGGTATTTGGTGATTGCTTATCTACCAAATTACCAAGTGGTTATGAGGCTGGTGATGCCTCCTAATCATGGCAGAAGCTGATTGACTGGATGTGCTGCCCATTACAACTCATTATTTTTACATGAGGTTCAGCATCTTCCTCTCATTCTCCTAAGATTCATGGCAAAACATTTGTGAGGTTAGTGTGGCTCAGTAGACCTTGTATAAATAGTTTTTAATGGAATAAATTTTATCTCAAAACATTTGAAATTATGATACTATTAAAAATGGAGCACTCCCATTAGGTTTACTGTCTTTCTGATGACTTCATTAGAGAGCCAGCTAAATCTCTGAGATTAAAGCTTCCCATGACTTGGCTTGCTCTTGACTTTTATCTCATAAAATTTCATATCATTTGCTGTCCTGTGAAGTTTTGAAGGAGCTTTTATAGAACAAAATAGCTCTTCAAAGCAAAAGTGAATGCTTGAAATAATAGACTGAAATATGTATTTCTGTAGCTACTAGCTAGTAAAAATGTGGAGGAACATAATTTAAAACTGCAGAGTGTTTGTGAATGGAATCTTTTCTACCAGTAAGACTATAATTACTGGCAATTAGATTAACAAAGCTGTTGACTGATTCCATAAAAGGTTGCATTTCTTTTCTGCCCCTGATAACCAGGTGCATGATGGATAAGGCAGGCATGCACAAAGCACAATACACCGTTAATCTTTGGGTCTTATGGGGTTATTAGTACTGTGTGTGTCAGCAGATCAAACTCACACATCCATCTGCCTATCTGAGCAGATTTCACACTCTAGAGCACTCAAGAGACAGAAAGCTGATGCCAACTGATAGACCATCGAGACATCCTTAAAGTCTGGCATAATTCTCTCACTGCCACTTCAGTTGTGTTACTCTGTAGATTTATTTTTTTCACAGATTTCAGAGGAGTAGAGTTAAAAATTAACAAATCATTAAAACCATGAAGTCTATTCCTTCTATGATAAAAGAAAAAAAATTGTTTATTATTTTGAGGAAAAACAATTCTTAGAGGAAGGTTTTGCAGATTCATAGTGGGAGCCATCACAGATATACAATATAATCAATATTAATTCAATGCCTGGAAATATGGAAGCAATGATTATAGGGTATGCAAACAAAAGGGAGAATTGTATTTCATTACTCATGTTTTTCTATGTGTAAGTCATACAGGTGATTATTACACTTAACAGGGAAATTTACACATTTAAGTTTGATATTTTACAATCTTTCCTGTTCAGCATGCCATGTAAAAAAAAAAAATAAATTTGCTTTCAGATTCAAAATGCTGTTGAGAAAAATACTGAAGTGCACATGATCAATGCAGCATTTGTATGTACTTCAGAAGAGATGGGATATGAATTTAAGGTGCAAGGACACACATGAATGCTTGAGCTAGTCTGTTATAACAGTGTCAGCAGTGCTCCCTGGGCAGGGTGCCATCACATGTAATCATTTTGCTTCC
Organism: Melospiza melodia melodia; assembly: GCF_035770615.1. Classification (NCBI taxonomy): domain Eukaryota; kingdom Metazoa; phylum Chordata; class Aves; order Passeriformes; family Passerellidae; genus Melospiza; species Melospiza melodia. The sequence goes on from NC_086194.1 coordinate 104,035,661, forward strand.
AGTTAAGCAAGCTGGCTTAAGCTGGGCTTGGACTGGTAGCTCACAGTTCTATATATGGTACAGCAGTATTTTTCATGGAAACTGCTACTTGTTGGAAGAGTAGTAGGGAAACAGCATACAAGATTAGACACAAGGAAACCACAATGTCAAGCCTGTTGAATATAAGGTGAAAGAGCTGACCAGAAGAGTAAGTGGAAATCAAAGTTTATTAGCAATGGAATGTTGCTATTCTCCTAATTTTGACTTAAAATCTAAGACATTTTTCATTGAAACTTCATTTTTGTTCTGCTTGAAAACTAGCATCCATTTCATTCTCCTAATGAGAAAATAATTAATTGCATATACTCTGTAAATACCCATTCTGTGTCAGAGATTACAGGCGTATTATCTATCCATACTTTTTTTTTAGGTGGAATTTAATTTTAAGGACAGATTTGTACCTTCTTAGTGTTCTCGGTGGTGTCATGCTGAAATTACTGTCTACAGAGTGTTTATTTCTTACTGGTCCATTTTAATAACATATAATGACTTCAAGTGTTTTTTCTTTCCTTTTAGCAAGTATGAAGAAAGAAAATTATCTGAGGTCTGGTATTTTGTATTTCGATCTTCTGGATTAGATGTTATATAGATGTTTCCTAAGTTCTGCCAATTAGTCTAGCTGAGATTTGACTAATACTAAATAATAGATTAACACTAAAGATTACCACCCTATTTACTCTTCCTTTATTTTTTACTTATTTTTCATATTTACAAGTCAATTTCTATACCATGGACAATATGATTCTGCATTTCTACATCACTATGTTGCATGTGAAAGCAATTTTCTAGGCTTCCTTAAATATTTTGAATTGTGTGGGGAGTAGTCTCTCTCCTGTTATTTCTTTAGGTGAACCTCACTGTACTGAGTGAGGAAATGATCATATTTCCCAGCATCCAGAAAGCCTTTACCTCCTCACAAAAAAATAATACTTTCTTTGCCACTGTTTGAAAGCCCTTTGCAAACATTAAATTCAGACAGCTCTGTGTGAGAGAGATAAGTACTGGACCATAATCAACTCCATTACCTATAAAGCTTTACTGTTCAACTTTACGTAGAATTTCTACAAGCCCTCTTATATTTTCTTTCTGACCCAATGGAGAACTCAAGTCAGATATGATTTTCCTTCCAGCTCCAATCTCATTGCAGTTATTAGCTTTCTATTTTCTTTCTCCTCTCAAAAATTGCTAGTGAAATATATTGTGCATTGAAAACTGCAATTATGGACTGAACAAAATTATATATGAAAATTCCAAATTTGACAAAATTTAAAGAAATATGAAAACTCCAACACTTAGTGTTTCATTTTGACATTTTGAAAGTGAACTTTAAAAACGAGTTTTAGTTTTGAAAATGCAACTACTTTTAAAAAGAAAAGTAAACACTGGAAATTAAATTGAACAGCAGTCTAAAAAATATATATTAGTTTAAATTCTTCTGAGTATCATAGACATGATCCTTTCACATCCAAATGAAGTTAGGCAAGGGAAAAAATACAATACAGCATGTCAAAGTACAGAAAAATAAGCTGTGTCTACTTGGTTAACCTCTGATCACTTTCTTCTTTTGAACAGGACTCACTACTGCAGGGTTCCTGATCATTATCATGGGAATTCATTTGCCTGAGCTCTATGTCTACTCAGCAATAGGATCAGCAAATCAAAAATGTTTCCTCTTATGAGTTTTTTCTCTATCTTTTCTGACAATCAAGGCATATATGAACAGCAGAGTTCCTGGTTCCTCATCATAGTAATCTAATTCTTTCTTCTACTTTCTGAATTGACATTTTAAGAAGAAAGAACTTTCTGCTTTCTCACTCATTTTAGGATCATTAGGCTTATCAAATTCCTTTCACACTCACTTGTGGCACAACCTTCAGAAGTACAGAGAAGTTCCCAGCCTCCTGCTCTGGGTTCCAGTCAGGTGATGAAAGGGCTCTGCTTTCATTTTTATCCTTCCTGAGCCTGAAGTTTAGCCTGTTTATGCATGTTTCTTGTTTCTACTCTCATGTGGTGTTTTCATGCTTTTCCTGTCTTTTTTCATTAATCTGGAGAATACAAAATACATCTTGTTTTCTGGTATATGTATGGAGATTTTACTGTTTTCCTTTATCCATTGCTATTTCTTCATTGCCAAGTTACTTCTGCCATGACTGAAGTAAGTTCTGATAGTTGCAAAGAGAGAAAAAAGTTGTGTTTCTCTTTATTCCAACAAAAATGAGGTGATCTGGAAAAACTGCCAAATATTTTTCCTTTTTTTGCCACATTCTGCCCCTCATGCTTCCAACTCAACAGCATTTCTCCTAAACTTTGGCATCTAAGAGAATTTGGGAGTACCCAATGGAGGTGGCACTGGCCTTTAGTTCTGGCCCCTCAGAACTTCCCATACACAGCCTCTTGCATAGTAAGTTCTCTGGTAGCCTAAATGCATGGCACTATATCTGCAACCAAAAGTTGCCTGCAATCTCCTTATTAAAGGTGAAATAAAATAAAGGCACATGATTAAATTTCGGAAGCCTTTCTGGGCCCCACGCCATGTTCCAGAATGGTTACAGGTCCAAGTCTCTCCTGCTCCCCATATGAATAACTATGGATATGGGGTGAATGACTGTGTTGATGAAGGTCATGTTTCTGGTCATGGGTGGGGATTAAACCCAGTTCTATGGGCAGAATATTGTGAAATTATCAGTTGTCTTCAAAAGCATTGAGTCAGAACTCATTTGAAATCAGTAGACAGATTTCCATCACCCTTAATAGGCTTTGGATGGTTCTGCATTATATACCTTTATTTGTAAATGTTGTATTACACAGGAGATTTCAAACTGTGATTTGTTTAAAACTAGGAGGTTTATTTCTTAAATCTGTTTTTCTCTGTTGAAAGTGCCTGTACTCTCACCCCTGAGAAGAATTGAGTAATTTCATTTTGAGTCCACACATTATTAAGCACAGACTCAGTTTCATAAAACATTAAATAGACTTCCAGATAAAACTGGTTTTGTTTCCCCATGCACCAAGCTACTTGGCTCTCATAACAATAAAAGTCAAAATAAAACATGTGAAGTGTAATGAAACAACTCAGTTTATTTGTAGTGCTAACGTCAAAAGCATTTTATTAATTATCGAAGATTCAGGAACAAATGATGAATGACTTAGGAAGACCTGTTAAGTAGCAGATGTGACTAAAAGATTGACAAACACGAAGACAGTTAAAAAACAATAACATAGCTCATTGGGAAAAGCTGGAATAATGATTCAGACAAACCTATATTCAATCAACAGTATTTTCAGCAAAATGGGATATAAAGTCAATGGGAGAATTGTCTATGCTAGAAATACCCCATAATAATTTGTATGGCCCTAAGCCAACAACTCATTGTTGGAAATAAGACTTCTGATCAACACCTTCTTCACTGTGACAATCTAGCATCTTTCATTTGTGTTTTTTCCCTCTAAAAACCAGTGAGGTTATTGTAACTTGGTTTAACTGAAGCAGGTGAAAACTCAGTTTCTGCAGCTCAGCAGCTGAGGAGACTGTCCCCAAATTTCCAAAGTGCGTAATTCTGTGAATAGACCCCCTGACTTCACTGACATTGTTCATCTGCCAAATATTACGAGAAACACTTCCTTCTTGGCACAAACCTTGCCCATGCATGCACTTCCTGACTCACAGCTAGCCCCCAGCTTACTTTCCAACCTGCTCTGGTGCACTCAAGCAAGAAAAGCTATTATTGAGTCCTAAACATTCAGAGCTTACTTCAAAAACTGAATTTTCTCATAATCTGAGATAAAAATGTGCCTGCTGCCAGATGCTAATTGTATTTAGTAGTGTAGCAAGAAGAGTCAGGCTGCAGTGGCATGGACAAGGAGGGGCATATAAGAAATTTCCTGGGCTGGCATAGTTATTCAGGGATTCTCTGAACAAGGTGCTTTCATTCTTTTTCCCAAATAAAGTTTGTGCTATTTTAACAAGGAACAGTCTGTGACTGGAAAAAAAGAGGATCAAAGTGGGAAATTCAAAGGCAATTCAGTAGGCAAAAGGGTAGCTATCTTGTTCAAGTTATCAAAATCTGAACAAATTTCCAATTTTGCTCTAAAGACCCAATATAAAACTCACAGAAATTCATCATAATCTTTCCACTCACTTATGTAGCTTTGAACGAAGCTTTTCTCACTCCTTTTAAGCCCTTTTTGTACCTTCTTTGCCCACCTTTAATTCAACTGTGATATGACATCCATTACAACTAGCATCAATCCGAAAGTGTAATTGCCCCACTGTGGAAAATTGGTAGAAGAGATCAATTAATGTCTTCATATCTCATATTCTAAATAATGACTTTGTCATAACTAAAATTGTCCTTCTCTTATCATATTGTCATTTTCTCCAGGTTATAACTGGGTGCTACACTTGAAAAGGTCAATTATGGTAAGTTCAAAAAAATATATGGAAGTGAAGATGAAAAACTGACATTTAACCTAAGTGATGATGCTCTGCTTTTTAACTATGAGTTTGATTAATTTAAAACCAATCTGGATCCATTCTTTGCTTCATTGCCTGTGCAGTGAAACTACAAAAATTTGACCCAGGAGAATATAATTCAAGATGGCATAGATGCTTAGTAGATATATATGTCTCATTCTCATAAATTCTCTGAAGTACTGAGCAAATGCAATTAAATTAAAGGAGGTTTTTTTTTTTTCCTTTCTCCCATTTCTTTTTTTTAATAGTTCTTTTGTTACTGTGTGATATTTCTACCCACAAAGAAAAAAACCAAGCCTGTTTCCTGAAGAACATCTCTCTTTGATTTACTGACTCTGCTTTGGCAAGAGTTCGCTTCCATGACAATCTACTGCTGCAAGTGCTGGTAATGAGTAAACTCCTTCAAGTAAAACTGTGACATGTTCTAATTGATCCTGAGCTGGAATGACAGCACTATAACTCTGTTTTATTCACTGATGATCTGTTTAAGACTTTACTCTGACATCATTCACAGAAAGTGATATCCTTCCTAAAGTCAACTGAACGATTTGCACAAAAGGGAATGTTTGAATTGAGAAGATACCTCAGGTTTATGTATATTTTTCTCTCTTATATGCCTTTCTATGGCGTATAGTGATCCACACTTTTTTCATTGTGGATATCTGAAAAATAAATGAGAGATGAGAGTGTTGACTTCTTAGGGTTTGTTTTTTTTGACCTCCCCAGTCCCTCTTCTTCTCAACTATCTGGCCTTACTTAGCTGCCTCACTACACTGCTTGTCACACATCTTCAGAAAAAAGCCCTTCAGCTTCTCCTTATTGTGTTCCTGCATTTTCGTGCAATTCCCAATGTAGTGTTTCTCTTCTAGATGGTACAAATCCTACTGGAACATTTCCTAAAGCATTAATATTTCCTCATTGAGTCAATTTGGGTTTGGGTCTCTCCTCTTTCAGCTGCTGAACACACATGGTCATCAACACCCATTAGGAAAACCTGTGTGATCAGGCTCAGCACATTGCTTCAGCCTGATCTCCTCCCTGTTTGCAGCATTATAAAGGACTCTACACACACCTACCTACCTGCAGCAAAGCTTGTCAGCTTTGAACAGCAGTCTGAACACCAAACCTCAGGTATGTGCTTCTCCACATAATGAATTTGTCACCTGGCAGTTACAAACAAGGACAATATATTCAGCCATGTTCTCATACTAACAAAGCCAAAATATCTTTTTACAGAAAGACAAACTGAGTATTTCATCACAGTTTGAAAGTATATTCTGCATTCATTCACAGATGTATGCAGGTATTTTGTGTCCCACCAACTGTCTTGGTCATTCCCCCATAAGAAAATTACTATATAATAGAAGGATAACAGCGTGACTTCGTTCGGTTCTCTTCTAGGATATTATCTGGATTCCTTTTATTTCTTAGTTTATTTATTCATATCTATGTCTCCTAAATATCTTCTGGATTCCTTTTATTTCTTTATTTATTCATATCTGTATCTCCTAAATATCTTCCAGCAGTGAGCTGCCTACATAATTTTAAGCTTAGTTTCAATTGCAGAACTTTATACATCACTCATAGATGCAGCACTCTTTTAGTGACTGACCTACAGATTCACCTGTGGTAGATTTGTGCATGCAAGTTCAATTTCTCCATCATAAGACAATTATGTAACAATTTTGACCCAAATGGAGTTGTCCCAACTTCTGTGTGCAGTTTATGTCATGATATTCTTTAAAAAAATTGCGGCTTACTCTCTTATCTCAGATAATTCTTTTTCAGTGTCTAATTTTACTCTCTATTTATCTGTGTACTAATGAACTCCAGGATCCCATTCCATACTCTCTTCTGTCTCATAGGAGGACTGCTTAAGTCTATAGTGTCACAGAGTAGCTAGTAGTATTTAGTGACCTCCTGCTCTATTAGATGGAAATTGATTTTCCTCTTCCAGGCAAGTGAAAAATCCATAATGTGCTCCATCAACTTTGTTTGTGCAGCAGCACTGGCAACTGAAGCTACAGGTGAAGACACAGCTCTTCAGGCATCATAAATGACAGTATCTTTTCTCAACATCACAGTAAGCAGACACAGTAAAGTATTTCTCCAGCAGTTTGCAGTAAACCTGGTAAGGACCTGCTGGCTGACATTTGTCTGACAATGTGTGTTGCTGGATTCCCCCAATTACATTTCACAACTGTGAAGTCTCCTCTAAAAAGTTACATTATATGGCCACAAACAATAAATCATAAATAACAAATAATAAAATCTGCTAACAGGCCATTGCCCCTAAACTTAATTGGAGAAATACTATCCAAAGAACAGTGCACAGTGGTGCTTCTGTGGATAGGAAGCCAAAGCTGATACATTCTTATGCTAACAGAATTTACCTACTTCAGACACAGAATTAAATAATAATAATCATTATTTATTATAAGTTTTTGTAAATAATTATTCAATACAATAAGATCAAGTACTGCCACATCTTTGGGAATTTTCAATTTCTATCTGGACAGCAGTGCTTTTTGAACACTTCTTCATTTTAGGGGTGCTGCTCCTGGGTTCAGGATGCATAATTTTACTTCTGTTCTCATCTGTGAGCCTGAAACACTTAAACTAGGATTAAGAATGACCAAAAATATCAGCACTCAAGCATTACTGTAATGCTTCTTTCTTTGACCTTACTTTTGTTTGCAGAAGCTCAAAAACAATTAGTAGCTGTAGAATATGTTCACCCAGATCCAATATAACATCTTTTTATGTGAGGAGAGGGCATGGAGTGGAAACTTGGTCACCATAGCTCACCTTGATGGGTGCCTAGCTGTATGAGCTATTCAGACACCACAGTCTTGGCTGCAGTGTTAGAACCTGCATAGAATACAATCAAGCTGAAAAAGAAGTGGGAAGTAGAGTATACAGACACATTAACACCAAGGGAAATCTTTTTTCAACAGTGCAGAGAACATATTTCCTGGGAACAATGTCCTCTTTGTTTTTATAGCAAGTGGATGGAAATTTCCAGGCAGATATACTCATGGCAAAAGAAATTAAAACAGACATTCACATGATAACGAGGGAGGACAGTCAAAAGATAGCCAGGCTGCAGTCATAAAGCAAGTAGGAGTACTGTTTCAGCATAAGAAATTTCTTATTTTATCATAATTTCCAGTGAAAACAACACTCACCAGGGTATAGAAAAGAGTATAAAGAATTGGTAAATTGAGGTTCCAGTTCATCCAATCAGCTCTTTTGCAATCTAGATAGATGATACAACCCCAGGACAATTAATGGTAGTGTATTTGCATGTAAAATGAGACTATGAATATCCCTCCTCTTTATCTCACAGAACAGTTTTGAAGCATCACATAAGCTGTAACTTTCAGGAAAGATAATAAGAACAAAATGTTATTAACATCCTATCACTAGTTCCATTGTGTTTTCATTTTATCTGTTAATGACCATGGTTTCTAGAAATAAAGATTGTGACATTGTGGAAGTCAGGCTTCTCTTTGAGCAGGGCACAGTATGAAAGGACTGCAAGAATTGTCTTGTTCTGTGCATTATGTCTTTAATGCTCAAGTCCTCTGAAAAGGCAGAGGCCACAGGGGAGCCCTGCAGAGCTGGTAGCTCCTGTGATGGAGATCCAGTTCCATCCTTCTGGAGTGGCACAGAGGCAACTGTGGAAGCATGACTGGAGTGTTAAACACTGGACAAAAGAGAGGAAGGGAGTTGTGGCAGACATGAAATTCACAGACTCCCCTGCTTTTCTGTGCCCCACCTGTCACCTCCAAAGTTACTCTTTAAGAAAGTGTTTGCTCATGAATTTACTTATGGAGATGAGTGTGTATATATGAGATGCAATAGGTATGGACTAATTATGTCTTGCCTCTATTTCAAAGAACATGTCTATAGTTTAAAAAACAATCAAAGTTTTTCCTTTACTATGTGAATTAGCTAAAAGAGGAAAATACTAACAAAGGAAAGATTATTAGGATTTTGAAATGAGTAGAACTTTCAAATTTATTTCTGAAGCAATTACTTGAATTAAAAAACATCATTAATTTTGTATCTGTTAAAATCATCAAGAAAATCCCTCCTGGATAGTACAACAATGATTCATTTAGCCAGGCATTCCACCATGACAGCAGCAAAAAGAGAAGTTCATCAGCAAGGGGAAACATGAGTCTGGATTGTTTTTCAAATCCATTAACCTATTCCTCCCAACTTCCACAGCCTTTTTATTAAGCACATCAGACACTACAAATTCCCTTTAGTATCTGCTCATAAATCTGTTCAGGAGTTTGTTCAGAATCTTTTGCAACCACTCATTCTTCTACCTCTACAAAATCCTGTGGCAGCAGCTCCTAAAGTTCATCAGCTTCTCTGTAAAAAGGTATTTTATTCATCAGTTTTAAAGTGACATCCCACTAGTTTTAACAAGTACCCCTAATTATTACAGCGACCTGAAAAGGTCTCCATGGTGAGAGAAGGATGAGAGTCTTGTTTGATGATCAGAAGGCTGGATTTATTGATATATGATATATAATACATTATAACTATACTAAAAAGAATATGGAGAGAAGTTGCAGAGGCTTGCTAAGCTAAGAATAGAATAGAATAGAAAGAATGAATAACAAAATTCTGTGTCCAGGGACTCTGTCCCCAGCTTGCTCCTGTGATTGGCCCTTAATTATAAACACATGGAACATGAACCAATCACAGGTGCATCCTATTGCATTCACAGCAGCTGATAATCATTGTTTACATTCTCTTCTGGGGCCTCAGCTTCCCAGAAGATGGACAAATCTGAAAGAAAGGATTTCTATGAAAAAATGTCTGCGACACCTAATACTGCATGGTGGGGTGGAAAACCACCCTGCAGTCACCCAATCCACTATATTCATCATCTTGTAAGCCTCAGTCAACCTGCCAATGCACCTTCTCCTCAACAAATTTAATCTCCCAGGCTGTTCAAAACCTTCAAATATGTGGGATGCTTCATCCCTTGATTGTGTTTGCTGCCCCTCTCTGCTTCCAAGTCTGCTATATGTCTTGGGATGTGGAGACCAGGACAGTACTAAATATTCAAGGAACGAGTGCCATGGGTTTTACAGAGGCAAAAGACCTCTGCCTTGTTCTCGAGATGTTTCCTGGCAATGCTCATCATTCTGTAATCTTCTGTTGGCTACACCTGCAAATGGACATGCTCAGTCCAGTGAATAATCCAGGTGATTCCTCAGCCTCTTCCCAGAGTTTAATTTCAGCAGCAAATGTTTTGGGACTTCTTAAGTCCAGTCCAACATAGGCATCTTTTACACCTGAGATCAGAACTAGTGTGTGTGCTGGTGTGGGTTCTCTTCTCCCCACACCTAAACCAGACCTTTCTTTCCTGTTGAGACCAGCTGGAGAAAGTAGTTCTGCTGTCTCTAATCCCTTGCAGGTGGTTTTCTCTTCCTTGCAGTTCACCAATTCCTTGTATTACCGCAGAAGGGGAGAGGATTAAGCCTGCTGTTACTGTTGCCTACTGCTGCATTTGGGAGCTAAAAACTGACCTTTCTTGTCTTTGGCCTTCTTCCCTCTCCATTTACTCCTCTTCAAGTGCAAATCTAGAGTAAGTAGAAAAGAAAATATTGTCTCTTCCAGAGTAGAAGCTGTGGGATAAGTGCTCCCTTCTGTGCTTCTGCCATTTGGTCAAGAGTCACGTCTGTTACAGTTTGCGTCTCACGTTTGCTAGACACGTCCCAAACATTCTACTTACCTGAAGTGTATCTTCTCTTTCATTTCCTCTTGGGAGAATGATGTTTTCTCAGTGAAATGCTATAAAGGTGGTGCTTTAAAGGTCCTTCCTACCCATTTACAGCTACCTATATTTTTGTTTTTAATCAGGTCAAACAATTTACTTCCATCCTGCAGGAAGGTAATTGAGGCTTTTGCTTTTTAGGTTTTCTTTTAGAGTTTGCCCCAGGGCTAGTAATAAAACAGTAAATAGTGTATTACAGCTCTTACAAGGTTAAGATGCTTATTCTAGTTTGAAATGTCAATGTTTTGCTATTTCCAGCAGCACAGTGCAAATCCACAATGATGCCTTTTTAAGGTACTAATGTAAAATGTTAAAGGTTTTGTAGACTGGACAGTTCTTGGCACAGTCCCTCATACAAATCAGATCTGCTAATAGGAACAATGGGCTAAGACCTCACATTAAACAGACTTTATGAATTTATAGGATACATCAACTCAACTGCTTCGTTGAGAGAAAAATACCCACTGTCCTTCCTCATCCACTTACTACTGCTCTCATTTCAATTTTCTCATCCCTTCATTACCCTCACAAACAATAGTTTTAATGTAAACCTCATGACTTTGAAGAAAATCATGCTTGCTAATGAAAAAAAAATAAAATTCATGGTTTTGTAATGATCTGATGTTGAAGTCAGAACAGCTACTCTTATCACATGAGCTAAAAGCCTTCCCGCAATGCCAGTTGCAGCCATGCTTTAGGTAAATCCTGACTGTTCTATGAAAATAAAAGAACCATAAAACAAACCTAACCAAAACAAAAAAACCAGCATCAATTGCAGAAACCAGCCAGACTATTACAGAAATTTGCCATGCTGAAATACTTTTAAAAATGGTTGTTGATAAATTGATCAGGTTATTGAGTTAAAACACAGTGATTCACCATCTACAGGCATCCAAAACTTCTGGCTGTTGCTCTCTACTTTTAGAACTTTTCTTGACTGCAGCACAATTTCATAAGTCCTGAACTTGTGTAAAGCTGCACAATTAGGCAACATATTAGAACAATTTTTGAAGAGGAAATTTTGTACCATTTTGAAACATGGTCTGCACAGAAATGAGCAGAACCACAGCTTGGCCTGTCATCCAGGATGTGTCACTGTGCCCCAGTTTCAGAAGCTAGGTGGCCAGCCTTTCCAATCACTTTCCAATCATGTGCATGTCAAAACCCTGCTGCTCTCACATGCAATAGCCACTCAGCTCTTTTTCAACACCTTTTTCAAGGTGCTGACTCTTGTTCTTCTTTTCGAAGAGAGGGAAAAATATCCTTTTTTTGTGAGAAATTTACATTGCTCAGCAAACCACTAAATCAACAGCTATTTCCAGGGATGAGGGCGCATCCATACACTGATATATAGATATACATTGATATTTAGATATGTATACATTCATATAGAGATGCTGAATTCCAAAAGGAGGAGTGTTCAGGTCTAAGTGTAATGATGTATTTTAGGAGAAAAATGAATAGACAGGCAGAGCATCAGAAAGAACAAGAACAAGTGCATGGGTCTCTGAGATGCTTGTGACCTGTTTTTCTGTAAGGCAGAATACATTAGATAATAGGGAGCATGACCCGAAACAACAGACTTAAGTCCTGTGCATGGCAAAATCAGTCTAAGCCTGGAACAAGGAACACGGCTTCACAGCTCCAAGGTTTTTTGAAAGCACCTTAAATCTGAAATTCACAGCTTGAACCTGTTTCTATAAGTTGAGCTAGATGGAAAAATCAACCACTTCCTTCTTCCTTCCTGCTGTTCAAAAGAATTCCAACTTGTTAGTCTCTTTTTAATAAAAATATCTTTGCAGAAGACTTCAAGTCTTTTGTTAAAACCCAATATTTGGAAATGTTGTCCATGAACACAAAAGTAATTTTGAAACAGTTTTATTCAGGCAGAAATATGCTATTTTTCTGATGTCCAATTTCTAGTTAGTAGTTAAACACCTATTCTCTTGTTTTAAGACAAAGTTAGCTTAATTTAATGATACATTCTTCAAAAAACATTTCTCTCAAAAACTAGCATTCACTGTTTCTTTCCATTAAAGTTCCAGATGTGTTAACATTTATATATTAAGTCAATGTGATATTAAGTGACATTACTACTTTTTAGCTATGATCTCTGTTAAGCACATTTTTTATAAAGTATTGCACCTGTGTATAAGAGCTACTTGAATTAAAAATAAGGTGAGCAGTAGGTTACTAAGAATTAAGAACCTAGGAGTAATAAACCTGCTTGCACCCCAGTTTCAAAACAACATTATTATATTTATAAGAAGCAGATTACCACCTTGAAAGGCAATCCAACATTTTTTATGAAAACAAATAATGATGAATTAAGAACTTGCACATATAGTATGAGGTCCTGAAAATGTTGGGTTTTATTTTCCTTATTTTTCCCCATTTCCCTGAGTACTCTGAATATTTTTATTCCTGTAGAACAAGAGACTAAGAGAAAGTTTAGGAAAAAGAAGTTAATAATTTTCTTCAATTTAAAATCCACTCAGATTTTCTTTTTTACAGAAGGAAAAATAAATACTGAATGTGACATAATATTATTTCTTCACTATTTCTTTTCTTTTTACATTTTTGGTGGAAGAGAGTGGCAGAATAATTTTGCTAATAGAAGATGACAGCAGTTTAAAATATGAGATGGAGTAGAAATATTTTTATTATTTCTTAAAGAAAACAGATTTTCAACATGATTTTTTTGTGCTAACTAGAATATCCATGTAAAAATATTTTCTCAAGTGATTTTTATCACTTTTGATTGTCTACAATGTTGCTCAGGATATGTTGATTGCAATGTCTTTATGCTAGCTGGAGACGAGGAGAGACACTTAGTTCTCTTTGTCAGCTATATGGAAACTCCACAGTCTAAAATGTGACTGTCCAGTGTGCAGGTGTCACAGAGCATTTGAGCAGCAAGAGTCTGACTTCTGCCCCTGTCCATAGCTTTGCTCTCTGGTCAGATTTATTTGGCTTACCTAATTTATGAGATAACTGAGCACTGAGATACCTGGCATTCAAACAGTTCTGGGCTGGTCTTTCAATTACTTTTTTTATTTAGCTTTAAGTTCATGGGTATTTCAACAAGTAACTTTATAATCCCTTAAAAAAACTGCTACTGCCAAAATGGAGAGTTATGCACTCAGTTAGAGGCAATGAATTTTGCATGCTAGAATAAAATTGAGAAGGGCTTTGTTTCCATAGGAGAAAAGGTTCAGTTTTTAATGAGGGCTTAGGATATGTTTTGCAGTGTTGGTGAACTATCTTTGCTGCCCAGATATCAGAAAGGGCGCTATATGATTGTCTCAGGCAGACAATAGTTTTATTTCATATCAGCAAATGGCTTTAAATGCAGAAGGCTAGTAGAAATGCATTTATTCCATAATATGTAAAGCAAATGAGGTGGTCTGATAGAAAGTGTTCTGTTTTGTAAAGCAAGAATACATATATTTTCCAGAGCTGCACAAGATTTCACTGTGCTATTTCCATTCAAGCCAAAGGGTCTTCTGCATGCCTAATTCCCAGAAAGCTCACAGAAAAATTATTCTAGGGACAGATTATCCAGTAGGCCTTAACAGCACTAATAAAAACAGTCATTAAAATCTATACTCATAATTTGCCACCCATTTTTCATTTACCACAGGACTTTGGACTATCTCTCACTGCTTCTGTCAGAAAGAATTATCCCTGGCCACAGCAAGAAGCTTTAGCACAATGTATTTCTTCTCTCCTACAATGTGAGCTTGTTAATCTCATCACTGCTGTATGTAAGGTTTATATGACATTTTTACTGTTTTTATTCAAAAACGCTGCTCCATATTGTCATTTTATTTGTTTTAAATTGATTACCCTTGTAAGGCCTCTTTCTATGAGCACTGAAGACCTCTTGTTCCACAGGTGGGTATGGTAATTTCAAAAATAAAGACTCAAAGATCCTTTGAAGTTGAGGAAAAGAGCAACTCTTTCTTACATTAACTCTAAGCAAGGACAAAGGCATCAACAAGCACCTGCTTGCAAGGTAGCCTTTTGTAGACTCTGTAGCTTTCTCTAACACCTTATTTTATTGAACAAGTCACTGTTAGATAAAAATACTGAGGAAATCTTAAGATATCGGGGAAATAATTGGCTGAAATTTCTGTTTTCTTGTCTGTCTTAGTAAAGACAGGATATTTGCTGAAATTAAGGTTCTTGCCCTACTACAGGTAATCACCCACCCATGGTAAAAGGAAAGCTTCATTTTCCAATGTGATTTCTTTTTTAATATTTTTGGTTCTGTGTTATTCAGGGTGTGTATCTAAGAAGAAAAATTTCCAGGATGTTTTAGGTCTTTTTTTTTTTGAGAGATAAAAGCCATGGAAGGTTAGGGGGCAGCTTACTAATCTTCTTAATGAGCAGCACAGCCTGTCTTCAGTGCTGTTTACAAGTTTCTTGTGGACTGTTACTTTCCTTGAATCCAACTTTGGTGCTGTTTCCCATAAGGATGGATTTTTGGTTTTTGAGGATTTTTTTTAATTAATAATATAACTGTGCTTCACCCTTTGCATATCTGCATATATGTAAATATACACAATAGAAGTTTTGTATTAGCAGTATAATTTAGTATGCATATCATTGTAGCAAGGTGTTACAGTTTACAGGCTGGTGTGTGTAACTACTGAGGCATGGTTTCTCCTTCAAATGTTGTCTGCCAAAATTGCCTAAACAATCCTGACTCACCCCCTTTAGGGCACTTTTCACCTTAGCAGCAAAAGGATGAGAGCTGTGGTGACTGCAGAGCTGCTGTGCAAAGATTGCTGTAGGACAGAGACCTCTCCTGTTCTGGCCACTGAAGAAATGAGAGCAAACACAAAAGTCTGTGCCTTGTCAGTCTGCAGCATTGTGTGAAATTGTTCATTTGCAGCACTGAAGGGTTCTCTGAAATGCCTACCTTTCATGTAGCAGAGACAAATGGAGAAATAATAGAGGATAAAGAAAAACAAGTATGTCCTTGATCTTGTTTTTACTACTATCAGAAGATTCTTCTACTAGCTTCTAACACAACAGCAAAAAAGGACTGCAGAAATTTAAGGGAGAGGAGTTTATTTGTTGACATAAACACAGTAGGAAAAACAATAAAATCTTAAAAGCTTGAAGTGAACTGAAGAATTCTTGATTTTATTTAAAACTTTTTTTAACATGTTTTTCCTGCTTCATTGTCCTTTCTTTGTAGAGTCATGGATAAAGCAGGAGTGGTGAGGTTGCACTGAATGTGTCAAAACTGAAGGGAGTTCAAAGAAATTTCAGTCCTTTGCAGGCATGACTTTAATGAGTGTGATGCCTTGACTCATGCCTATCTCATGATTGCATCTTCTGTCTAAAGTAGGGTCTAATTTATTCTGTGTAAGATAGGCTCTTCCTGTATAGTTCAGAATATGTAGTCCCTGCTCCAAGTTACTGTACTCTGCACTGACGAAAATTTAAATGTCTCCCATTAAATAGATGATGCCTTCAGCAGTTCTCCTAGGAGCAAGGCATACAAGCACCAAGACAGGAGTAGGGTGACAGGGAGCACATGGTAGGAAGACATTTCACTGGTCCTAGAAAACAGCATTGTGTTAAAATACCAGTCAAGCTTTTAGATTGCCCCATGTAAATCTCACTTCTGAGACCATCAAGACCTCTAATCTCAGCCTTGTGTACTTAAATGGTCTCAATGGGAAGTTATTGGCAAATCTAGGATGAAAAACCTACTTCTTGTATGAGTTTAATTGTTACTCATGTGATCCCATGAAGAAAGGTACGTTCATAGTAGTTAAGTCTCTCAACAAAATTACATGTCCTTTTTTTTCTGCAAACTCTAAAATGAAACAAATTATGGTATCTGTCTCTAATATGTGACAGCTAATAAAACTGATTATCTTAGTGAAAAATTATAGTTGGGGATTAATTGTTCACAGAAATGTTAATGAAGATTGAATTTAGTACTAATCCAATTCTATGAGGTTTGGAAAGCTGTTAATCTGAACTCAGAAGCCAAAAGAAAGATTTTGTTGGGTTGCTGGTTTCGGGTTGTTTTACCTACCACAAACCCCACAAAGTCTGTAGAACATCTTTTATCACTGAAAATCCAGCTCCCACTAAGTCTCAAGGCCAGGCTGGACAGAGCTCTGAGCAACCTATCCTAATGAAAGGTGTCCCTGCCCACATCAAGGAGATGGGAACTAGATGATCTTTAAGCTCCCTTCAACCCAGGCCATTCAATGACGGTGTGATTCTATGAAGCCTGAGCTGTACCTACAGGTTATTTGTTCCAAGTTTTTTTGCTTTTTTTTATTAGAATTTTTTATACCCTCTTATGTCATTATACTAATAACTAGTAATTTTCTAGTATAACAGGTTCAGGTTCCTTGATGCTAATTGGACATCATGCAAAATTTTGTCAGAGAAGGAGATAATTAGGACGCATCATTAGCTTCTGTGATGCCTATATTCATTAGACTGTATTTCCCTCCTTCTTTACAAATTATGGCCTTATTTATGGTTTCTCCTTGGGCTTTTCTCTGTGATGTTCTCAACACATCCCACTGATTACAAAATGGTTTGAATTTTTGTTGACTTTTCAATATCTTGAAAGCACTTGGAATCTCATGGGATACAGGCTCCAGAGAGAAGCATAAAAACAGACTTACCTTGTTGAACTAGCTAAAGCACAGTTGCCTGAAAGCATCATGCAGTGGATCAGTAAGCATTTAGCTCAAATTTTCTCTACAAACATTGCCACGCAATCCAGATACGATACATGCTGATCTTTGTGCCTCAAGCAGTCCAACTTGCAATTCCACAGTAGATTTTAGAATGTTACTTCTATTCAGAGGAAAAAAGGCAACAACAGGAAATGCAGAAACCAAATGGATTTGTATTTTTAGAATGAAGCCTTATTCTGTGAAATCAAAAGTGTCAACTTCATGGGATTTATAATCTACTTTTTTAACAGTTTCTGGGATTTAGGTTCCTCATGAACAAGTCCAAGAAATCTTCAACTTTCCAAGGAGTAATTCAGCATTCTTCTGGTAGTAGATTTTTTATTTTTCTTCTTGTAAGATTTGTGGAAAGGCATTTCTTTAATGCTGGAGTTATATAGGACTGTCCTTTCCCTAAGTAACATAAATCCTGTCTTGACTCAGTTTCCCTTTGTACTTTGATTCTTTTAATTGTCCTTAGGCAAATAAACCTAAATAGTATAATAGATCAATATTTCTGGGGAAAAAGACTGAACTTGACTGAATATTGACTTCCACACCTGACTGTACTACTTTGCTGTAAATAACTCCCTTTTTATGATGGTAAAGTAGAATATGCAAGTTTAATCCTCTCATTAAGAGGCAAACTTGAAATCATGTTTCAAGGATTAATGTAATAAACATCTTTGAAAATTACTATAATAAATAAAACTATTATAAGATGTATAGTTATGAATATTTATGCTGCAAGCATGTGTTCAAGAAAAGCAGTGAGAAGAAAGTTTTTTGGGGTGGATTGACGTTATTTTGCATGGGAATAGCATCTCAAGAAGAGCAAACATCTTTTACTTCTACCTGGCATCACTTAGTGACTATCATTGTTCAGTCAGGGCATTTGTGGCGCAAAAAGGAGATGACTGAAGGAGGGAAGAGCTGCAGAAAGATTGCTGCAAAGAAGTGAAGATCAGCCTCTCTTTTATAAGTTGTAGATCACACAAGGAAAAATGGACTTTGACCACACCAAGACATGCAGGTGAGCCACTGGCTAGGTGGCATCCTCTGAAATGTGGGCAATGAAGTCCAAGGAACTACTTCTATGGGAGATTGTAGATCTTCTGCCACTCAAGTTCTCTAGCAGCAGTTTATGCAGAAGCTTGCCAAAAGTGATGTTGTTCTAGAATGGACTTGCTGAACAATTGAGATTCCTTGGGCCTAGTTTTTATGTCTTCCCTTTTCTTTGTGCTTCTTCCAGCTGATAAATACTGAAGGTTACAACCTTACCTCTACCTTACAGCGGAAACCAACTTGCAGAAATTGTAGGGAAATCTGGGGTTTCCCTTTCAGTATTTGGAGAGGGAGGAAAAAAAGAAAAAGAAATCCTGGTGTCTTTATTTACTTTCCAGAAACTTTGAATATTATAAACAAGTCATAAATTGAAAATTTGGGGAGTATTTATTGCTTTTTCCCTACAAAACAAAGACTGAATTTATTCCCCCAGTTGGATAGAAAACAAAAGTGGCAGAAGGCTTTAGTGGTGCAAATGGATTTGGCAGGAAGGAAGGATGGGTCTTTCACAATGTGCAATAATATTTGTGGAACTTAGAAGGAGATTGGCAATATGGAGGTGGGGAACAAAGAAGCAAATATAAATAGGCCCAGATACTCATCAAAGACAACATGATTGTCCACCTGACAGAGAGGGCTGGAAATGGCACTTTCTTGGAAACTAATGATGATGAAATGAGAAGATAAGTTTTGCTTTTTTAGCTTTTTTTTCTAGACTTCTCCCACTCTTCATAATAACTGCAGCTTCTCTGCCTAAATCAGACTCCAGAAAGTTTTCCTGAGCCATAATTGCTCAGTTGGATTTGCAATATCCCTCTGTCTCCAGACTTTTAACAACTCTCAGGGAATAATAACTTGGCCAAGAAAAATGGGGAAACCTTGCAAGACAACAAGTACCTACAAATCATATTCATACAGGTAAATCATGTCTATTCTGTCATAAGAATAAGATTTGCAATATCCTTCTGTCCTCAACATTTGCATATTACGAAAATAAAAAACAAAACAAAATAGATGAATTTTGGTGATGGAAGTAATGTGGGAGAAGGACTATGAGAGGAACACAAGGATGAGTGTTGTCATATTTGATTTATGATTGCAGCAAAAAGGAATAAAAAGACCCAAGGGGTAGGAGGAGAGTGGGAGTCTAGACAAAAGGAATGGAGGTCAGAGAATAAAGAGCCTGCAGAAAAGTAGAGTTCATAAATTCATTTTTTGTCTGCTCTTTACTTAGATGTATTCAAGGTCTCAGCAACCAGATCTGCTCTGATTGGTGGTGTTGGACAACATGAGCTCTGAAGATCCCTTCCAGCATAAATAATGTTGTTATTATAATATAGCAACTGCAAAAGGTATTATTTCTATGTTATGAACATACTGCTTCTCTCTTCTCAGTTCCTGGTAGTAATAAACAATCCCATAATGTTTACCTAACAACTCTTCTCTTTCTTTTCAGGTTCAGACAGCCCTTTAGGATGTGCTTTCAATTCCACTGAAACCTGCCTAGTATGATTTTGTCCAGAGAAGAGCAAAATTAGCCAGAACCCAACTTAACCTGGTCTAGTGATGTGATCTGATCTGATCCTATCGTGCAGCACCAGGACAAATGCAGACCCTATTTCCATGTCACTAATGTTTGATTCATATTCTTGCACAGTTGCACAAGTTTTGTGCTGCGGGGAGGTTGGAGGGAGTTCATTTTGTTTCACCCTCACAGTGAATTCCAGCAATGTGGAACATCCTAGTTTCTGGAAGTGTGTTTAAATTCTCCCCTAAATCCTTCTAAAAGTAAAGATTATGAAACTGCAACTTGGGACCATTATGGCAGACACTTTAAATTAATGTAACTGGCCATGTTCTTAGCTCTTTCATATGAGCAGACTACAAAAATTGTCTTCAAAGGGGTGTAAGCACTTGTCAAGGGCACCCTGTGCTTGAAAAATATTTCCTTTGTCAGTGTGAGCAAAGCTGATGGCGTGAAGGATTGAAAACACATAGATCACAAAAAACCCTTAGCTAGGGGCCCAGCTATTACCCTGAGAGGCATAGTGTAAAGCTGCAGGTGCAATAAAATGCTGATACAAAGCTCCCATTTAGGGCAAGTGGCATTTGGTCACTAGGGAAGTACTTGTCCCTGCAGTGCATTTCTTTTTCTGAAGTGGTCGAATTTTTATCACTTTCTCTTTCATCCTGGAAAAGGGGGATAATGCTTCATGAAGGAGATAATGAAGGGAGCTCATCTAGGGAGCCATCAGAGAAACAAACTTCTAGAAGCTGTATTAAAAAAAATGTTCCATCTCTGCTTGCCTCTTATATGTGTGAATCACAGTTTTACCACCTCCTTTGAGAAATGACAGATTTAATATATGCTCCATCTAAGCAACAGATGTGTGTGTAACACAAAAAGGTGTGGAGGGAGATTTCTTAGAAATAAACTGCTCAGTGGAAGAGAAAATATTTGAACATAAATTTCAAAGGCTTGTTTCAGCAGATAATTTCAGGCTTTCCAGGCAAAGCCTAATAGTAATCACTACCATTAAGGGAATGGGAATGATGTAGGTATATGGAACAGAAAATAGGTAAAGTTACAGTTCAGATGCATTTTTACCTAATGCATTCTAATATTTTCCTGTATAGAGTATTTTTTTCAAAGTTTCATAATTATACAAGACAACTAAATTCACTCCTAGAGAGTATCATGAAATCTGGAAAAATTTTAAATTCTCCTAGCTCTTGAAATGAGCAATTACATTCCATGAAAGGAAAAAAAATCTTGAAATCAGAGAAGTGTAACAAACACTCTGAAAAGGAGATATGATCACGTAAAATGCATTTAGGAAAAAAAAAAAGAAAATTTGAAAAAGGAGTGAATACAATGAAATGGGTAGGAATGACATGAAGTGCAGTGAAAAACACTAAAACTTGTGAAAACTATACATACAGAAACCTTGACACCAAGGAACAAAATTAAATTAAGAGACAGAAGAACAAACTGATGAAATAAAAGGCTGAACAAAAAAAATTCTGAAACAAAATGAAAATAATAAAATGGAATACAATAACATAAAGTGCATTGGAAATGGACCAAACCTTGCCAAACTGATCCTCACAGAAATTGCAAGATTCATTTTGCTCTGTGAAATGAAGAATTTCCTTTCATGAAAGGAAATAAAATTTTGAAATCAGAGAACAAATTGTAAAAAGCACTCTGGAAAGGAGATATGATAAAATGAAATTCATGTGGAAGAACTCTGAAAATTGGGAAATAAAGTGAGTATAAACTATTGGATTCAGATGAAAATAATAAAATGGCATGGGATAACATGAAGTGCAAGAAAATGAACAAAAACCTCACCAAATTGATCCTCATTGAAATCGCAAGACTTCATTTCCTCTCATGAAAAGAAGAATTTGCTTTCATAAAAGGAAATGAAATTTTGAAATCAGAGAAGAAAATGTAACAAACACACTGGAAATGAAATATGATAAAATCAAATGCAAGTGGAAAAAACTGAAAATTGGGAAACTGAGTGACTACAACTGAAAGGAAATAAGAAGCAGTGTAAAGGACCAAATCTCACTAAAATTATACAAATTGAACTCTGGAAACATGCAAACGAAGCAAAGCAAAGAGGAAACAAAAAAACTGGTAAAGTGAAATGCTTAAAAAAAAAAAAAAAAGACAAAATCCCATTCTGAAGTGAAAACAAGAAAAACTAGAAAAAGGCATGGGATGTCATGAAGTGTAGGGAAATGGACCAAACCTTGCTGAATTGATCCTCATTGAAATTGCAGGATTTCATTTCCTTTCATGAGATTAAGGTCTTTATCTCATGAAAGGAAGTGAAATCTTAATATCAAAGAACAAAGTGAAACAAACTATAAGAGTGCCTTGCCAATGAAATTAAATTCCATGGAAAGAAATAAAAGAAAATTCAGAAATGAAGTGATTGTAATCACATATAATTAGATTACATGAAGTGCTCCTCTTCTGCCCAGCTTTTGTAGTTTCTGTGTCCCTGGAGGTTTAGGGTTTTTAGTTTTCCAATGCCTGACCATAAGCAGAACAGTAAAAGCTGAAATTTGCTGAGGCGCTAAGCCCATGGGTGTTGTGGAGCAGAAAGGTGCGGAGGAAACCATGCTGGGGCAGTGCCATGCTCCCCTTGGCATGCATTCCGTAGTGCCAGGGTGCCTTGAGCTCTGGGCTTTGTGCTTTTCTCAACCCAAGCCCTAAGAGGATCCCTAACACTGAGCAGAGCACTAAAAGCTGCCTTTTGCTGAAGCAGGTACTGAGCAGAAAGGAGTGTAAGGAACAACGTTGGGGTAAGGCCATGCTCCCCTTGGCATGCCTTTTGTACCTGTAACGTCTCTGGAGCTCGCAGCTTTTTGGTTTTCTCAGCCTTAATCCTAAGTGTAACCCTAACTCTAAAGGGAACAGTGAAATCAGCCTTTTGCTGAGGCAGGTGCCAAAGTGAAAAATGTGGAAGGAGCAAAGCTGGGGGAGTGCCATGCCCCCCTTGGCAGGTCTTTTTTAGTGTCAGGGTGCCTGGAGCTCTGGGCTTTGCGGTTTCACTGCACTTCATGTCATCCCATGCCATTTTATTGTTTTCACTTTGGTGCAGAATTGTTTTGGTTTTTATTTTTAGTATTTCATGTCTTCAATTTCTTCTCCTATCTCTTTGTTTGACTTTGTTGCCTGATTGTGGGATTTCAGTAATATAATACGGGCAAATTTCTGTCCCTTTCACTGTGCTTCATTTCATCTTAATCCATTTCATTGTATTAATTCCACTTCCAAATTTTCTTTTTATTTTTTTCAATTGCATTTGATTTTTTCATCTCTCCTTTTCAGAGTGTTTTTTATACTTTCTTCTCTGATTTCAAGATTTCATTTCCTTTCATGATAGCAAATTCTGTAAATTCTTATGTCTCTAAAAGTAACAGATTTTGAATTTAAACTCTATTTCTAAGCCTAATGAATTATTTCAAACTTCATCTGTAGTTCCCAAGTTAAATGCCTACCTTTCGCAAAGAATGAGTAAATTCTTGATTTTTTAAGAAGGAAATTTAGCATTCCTGATACTTCAGCTCCTAAAGCAAGTATTTGGATTTAGATGCCTGATAGAAACTTTATGTGAAAAGCTGTGAAACTGAACAGAGATGTTCAGTGTTCCATGTCTTTGTAAGGATGTACTGGGATCTCTAAAATCAATCTGACCAGGGAGAGCAATGGATATTGTCTACCTTGACTTCAGTAAGGCTTTCAACACTGTCTCTCAAGAAATCCTGTTGGGCAAGCTGCAGAAGTGTGGGTTGGATGAATGGACAGTGGAAGGGATTGGAAACTGGCTGAGTGATCCCAAGGAATCATGATCAATGTCACAGCCTAGCTGGATGCTTGTCGCTAAAGGGGTCACCTAAGGGTCAGTACTGGGCCCAGCATTGTTTAACTTTCATCAGTGACTTGGCTGAAGGGACAGATGTCTGTCTCCCCAGCAAGTTCTCTGATGACACAAAGCTGGAGGAGTGGCCGATACTCCAGAAGTCTGTGCAGCCCTGCAGAGGGACCTTGGCAGGCTGGAGAGATGGGTGGAGAGGAACCTTCTGAAATTCAGCAAAGGCAAGTGCAGGTCCTGCAGCTGGGGAAGAATCACCCCAGGCACCAGCACAGGCTGGGTCTGAGTGCTGTAAGCAGCAATACAGTGAAGGACCTTGGGCGCCAGTGGACAACAAGCTGTCCATGAGCCGGCAGTGTCCTTGTGGCCAAGAAAGCCGGTTGTGTCCTGAGGTGCGCTGGGAAGAGCATTGCCACCAGGTCAAGGGAGATGATCCTGCCTCTCTGCTCAGCCCTAGTGAGGTGCACTTGGAGTGCTGTGTCAGGTTCTGGGCTCCTCAGTACAAGAGAGACACGGAGCTCCTGAAGCAATTCCACTGGACAGCAAAGGTGATTAAGGGACTGGAAAGTCTCTCTTTTGAGGAAAGGCTGAGGGAGCTGGGCCTGTTCAGCCTCAAGAATAGGCATCCAAGAGGGTACCTCATCAGTGTCTGTAACTTGTAAGGAAAGGTGTCAAGAGGATAAATCCAAGCTCTTCCTGGCAGTGCCGAACAACAGGGTAAGAGGCAATGGGCAGAAACTGATGCACTGGAAGTTTCTCCTAAACATAAGGAAGAACTTCTTTACTGTGCAGGTAACCAAGCACTGGAATAGATCGTCCAGAAAGATTCTGGAGTCTCCCTTACTGGAGATATTAAAGAACCATCTGGACACAATCCCATGTCGTGTGCTCTAGGATGATCCTGCTTGAACAGGGAGGCTGGACCAGATGACCACTGTGGTCCTTTCCAATCTGACCCATTCTGTGATTCTGTAATTCTGACGATGCTGCTGCTATAGCAACATCAATTTACATTGAAATATTGTTAAAAGCTTATAAGCAAGGATTAAGTAGTCAGTATTTTCCAGTGCTTTTCTTGTTGAACCAATGATTGACAGTGGGATTTCTTTCTTTTTTTTTTTTTTTTTTGTAAGATAGTAGCTAATAAATACATTCATGAGAATAGTACTTTTTCTTCTTTTGTTTCCTGCCTGCTTTGTTCCTAGATGATTTGCCAGCACTGCTTATAAAGCAAAAGATTTCACATGCTACAGAAGTTGAGGCCTGAGCCTTTTTCCCTGAAAGAAAATAGCTAGCAAGCTGCAGGAGATGACACTTTTGACCTTGGAGAAGTTCTGTTGTCTAAATTAAGTTTTCAAACAGAAGTAGGTCAGTTACACAAATAACAGTATACTCATATTCACATCCTTGTATTCACAGTTGTTAATACAACTGTGATCTATTGAGGAGCCTTTTTTACCCATTGTAACAAAAAAAATTTAAATATTAGATGTGGCCATCCATTTGGAATTAAATATTTTTATTTGGTAGTTTATGCAGCTATCTCAAAGAGCAAATTTCAAAGTTGAAAGAGGAAGGAATAATCAAATTTTTTGTGTTTATCTTCCTCCAGATTCCTGCATTTAAGATGGGATCAGTGAGATCGTGGGCATAACATTGGGAGTTCACAGTTTGTGGTGTAGTGACAAAGCCATAGATTAGGGAAGAGGCTGGATCTCTGCTTTCTTCAGGAAGCTGTGTGTGCAGTGACAGTGTGTATGCTGGCCATGCTCCTCTGAGCCTGAGAGGGAACACCTCAGGTGAACTCTTGTGTTTAGTATGTCCAGGAGAGGAAAATCTGTAATCCCCAAAATGTGGCAGCAGGGAATGATGGCCTCAGTACTGAGGAAACTTCCTGGGAAGTGGAGAGCACAGCAGATATTTTCTCCAAACCAGCTTCTGAGTGAGCAGCTGCTGAGAGAAAGAAGTCCTCTGGCTTCAGTGTGCAAGAAAGATGGTTATAGATTTTATTTATTTCTGTCATCTTTACTCTTGCTGGTTTCTTAGTCCCCTCCCCCCAAATTTAAATTTTCCCTTCATATTCTAATAAGACTTGGAATTTAAGCTTAAAATTTAGGACTTATAATTGGAAAATCTTAGGTAGGTCCACTACATAGTTCCAGTCAGTTCAAAGGCTTCTGTCTCTACATAACACAATATACAATTATTTGTGACCAGACATAAACAGTTTGGTGAATCTTGAACTTCAGGGAAGCATATCTGACTTTATGTAATTTCTCTTCCCATTTAACAAAATTATGTGGCTTTAATTCAAGTTTACCAAGATGCTTCCAGCTTGGTGGATATAATGTGAACTTGAACTTCTATGCAGATAAGTATAGAAATAGTGCCTATCTTTGAGACATAAGAAAATCTTTTTCCTATTAAATCTGCCAAAGTCTTGTGGGTGAAAATACACTCTTTTTTCCACAATGCTTGGAGTTCTGAATTGCATGAAGTCACTGCATTTAACATTGGAGTAAGGTTGATTTGACAGTCAGCTACAAGGGAAAACACAGTGGTCCAAACAATAAACTGTTGAAATCAAGGATGCTTACACTGTGCTCATTTTTATAGCCATAGTTTTTACCTGCTCCAATCATAAGTGACACCCTGAGGGAGTTCTATTTGAGGAAAAAGTCATGCTCTTTGAGGCCTTATTATCTAGAATTAGCTTTAAGTCGAAACAAGCCACCTGCAGCACGACTACTCTTGAAAATTCTCTGTGTTCATGTGAAAATAAAACAGTTCATCAATTCAGCCTTGTTATTCCTCATTAAACCACTTCTTTTTTATAACAATAACTGCAGAACACCATGTTTCAAATTAACATTTCGAATTTTGAGCAGAGATCTCACAAAGCATTTCTCGGATGTTAATCTGCATGTGTCTGGAGATTAATTCTTTTTCTTGATGTACAGGTAATCTTTCACAGAAAGTACTGAAATTACATATTTTAGTTATTTTTAGGCCTAATTCCTACAACTCTTTCCTCTTTGCCTTAACATCTATCTTGCTGCTTTATGATGCTATTTATAGTGCCAACACATAGTATAAAGGAAATATCCGACAGCGCTGCGGTATTTGCAATGCTTTCTCTATACCTGTTTCTGCAAACAGAGGTATTTTCAGCCATGTAGTAAACTGTGAAGAAGAGTGTTTGTGGGAGCAAGGATGGCTGTACCCTCATCTAAGCAGATGTTCTTCCTTGGATATCCTGGAGTGGCCTAAACTGCTGTTTCGGAGCTCTACCAAGCAGCACTGACCAGAGGAGGCTGAAAGCACTGCAGCCCTGAAGGGCTGAGTGTTTGACATCATTGCTCTGGACACAGAGCCACTGACCCAGCCCTCCTCTCAGATATTTGCCAGCAAATGTGCACTACCAGCCCTGTCCAGAAGATAGTTACCAATAATGACTACTAGCTGAATTACGGGGCATTTTAGGATGGAGGGGATATCTGGAAATCACCTAGTGCTTACAGCAGGTCAGCCAGAGTAGGTTGCCCAGGACTGTTAGGTTAGCAAAGGGTTTGGGGAAATCTATTGGGGTTTTTAAATATCTCCATGAATGGAGATTCCATAGCCTCTCTGGGAAACTTGTTCCTGTGTTTGCCCTCAGAGTAAGAAGTGTGGCTGAATTGTGTTCAGATGGAATTTCCTGTGTTTATATTTTGATGGGTTTTCTAAAAAATCTGTGCCTCTTGTACTGTCACTAGGCACCACTGAGAAAAGTATATCCTGTCTTTCTCATTCCCAACTTTCATGTGTACAGATAGATAAGGTCCCCTTGAGTTTGCTTTTGTCCAGGCAGAACAGTCCCAGCTCCCTCAGTCTTTCTTCACGCAGCAGATACTTCAGTAATAATCATTGTGGCCCTTTGCTGGACTTGCTCCATGTCTTGGTCCATGTCTCCTGTTCTGAGGAGCCCAGAACAGGACTTTGCATCCTGTGTGTGGCCTCACCAGTACTGAGCAGAGAAGGTGAATCACCTCCCTGAAAATTCTAGAAATGTGCTTCCTAATGCAGCTCAAGACACTGTTGGAATTCTTTGCTATGAGGATGAGACTTGGTTTGAGACTAACTGTTATAAATGTGGTGGAAATATGATGTTCCACAAAAGTGCTAATGTTCATATTTATAAATGTAAACAAAACTTGCCAGACTAGATGCCATGAAAAGAGCAGATGCCATGAAAAGTCTATTTGTGCCTGTCATTTCCTGCTTCTTTCCCACATGTTCAATCTTACATGTTCATCAGCATAAAGTCTAATGCACTGTGATGTTGAAAACCCTTACAAATGGAAGATTCCCATTTATGTCATATTACAATTTCCTTGATCAGGGCAGGAAGGAGTTAAAAGTCTATTTGCTCTCACAGTTAGATGGGAACTTAAAGAAAATTTCAAGTCCCTTCTCCTGCCTAGAGCAATTGTTCATAGATGTGTCATTCCTGATGTGCTTTTCTAATATTTTTTTAAAGACTTCCAGAGATGGAGACAGGAACATTTCCCCAGGCAATCTTTACTATTGTTTCTACAAAACCATTATGGCTACGAGGTCCAGCATCTAATGAAATTCTTCTTTGACACATCTTAGGCCTTACTGTCTGTCCTAGCAGTGTCTTTCCTTGACATCTAGTGTATTTGTTTATGTTAAAAGCATATGTTTATGCTTTATGTTCTCTTCCTCGATACTTTATTTAAGCTAAAGTGCAGACAGGGACCTAATTAGATCTGAACTGATAGGCCCAGAGCTCCACCAAGCTCACAGTTCCTACTTGCACAAAACCATCTGATAGAGATGTCAAACTACACCATGTAGGGTATGTGCAAGAGAAACTCCCTCAGTCTATGAAAGAGGAAACAAAAGAAAAATAATACATGCAGTATTTTAAATTGAATCAAGATTCAAAATAAATCAGGTACAAACTTAAACATTAAGAGTTTTCTTTAAGACTGGTATGTGAATTATGGAAATGAGAAATGGAATGGAAGATGGGAAGTATCAGGAAAGCACCCCAAAAGTGCCAGCAAGTTTATGATGCTTAGAGCCCAAGGACTCCACAAACTGGGAAAAAGACCATGATGTGGGAAAGAGGACGTGAAAGAAGGCTTTCTTAGAAAGCAAGGTAGAAAACCATCATTGTCCAATCAAATGATGTATTAGAGATGTTAAACAAAAACCTATACTTTAACTATTTGTAAATACTGCACTTGCACTAGGTTGAGCTATCTGTAGAGAAATGTATGCACACTTCTATCAGCCAGACTTCCAAATTATAAATATTCCTGAAAGGAAAGCTCCCCTTTCTCTTTAAGTTGACATTAATGCAATTATATCTTTATTTACATAGAAATACATATTTGCATGTTATTGGTCTATTGGTCATGTTATCTAGGAAACAGCCTTAAAGATTTACAAATGTGCCTAATTCTACTTCACAAGGAATTATGCTGAAGGCTTGCAGGTTATTTCATGAATGTTATTTCCAAAGACCAGACTAAAGTATCAAAGAGTGTTACTTCAAATACTCAAGAAGTGTCCTCCATATGGAAGGCTGTGTCTGTGGGAGTCTAATTCAAGAGAAGCAAGGAGAACAGATGTGTAGACTGAACTCAAATAGAGCGTAAGTCTTTAAAGAAAAAAAAAAAAGAAAGAAATTAATGTCTTATTTTGGAATTAAGACAACCCTTAAATGCTTCTAATTCCAAGAATAACTCTTATCCCAATAGTGTTTTGCATCTAGAAGCTTTTGTTCTAAATAACATGCTCCTTCCTAAAGGAAATATCACTTGTCCTAGAGCATATATGAAAAAAGGGAAAGTTCTGATTCTAGCAAGGAGATACAGAAGGTCACAACAGGGCAGTGTGACAGTGGTGATAAGAGGGCAGATATTGCTTCTTACAAACACCAACCCTAAGATTTAGTGTTGCCTCAGTTGATTTTGCAGCAGGACAGCATGTGATGAACAAAATTGCTCCTGGGTTTTTGAAGGCTAGGATAAAAAACAGGGACATCACAAAGGAACTAGATTTCACATTAGGTTTCGCATTATGCATACATGAATTCAAATAATGTAACTAGAGCAATTACAAGGCACAATCCAGCCAGCTGAAAGGCTGTATCTTAAATGTGCAGTTATAGCTGAGGTATTCCAGTCAACAAGCATTTAGCTAGAGGCAACTGTGCCTCAAAACAGAACATTTTCT
The DNA here is from genome assembly GCF_035770615.1 of Melospiza melodia melodia. NCBI lineage: Eukaryota > Metazoa > Chordata > Aves > Passeriformes > Passerellidae > Melospiza > Melospiza melodia. Next base: position 104,065,406 of record NC_086194.1, read on the forward strand.
AAAATTAGTTTTGAAAAATAGGCCCTCTGGAGGTACTGTTTTAGCTACTTCATGATTTAAATAAGGTGACTTGTAAAGGAACATCTATTGCCCCAAGATTTGCCCATACTCACAAAAGACAGAGCTGTCCTAGTTAAGAATCTGGAGCCTTTAGCATATTATATGAGTTATACGTAACTTAACCTTTTAACAGCATATTTTAAATCATCCATATAAAAATATCTCTACAGTAACTGCAGAACAATCACATTTCTTCTAAAGCTATCTTTAGACGCGTTTTTCTTTTATTCTGTTTTATGTAGACCCTAATCTAAGTGTCATTACAAAATAACCCATTTGAAATCCCTGGTAAGATTGTTTTTGTCAAATCATTAAACCTTTTCTTGTAATTTTGGGTTCAGGATAAGGTGGAGAGGTCTTATGCATTTACCAGAAAGGCCTGTGTAAGTGTAATGGAAGACAGATGGAAATATAGAGAAGAAAAACAAACTTCCATGAAATTCTCACTTTTTAATATTTCTCAAATTTTTATAACCAGATAAATGCTGAGAGTAAAGACCATCATGTACTTGTTTTCTCCCTGGAGATCATTATCCAGTTTGTAGATTCTAATCCTGACAGTGCAATTTTTTTTTTAAAGCTGGGGGTTGCATGCTACAGGATGTGTTCATATCAACATTTTAACTGAAATCAGGAGCTTACTTTTGAATCCAGTTTGCCAATTGCTCCTGCTTGCTGTGCTTTGCCATTGGACATGCTGTATTCCTTTAAGGTGACTAAGTTAGGACATGCACACATAATACACTCTACTATTTAGAGTAGTCTAACATGATACCACATTGTGGCTGCCTTAAAATAAAATTATTTGACATGCATATGAAGTGGATGTCTGCAGTAGCTCTTCTACAGAAATGCTGAAACTGAGCTGTAATGTATAGATTCTTCAGCTAATGGAGATATAGCTAAATTTTGTCTAAACAAATCATCCCTATGGAGTTTCTCTACCTCTTTGCATTTATAACAGTGTGAAATCATTACACTATTCTAGAAATAGTTCTAGAAAGGATTACCTTAATAGGAAGATCAGGAAATTCTTCTCTATGAAAGAAGAACTGTAGGCCTAGAGAACATGATTTTGCTCTTAAAGAAACTTTAAACACAAAATAAAAGACCATCCAACAGTACCAGACATAAAGACAGGAGCTGGAAGTATTCTGAATGGCATTTACTGCAGATGAAAGTAGTAATACTCTTTTTATTTTTCAAAATTTAAATATGCTGTCAATGGAAAGAAATTCAAGGAATGGAAAATTTGAGAGACCCAGTCATTTATTGATATTTGCTCTATATATATATACCTCAATTTCTCTCATTGGGTACACATATATACTCTCTATATGTTTCCATGTTTCTGCTCTTCATATCAGTGAAGAGCAGAATTTGAAGTTCCCTAGGAAAAAACATTTGGAATTCATTATACAAAATATTGTTTTGCCTTAAGAGAGGAAATGGATTAGGTATAAATTTGCATAAATTAGACTCTGCCTTAGTCATGATGTAATAACTTACGCATCTTGTGTTAGACTGAGATACCCTAACCTTATGTGTTAAGTTTCCTCTTCCAGATCAAATATGAGAATTTATTAGTTAATGCCTTGAAAAAATACATGGAATTTATTTGCTATCTTGCATTATTATAATTTCCAACTATCAAAGATTGTTTTGAAATTCAGTGGGCATATTCAGTATCTAATGAACTTGAAGAACTTATTTCTTATTACTTTTTCATAGCTCCAAATCTACTACCAATATGGGATCTTAATCACATCTCAGGCATAATCCTTCCTAAACCTGTAAAGGAATGCTGGTTAAAGCATGACTCCTCCCCAGAGATCCTGCCCCAGATTCCCTGTTGTTGCTCTCTTCTATCTCCTGCATCCACTAAGCTTTTTTGACTGCTCCAGCTGGCAGCACACATGGGGTCAGCCGCTACTCCCCTTATTTTATGCTCTGGTCTCATTGTTTACTGAAGCAGCAATGACCAGCTTTAGAGAAATCTTCACTGCTGAAAGGAAGTTTGCCTCTCCTCCCCAGCAAGTCATGATAAAACTTGGTTAGAAGGAAATTGGAGTACCCGACAGAAGGAACTCTAAAATTTTGGATACAGAAGAAAAAAAAAAAGAGAGAAACAGTGGGTAACTTCAATGAAAAACAGTGGGTAATAGTGGGGGGAAAAATCAAAAAAAGACATGTTACAATTCAAGAAAGGACTGAAATCAATCATATAGCACTAGCTATAGAATGTTATGGACATTTGTCATGTTTTTCACCAGCCAAGAACTGAGCCCCAGGCAGCTGCTTGCTCAGTCAGGATCGGGGAGAGAATCAAAGGGAAAGAATAGAAAACTCACAAGCTGAGATAAAGACAGTCTAATAGGGAAAGAAAGAGCCACACATCCAAGCAAATCAAAACAAGGAATTCATTCACTGCTTCCCATGGGCAGGCAGCTGTTCAGCTGTCTCCAGTAGGGCAGGGCCCCATCATGCAAGAGGGTTATTTGGAAAGACAAACATAATCACTCCAAATGTTCTCCCACTTCCTCCTTTTTCTCCCCACCTTATACACTGAGCATGATTTTATATCATCTGGAACATCCCTTTGGTCAGTTGGGGTCACTTGTCCTGACTGTGTCTCTTCCCAAACTTCCATGTATCCCCAACACCCTTGCCAGCATGGCAGTACGAAAAGCAGAATAGGCCTTGGATCTGAGCAAGCTATGACAAAAGACATCTCTTTATTATCAACTCTATGCTCAGCCCAAATCCAAAACACCCATACCAGCCACTGTGAAGAAAATTAACTCTACCCCAGCCAAAACCAGCCCAACATGTAAGAAACGTTTATAGTTGCTAGTACAAGAGGGAAAAAAAACGTCAAAAAAGTAGATTTCCACTGAGCTTTTCATTTGGATATAGTCCAGTTCTGTAGGATTATGTGATAAAGCTTATCTGCACACTCACAGAGGAACAGACAGACAATGGTAGGAGGGAAAGCCCAAATAATCCCCTGCCAAGCCATTCCCTGGCAGACCACACATGGGCCATCAGCCCACCTGCAGAAGCTGGGAAGAGCACAAGAATACACAGGGAACCCAAAAGAAGGCCTCCCAGAGAATTATACCTTGTCCAGGCACCTCCCTGGTCAGTCCCAGGGGAGACATCATCTCCAGAAACCAGGTGGGAAAGCAGTCCCCACGAGTCATGGTGAGCAGCTGTCCAGTCATCCTCCAGACTAAGGGAGTGGATGCCTGTATTTATAGGCAGGTACAGACACAGAAATAGATGTGTAAATATATGTGTGAATGTACATATTGTAGCAAGTGGGCCTCGATCCTGTCTAGCCCCAGAGGAAACCAGGATGAGGCCACTGATGCTGTCTATGCTCCTGTGGGTGCTGCAGGTTTCTCTCTGTGATCTGTGTGACAGCCACACTGAGATGTGTACATGTAGGGTATATGTGGGCTTGTGTGTGTTTGTGTGTGTCTCCTGGGAGCACATCTTCAGCATCAACACTGGTAGATCTGGGCACACAGAGTGCCAGCCGCCTTATTCCTCTTGGATGCATCATGATGCATATACCTCTAACCAATACCTTTTTTTATTTCAGCTGATAGCAATAGAAAAGTTAGATAATGCATAGTTAAAGTGTTCTCAAATGTATTATTCCTGCAAAATATTAATTTTAAAACCTGATATTTTTTGTTTAATCTGAGATAATTGTGCATCTTGAAAAAATATTTTCAAATATTTGTTTAAAAATGTCTTGATTGTCACCGACATCTTTTCATAAAAATCCTTTCTTTAGGATTTTTCCCCCTTCTGAGAAGCTGTGGCCTCAGCAACAAAATGTAAACAATGGTTATCTGCTGCTGTGGAATGCAACAGGTGGATCCGTGATTGGTTTTGGGTGAATGTTTGGATTCAGTGACCACTCACAGCAGAGCTGGGTCTCACTCTGTGCTGAGACACAGACCTTTGTTTATTCATTCCTTTTCTATTCTTAGCTTAGCTAGCTTCTGAGAACTTTCCTTCTATTCCTTTTAGTATAGTAATAATGTAATATATATCATAAAATAATAAATCAAGCCTCCTGAACATGAGGTCAACATTCTCATCTCTTTTTTCACCCTGAAAACCCTTGCGAGCCCTGTAACACTTGATCATTATCTTTCAGGAGAGTACCAAGGAAGCAGAAAAGAAGTATGGATTTTTAGTTAGATTTTGTTGTTAAATTTGATATGCTTTGATAAAGCTGCTCCAACTTTGAAAAAGGTTTCTCTGCAAAAATAGTATAAGACAAGCATAAGTTGAAGGATAGTTCCTGGAAATATGCAGTTCCTGAAAATTTACATCTCAATGAAAGAGCTGAAAAAGCCCCTCAGGCTGATTTCAAAGCCTTTGCATGAGTGATATTCCAGAGAAGATGGGTGAAGAATGCAAGCAGTTAGAGCAACCCTTACTGTTTTACAGTAAATTTTAGTTCCAGGTACAGTGAAGAATGTGATCTCACATTCTGTTTTCTTCACCAGATTTTCAGTGCTTTTATCATATCAAAATGCATGTGGAGGAATTTATAATGAAACTCTCTCCCTTACTTCCACTAAATATGTAAATCAATATATAACAAGAAGTCTTTGAACTTTTTTTTAATTCATAATATAAATTTTATTGCATAACTTATAATCTACTGCATAACCTATAACCTATAGTCTATCAAAACATCTCTGTCATAGACGACAGGAGCTTGTAAAGAAGTAGTACCTTTGATGCAATTAAGTTTAATCTTTTCAGTCTTCCTTTTAGAAGAGTAAATAAAATAGGGACAGATATCATGAGTGGATTAAGAAAACAACCACTCATATCTGAAAACCTATTTTTTAGCTTAAAATTTATTGATGAAGTCACTCCACTGTTTCACTGAATGAGCATATATATATATATATATATATATAAAAGTGTAACTTCTGTGCTCCTCAGTATGGATTTCCTGTGTGAAGGAGTCTGTAATAAAATGATGTTTGAAATTGGTTTTATCAGCACTGCAAGGTACAGCTCCTTCCCTTCAAGCTGGCAATTATTTTTAGTCACCCTTATGCATAATAAGGGAATTTTTGTTTTGTAAAATGTACAAGCAAGGAGAATCAGGCCCTGAGGATTTTCCCTTCACTGAACTATACAATGTCTGGATATGCTGATATTTAATATCTACTTCCTAATAGTGACCTTGTATTCAGCTTGAGAAGAGAAAATGTGATAGTGAGTAGAAAATGCATAATAAAATTTTATTGAAAATCAATTTTTTGAGAAGGATAAATTAGATTAAACTGTAATAAAAGAGTAAGTAAGATAGATTTCACTTAGGTCAAATGAGTGTTATGGTTGGTGTACAAGATGATGGTCTAAATACATGCACAATTATATATTACTAAATACAGTTAATAAAATGCATGGGAAATGAATGACTAAAAAGGAAAATATATTTAAAGGTAATTCTTTCAAATTATTTTTCCCCGAGGGATGTTCTCTAGGTCTCCTCATTGTGTTCTACCAAACCAAAGCAGTAGACAGCCTGGGAAAGTGGAAATGGATAAAAACCACTGGTTGATTTGGTAGGGTGTTTGTTCTGTGCTTTACTCCCATGCTGTTAGTAGCAGAATGCTAAGCACAGTTTGGTATGGAAGCTTCCTCCAAATACCTCTAATGAAACTCATGTGGTCCAAGGAGCTAGAAAGAAAATGGTACTAATATGACAATAATAAATAAATAAATATGTAAAATATGAGAGAAAGTAATACCGTGGTAATGCAACCTGCAGATGAAAGAGCTGAAGAGATTCTGCCAGTAGTCCTCCAATGAGTTGAGCAGGATTTAAATTATGTACTACTGCTTGCCCAAAATTTTACCTCTTTTCTATGTATTATTTCAAATTCTTCCTATGTACTGTTTGCCTCCTGGTTTCTAGCAGAAGTGATAAGAGGTTGTAATTGGTTCATCCCCCATGAGCTGGATTTTGAAAGAAGAGGATGGTATTATTAACTTGGAGTTTGAGGAGATAATGAAGAGAGAAAGAATAGATGGTAGATTTGAAGCTTGAAAAAGTAGGAAAAGAGGAGCAGAATTGAGGGATTTAAGTTTTTCTTATAACTTTTTATCATTATATCTTGCAAACCAAATCATTTTAGGATGTGTATTGTACCAGATCTCAACCTCACAATTTGCAGTAAGAGCAGAATCACCCTATGATTTCATGAAGGAAATCTAATGTCCCCCAAAACGGATGGCAAGTTACAATATTTCTGGTTAAAAAAATCGGTGACATTATACTGTGTATTTAAGTAGTTTATATCATCATCCCTTTATTGACATCTACAAATACTAAAATTAAATGACTCGTGCCTGTCTTACAAGATTTTTGGCCAGCTGTAAACTACAGACAAGTCTCAACTTTTCCAGTGTGGTTGTGAATCTTGCATGTCATCAAAAAATTTCAGGGTTCTGTCATCACCTGTGATATTTTTTGCTGGGAGCATGCCCTCCAGAAAGGCACAATATCAACATGATTTTTTTTATTGTTTATACTCTAACCTTTACATTTTTAGATATATATATTGGTTTTGCTTGCATGTCTTTATATCCCTAGGGACATTTCATGTTGAAGGGTTATTGCATGTGAGTTATTTTACCTCATGGCCAGAATCTGTCTCATTTCTGATTTGTCTTTAGTGGTAGAACTTGCCCTATTTTTTTGACCCATATTGAGAAAATAGGAATCCCAAAGGACGCATGTTATCACATTACCTTCATAAGCCCAACCAGAGTCCCTTATCTTAAACCCATTTGGCCCATTGCTTCTGTTAGGAAGTTATATAAACCCACATTTGGTTCCATGAAGGTTATTAGCACTTTACTGCATTAAACTATGATTTTCCAACCTTGATCAGACCCAGCCAAAGAACCTGAGAAGATTTTTCATGGACCTGCATTATTAAAACCATAGCAAAAGTCTTTATCTCCTTGCTTAAAAGTGCATGATTTCTCTACCATTTTAAAGGAGTAAATTTTTCAATAATTCTCTCACCAGTTCATCTATTACTTCTGTGTGTTCTAGGCAACATCGTTTGGTTGGGTTTTTTTCCCTGTATATAAATGAAAACTGTACACTTCCTTTTTATCTGTTTTTCTCCACATATTTTAATCTGCAAAGATGCTTTCAGATCTGCAAAATCTCATGCATCTGTCACATCAAATAATTTCTGTCTGTTTTGTTGGATATTTTTAATAACATGAATACCCTTGACAAATTAATTGCAGAAATGAATACAGGAAGGGCTATTCTGCTTTCATTTAAGAATTTCCATTCGTGTTATCACCATTACCAGGGTGGTAACATAATTTGATATCAAACTTGATTCTTTTTTTTTTCCTCTATCAAACTCTTTCTTATTACTGAATCTGATATGCTTGTACTTTGAGACACCAAAAGACTTGCTAATCCTGTTGATCTTTTATTTCTTGAGACTTGTAAGATCTTTAAATACCTGAAAAATATAGCAGTATCTTGTTTATTTGAATTAAATCTGTTTAATTAAAATAGTAATAAATTACGAGCTTTAATAATATACAAGGACTAAATTATTTCAATTTGCAGAAGCCCCTTGCAGAAGCCTCTAGAAGCTTTTGGACACCTGTTCAAGTTTAAATTCCATGATTATGAAATGGCAAGCTCTTGTTGGCACATGCTTGAAGCCATTCCTCTTTAAGCTAAGCTGCTTCCAGGAAAAAGCAGTCTTTAATGAGAATTTCTATTGCTGAAACAAGACTCTGTAACATTCTGGTTTTTTCCTGAGTGGTACAGAGCTCCCACTTCCATAGGAATTGGGGCCTAAAGTCACAGCACAATTTGGGAAAGACAGAATTTTGAAGGCATATAAACCTAAAGAAAATGACCAAAATTTCCACTTTCTCAAATGTCTGAATTGGTTGGTAGGAATTTCCTACCCTGGCCACTGTTAGTCCTGATATGTTTTCTGAAGTCTTAACCAAATAGAAATTTTACTACTATATTTTAAATGCATATATAATATCTAAGCAAATGGAGAAATTGGAGGAGAAAAATGTAGTATTTTTAAGGTATGAGAGCAATGAGAAAAAATCTGAAAGTCTTCAGATAGTGACACTTTTTTGTATAAACAAGTTCTGTTTGTTTCTCTTTGTCCTTCGCTCTGTCCCTAGGTTCCTTGTGCGATATGGGCATCTTGGAACACTTCTCGAATCTTCTTCCAAATCTCTCTGATCTTGCCTTCTCATATGTTATACAAATTCCTATGTTGTTCCTAAGACTCAGATATTCAAGCACTGAGCAGGGGTTATTTAGTTTCTATTTTTACAAAGATATCCTCAAAAATTTCCTTTTCCACTTAAATAGGTGTGTGGAATATATCATGTGTTCTTGAAGGAAGGAAGAAAAAACAAGGGGAAAAAAGAAGTGTGAAGGACTTGGAGTTTCTATCAAACCAGAAACCATTCTTTGCTACTTTAGCCCATACTGGAGGTCACAACATCTCACAAGTCAAAGATTTTAAGACTTGCAGGTGACTCAGTCTGTGTGGAGCACAGAGCCACTGAAGTCCAGCTTACAGAGTTTTTCCTGTGGGTTTGCTGCAAGAGCAGTCACTGAGGCAGCAGAGGAAAACATGCAGTTTCCAGTGTGACATCTATCTGACTTTATCCTGCATGACCTGCTTTTCCATGGAGCTGAGGGATTTTTTTAAAGGTAAGACATTTTTTGGTAGAAAATAAGCTGGAAAATACTCGTGAAATTTTGCTCAGGTCAAGCTGTCCTTAGTGGAGGAATTTTTTAAGGGTCCTGAGGAAAAGCAGAGACAACATTGATAAATGATAATGTAATATAAAACCTAAAAATTCCGCACTGGTATAATACATAAATGCACAGAAGTTCCTAAATCCCCCTCATTTAAATGATAAGTCAGTTTTTCCTTATAATGCAGTTTATGGACATTTATTCAATGAGTCTTCTGTAGTTTGTGAAGTGAGATTCTTCTCACTTGTTCCTTTGCTTCTCACTTTGTTTCATTTGTTCATTCATTTCACTTGTGTCCAGTTACTTAATGCTGTGAAATTTCTGTATGTGTGCCTAACTATCCCAGGTATAAATAATTCACATTATTTCCTTTTCATTCTATTGAAACTCCTACTAGACTTGATACTTATAGGAGTTTATTATACTTATAGGAGTTTAGGCTTCAAAACACATTCAGATCAGGAACTGCTGTGTTTAATTGCTCTTTGATGGCCTCTGCTGTCCTGATATAGAAAGAGGTGAATTGAAGTGATGTTAGTGAGTGAGCCAGCGCAGGGATGTGTTGCACATATGTGTGTTGCTCATCCTCTCCACTGCAGTACAGAAGCAGCATTTAATAAACCTATAGCAGTAGTCTCATAGTTGTGAGAAAAAAACAAAAACTGTGTCTGAGTTAATCCTACCAAGCTGTCTAGCTAGGCTGGATCAGACCCAAATGTGGATGCAGCATTTACAAAAAGCCAAACCAACATAGTGATATTCAAATTTTTAGTTTTCTCCATAAGCCAATTGCTGTCTCGCTTTTCACTAGCAATAAAAGTCATGAAGCAGATTATAGTCATTTTCAGGAGTATTAGCTGTTCCACAGATTTTTGTTTAATAGTAAACTGCTGCAGTTTATCTGTATGTAATATCCACAAGCATTGAGAATTACACTGAAGCTAAAGAGGTACTCTTACACTTAGTATGGCTTTCTGGACGAGGGTCCTTTCCTTGCTGGCTTGCTACTCATAATTGACCACAGAATCATAGAATATTCTGAGTTATAAGGGATCCACAAGGATCCTCCAGTCCAACTCCTGCCCCTGCACAGGACAAACCCCAGAAAAATCACACCATATGTCTGAGGATGTTGTTCAATAAATAACATCTCCTTTAACTTTACTGGAAGTGTTTTGCTCTCGTTTGGCCTTCACAAGCTCTCCAAGATCTTTCTTTCCATTTGAAAAGAATAGAGAGATTAGAAGAACTATGAAAAAGTTTTCGACATCTAGAATTCAGTTCCCTGCAGTTACTTAAAACGCTGTAATTCAGGGATGAGAGAAAAACAGATTTCAGCTCTATATCTGTAAAGCACACAAATGTGGTTAAAATATAAGTGTAAACTTCCTGAATTACAATTTTTGGGGTATTTTTGGGGGGATAAGGACGGGGGTGGGCGGCGGCGACGGGAGAGTGTGACAAGAAGACCCAGAGCAACATTTGCTTTAGTAAATATATTTCAGTTAATATTTAACAGTTGATGTGTATGGGAATTGAGATTAATTGAGAAAAAAAAAAGGAAAAAAAAAAAGGAAAGATAAACAAAGAGCAAAACAAACCTTGTTGTCATGCACCTTCTGTCCTTGATTGACTCTGTTGATTGCCTCTGTTGTTAACATGCACCCTCTGTTCTTGTTCGAGTCTGCTCTTGATTGAGTCTGTTCTTAACAGTCCTTGCTCACATTGATATTGTCATTTGTTCCTCTAAGGAACAGCAATACACTGAGGATTACTTGTGTGTTTGCCACTGGGAGAAGCATCTCATCTGAGGACAGACTTACTTTCCAATCCTTCACTCACTGAGAATTGAATGTTTCAAGCTCAGTAATTTTGATGGGATTAGCAGTTCTGGTGTTCAGATCAATGGTTTAAAAGAAGCCCGTTTTTCAGAAAGTTCTGAAAATGTGAACCCTGGGGATTTTTTCAAGGACAAAAATGTGTTGTCAAAATTATGGCAGGTGGAATTGCTGCTAACTTGTTTGGGGGAGGGGGGGTTGTTTGTTGTTTTAAAGCCATTATTTTTGGCCAGCAGTGTGTCAGGTGCAGAAGAGAGAAGAAATAAATGTCCTAGTGAGGGAGTTGTGCTTTTTTGTTTTTATGTGTTTATCCAACATAATCCCCTCAAATTGCAACAGATTACAAACTAATGCTTCTAGAAGTGTTTTTCCTTCTGTCATTGTTTTCCAATTTGGTGCTATATGGAATGGCCTTGGGCTACAATAAGAGAGTCAAATCTACTGCAGAACTGTAAGGTTTGTTTTATTATTAATGAGATTCCTAGGTTTCTGATTCCTATGAAAAATGCTTACAAAGATCTGTTAGAGATAGTGTAGGCTCGTGAATTTTGTTAGAAAGGGATTTTAGGAAGGATTGGATTGTACATTTCCAAGTCCTTCTTTGCCCTCCAGTATATTCAAAATGTGAATTTGCCAGCTATTTTTAACCCTTTCCTCCTTCCAGTATGTTTCCACATTATGAATAATTTAATTTCTCCCCTGATTAGTCATCTATATTTTCAACCCATCCAAGTTGCTTTATGAGCCTAATAAATGCATTGTTCATTTTATACTCTGCAAGAAGAACTAGCCATGATGCCTACAAGCTCAAATACCTTGAAGGGAGATTCTTTCATGTTCCCAGTTAATTAAGAGATCTAGTAGACTTGACAAGTTTCACTCATTTGGCAGGAGAAGCTTTTATTTTTGCATGAATTTGAAGTTGCTTCTTAAATAACTTACTTATCTCTCTCCCTGGGACATTTTTCTACATTCCTATTTCCTTGAAATGTTTCATACAAACTGTCATTGCTTGACAGCCCTGGATTCTTTACTCTGTCTCATCCCACGTAACTGGGTCCTTGATGAGAAGAAAGCCTATTTCTACTTTCTCTGGTTAAAAAAGTCCTAGACTGATCATCCAAAGATGTATTTCATTTGTGGAAATTATCATATAATAATAAAGATTTTTAGCAGCAGAGACTCTTAAATTTAGTTACCTTATTATAGGTGAGCTGTAATTTCATTGAAACTAAAGCTATTTCTGATTAATCTTCATTGCAACTTTGACATAACTGCTGCAGCATTGCCTTTTTTGACTGAGCAGGCCACTAATAAAGCACAACAAATCAGTGACTTAGATAAATTCTCTCTTGTGTCAATGTAGTTCGTCTGTTGGCATCCAGAATGTTATTTGGGGAAGAAAAATGCATAGATCCTATGCAAACAATGACAAAATGTGCATTGGTATAGCATTAGTAGAATTCAAGCAGAAGGTGTTTGGTTAGACAGGCTGCAATTACCTCTCTTGATTAAGGATCCTGTGGCACGTATATGCTTCACATAATTCCAGGATGCTCTTGTTGGGATTGTGCACAAATATTGGGAAACAGCCATGGGGGAGTACTCACTGAGACATCTTCATTATTTCAGTGTGGTGGATGTGCCTCTCATCACTGCAAGGATGGAAACATTGAGTATTTCCACAGTACACTTGCAGGGCCCTATTCAAACTGGATATTATAAACACTTTTGCTTGCTGTCTCATGGCACTGCAAAAGAGACCCTCAAGCCTATGTCCTTCAAGAGAACTACTCTGAATGCAGGGCCAGTAAGAAAATAATGCTGATCCATCTCATTTGCATAAAGGTTGCTAAATTCAATAATGCTGATCCATCTCATTTGCCTAACGGAGGTTACATTCTCAGTGAAAAATATCACATGGCTGAACTTGCTTTAATTATATCCATCCTATCCTGCATCTGCTCACTCTGGGTCAGTGCTGCAATGTCAGTCCAAATATGGGGAGCTGGAGGAGACAGTACATATGTACAAACATGATTCTTAAAATTCAGGTAGATTTAACAAAAACAAGACTCCACAATAACCTTGAAGATGCTTTTCTTCTTGTTGGTTTAATTTAGATTAGATCAATCATATGACCAGCACTTTGCTGGGGGACTGCTTCTATTTTAATCTCTGTGACAAAACATTCATCTACTTTGCACATTTGTGCAGTTCTGTGACATTCATTCCCCCAAAATCTGTATGCTAGAAGCACAGCAAAAGGAGATTGTTTTATTATGTCAATGTACTGCTAAAATTCTAGGGTTTATTTTTACTTCTTTTTAATTTTTTTAATCACCAGACAGGTAATACATTTTTTCAGGATTGTTCTGTAATCCTCTAATAGTATTGTTTTGTTTTATTAACAATTGCCAAAGTATCTCTTCAGTCAGTTTAACATTAAGAATTGTAACATTGCTTCAGAAATCTTTTAGTATTTGTTGACATTTTTTGGAGCAATCTTGATTGTAAAGATAATATAGTAGTGGCTGAGTTTATTGTGGATTGCTGAAAGAGATGCTCAGAACAATATCCACATTGTTACCTTCCCCTAAGTGTTAGCAAGTTCTAAATTTGCATCATTAAATAGTTCTCCACACCCCATACAAATGAACATAATAAGCAATTCTGGAATCCTCTTGCATCTGTGAAATAATGCATCATTATGAATGTAACAATTTCACATTGAACTCCTTCATAAAGTACTTCACTTCATAAAACACTAGTGTTTTGCTTCATAAGGCATTTCTTCACAGTCCATGTGAAAGCAGTCTACATTTGTCTACATTATGAGCTGAGGGAGACCTTGAAAAAAGTTTTAAGATTTTTCAAGGCCCATCACATGATACTTCCTGTACCATTGTTCAGCAGCTGTCTCAACTCAAAAAATACAGCATTTTATTTTGTTGTTGAAAAGTCAATAAATTAATGTAGGCTAAATTAGTTATTTTAATTTAGCTGTTTGAATATTAAAACTGTATTGAAAATGTTTAAAATAATTACTGTAATGGTACTGCTAACAGTTTCTAAAAGTACAAAATCAGTTAATTTTAAGTAACCCAGCTGAATTACTAGGATGCTTTAAATGTCATGACCAGACTTAAAAGGTTAATTAATGTTAAAACACCCTTATCTATCTGTGCATTTCCTTTCTGACTTATGTGAACCATACACCTTGTATTCTCTAATATTCTCTTTTAAAGTGCTTATTAAGTTTTGCTGCTGGATCTTATTTAATAAGAGATCTGTAAGAATAAATACAGCAGGGGGTGTTGTAGAGGACGAGACCCAAGCATGTTTTGTCTCAAATATTCTGAGTATGGCTGCAGGAAACGTGTGATTGGAAGAGAAGGTCCCACAGAGGTGAGGACAGGCTGCGTTGAGCCAGCTTCCTGCTCCACCTTGAGGCTTGTGCTCAGCCTCCCCCCAGCTCGCTTCCTGGAGAAGGTCTGCCTCTGCATGCATGGAAAAAATGTGCAAAAATTCTGATTTACTTGAGAAACATACACCAGGTCAATTATAAAAGGAAATTAATTTGTCCCACTTCCTCTCTCTCGGACAGAGATTGGGCCTTCTCACTCCATTTTTTCCTCTCTTCTCATCTCCTCTCCTCTTTTCTCTTCTGTTTTCTTTGTCTTGCAGCCCCAGCTCTAGACTATCCACATGGCAGCACCAACACAGGATCCAGGGATTTGTGATATTCTTTGTCTTCTTCCCTTGCTTTGCCTGGGAAAATAGCCAAAACGTGGCTACTGTATTCTATCCCCTAATCCTTATTGAAATTTGCTGTGGGAGTGGGAAGCTTGTGGAGGTGTTTTGGCTTGTGAATCAGCGAGCACAATTTCAAAGTTTATTGCTGGACTTGTGGAGTGTACAAAATTAAAGTTTTCTTATCTTCCACTCTTGTAGAAGTGTATTGTAGGAATTTAAGGGAATGTTAGCTAATACCTTTTACATCAAAACATTGGACTGGTTGCTGGAGTTATAGAAGAATGTTAGCTAATACCTTTTACATCAAAACATTGGACTGGTTGCTGGAGTTATAGTAAGAGTTGCCTGACATGTCCAGTGTCTTTGTTCAGCCTGACAAGAATTTATAACAAATGTTACACACCCTATCATTGAGTCATGAGAGGGTTCAAATCAGTTTTCACACTGTAGAGTGGCTTGGGTTGAAAGGGACCTTGAAGATCATCTAGTCCAAATCCCTCTGCTTCAGGCAAGGGCACCTTCCACTAGATCAGGTTCTTCAGAGCTCCATCCAACCTTCCACCAGCAGTTCCAGGAACAAGGCATCCACACATCCACAACTTCTCTGGGCAACCTGATATGGTTGTCTCAGCACTACTACAGTAAAGAATTTCTTCCTAATATCTAACCTAACCCCACTTTCTTTCAGTTGGAAATTATCCCTCCCCCTTGTCCCATCACTACATGCTCTTGAAAAAAGTCCCTCTCCATTTTTCTTGTCAGCTTCTTTATGCACTGGAATGCTGCAATTAGGTCATCCCAAAACCTTTTCTTTTCCAGCCTAAGCAATCCCAGTTCTCTCAGCTTTTACTCATAAGGGAGGAGTTTCATCTCTCAAATCTTCTTGATGGCCTACTCCGGACTTGCTCCAATGGTTCCCTGTCCTTCCTGGGCTGGGTGCCTGAGCTGGATGCAGCCCTGCAGGTGGGGTCTCACCAGAGCAGAGAAGAGCAGAGGGGCAGAATCCCCTCCCTCTCCCTGCTGGTTTTGGATGCAGCCCAGGACACGTCATTTGGTTTCTGGGCTGGGAGTGCCCATGTCTGGGTCATGTCCAGCCTCTCATCCACCAGCATCCTCAAGTCCTTCTGGTCAAGGCTTCCCTTGGTCTGTTTATCCCCCAGCCTGTGCTGGTACCAGGTGTGGTTTCTTATACAAAATAAATAAATAAATAAATAAGATAAGAGCCTTTATAATTATACGTGGGGGAGCACTAATGTAGAGAGAGGTCATCACAGAGCACCCAAGTTGCACATAAAATTTAGCAAAAGTAGATATGTAACTTATCAACTGATTTTTTAGTCTTCATGACCCAAGAAAAATTTGAAGGGTGAACATTTTTCATGTTGAATCAAATACACTGTGGTGAGCAAGAGCAGAAAAAGGTCTAAAAAGCCTTTAAGTTATTTGGTACAGAAGTATCTTGTCATGCTCATCCCATGCTTCAGGGTAGGTTATGCTTGTGCTTCACTGAAAGAAGTATTAGCAGAATAAAGTGTACCTTTCATCTCTCCTTTTTTTTTTTTTTTTAATAAAAGATGTTTCCAGGTTTGGGATGCAAATGGAAGAGGGAAGAAGGCAAATTTGACGGATGCATTCAAACTTTTTCCACATGACCCAGAAGGAGTAGTATGGCAACAGCAACTTGCTTCCTGTAAAGCTTTTAAATGAAATGTTCTTTAATAAGAACAGGATTTGTTCTCATATGAGTGAGAGTTTTCCCAGTATTTTCAATGTGAACAGGATTTGAGTCATTTCCTCACTAAGTGGCAATGAGGAAAATTGAGTGAATAGGTCTCATGATCTCCTATTTGCCAGTATCTGAGTACCTAATTGATTTAGATTCTGAATACATAATTGTGAGCTTGTGGAACATAGTAGCGTGTACAAATCCGCTCATCCCAAATGACCTAAAGTCTACGTGAGCAGTGTTGTCTGAATTCTTTAGGCCAGCTGCGCTCTACAGTTATTAATGACCACGTTCCTCAGCTTGCTGTGTTGGACTAATTGTTTGTCAGATGTGAATTCAGATACAAGCAAATGTGGGAAGATTGAAAAGGACAATTTATGGCTAACTTCAGGAAACCATTGTTTATGTTCTTACATGAATGTATCTTCTTACATTTCTGCTGGTTATTGGTCAAGTTCTAATCTCTGTTTAACAGGTACAACTCAGTCAACATAATTTAGTTAGGACTGCTGCCAGCTCTATGGTTTTTGTTTTACTGTATCATGATGTATCACATACAGCCTTGCACCCCTCTCTTTTTGGTGTGACGTGAATAGTTTCATAATATGGATATGATTCAAGAACACATTTCTGTTAAGGATTAGTTTCCCACAAAGAGTAGTTAATGCTATCCATTTATATTGAATTTTGAAAGGGAATTGTAGCTACTCAGCATTTTTTTAAAGAATGAGGTCTTTACAGGCAAATACATCTTAATATAAGCATTTAACTGGAGTTACCGTGTCTTGCAGCTTTACGTCTTGGCACACTTTTGTAACAGATGGTTTCTCCCTGAAGACCTAAAACTGAGGTTTTGAGCAGCAGTGACAAAATACTTTATGGAGATAGGGGTATCAATTAAAACATTAAAAAGAAAAAAAAGCTGCCTATATATGTTATCACAGTTTAGAAGACACGATCTCAGAGAAAGGTTATGAAGCAATAAATCTTGTTACCAAGAAACACAACCACGTGTGGAAAACCCAATAATGATGAATTTTGGTCTTTTTAGTCTCAAGGAAAAATATTTATTCATAACTCTTATTATGTTTCCATGTTCCCGACCACATATACAAAACCCAAAATAATATTCTCATTCTGTCTATTTTTCTCACTTAGATTGTCTGGTAAGCATTTCCACACTCTGGTGATTGAGGATTGATTATGCCACATGAAGATATGATTGTAAATGTGAATGCTAAGTGCCGTGTGTATGAATTTAAGCTAGCAACTTTTTCTCTCAGTAAGATCAGGTATAATTTCCTTTGTTTTTCCATTTGTTCATCAGAAAAAAAACAATTGCTGTATTTTTTTTTTTTACTTAGTCACCTTATGATTTCTCAGCCTAGACAGATCAGTCTACTTCATACGTCACAAAAAAATCCAAACAGAATATAATATAATCCATGGTATACATTTTAGACCAGTGATGCTGGAGAGTTCAGACTCTCGTTTAAATTGAAAAAAAATAATATTGATGTACACAAGATGAAAAGGTTTTGATCTGACAGTATCAAAGAAGCCTTAGATTTCCAGCAAAACCCTGGAGGCTCACAATAAAAGATACTACTTTTTTTCCTCCCCTCCTGAAATAGGCATATTCTTCATACTAATTATATTTTTAAATGTTCAATAAATAGATCAACAGCTGCTAGTACAGAGTCTTAGGAAATAGGCTGGACTGGAACAGTGTTAAAAAGCTAGACTGTATCTTTTAAGTGGCTCGTGAGAAACTTCAGTAGTCCTCAATTTTTTTACTGGGTATTCTGTCTGGTGTTAAAAAAAACTGTCTTGGGAGACTTTTAGGAGTAAATTTAGGCAGTCATTAAACTTCATTCGGGTCTCTTAAGGAGGGAAAAAACTGCCCAGAATTAATTTTGACCTCGGGCAACCTTACCAAGACTCAGGGTACTTAGGAACAGTGAGGAACCTAATGAAGAGAAATGCATTATAGATCACAAAGTGATTTTTCCCCAAAATCTTCCTAGGTCTAGGTACCTGTTCAACTTCAAAGACTGTCTGTCTTTGAGACAAGGAACCAGAAATTTATAATTGAAACCTGGGAACTAGTATTTTTGTCTCTAGGAATCTTAGAGAAAGGGAAACTGGCGATGGCTCTGAAGGTCTAGCTGCAAGATTGAATTTCTTGAAAAAAATAACAGACAGTGTTTAAAACGAGGAAAGATCCTAGCATAGAAATGAAGGTACCAAAATAATGGTATCCTGCTGGGCCCAAGGTAAAGACAACACACAGGCCAAGGGTGGCCCAGGAACCTTTTAGTTGTACAGCCTTGTTCTGGCCCTATCTGGTTATTGTGGACTGATAAATGTCAAAGAAAAAAACTTGATAACATCTGTGTATTAATAATAGCTGTTCATAAAATTATGCCAGAAAAAATTAGAAAAAACATATTTGGTGTATTCATTCAGGGTGAAGTAAAGTCTCAGAATTCAACACCTTTGTCCCTGTTTTTTAAAAAGTAATGATAAAACTGTTGCTCTCTGACCAGGCAAAGAATCAGCCACTTAATATGTATCTTTCTTTGCTTGTATGTCTTTCATAAGCATCAGTATAGGTAAAGATGACGAAGATTTTTGTTTCATTAAAATTAATCAATTTCCCTCCAGCTTTCAGACCTCAGGTCACAATACCAAAAATCCCAACAATGTAATCCTCTTCCACCTTGAAATTGTTGCTAACAAGGTGTCATATTCTTTTTGGGAGTCTCTTGGTGTTTTTAAATGCTGTGAGTTTAGTAGTAAATGACAGGTGACTTTGCATAGAAAAATAATAGGGAAAAAACCTTCTCGCTTTCACATGACTTTCAAAACCCCGTAAAGACTGGAATAGGTGGCAGATGTACTTTTGTGTCTTCCATTACAGTTTCTAATGATTCAATAGCAGAGGAAAATACACTCAGGACTCTAGAACTCCTACCTCAAAGACACTCAGTAGTGTTGGGACTAATGACTAGCAGCTATTACACATTATTATGCCATCTTAACAACAGCTTCTGAAAGGTCCAGGCAATCTTCTCTCAATTACTGTATATTTATTTGACATTCTTCTGTTTTATAATGACCTTTACTTAAATCAATTTATGTCTTACTGAATTCTTGCTGAAGCCTCCCTGGAAGGGATTAGTTGATATTTGTGAGTTCCAACCATTGGATCTGTAGGAATTTAGTTTTGTGTAACTCAATATACAGTCATAGTTGCATTGGCTTGAGTTTGGCTTTTTTTTGTTTTTCCTACATTTATTAATTTTTCATATTAATTGACTTTCTTTTGAGATTTATATAAGTCAATAAAATTCCTACAACTAATGGATATTGTATATCAATATACAGACTTAACATGAAGTGCTTAGAGACCAAGGTTTAGAGTATAAAATTAGAATTTTTATTGCATATAACACTAATGCTCTGACTTTGTCACTATTTGTTAATGCAAAAGCCAGCTGTATTCTTCCAGAAGCCAGTGTACTTCTTCTAGTCACAATATTCATTGAGCATTCAAGTATCATGCAAATGTAACCCTTAATTTATTGTCTCTCTTTAAGCATGTGCAAAGGCTCTATAAGTAGAGGTTTTACATTTAGAGTTTTTAAAGTTACAGCAATGATTCACTGGCAAGATACACAGAGCAGGTAGCTAGGAGCAGCTAGACTAAATATGAGTTTGCTCAGCATCTCCAGTACAGGCATTTGATGAGTCCTGGCTGCCCAGATAATTATTATTGATGTGGAAAAGTGTCAGATCCTCCATGGTCCTTAGAACCGCCTTGTTCTTAATCCTTCTGAGTTCTTATTTTTTGGCTCACTGGTTCTTTTCAGCATTTCAGCCCTTTACATGTCACTGTTTTTCTCTGATTCCTCAAGTTGGTGCAACCATTTCAAAATTTTCACTTTTGCCGTTGTTTCTTTTTTTCTCAAGAAAATCTTGGCTTTAGCCTGTGTCCTCTCACAGCCCAAGAATTTTTCAGGGAAGCTGAGCCAAGGAACATAACTGTGCCTTACAAAACTGGGCCATGGGCTGCAGACAGCTCAGGTCCTGTGCCACAGATTGCAGTGTGTGCAGGCACAGATCTGTTGGAAAAGGTTTGGCTTAAGAATGAGTGCACAGGTATTGCATATACTCCTGAGATAATCTTAATGTCAGTTATGTCAGGGGTAAAGATTTCTCTTTAGCTAAGTACCTTGGTGAGGTTTTTTTGGTTGTTTTTATTTTTTTGTTGTTGTTGTTGTTGGTTTGGGGTTTTTTTGCAATGATGTCTTGTGACAATCTGCAGATGCCTAAGTGCAGTAAGTACATAGACCAAGGAAATCAGCATCATTTTCATCTCTTGGATGAACAGTTTGCTTACCAAGGAATTATCTTTTCTTCTAATGTGTTGGGGGTTGGAGTTTTTTTAACATAGTGGCTGTCTAATACTTTAATATTCTTTACAAGTGGTATCTGAATAATCAAAAATATATTTGATAAATTAAAACAATGATGGTATAGGTCTATGGATGTAAAATTATTTAATGTCTATGCATAGAATTGCATGTCTGGTTAGGTTGGAAAAACATTTTATGAAAGAGGATTTAAGGTAGCACTTTCAGATATCATGCCTCCTTAAAGTTTAAGCTCAGTTGCTTATAAACCATTTTGAATAGTCTTCTACACCCGTTTAAAGTATTTCTAAAGGGTTTTTTTTTCCTTCATAGTAGGGCACTACATCCATAGATAGCAGTTAAATTTGCTAGATTAAGATGAGAATTTAGATTATGCAATACTACACCCATGTCTACCTTTCTATTACCTGAAATATTAAATTGAAATCTGGCTTTCTTCCAAGATTTGAGAGAAAGATCATCAGCAGTGAATAACCCTACTCTATCCTGTCCATACAAAAAATATTTACAAAATCATTACATTGGGAGCTGAGGCTGTTATCCATTGGGTATATTCAACGATGAAAATCCCATGGGAAACTAACCTCGGTTTACTTGGAATTTATGACTCTAATTCTCTTTTATTATGAATTCAGACTGCCCCAGAACCTGTAGCAAGGCTTTTTACCTTTCTTTGAAATATACTCCCATTTAAATAGTCTCCCTTCTCTTAGTTTGCATGTCCTGGTTGAAATAAGATGTTCTTTTATTATCTTCAGGAAAAGAAGCAGCATTTGTGATGACATGCTGAAAATGCAAGTGAGAAAGCGCTCAGTTCACAGCTTGAAAATAGAAATACCAATTTTTTATGCTCTACTCTTTATTTTGTCATAAGACTAGCATAATTCTTGAATAACAACAACAAGACAAAGTAATTAGAGCTGGATCCATCTTTTCTATTAGTGCTCCATGTTCTCATTTTTGAACACAATCTCCACTAAACTGCTGAAATATATTTCACAGACAGTTTTGTAGAGAGAAAATACAAATATTTTGATAGAGATTTGGCAAGAGTTTTAACACTAAACCAATCAATTTTGCAGTGTAAATGAGAACAGGATAAGCTGTGACTGGTGATTGCTTCAGGAAAGAGCATGATATATTTTTATTATATATGTAGCTTCAGATTACTCATGTTTTCCCCACCTGCTTCTGGATGTAACTGAAGAAAATATCTTTCTGCAGTTTCTTCAATGCACAATATACTCAGAGCACACTGCTGAGAGGATCTCCCAGCGATTCCTCTTCCCTTTTATCCCTAAAATTTCTAGGACATAAAGATGTTTGCCAAATTCTTGCATGATTGACATTTACAATTTTCCTTAAAATCACATGAGTTATTATTATTTCTTTCTTAGGGAAAACTTTTGTCACATTATAAGAAAAGGCTTATAGCACATGCAAGAAAATGTGTTGCAGATAATGACGTATTTTAGTAAACAGGGAAAGGAATATTCTGCTGGGAAAAAGAAAGAATAGAAATCATTGTATGATAAATTCAGTTCACTGCACTGTGATTTTAACACTGACATATTCTAGGGACCTTGGGATCAATAATATTCATAATCTGATTTCCCAGAATAATTTTTCTCATATGCAAATATCACCAAATCAGCTGTAATTTACAGTTAAGCATTTTGCATAATGCCTGAGAAGCTGAGCAATAATTTAAAAACTTCCTCTCTCCTCATTTTTGACCTTGAGAATTGATATGAGAGAATCTGGCATGTCAGATCTTTGTGTTGAGTTTTCATTTAGTAAGAAAAATTATCTCTGTTCTAAGGCTAGCAGTCTCTCTGTTCCAAGGCAAAATCATTATTGCATCTGAACAGCATCAGTCCAAGAGCAAATCTTGTTCTGGGGGCATCAAAATATCTGAGTAATAAGACAGGAAAAAAATTTCTGAGAAGAATGCAAATTGATTGAAACACCTACTGACCTAAATAGGAGCATCTTTGTCTGCCAAGAATGACTGCAATTTATTAGCTCAAGAATCCATATTTCTGTGAAAATGAGTATTTTTCCAGTCTCTTAAAGATTTTTTTTCTTTTTTTCTCCCTTATCATGGATATCCCATCTAGGAATCCATCCCATATTCAGGCTCTATATAGACTTTTACTTAGAACAAACTTGTATTTCAGAGCAGTAGCATTTTTTCCAAGATGAAACAATGCTTTATGAAGATTTTTTTCTGTTAGCAAAAATCAAATGCCATCTACTCTGGTACATTGTGTGGAATCTGCTTAACTTCTTAATCTAACATTGCTGATTTTGTCTTGTTTTCTCCTATCTGCTTCTGAGCCTCTTGCTTTTCAGAAAAGCTCTTTAAGATTTCTAAAACTTAGAAGTTACATTTAAAAAACCTCAAAACCCAAACACATACACACATGAAAACCACAAGACCTGAGATACAAAAGGTTGGTGGTTTGGTTGTTCTGGTTTTATTCTTGTCTTCGTACAGCCATGTAGTAATTAAAATAATTAAAACAAATACCATCATGGATAGAGGAGGCTGAGGGAAAAATGCCCTCTTTTTTTTGTTATTCAGTGTCAAATATAGAAATATTGCCCTGTCAAAAGCAACAAAGAGAGAAAGCACTGTTCATTTGGTAAAGACATGAGGGATTGTTGAGGCACTCAGCAATGTCTTGAAGCACAAAACACAAGGCACAGTAACAAGCATTGAGTACACTATTGTCAGGAATCCTGCCTTCAAGACAATAAGTCACTATGGCATGTAATTGTTACTTTGGTCTGACTTCAGGCTGCAGAAGAGTGTATTTTTGTGTGACAGTGGGAAATGTAATCACTCAGACATCCGCGAGGAAAATAATTTTTTTTCTTACTAGGGTTTTAATTTGAAAATTACACTCAGGACGATAGAATAAGGTGGAGGCTCAGCTTTCCAAAATGATGCCTTTTTAAAGGAAAAATACTGTTTCTGCCTAAGGGAATCCTCATCAGAGACCAGTGAAATTTTGAATACTTTCATCAATCATTTCCTTTGAGGTAGCATGTACATTCCATCTGTCTGCTCTTCCCCTCCCAAGAACCATAAATCGGAGAATAATCATTCTAACTAAATAGTTCATTTTATTGTGTCTGGCAACATGAGAAGTAACCCAGGGTACCTTAAATTACAAAGCCTAGGTTTTATATATACTTTTTCTCATTGTTTTTTCATTTGATACTTTGATTTTTCCCTATTTAGTTTAAGGGTTGTTTTGTTGTTTTTTTTTTTTTTTTTGGTCAGGGGGGATTATTTCCCCTTTCCCTGCCCCTCTGTGACAAAGATATATAAAATTATTTTTCTCTGGGTAACTAAGGTTTAAAAATAATCCAGAAATGCTCTTATTTTGGAAGATCAGTAAGTAAGCAATCAAAGAGCCCTCATAAAGTTTTTTTTAGCTGGTAGAGCATACCTACAAAAGCAGACTCTATACAGTCTTATTTCAACAACTGACTAGTAACTGATTAATTCAGAGAAACTTTTCACAGCTTTTGGGTGATTTAGTCACTGGTCAACTATTTTTCTCATTTGTTTTCTTGGAAACAGCATTAATAAATCTGATATTACTCTGTTTCAGTTAATGGAATTAATAGAAGCTCATTCTATGCTCACAGGTGGCTAAAGCCACAGGAAAATTGTTTCATTGCATCTTTTAGCTGAGAACAGAGCTTTAGAACTTATCTTTGGTCTTTGGTCAAACTGAGCCTCAGGTTATTTGGACATTTGGTTCACAGATTTTCTCAACATTGTTTATTCAAGAAGTCTGCAACCTGTTTACCAGCCCAGCTGGCAGAGGATGAGCCTTGGAGTGAGCTCTGCCATCTATATTTTTCTGTCATCATCATTACACAGGTTTCTGAAATGCATGCCAAATAGTTCTGTTTTCTATCCCAGTGTCTGGTGCTTCAAAGACCTGGTAGTTAGAATGAACGCGTGTGAAGAAAATTTCCTTGGATCACTATTGGGTGTCAAGTGACTTCTGCAGGATGATGAAAATTCTCACAGAAGAGCCATAGCAAAAAGTGAATAATAAACCACAATGCTTAACATAAACACTCAGAGAGGAGTAAAATCAGATCAATTTTATCAAGAATTTAACATTGATGTAACTGATAATGATAGGCAGATGAACAGCAAACTAGATAGACAGAAAGTCTTAATTATTCTTCTAATCCCATCTATGATCTCTAAAGCAGTCAGAGTTGAATGTTTTCAGAAACAGAAAATTCCTGGCAGCTCCAATTGTATCTGTTAAAAACTAGAAGAATCAAGGACCAGCCTGAAGAAGGTAAAAGTCAGAGCACCAGAGGTGCAGTTTACTTAGAGAATCATAGAAAATTATAGAGGTTGGAAAATACCTCTAAGGTCATCAAGTTCAATCATTAACCTGACACTGACAGGTCCACCACTAAACCATGTCCCTAAGTACCACATCAACATGTTTTTTGAAAACTTGAAAAAAAAGTAATACAGTCATTTTTACATGTGTATTCTCCCATTGTTTCTATCAGTTCCAAATCTTAAGAACATACCATACTCAACACTTAAAAGCAGGAACTTAACAGCCAAATATTTCAGCTGAGGCACTTGATAGCAGTTAGCTCTTGTAAAAGAGGCTCAGTCATTACCATAGTGCAACATTTGAGAACAGTGTTTGCTTATTTTGTGAAATCCATGCACCTGCATCTGCATTAATTCATTTTTGAAGAGGGGATTTCTTTGTAATAAGCTAAAGATCACAAAAAGCTTTGCATGTCAAACCAGAACTGGCTCTTTCCTAGAAGTATTTCTTTGATTATGCTTCATTAATTGCGTATTATGTAACAACTAGGGATAAATTAAACTATCAGCATTTTTGAAATAAGGTTCCATTAGTCTCATCTCATACTTCTGACTGAGTTAACACACAAATGCAAAAAAAGGTCAAGTCTTCTCGCCAGTACGAGCAGAATTGTAGTTTAAGAGTATAAGGATTTTGAAAACCACTTTTACAGTTGGTCTGAGCTTCAGGGTATGTAGGTCAGACATTATCAGAGATGTTTTCTAGTATGATAAA
The DNA here is from genome assembly GCF_035770615.1 of Melospiza melodia melodia. Lineage (NCBI taxonomy): Eukaryota > Metazoa > Chordata > Aves > Passeriformes > Passerellidae > Melospiza > Melospiza melodia. The sequence goes on from NC_086194.1 coordinate 104,091,151, forward strand.
ATGAGCCTTGTGAAACTTCAGAAGGACCATGAAAACTGAGAAGGGCAATAGGAAAAGAACCTAGAGTTTGTCCATATCAGAAGGAAGAAAAGCATTGAGTTTTAGATTATTCCAGAGGTCTTGAGACAAACAGGCACTCTGGAGAAGCAGCAAAAAAGTTGGACTCATCTGTTTCTTGTTACAGGAGGGAGGAGCAAGGGACTTGTTTCCAACCCTCCACCCAAAAGTTAAAAAAATCTAAAAGAAAACAGCAACAAAAACATTACTAATTTTCCACTAATTTAAGTGGAATAGGTACTTATTTGCTGACATTCTACCTGCATAGCTGCATACTTTATTTTGGAGAGGAACTTACCTATCCTGTTTTTCCCTCATATAAATGAATTTCTTGAGTTAGTTCATTTCCGGAAATGTTTTTCAGTCATTTTCTTTGCACTTCATATCTATAGACACAAAAGTTTATACAGCGCCTTCTTCTTTCCTAGACTAGACTTCAGATACACTCGAGATTAAATTCGGTAGTTCTGTAGTCAGAAACACTTGTAACATGAACATGGCAGGTTTAGGTGGGGTTGTCATTCAGTACCCACATCTGACTGAATCCCTGGAGTATCTGAGCTGCCCTTTGAAAGAAACAAGCTCACCAGTTCTGGAAGGAGGGGATGAAAGTAATTACCTGTTTAACAGCACAGAGAATATCCTCAGCTCAGTGCTACACCCTGAGAGCTGTCCTTTGGGGACATTAGATAGTTATTTCATCCAGAACTAAAAACTCCCACCTGCAAGAACGAACACTCTTACCTTTAGAATAAACTGAAATTTCCACGAGAAAATTAATGGGAAATTATTACACCTCTCTTGTTAATTTCCTGTCCAGAATAATACAAAGTTTTTTATCTGCAAGCTCATAATGACTCACAAATTATAATGGTGCCTGCCTGGGAAAAGGGCACGTAATGGATTTGCATGCCAAGGCAAGGACAGTGGGGAGCTGTGGCCTCCAAGAGGAGCAGCCAGGGCTGTTCCATGTCAGAAACAACCAGTTCCTGTCACACTGCAGGGGATAGCTGAGCCCTTAGTCAGGGCTAGGCCCCTCAGTGAAAACATCTTTGAGGAAAGGGAGAAAATTCTGCAGAGGCTGAGAATGAAGGAACAAAAACAGTGGGAAACAGCAGATGGAACACCAGGGTAAGGAGGAAATACTCCATGCTGGATCAGATATCCACTCTGCAGCCCATGGAGGACCCAAGGCTGCAGCAAGTACACATGTCCTGAGAGAAGTGGCAGCCCATGGAAAGCCCACAGTGGAGCTGAGGAAAAGGGTGAGGAGGAAGGAGTGGCAGAGAGGAACTATCATGATTGCAACCCCCAGTTCCCCACTGCCTCTGCAATGCTGGACAGAGTGGGGAGAGGATGAGGAATCAGGAATAGAGGAATGATGTTGAATATGGGAAAAAAAGGGGAAGCTGAAGTGTCTTTTTGTTTTTCAACATCTACGTAATTTTAAATGACAATAAATTGAATTAATTTTCCCCGAGTCACAGAATCACAGAATATGCTGAGTTACAAGGGAAGCACAAGGATCATGGATTCCAAATCCCAACCCTGCCCAGGACCATCCCCAAGAGTCACACCATGTGCCCAAGAGCATTGTCCAAATTCTTCTTGAACTCTCTCAGGCTGGTGCTGTGGCCACGTCCCTGTTTCAGTGCCCAACCACTCTCTGGGAGAAGAACCTTTGTCTAATATCCAATGTAAACCTTCCCTGACTCAGCTTCCCTCAGGTCCTGTCACTGATCACCAGAGAGAAGAGATCAGTGTCTGCCCTTCCTCTTTCCCTTATGAAGAATCTGTAAGCTGCAATGAGGTCTCCCCTCAGGCTCCCTCAGGCTGAACACACCAAATCAAGTCTGTTTTGTTTATGACAAAAACTGGTCAATCAATCTTCATACCTTGGTCTTCACCCATGTTATTTTCTCCCCCTCCCATGTGTGAGGAAGGTGAAGAAGTGAGAGTCTGAGAACGTGTCCAGCAGCTAGCCAAGGGCAATCCACCCTAGAGAGTTTGACAGATGTTCCTGCAAACATCTTTGCAGGAAGATAAACCTTATGTCTTCCTAAGAGCATCAGTAATATGAACAGAAGTATTTCTTGCACTTGCTGTACAAAACACAGTGGAAAATCTTTTTGTGATCTTTTACCACCTAGATTTACTCAACTTCAAGCACTTAATTGAGGCATCTAACTCAGAAGTTTAGTTCCTTTAGTCAACGAAAAAGAACAGATGCCTTCAAAAGATTATTTAAGTCTTTAATTGGACAACATTTTATCTGGAGGTATTGGATTCTCACCATTGATTATAAAGGAAACCGCAGACAAAGGCACTCTTGAAGGACCTTAAGTTAAGCAGGATGAATCAAGGCGTCTGTGGCTGAGGTCTAACAGTCCTTGATCTTTCTTCTACAAAGGGAGACGGTAGTAACAGAACTTTAGAGTCTGCTTTTCATGTATTGGTTGCAGTAGCCATGCAGGTTATTCTGCTCTTCCACAGCAAACTGGAATGTCCCTACCTCCTTAGTACTCAAGACTATTTTTTGGGCTCAGGGTTTAAGGCAGTTGCACCTTTTAATGTTGCAGTTCTTTATTAAAGATGTGCTGTACTTGCCCAGTAATGTTTCTTGCAGAGGAAAGCATTACCAAAATGAACTAACATCATTAAGAATGGACAGAACTTTGGAAGATATTTAAGTGTAGCTGTGCAGTTTAAAAATCTGAATTACAGAGTTTGGGCACTGAGGAAATAATATGTGACACCTAAAATCAACCCACACAAATTTAGCTTTTGGGTAAAATATTAAACTTTTTTTGTTGTTTGCATGTCAGTCCTACCAATCATCCCACTCCACTAATCCAAAAATGTAAGTTGATGACAGATGGATGATTATTTTCATTTGAGTTATGTTAGCCAAACTAGAGGTTTAACTATTTATGAGTTAAATAACATTTTCTTTCAACAATTGTCTTTCTCTCCTAAATTGTTTACTGTTGAGATAATAATCTCCTTTTCCTTCCATAAATCAGGTACTGTTAAACAAAACTTTTATTTCAGATTATTTTAATGAGTTGGGAATAAGGACCAGCTCTGATCACTCATGTTAAAACCACTTCATAAATTCTGTGATTGATATGGTTGATAAGATGAACCTGGACAGATGGAGGAAAAAAGCCCATAGTTCTCCAGTGAATTTTTAATCACATCATTACAGTTTGGGTTGCTTTTTTTCTTTTTTGCACTATGCTCATAGCCATTTTTGGCTTTTTGTTCATCATTGTTGAATTTCTCACACTATGTGTTTAACTCCATTCCTGTACTTCCACACATTCAAATTTTTGCTTCCTATAACATGTTGCTGCAGAGTCCTGCCGTTTTTTTAACAACAATGCTTATTTTTAATTATCTTTTTGCTACTGCAGGGTGCCAGGCAGCTTTTTCTCCTTGCTTAAACCTCCACCGGTAATCAAATTCTGTAGTAATGTCTCTTGCAGGTTTGTTTGTTTGTTTGTTTGTTTGTTTGTTTGTTTGTTTGTTTGTTTGTTTTTAATGATGAAAACTGTATAAAAATTGTTTAGGGAGAAAAATCCAGTCCTCTGTGGCAGCTTGGTTTCCAATGCATGGTCTCTATGGCCTTGCATCTAATTAATCTCTTTGTTTTCAGGTTTCTCTAACCAAAACATTGAAACAGGAGATTTGCAGTTGATATATGCACAAGGTGGACTTTATTCAAACAGTGCAGAATCTTCCCTGCCACCTTTCCACCAGGAAAAATGAAATAAGGCTAGGTTATCTGCAGAGAACTTTCTCAGTATCTCTGCCATAGCAAAACATTTACATGCAGCAAGGGGAAACAACAAGAGGAAAAAAGATGTTCAGTACTGTATTCCAAATTAAACCTTACCTGGAGCCATCTTTGTGCTTTTATGTCAAGCAAAACAATCTATGAACTCAAAGGGAACCTGTAGTTACTGCTGAAGATAAATTTCTCGGTGTGACACCTATATGCTGAGAAAGACACATACAGCCATACCACAGGTGCTCAGGTACTGTGGTAATTTCCCTCATTTGGGACTAAATTGTGATTGTGACATTTGCTTATGTTTTGGCAACTGGAAAATAAATAGTGGTCATGAGAAGTCCTATTTTAAAATAATTAATGTGAGGGATGAGCTGGTAAGTATTATTCCATTTTGGTTTATATTCTCACCAGCCACTCACCTTGGACCGTAGGTTCTTGAAAATACTTGCTGTTCTGCTACTTGAGTTTAGTTTTAACTGATATAAAGGAGCAAATGGAAGTGCGCTTATGAAGAAAGACATAACTATCTGTTAGGAACATGAAAATTAATATCTTTTGTTTATAAAACTTCAGTTCTGTTTTGAGCAGCATAATCTTTTTAATAATGTTAGGGAATATAAAATCTGGAGGATGGTTTCCTATTGTCTTTATGAAATTTAGCTTTTTATTCAATGCTTTTAGACATTTCTTTTGGCATTTTTACTTACTTGAGCTCCCCTGAGTCTAATTCCATCACTAATAAGCTGATATCTTGCAAAAAGACCATGGCTGTATATTCAAGACAAGAGCCACAACTTGAAAAGGCCCACTTAATTCAGTTTTTGTCCCAGTTGTGTACTCTAATAAGGTAATTTGCAATATGTATGATATTAAAATAAGTCAAATGAACCCTGTGAATCTCAAAAACCAACGTGTTGAGGAGAGCTGGTTGTGACTCCAAAATTAGGTGCTGGTCAGTTTTTCAGCAAATTTGAAAAATTACTGTGGGATTCTGAGGCCATAGAACAAGCTCATGATAACAGAAGTGGAACACTTCTTTGTGTTTTTCTTTGAATATTTAATTTAAGGCATAAATACTTATCCAGTGGTAAAAGGTATAAATATAAACCTTTAACCTATCAGGGAAATGGTAAGAGGCATTTGGATGAAGGAAGATTTGACCAGCCCTTGTTTTGCCAGTGGAGTCACAGCGATCACAGCCAGCTGACTGACCACACTCACAATACCCCAGGGCATCACTGTGATGTGCTATGGGTGCTTACACAACCCTGTGAGAGGTTATTTTGGAGTCCCCTCATTTGACTTGGAATTGTTATTCTGCAGAAATCCTAACAGTTCTAAAGCTCAAAAGTTGATAAAAATTCCAAACCGTTAAAAAGCTGCAACTGTGCCATGCTGAGACATTTCTGTACAAATTTCCTTTTGTTACATATGTACAAGATATTCATAATAATACAGTGAGATCAGGCATATTTATAAATTTTGCTGGTTGCTTGAAAGATGTCATTTTTGCCCCCCCATGATTTTCCTGATTTTTCTTGCACCAGGCAGCAACACTATATTTTTGCGTTTTAGCCCACCTCTCAGGAACGCTAGTCAGTAATCACACACACCCTTCCTCTTACCTGGAAGTGTTTTCCTTCACCATGTATTTGGTTATGCTGTCTAGCCTTAGAAATTGCTTTTTTGACACTCTTAAAAGAAGCAGCAAAACTGAAACAAGCAAATTACAAGAAGAACAAGTTGTACCAGAACTAAAGCTTTATTGTAATATAATGAAATTCTATCATCAGGCAAAGAAAAACCACTGAACTGATGTGAAAAGTAGTTTAAACCTCGTGTATCATCACTGTCGTTCCTCAAGTGATTTCAACATGGAAAGAAGTGCAAAAATAAATTTGCAGAGTTTTTTGTATTCTTGGAACAGGAATTGGTTATATGAATGGCTTCTTGAGGAATTAATAATTGACTTGAGTGGCTTTAGAAGCAAAATTCCTTGTACAGTTGCTGTTACAGTTTTAGATAAGATAAGGATTAAGAATATAAATTGCCTAATAAAGAGCAAAATCTTTTCTCTTCAAGTTGTTTGACTCCCTCCTGTCGCAAGGGAAGGTAAAAATTCTTAGGTCCTGTTAAGAAAAGATTCTTAACCACCCTAAAACACATTCCTATGTCAGAAAAAGAGCATGCTGCTTTCAAAGTTGAAGCCTAACCATGTTTTATGCATTCTGAGAGATGGGACCCCAGGCCCACCAATGTCAGTAGGTTTCCTCTAAAAGCAGTGAGAAGCAGGTGTTTGAGGAGTTTAATATTCAGGCCTTCCCCAATGTAACATATTTCTAGCTTCTATGATGCATCAATATGAGTACTTCTGAATCAAATAACACTACTGAATTGCTGCATTTAAAAAAATCAGTAAATTTAAATTTAATTTAAGTTTTTCCAGCCTTTGAAGACTTTTGTTTGGTTTTGTTTTACCTCTAAAATGTTCTGTGCTACTGGGTTACACAGTACAAACTGTACAAAACTGTCCCTTTGCTGTTAAATACATGTCCTGAACCTGGTAAGAAAGCCAGTGTGCTTCTAACTTCTCCTGAGTCACAGTGACATATGATATCAGAGGCAATTCCTGGGCCAACCTTGATTTACAGACCCTTATAATATTGCTTACCAACTCATTTATTTCCATAAAGAAGAATCTCAGTGTTGATTTTCTCCTCATATAGTTTTTTTCACTATGGGTATCATATTTGGTCCCTTTAGTAAGTTTTTCTTCTAGTTCTACTTGATAGCTGGAGCAGGTATCTGAAGTCTGTAGCCAGCTGATTCTGAAGTTAAAATTAAGCTGGCGAAAAGAAAGTCCATTCAGATCTGAGATTTACTTTTGTTTTCTTCTTACTTAAAAAAAACTTCAAAGCATAAGAAACAATTATTAGCACTGCTGCTTCATTTTAAAGTATTAAAAAAGAGAAACTATTGTTTTTCATTCTAGCTCAATACAAAATAATATTTGTTGCAGGAATGACAATGGGAAAACTTTATTATCATCTTGAGAGCTGGGTACATGCTGCAAGATATTTGCTGTGAATATTCAGGAGTAATTTTAAAGCAATCAAACTCAGTTTGAGTCAGCCTCCTGTTGCTTCTATGGCAGTCATTTATTAGAGATATATAGCAAATATTTTTGTTTCTTATTCTGCTTTGTAAAACAACCTATGCCTAAGAAGAAATCATGAAGATATGGAATTAAAATTCCAAATTCATAGTTATAAGAATTCACAATGGGGAATATAATAGAATCATTTTTATCTTCTGAAATGTGAGATGATTTATTGAGATTGGTTACTGTAATAACTTATTTACTTTAAGTCCTTTGCAGGAATAAAGGAAGAAATCCTTTAATATTGATATCTCATATCTGTTGACTTTATGGTGACATTGGACTTTTTTCTTGATGTTAGTGTTTTCCATTTGTCGCAGACATTTTTTCATAGAAATCCTTTCTTTCAGATTTGTGCATCTTCTGGGAAGCAGAGGCCCCAGAAGAGAATGTAAGCAATGATTATCAGCTGCTGTGAAATGCAATAAGATGCACCTGTGATTGGTTTCATGTTCCATGTGTACAGTTGGGGGCCAAACACAGGAGCAGCTCGGGGAAAGATTCCCTGGACACAGAACTTTGTTATAGATTCTTTTCTATTCTTGGCTTAGCAAGCCTCTGCAACTTCTCTTCATATTCTTTTTAGTATAGTCATAATGTATTATATATCATATATCAATAAATCCAGCCTTCTGATCATCAAACAAGATTCTCGTCCTTCTCTCACCATGGAGACCTCTTCAGGTCGCTGTAATATCCATTATTTGCTCTTGTAGGTGTATGAAATCAGACTTCTTATTCAGACAGAGATTGCTAGTAACTATGTTGTTTTCATGCTGTCCCTCCTAAAATGAAGTTATTTCATTCATTAGAATTACTGAGAATGTAAGTTACTCTTGGTTTGGCACATGAACTACAACAAATGCAAAATGGTAGGAAGTCCCATCTGTTAAGGATCACATAAGAAATAAATATTAGTATTCAGAAAGATTTAACATCCATATGTGAATTGCAGAGAGACAGCAGGAAGGTTGCAGAATGTTCTTTTGCAAATGATAGTTTGCTAATACCAACATAGTCTTCCCACAGAAGACTTTCTTGTTGCCTCCCATCTATTCATTTTAATAAAAATTCTTCAGGAAAACATTGTGAAAGCCATCCAAAAAGTGGTTACTGAGTGTAAGCTGATCCTTCACACGGAGTCAGTTTTAGGCTTCATCAGAACTGCTTCAAGTGATGTGTTTGTAAATCCCTGGTTTTGATTTTTTTTTCCTAGATGTCCAAGGACAAGAGTGATACTTTTGAAAACAAAACAACAAAAAATAACAAAAACTTCTGAAATAGATAGACTAAATAGCACTGACACCCCACTGTTGGAAAGCAGATACATTTGATCCCTTTATGTAAGAGTCTTGATCTTTTATTTCTTTCATAGCTCTAAAGACCTTTCACCTTTTGTTCAAGTACACCAAATGAAGGAAAAAGATCTCACTAGTGTACAGAAATGAAAAGACAGATGAAAAACTTCACCGAGACCAAGTAATGTTCTAAAAAAATGTCAAAATTGTCAAAATTTTTCCTGGCACAGAATAAATAATGTTTTTCTGGAAAGGATATAACATGAACCACGACATTTAAAAAAATATTGGTGTCCTATTGCATCTTTTTACATGTCCAAGACTAACATATCCAGTGTAACCATAAGGACTGTATATACCTGTGTCTCTCATGAAAAGGCAAATCAGCATTTAAGGAAATACAGCAATTACCTTCCAGTAAATTGGGAAACTTTGAGGATTACATGGTCATAGGTCTAGATGCTTGAAAACAAGCAATAGCCATAAGGCCATCTCAGAACACAGAATAAAAATACTGAGAATCTCAGTGAGAAAGAGCTCCAAAGCTAAGGATTTCTAGATTCCTTCAACTGTTGAAAAAATCAAAGTAAGATTTTTTCATTTGTTGGGGCTTTCATAATTTTTGGAGATATGAGCAAATATAGCACAGACCATTTTTTGATTTGTTTATCCACATTGGAAGGGACATAAAAGACTTTTAGGAGGCTAAAGTGGGTCCCTAGTTGAAGAGCAGTAGTCCTGTTGATTTTTTTAGGCCTAATGCCTTGTTTTTAATTGTTGTGAAGAAAGGAAATTAAAGAATCAAATTATTCCTTTGGGGATCTCAGGCACTGGGCTCAGCCAGCATTGGCTTGAGAAAGGCTGGCCCTGCTTGGCCAGAATGATTTCTTTTTATGATCAGGTGGCTCAGTTAGTGGGTGAGGGAGAGGCTGTGATTATTTTCTACCTGGACTTCAGTAAAGGTTGGACTCTGTTTCCCACAGCTTTCCCATGGAGAAAGCAGCTGCTCATGGCTTGGACAGGTACACTCTTCCCTGGGTTAGAATTGTCTGGATGGCAGGGCCTGCAGAGTGTTGGTGAATGGTGCTGCATCCACATGGTGTCTGGACGCCAGTGGGACTCCCCAGGGATCAGTGCTGGGCTCAGTTGTGTTCAATATCTTTACTGATCACCCGAGCAGGAGCATCAAGCGTGATCTCTAAAAGTTCACAGACAGCACCAAACTTGTTGGGAGTGTTGATCTGCTGAAGGGTAGGCAGGCTCTGCAAAGGGATCTGGACAGGCTGGATCCACAGGCCGAGGCCAACTGTATGAGCTCCCTCAAGGTCCTTCCCTTGGGTCACAGCAGCCCCATGCACCAGCGCAGGCTGAGGGCAGAGTGGCTGGAAAGTGCCCCAGTGGAAAAGAACTTGGGAATGCTGATTGACAGTGGTTGAACATGAGACAGCATGTGTCCAGGTGGCCAAAAAGTCACATGTACCCTGGTCTATTTTAAAAATACTGTGGCCAGCAGGACCAGGGCAGAGATTGTCCTGTTGTTCTCAGCACTGGTGGGGCCACACTTCAAATCCTGTGTCCAGTTTTGGGGCCCTCACAACGAGAAGGACATTGAGGTGCTGGAGCGAGACCAGAGAAGGGAAATGAAGCTGATGAAGGGTCTTGAGTACTAGTCTTGTGAAGACTGGTGAGGAAGCTGAGCAGGGATTGTTTAGCCTGAAGAAAGGAGGCTCAGGGGAGACTTTATCACTCACTACAACTGCCTGTAAGAAAGTAGTAACAAGGTGGGGCTGGGTCTCTTTTCCCAGGCAGTCAGCAACAGGACAAGAGGAAATGGCCTCAGGCCGTGCTGGGGGAGGTTCAGTGTGTGCATCACTATGAATTTCTTCATTGCAAAGGTTGCCAAGCTTTGGAATGCGCTGTCTGGGAAAGTGTTGGAGTCACATGTAGAAGATGTGCATATGTGGCAATTGGGGACATTGTTTACTGGGGAACTTGGCAGTCCTGGTTTAGCAGTTGGACTCAATGATCTTAAGAGTCTTTTCCAAATAATGTGATTCATTGTTTCTATAATTCTATCAAAATTTGTATTTTTAGGAAAACCAGAACAGATTGGCTCATGATGCTTTAGCAGCACTGCACTAGCTTGAGCTTCCTTGCAAGATTTGGGTTATAAATTTCCATAGTAATTTTGCCAAAGCTTGCTTATTTGGAAAGTAGTTTCATCCATTTTCCTGTAACCTTTCCTCAATTTTTATCTACATTCTTCATCTGTTAATGTGTTTGTTCTTTACCTGCCCTTATACAACACCTGTAGGTTCCAAGAAAGACTGAAGAGCATCTTAACTGCATCCAAGGTCTATACACCAAGATTGATTGGAATGGATTCCTGTGCTTTGAGAATATATAAAATACTAGTTCATACATTGGCAACACATACTTCAATCAAAGCAATTGACACACAATTCGTAAGGTGAAATGACAGAAAGAGTGATTACCCCAAGATGAGCAGCCTGTTAAATTACAGTCTTTCGTGTGCCTCTTCACAGGGAATGAGAACTCAGGTGCAGAATAATATGTTTAAAAAAAACCCAAAAAACTCAAAGTCATCTCATGACCCTTAGAGCTAAAAATATATTTTTAAGAAAAAGACAAAGAGAAAAATGGTCAAATGAAAACTTGTATCTTATTTATTTCAATTTCAAAATAAGAAAAAAAATCTTTTGTTTCAAAATAAAGTGCATTCACATCTCATTCTGCAGTATCAAATATATGGGCAAGCAAATGATAAGAAAAGGGACAAAATTCTTTTATGTAGTCTACCATATATGATTGTTCAAGTCAGATGACGTAGGTTTACATTTGTAGGGAAACTAATAAAATGCTTCAAAATGAAATGAAGTGGCAATGTAATATTTCAAAATATCTTTTACAGAAGATTCAAACATCATGTGTACTTTGTCAGAGCTGCCTTGTTTCATAGTGCCTTTTATTACTGGGTCACTAGTTTATAAATTGTCAAAGAAATAAAATCTGGAAGAGCTGTCAAATTTTTAAAAAATGCCTTGAGCTGAATTCTTTGTTTTTCTGGAATAGCTTGGCATAAAAAATAAGAACTGCCAAAGAACTGCCAGCTTTTAAAGAAAATTAAGGTGTCAGCAGAAAGAAATTTGTTATCAATAAAATTTCCATAATAAAAGCATGGGATGTGTTTTCAAATAGTGCCATTTTAGATATTCCTAAATGAAAGATAGTTTTCCTTTCTGAAAAATGTTTCTTGTTGTGGCTCATTTCATTGTTATAAACTCATTGATGTGCAGTCATTTCACTGCAGTTCTTGTCAGAAAGTTCAGCATCTTGCTGTTACTCTGGGCTTTCTTGGCATCAGTGACAATTTCCACAGCCCCCTGCAAGTTCAATTATCAGCAGCTAACTTGGCACCTTCAGCCCTAAACAAAAGGGTTTTTACTGTGCAAAGAGCAGTGAAATGCAGTCAAGCAAAACTAACAGCTTAGTTTACTCGGACTCTTCATTTAACAATAATACTAAAACTCAAGCAGAGGATACATTTTTGAGTTTGGCAGTGACATAATTAAGATTTTTAGAGGAACATAAATTTGTGTCCTTATACATATACTATAAGAAGCTGTCTTTAATTGCATGATAGACAGCCTTCACCTCATTCTGAGGGTTCATCATGTTTTGCAGAGATAGCCAAGAACTCCACAACTTTGTGGAAGTTGTAAAGCCGGTATGTTTATTATTACAGCGCCGGACGCATGCGGAGATTACTCTCCTTAAAAGGCATGCCTACCTCTGGGAACTCCAGGTCCCTTTTTATCCCCCTCTCAAATACATATGCATACAGTTTCACAATAGGTTCATACATATTCATTCAGTTTTGGCTATGATCCATTTCTTTGCTCCAACAGGTACCCAGCAGTCCCTTATTCTGAGTTTTGCTTTACTCCTCAACTCTAGACAATCAAATACATCCCATGTTTATTTGCTGGTGAATATTTATGTAGTTCCATGCGATTTGCGTTTCCCTTTCAGATTTCCTAATTTCAGAGTGTTTTGTGGTATTATCCTGTGAACTGAACACTTAAGTAATTTTCATATTTAAGACAGGCAATTTGTGATGGAACACTGCTTTGAAGAGCCAGATTTGCATTGGTTTTTTTTTGCATGTGTGATTCATTCTTACTGGTATCAGTATGTCATTTATGAGGTGAGCTGTATTTGACCAACAGCTTTAGAAATGTATCTATATTTAAAAACCTAGACATCTACTGTGCTAACCCATCACTTTATCCTAGATATCAAGCCACAAATGACCTGAATAAGGAATATTCTCTTGTTTCCACACAGCAATCCAACTCTGAGCTCTAGCACTTTGCATCCTGAGGTAAACTCTTCCAGGAAGATGGAATTGAATAGGTGGTTTGGTCTAAGCTCAGGCTGGGAGTTGCCTAAAGAGAGCATCATAAAGATGAAACACCCCATCAGAGAGTGAACTAAAAGTGTGTCAGGGCAGGACAACTGTAATAATGAAGTCAAGCAGCCTGCCAAGTTTATGTAAGCCTTATAACTAAGTATTACACCTTATGACTAAATATTTTTCCTTGAAATACTGGCTTCCATGTTCATGCATTGAAATGTATGAATCATTAAAATGGAAAAAGGGAGAATGCTTGTGGGATCCATCTAACAAACTGTATTCAATCTCATAATCTTGAAGCCTTGCATTGTCTCTCAATCCACTAGTGCATACACAAGGTAAAAAAATAAAGTAGAATAATCTGATCAACACCTTAGATTTTTTGTCAAATTGTTCTATTATCAACAGGTATGCAGTATTCCCAAGTTTAGAACTTACATTCTGTATTCGAAAAATAATTTTTGAAAATGTTTTAACCTGAAGTATGTAATTTTGATAAGAGAGCAAGATATATTAACAATTTCACTAACCCTATAAATTAAATATGTTTCAGCTGCAGAGTGGACTGGAGATTTTTACCATTTGGAGACCTGAATTTTTTTTTATTGAATAATGCATGTTATAAATTCATAATGTTTTTACTATGTTTCTTCTAAAAGTTACATACATTTTTCTCTCATTTCTGAGTAAATGTTTTTGCTGTAGGTGCTACACTCAGGGAAGTTTTGGAAGTTTACTGTGTGCAAGGTTCTCTTGAGAGAAGTTAACTCATTTCAGACTTATTTAAAATGTATCGAAGAAGAACCCTGCCTACCAACTGGAAATATTAAAATTTTTACTTCTACAGCAGAGTATTCCTGTTAGGCTTCTGCCTATCACAATATACATTCTGATGACCACTTTCATTTCATCTTTGTAAGCATAGCCATCTATATCAAATACTGTGGCAAAAGCATTTAAAGAAAAAATTAGCATTTTATGCCACTCAGACAAAACCCCCACAAAAACAAACAAACAAACAAACAAACAAACAAAAAAACCTCCCTCTAAATCTACCTATGATTCTTCTTTAACTTGATATTAGGCAGTTATTTATTGGCATAAAAACAATTGGAACTTTTACATCTTGAAATTTCTTGACTCTGAGCCCTCCAAAAATATCCAATAATATTTGAACTACAGTTTAATGTTAGCCACACCCTTTCTTCTTTTTGCCAGTAGTTGTTACTAATTAAAGTAAGAAAGGAGAATTGAAAGCATGATTGGGCCTACTTTCAAATATGAAATTTTCTGAAACTTCATTAGTCTGTAAGTATTGAACATGTGTCATTGGTCCTTTTTGATGTTTTGGATGAAGAAGAATTGTTTCAGAAAAAACTCCAAAATTTAATAAAAATGGTCAGTTGTGAAAAAGTGACATACAAGGGAATAGAACCTTAAATCTGTAATCTTGTGGTGAGTGTTTTATAGTTTATAGAGAAGTGGGAGTGCCACTTGTAATAACATTCATTTGGATTTTCAGTCTTTGAGAGCCCTTTGATTTTCCTCCATTATTGCTCATTCTTGTACCTCATCCCATCAATGAATGACAGATTATTGGAGGTGATAAATATTGTTTGCCATTTACTTTTTCCAGCCAGGTCACTATTTTTTTGCTTGTCCTGTCAATACAACTTTAATCCTTGAAAAATCAGTTATATTCCAAATGAGAAAATTAATTACACGTGCAATAAATAAAATTTTTTGCCATTTCCTTAGCTGTTCAGAGCCTGAATGGTTCTGTGAAGCCACAAAAGTCTGCACTTCATTTGTTTAAAATAAGATACTCATATCTCCCTGTGGTAGGTTGCCCCTGGCTAGATGCCAGGTATCCACAAAAATGCTCTTCTTAGCTAGGCAGAGGAGAGAAAGTAAGGTGAAAAATGACTTGTAGGTTGAGTTAAGGCAGTTTAATAAAGCAAAAGTGAAGGTTTGCATGTGCACAAGCAAGGAGAAAAAGCCAATAATTTTGTTTTCCACTTCCCCTCAGAAAGCAATTTCCAGCCCCTTCCCAGCTAGCAGGGCTTCAATACGCATAGCGGTTGCTCTGGAAGGCAAACATTGTAAATAACAGCTGCCCCACTTTCTCCTCCCCTTTCTTTAGCTTTTATATCTGAGGAGATGTCACATGGTATGGAATGTCCCTTTGGTCACTTTGGGTGACAGTCATAGCTGGCCGAGCAGCGTCCCCTCCCTAGATCTTGCCCAGCCCAGCCTAAGGTTGGAAGGGCAGAATGCTTGAGAGACATCCCCGGTGCTGTGCCAGCCCTGCTCAGCAGGAGCCCAAACACTGGTGTGTCATCAACATCTCTATAGCCATCAGTGCCGAGCACAGCTCTGGGAGGGCTGCTGTGGGAAAAGGAGCTCCAGCCCAGCCAGAGCCGATACACCCTCCTACTAGGGTATGTGCAGTCACCAGTGAAGAGCTAAAGAGCTCTTCACAAAGTGTATTTAGCTACACGGTCCTTACCCTTTTGCCTGAATTAAATGGAGGTTTAAACCTTGTCCTAGGCATGCTATGCTGCCAAACAGTGGATCTTCTGTGGCAGTTTCTTTAGCTTTCTTTTAGTTCTAGAGTTATAACCTGTGAAGACTTAAAGAATGCAGTTACATGTCTCAAAACACTGCTCCCAAGAGTCACCACAACGGAACTTGAGATAAGCAGAGATGCCACACCAGGAAGGAGCTAATACTTGACCTAATAGAGGTAAAGGTTTGATTAACTTCTAGACAAAAAATTCCCACCATGGCAGGCAGTGAGAAGTGGGAGGAAGCAAGTGTTTATGCACACACCATCTCAAATAATAGGAACAATATCTATGCCATGTGGATACCCAGGACTTGGAGTGTATAAAAGTGAAGAATGATTCTGGGACCCTCACCACAAAGAAGACCAGGGTGAAGAAGGACCAGCAGGGTACCACAGAAATCCATGTTCTGGTGATATCTTCTGCTTAATCTCTCTCTCTCTTTTTTTTTTTCTCCTTATCTTCCCCCTTGCCACTCTCTTTCTGTTTGTTTCTATCTCTCGACCTCATATGTACTGTTAAATAAAATCCATACTGTTGAATTTGCCATATGGTCTTGTTTGCACCTTAATTTGGGCAGAAATATCTCTTAATCTTAACACAGCATTGCTTGCGACTATCTATATATACTTATGTCTATATATGTGTATGTATGTATATATATATATATATGTATGTGTGAATAGATGTAGATGTGAATATGTATGTACATAATCTGCATAGGACTTCATATAGGAGGAGATATCAGGAGCAGAATTCTGTCCTTTGCTATATTTAACTTCACTCTATTTCTTATTCTGGTGTCTCCCATTTTCAAAGTACTACAGATATGCTTTAGCAATGCATAACACCAATACAAAAGATACTAAGAGAGCGAATTTGAGAACAATAGAGTCCTTCATCATGTGTGAGTATACAAAAGTTTATTTGGAAACCACACAGATATGAGTACATAGAAAATAACACATTATATTTTAATCCTTCAATATTTAATTAAAAATAGAGACATCTAAGCTGCCACCAATATAACTGCAGAGTTAACCACCTCTTGAGATGAATGGATTCTTTCTGCAGGAAAATGTTGTATTTTTAAGGTACATATTTTTAAGGTTATCTATGTCATCATAAGCAGTAAGAATATTTTTGCTTCAGTGAAAGCAGAGTTTCTAGGACACACTTAATACAGTAACATTTATTTTTCTGGAGATTAGAGGCATAGAAATTCACTCTGCCACTAGGTTTACAAGTGGTAATTTAAATAAGGGTAATGTTACTGTGTATATATGCAGAATTGTAGTTTGTCTCTTTCCCTAAAGAGATCTCTTTAGAAAATATTTTCAAAGCTAGCAATAGCGATTCCATCTAAGGGTAGATATTTATTATACTAAACAGTTTATAACTTGTTTATTTATTTTAGAGAAAATAGCAGTTTCAAAGTTTGGTGTTATTGTCCAAAACAGAGTTAGTATTCTGGGTTTATACATACATACATAGCTGGTATGACATTAGCTTTGTATTTTAACTTGGTGTTAATTCTTATACTGATATTCATTAGCAGGTATCTAATATGTAGACACAGGATTCATATATTATCAATAGCATTTTTGAATTTTGACTTTTTTTATACATTATTTAATAGAGATGATTTTCAGCTAGGCTACTTATTTCTTTTTTGAATGTATCATTTATGTTCCAAGATATTTATTTTCTCTAGTTAGTCCTTTTGAGTTAGTCCTTTTCAAACCAAGTTAGCTGTAAGGGTTGTGTTGTTCATGTCTATTTGTCACATTAGATTCCCAGAATCTCATCAGAACCATGTCAAATTACATCAATCCAAACTCTGGACTTCTGATAACAGAGTGCTATAAGCACAGCACGGCTTGAAGGTTATTGTAAGACAAATAGCTTATCATGATCACAGAAGTACTATAAGAGATGCAATAATTTATTGAGTGTTCATGCAATATGATTTTCTGTTGTACCACAGTAACATCAAATTTTCAGTAGCTTTTGCTTTACAAAACCTGTTCACAACACTGGACTACATTTTATAAGAGTATTTGTAATGCCTGCTAGGGGAACTGTTTTCTTTCTGCAAAAAATACAGTAATGAGGTAGTGATATCTTTCATTCTGACCCCAGAAAAGAGCCAAATACTAAAACAGGAAATTAAAAAACATTCCCTGAAGTTAAATATATTACAAGATATTGCTGCCCTCACTATAAGACTGGGAAAGGAGCAAAATTGCATCCCCTGGCTGCACGAGCTCTACCAGCAAATCTGGCACAGATGCAGATAAACCAGGCAGGGTGCCTTTCTGCTTCTGCATTATATAGAACATGGAAAAAGACATTCTATCACAAAAATGTACATTATCATATGCTGCTGCTACTGTTATGCTCAGCTGCTTCTAGAGCTTGGACAAGCCCAGGCACACAGAGAATGAACCTTTCTCATTTCATCCCTGGACTAGTGAAGCAGAGAGACAAAGTCTGTCAGAACCTAAGAGTTGGCCTGCTTTTGGAAGTGTGCTATGGATTTCTCTTGTAATGCTCATATCTTTCTTAGAAGACTGCTACATTCCTTCTTTTAGAATTTTGTGAATGTTTGCAAAGATCTGGCATGAGGTTTTTTCCATGATCCTAAATTTTCTCATAAGCAAGAGCTTTGAAGGGACAAATCTATTTTTTTTCTCCCGTGCCTGCAAGGCTATTTACTGTTGTGCCAGGCTTAACTTGCATAAATCCCTTAAATTATTCTATATCCTTTTGGGACTGAGATTAGAAAGTTTTCAGGCTGCAATTACCAGCTCATGTAGGGATGGAAAAAAAAAACCAAACCAAGATATATTCCTGAAAGTTCCTCTGCAGTGAAGGGCAGCTATGTCATGTCAGCAAGTAGTTTCTATTTGCTAAAATTATTCATTAAGTGAGAATGACACCTTATCCAGTGTGTATGATCTTACTATTCCTTTCTTGTCTTGTCTTGTCCTAGTGAGCCTCCTCAACAATAGCACAAAGTGGGGTATATTACCTTTTCCTTATTGAAGTTTTACTCATATCCTTGAGTAAATTACATTTAACTGCTGTTGCAAATTTGATTCTGGGAACATGTTTAAAAGACATTTTTTGTGGTCCCTAGCAGTGGCACTACTTACCTCTGAGAGCCAGAAGATTGCCTCCACTGTATTTAGTAATAATAGAAAACTGAATTTCCTATAGGTCAGTCCAAAATTCTGGCCACCTGGACTAATAAAATCTCTGTTACTTCCTTTGAGTAACTCTCACTTTCTATTCAAGTGTTGCCAGTTTTATTGGGGGTCTTACAAATATTGGAGGATTTAGCCCTCATAGTCAGAAGAAAATGTCTAGTTACATCCAAAGCACCAAAGGCAAAAAAACATATTGCATTTTTAATTTTTAAATATCATGTAACTTTTATTCCAGTTGTGAATATAATAGAACAGAATAATAAATTCAAAACTAATAGATATCAATCACATTGGATTCCCAGAAATTGTTCTTTTGGACCCAATGCACAACTCCCTTGCATCAGAGGAAGTCTCTGACTTCTGTGGTGTTTGGCTTAGGCCCAGGGAGATGTTTTTATAAGGGTATTAGGAGTGAGAGATAAAAATTTTATATCTTTCCTACTTTGTCAAGTACAGCCCAGGTTTAACACATCTGTTTCCTATGTACTGCTGCTGTAGAGTCACCACTGCTGTAAAATGTGACAGCAAGGTTCAACATATTCTACCTTTCTCAAAATATGTCTCTGAGGCTCTGTCTTTTCTGCATATGTTCTCAAAGTAACTTGTCTGAATGAGACAATGCTCGAACTAAAAGGTAAAAAGTAGTGTCACTAGCTCACTTACAGCTGTAAGACCTTCTGACACAGCTCATCCTCTTTATTGTTGCAACATTCTACATTAGAAATTTCTTTGTGCTAGGACAGCTCAAAAGTTTTCTGTCCTGTTGGATACACTTGGGAGTTGTGAGAAGGCATTAGGAGTCCAATAGAATTTGATAACTTTTGTCTGCTTTGACATTTACTGTGGCTTTTTTAAAGTGAGATGAAAATTCATCTTGTGTCCCAGGACAACACACCAAGTAAAGGACATATATTTTCAAGGGTGCATGGATCACAGCTAGGACCCACCTCCAGCTTGAAACTGGACAGGTTGAGGGTATGGATCAAGCTTTGCAAGGTATTTCTGATATGCTATGTGTTATGCGATGTTGCCATCAAACATATTTCACTGATAGGGAAGGGAAAAATTAGTTTGTGAAACAAGCATAAGCTTTTGGCTGATCCTGTGGAAACCCCAGCTCTTTGGGGCTCACAGTGAGCTTTTTGTCAGTTGGTTATTTGTTTTTATTGAAAACTGAAGTTATGAGGGACAGACTAGAGTGAGATCTCTGAGCTGGCTGTGAGATAACCAGAAATGCTTCAGCTAGGAAGAATTTGTTTTCTCCAGTATAAATTTCCATAGTTTGCTAAATAAATTATGAGCTACATTGGCCAGCAGTTCCCAGACTCTTGCACAACTCAGTCCAATACCAGGAAATTCATGAACTACAAACTAGTGTTCTTCACATTGCATGGCAGTATCAAAATTCCTATTTGTCTTACTAGAAACAGGAGGCCTTTTTTTAGGTGACCTTTCTTGCTAGCAAGGAAAATATTTCTTCTAAGGCAAAAAATGTACTGTCCATATCTTTATGGTAACAACACTGAATAAATTGAATGTTGCAGTCCTTCAGTTCTGCCAGCTTGTCATCTAAAGCAACAATAAGAATATGAGTCCACTTTGTTCTGCCAATTTCTGAAGGTATCATAGAGGTTAAATAGCAAGTACCTAATGTTTCTGCTTTGGATGATGTTATAAGGGAAATTGGATAAACACAGGAATATAAATCAAGGAAAGTTGCTAGAAAATTGTGCCATCAGTTAGAAAAATGTGCCATACTTATACCTGATCTATCCTCTTACTTGCTGAAAGTAGAAAAGAGAAAAGCATTCAGCATCTTGAGTAATCCATAATCCAGGCACCGATTAATTGCATTCCATAATGCTTTCTAATGTGTCTTCTAGAAAACCTTATAAATCATACACAGGCCTTTTCTTTTAAAATGCTACTTTATCAATTCTCAATTGCTCAACTTTTAAAATAAAGGAATAAAATTAGGATCTGAGCAGCTGGGATTTATTTTCCTCCTCAGGGCCTGGATTCAATTCAGTATTTAGGTACATGTACAGCCTGAAACAGGTGCACAGCCCCATTACAGATGTGTTCTTAGGTACCTTTGTAAATGACAATTATTTTTGGTCTTTCAAAACACTGTGACATTTGATGCATGATAGAAAATCATCCCACTTGAAAAAGGTTGTACAAAGATACAAGAAAAGCAATTTTTTTCATTAATATAACTATAGGCTTGAGTTTCAAACCTGTGATACAATGAGTTTTACACAATTTCACATTTCACTGCTGGCATCTGAGTGTGTGACTCTTACACATTTCTGTATGCAAATTAACTAGAACGTTGTAGTTTTTCACATTAATAAGCCCCAAATCATGGGAAAGGGAAACTCATAAACTGAAGAAGTCAGTTGTGATTGTTCCACCTTATATTTCAAACCTGGAAAATTATTCAAGCTTGGGTCTACTTCTAGCATCTTGTGGGAAATATTTTGCAAAGCCTTCTTTAGGTAAGAGCTACTAGAACTTCCATTTCTTTAACCATAGATTCACACAGGGTTTTGAAACAGATTTGGAAATATATGGTGATGGTGGAGAATGTTTTAACTTTGGTAGCAAGCATGGTACAGCAAAATATTGATAATTACAGAGTTTTGCAAAAGCTGTCAATCTCATTGAATAGAGAGGAAATTACTGGTTTTATTATGCATTCCTTTGGCCCACTTTTTAAAAGAATGTCGGAAATAAGGATGAGAGGTTGTGTAAAATAGCAAGAGAGGAAGTCTTTAGCTGAGTCAGGAAATCAAGTTCAGTGCACCAGCTACCATTAACCTCCTCTCCCACCTGCTAATGAAAGCACAGCATTACATCTCAGTCAGTATTTGGGTCTGCTTTAAATTGCAATCAACAAGCAAGCTTTCTTTCTGAAATACACTAGTAGAAATTTATTGAAAATATTACATTGTTACATTTTATAAACAGCTATTATAATATAAAATTACATTATAACTTTCTGTGGAGGTACATTTTGATGTTCTCCTTACTTTCCAACCCAAACAAATTGTTATTTATGGAATCAGTTGTAAACGGAAACAAACTATTTGACTCAGTCCAGCTCATGTCAAGGGGAAAGGCTAATACAAAGAACCCACCTCTCTCTGTAAATAGTCGGGAAGAAGGAGAAGAAAACTGTAACCAAAGTCCATATGTAGCATTCTGTAGTTACTCTTTCCTAGCTATAATGAAGGTAATTTCAAAGGTTTGTGGGATCCCTATCTTAAAATTCTGCCCTCATTTCCCTCTCACATTGGAAAATCAATGCATGCATGATTTTCCAATGTGAGAGGGAAATCATCTTTTCTTCAGGTATGATATACTTTTCCTACCAGGTTTATTTTGGGGGCTTTGAAGTCCAGTAAGGAATTGATTTAAAAGTGCTTCCCAGAGTATGACTTCAAATTGAATGGTCAGAGTACTTGTCATACTTAGAGAGCAGAACCACAGGGGTTGATTTCCTCCTGGGGGCATTCCTTGTGGGAGCAGCCCATCACACTGTGGCTGTAGAGTTACTGGTACCTGTGTGTGTGTCACACAATCCCCATACCTTTCCAAGCCTCTCAGTTGCCTCTCCTGATGCAAAGCCTTGGCAGTTTGGATAGTTGTAGGCGCCGCAGTGCAAAACCAGCATAGCACTACTGCTTTCCTTCGGATAAACAGGGTCCTTAAGCATGAGCAAAAGAGAGGAGAAAATAAGGGAATGGGATTGTTCAGCATAGTTAAGGACTAAAGTGCAGCCTTTTTAAGGACATCTGTCCAAAGTAAACTTTCCTGTGAAGTAACACTGCTTTTCTGCTAAGCTATTGTTGGAAGGATTTACATTTAATAGGAACAATGAATAATCCTCCTCGTTCTCTCATTTTGTCAATGAGCTCATGTACTATGCAGGACTTAAGGTTTATCACAAAATGCTAGAGGATCAGGGGATTGCAGGGATGATGTGACTGTCAAGTTGTGATGAAACTGGAAAACACAGAGCTATGTAGAGCCAATAGACCTACTCATGTAATCAAGACTGAAGGCTGGCACAGCACACAGCACTGTTTCCAGCCTTCTCACAGCAAGGCTCACCACCTTGGTTGATATGCTGTGCTCAGGAGCAAGGCTGAAGTCTGAGAGTGAGGTTGGAGAGTGAGAGGCTAATTCTTCTCTGTATTGAACTGGGGTAGATCAAGTGTAGCACTTCACAAATCACTGGATGAACAACATAAAACACACAAGATACAAAAATTGCTTATTTTCTTTTATGTCATGCCTTTTTTCCAATAACTCTCTTCTAGTGAAATGTCTGCATATTTGAGAAGGTGAGAATTACAGGATACATGTGGTGACTGTTTTCTCCAAGGCTAGAGGTGATACCAGATGGATCTTGAACAAGGTTTCATCTTCTAAAAACTGTCAGATTAGTACCATTTGCCAGAAATAAATACACATAAAAATGTTAAGTAATGAAGAAAACTATTGTGCTTTTGTCTCCAATATATTGTTCCATATGCAATATTAATCAAAAGGACAGATTTCATTATTTTCTTAGCCACCAGTTCAAGGACCACACACCTGACTGCAAGTAGTCTGCTGTTCTCCCTGATGAATGGAATAGGATTTTTATTATATTTTCAGTGCCTTTTTTCTTTTTTCCTCGGGGACATTATGGTCAACTGTTTTTGATATCCACATCCATCCGCATTGACGCTAACCTGTGACACTCTGTGACATAAGTCACATACAACTGGACGCACAGAGGTCTGTTGACATTCTGGTAAGGTAGAGAATCTGACATTTTGAAGGTCTCTGCCTCAAGTCTCATTTGATGGGTTCCAACTACCTTGCAGACAGATACCCTTGTCATAGCTGACATCCTGGACAGCATTTTCAACGGAGAGACAAAGGATTACAACTGCAGCAAGAGGCTGAACTTCAGACCCTTTCTTTTTTTACCTGACATAATCTGTGAACACACAAAAAAAATCCACTTCAAAAAATCCAAATAAAATGAAGCTGTCTTTCCATGCAAATCCTCCCATTGTGGAGATGGACTCATTGATCAGGGCAATAGAGAACCTTGTGACAACAGCAGCTCACGGGGCTTCCTTGTGTTCACAGTGTCAGCACTGCTCTGCCCCACATCACAAAGTCAGCCTCTCTGCTGCTGAGCATCAGCACTGTGACTGATTCATTGGACACAGGGAGAGGAAGGAGTCAGGGAAACTAAAACTGAGGACATAGGATGAGAAATGTCAATATGCTCAGCATTATTCCCTTAAAAAAGAACAAGAAGTGTATTTAGGAAATAAAGTTAAGCCACCCTGGAAGGAAAATAAAGTTGTTGTGAACTGATGTTGAAAACCATCAGATCTTTGATATAAAAATGATAAGCCTTATGATGAAAAGTGTTTTTCAAAAAGATATTTTGGTTTCTGCAAACAAAAAAGCCTGAATATCCCTCTCATAACAGATTAAAATTGTATAGTGTATCTTTCACTTACTTATTAAATTCTTTCATGAATTTAAACCTCTTTATGTATTTTTTTTACAAATTTTTTCCTATAAATTATAAATGCATTCAATTTTAATATCATAAGCACTGGAAAATATTTTATCCATCACTTGAAATATTCACAATATGCTCTGTTTGAAAAATTTGAGTTCCTGTGCTCACATGTTTAATCACAAGATCCACACTTGAAAACATCCTCAAGGGTATCAAAAACATTGCTATGTTGAAAGAAAAATTCTTCACTGCATGTACAGAATTTATTCAAGCAAATATCAGACAGAAAGCAAGACTGCAAACTGAAGAGAGCTCTGATTTAGAAAATCAATAGAAAAAATCAGGTAAAAGACACACCAAGCTATAAAGTGATAACAGATGAAAATATGAAAATATGGATGAGATCCCAGAGAAAAACTCACAGCAAGCCCATAAGAAATCTGAGCAAGTATACAACTACAAATGATACAGCAATCCTAACCACTAAGGGTTCATCTCTGGTTTAATATTAATTGATTAAGAAATGTGTGTTGTTAGAAATTAATAAAAATATGTATGTTGTTAGAAATTTTTATTAATTTCTAACAACACACATATTTTTATTAATTTGTGTTGTTAGAAAATTCAACCATCTTAAGGAGCAAGAACGTGCTAAGAGTAATAGAAAAAAAAATACCCTGAATGTGTAAGTGGTAAGAAAATCATTGCATTTTTGACAGAAAATGAAAATTTTCTTCAGAAAATGTAGAATCACAGAATGATTTGGGTTGGAAAGGACCTTAAAGGTCATAATTCCAACTCCCTGCTACTGGCAGGGTTGCCTTCCACTAGAATATTTCATAAATCCATACTCATTTGAAATGGGAAAGTATATAAACTTAGTCATTTTATTTACATTTATTCTAAAAGACAGAATGAACCCCACAATATATGACAAGGGAGATGCTATATGACATATAAATGTTCAGTTACATAAAATAGTAAACAGATACTTTTTGTAACCATAAGCAGCCTGAGTTTTCAGGCAGCGGTCTAAAAGTTTAAAAGTCATCAAGGTACCACTGACTGTGAAGGACAAGGAGCAACAAAGTAATTCCTCTGTTAAAATGTTACTTAAACCTGAGAAGCTGTAGAGCTGAGATTGAAGTCTTCCAAATGATTTGGGAGAAGGGAAGCTGACGCTACCTCATACAGTGGCAGCTTGCAGGTCATGCTCAATATCAGCTCCTAAGGGTTGGATGCAGGGGAGTAAGTTACTGAAGCTGTCAGGATGTTGTGTGTCACCAACATCTTTTCATAAAAATCCTTTCTTTAGGATTTTTCTCCCTTCTGAGGAGCTGTGGCCTCAGCAACAAAATGTAAACAATGGTTATCTGCTGCTGTGGAATGCACCAGGTGGATCCGTGATTGGTCTCCTGTGGATGTTTGGATTTACTGACCACTCATGGCAGAGCTGGGTCTTGCTTTCTACTGGGACACAGACCTTTGTTATTCATTCCTTTTCTATTCTTAGCTTAGCTAGCTTCTGAGAACTTTCCTTCTATTGCTTTTAGTTTAGTTATAATGTACTATATGCATCATAAAATAATAAATCAAGCCTTCTGAACATGAGGTCAACATTCTCCCCTCTCTCTTCATCCTGCAACCCTTGTGACCACTGTAACAGTTGTGGAAGATGCAGAAGTCATGAGTTCCAACCCAGAGAAGATGGTGAGGATTCAGTGGAACATGGAACCATTTGTCACCTGAACATCTCATAGGAAAGTCATGTCCAGAGTCCTTCAACCCCAACTGAGGAATTGCCAAGCAAACTTATATTGATAAGCACCAAGAAAAACAAAGTTTAATTGAAAAGTCTGCATTCACTGGTGCTCCAGGCCAAGAAAATTTTTGAAAGTCACCTCTCAGTTGTAGTGTTAAATATCTCTTAATACATACCTGACCTATTCATAAAGCAGCTTTTCAACAGTTCTGCATACTATAAGCTTTCCTAAATTGACACAATCCCCTAGCAGTATCAGGACACAGAAGTAAATGTTAGCTTAGTGGTGTGCAGGTGTGTATGCATAGAAACTAGATTAAATGTATGATAATCTTACTATCTTATACTGTATTTGAAACATTTCTACAATCATATGGATTACAGACAACCTCATTTGAAATTATGCCTGTCCATAGGTTTTGGACTAACTTTTCCAGCAGTCCATTGTATGAGTAATTTTGTCATCTTTAACAATTCATGCATTGTTAAAACAAGGAGAAAATTCAAAAATTTCTGTTACTGTATTTGTTAGACAATTCATGCAAGCTATGCCTGCCTATGAATTTATTATATATTGTATTTCCACTAATTGCTATGCATGGTGTGATCCTCTGAATCTGA
This sequence comes from Melospiza melodia melodia, assembly GCF_035770615.1. Lineage (NCBI taxonomy): Eukaryota > Metazoa > Chordata > Aves > Passeriformes > Passerellidae > Melospiza > Melospiza melodia. Next base: position 104,117,601 of record NC_086194.1, read on the forward strand.
TAGTTTGTTTGTGCTTCTATTAGAGAGACTGAAATATCTTAAACAGGAGAACAACAAATATTGAATGACAAGTATCAGACAATGCAATTCTCTTCTTTAACACTAAATTTAATGGAAGAAAAATTACTTGTGTTATGAACCTTGAAAAATTCTGGACTTAGCAAGGAAAAATCACTGCATGCTGTCTGCAACAACTTTTTAGAGGATTTTTTTAAAAAATATTGAAAAACTCATGTCAAATATAATGTATTTTGTTGTAGAGCTTGTACAAATCAATGCTGCTGACTGAGGGCATTTAAACAAGTGGAAGCACTTATATGAGTATTCAGATCTAGTAAACTCAAGTTTTATTTCATTTTAATCACAGTTCATTCTTTACAACCACTCAATTTTTTCACATCAAAGAATAAGATGAATGAACTGCCTGACATGTCTATGCCTGTTCTTTGTTGCAAGCTTTGCAATTGCTTGGTCTGTGCCTATAATTATATAATTTAACGGATGTTGTAAAAAGGGGCAGTTTTGTTCTGTGTGTTGTCCTATTTGGCTCTGTTTACCCCAAAGAGGGGAGAAAAGACAGAGATGAGACATGAATTCTGGACCCTGCATGTGCACAGAAAGAGCCTCAAATAATTCCTCAAATCTCAGAAAAATCCCGTGGCAGGAAGGAGTAGGATATGCAGAAGACTGAGGCATGCATTTGTCCAAGATTTTCCTTTGCCACTAGGTCACAATACACTTTGGCAAATTCACTTGAAGGAGATCATCTCTTTATCTGGTTTAGATAAATAACACAGATTTTATGACATAATGTTACAGTATAAGGAAAGAAAAAGAGCCAAGATATCAAAAAAGCACCATTCTCAGTGGATGAAAATGATGTGACAGTTGCTCTGACGGGTACATTTGCCTTAACAGTCCTAGCCAGTGTGTGAGTTTGCTCCTGTGATAGCTGAAGTTGCTGTTTTGCCAGCTTCTTAACCTCTCAGAGATGACTGAATCTCAATGTTGATGGAAACAAATCCAGTTTCTAAAATTCTATTATATCATTTGGGTTGAAAGATACTATATACATATGATTTTCTTAAATAGATATACTGTAAAATATGGGACAGCTTTGATTTATAACTAGTTAAGAGCTTTCAAATGTTGTATTTCATACAATCGCTTCAACAATTTGGATGCTGCAAAACTTAGTCATCCCAGAGCAATGCAAAGCCAGAGGGAGAGAAAATTACAATCCTGTGATTTTTTCTTTCTTTCTATTTCAGGATATGGTTCACCAGAACCCATATTAAAAACAAAATGTCTTTTTCATTCGTCAGTCATTTGGGGAAATAAAAGCAATTAAATGGCACATTGATTTTCAAATTTCCTTTTTTCAGACTTAAGTATATATACTCCAGGAGCTAACATTGAGATATTGTTATTTTACATCCACTGCTAACTATGGCACAGTACTTCACAAAAGCTGCTTGCACAGCATTACACAAGGTTCAGGCCAGCAAATTAAGCTGACCTCATATTCCCTTTAAGAAAAGAAAGTAGTGAGGGATGAGATGCCATTTTGGGAATAGCTGTGCTCAGGCTAAGCTAGAGACAGACAGTTCAGGTAGCTTAAAGGTTATGTTGAAAATCTGTTGGAACAGATCTTCTAAACAATGCTGAGCACTAGACTTCAGCTTTTCTTTCCTGTAGCAAGGCAAATAACTATATGGGCTCTGCCTAGATTAAACATAAGGCCAGAAGAGAAACTGTCCTTATGGAAGAAAAATCCAGTAGAATTCACAGTCTCTGGCAGTACCCAACATGAGACTTTTGGGGAAAAGTATAAAATTAAGCAAACTACATGCTGATATTCTCCCAGCCTCCATCAATTTGCAGCTCATATTTGAGCCAAAGGTGGTATCTTTATATTTAATAGTTCTCAGTGGATTTTTTCATGAACTTGAGCGCTCAATTTGACACCATATAAACATTACTAGCCACAGAATCCTGCAATAAGCAGATTAGTTAGCTAGTCTATGCATTAAATATTAAGAGAAAAAATGGACTTTTAATATGAAGTTCTACTTCATGCAAATAAAATATAAAGTCTTATAGAAAGGGTTTAAGGTTCATTTATAGGCAGAACAGGTACTTTAAAATATGATCTCTTTCATTATGTTTTTTCAAATCAGTTTGGACTATCGGAAAATCTGGCTAACAAGGATACTTGTTACTTCCATCTAAGAAATAATTTTTTTGTGTCTCAAAGAAATTTTTTTTTCTTTTATTTAGGGCAATATTTAGAAGCAAGGAATACAGTGTTGAATTTTAAAAGGACAGCAAGGTCCAGTAAAGGAGAGGAAGGAAGTGCCCCAGGTGCCAGAGCAGATTCCTCTGCAGCCCAAAGTGAAGGCCATGGTGAGGGAGTTGTGCCCCTGCAGCCCAGGGATGTCCATGGTAGAGCAGAGATCCACCTGCAGCTTGGAGGAACCCACACTGGAGAGGGTGGATGTTTGAAGAAGGCTGTGACTCAATGGGAAGCCTGAGCTGGAGCAGATTCATGGCAAGTTCTGCACACCAGGGAGTAGCAGGTTTGCTGGCAGGACTTGTGACCTCACAGGGGACCTACACTGGAGCAGCCTGTTCCTGAAGGACTGCATCCTCTGGAAGACACCCCACTTGGAGCAGAAGAGGATATGAGAAGTCCTCCCGCTGAGGAGGAAGGCACATCAGAGACAACATGTGATGAACCAAGTGCAGCCCCCATCCACCATTCTGTAGTGCCAGCTGGGGGAAGGAGGGAGAGCAAATAGAAAGTAGAGCCCAGGAAGAAGGTAGGGATGGGGGGAAGATCTTTTTTAACATTTAGTTTTCTCATATTCCGGCTTTGATTTGATTAGTAATAGATTGAACTAATCCCCCAGGTGAAGTGTCTTTTGATCATGATGGTGCCTAGTGAGTGACCTCTCCCTGCCCTTACCTTAACCCATGAGCCTTTTGTAATATTTTCTCTCCCCTGCCAAACTGAGGAACGGAATGGTAGAGCAGCTTTGGTGGGCACATGGCATTCACCCAGGGTCAACCCACCACAGTGGTAAAACAAAATTTAACTTTCCTTCAATAAAAAAGAAATATGATCTCCAGGTTACAGCTTCCAACTCATTTACTTCTCATTTGGTGCACCCCTGATCTCAGTTCTGTTGGAGTGCAGTCATAATTTACAGACTTGTGACAGAGACACGTATACATTTTCAGCTGCCAGGGTTGCTATGTTACCAGGCTTCGATACAGCTGCACTCTTGACGGCCCACTTTGGGGTATTTGCTGCCACTGTGCATAGACAGCTCAGATGATTAAAGGAAAACTACTGTGTGAGCTATCAGTAGCAATCGAAGCATTAAGGTTGGAAAAGACCTGCAAGATCAAGTTTAACCTTTGACCAAACATCTCCATGTCAACTAAACCATACTACTAAGTGCCACATCCAGTCTTTCTTGAGCACTTCCAGGCATTGTGGTTCTACCACTTCCCTGGACAGCTTGTTCCAAGGCTTAACCACCTTTCTTCTTTCAGTGAAGAAATTTTTCCTGATGTCCAACCTGAACCTCTCCTAGCATAGCTTAGGACTATTTACTATTTCTTCTTGTCCTGTTGCACAATATCTTTCTTGTACTGAGGGGTCCCAAACTGAACATAGGGTTGAAGACGCAGCTCACCAGTGCCAAATACATGGGGACAATCACTGTCCTGGTACTGCTGGCCACACTATTCCTGATGCAAGCTGGGATGCCCCCAGCCTTCCTTGCCACTTGGGCACATGCTGGCTCATGCTTAGCTGCTGTTGACCAGAACCCCCAGGTCCTTCTCCCACACCATTTTCTGGCCACCCTTTCCCCAGCCTGTAGTGCTGCATGGGGTTATTGTGACTGAAATGCAGGACCTGGCTCTTGCCCTTGTTGAACTTAATTTAAATTTCCACAGCACCATTGATCCAGTCTGCCTAGGTCTCTCTCTCTCTGCAGAGCTTCCCTACCCTCCAGCAGTTCAACACTTCCACCCAACAGAGTCATCCATGCATTTACTGAGGGAATACTCAATCCCCTCATCTTGATCATGGATGATGTTTTTACACAAGACTGACCTCAGTACTCAGCCTTGAGGAGCTCCTGTAGCAAGCAGATGCCAAATGGATGTGTTACCATTCCTCACCACTCTCCAGGCTCAGCCATCCAGCCAGTTTTTAACCCAGCAAAGAGCACACCTGTCCAAGCTGTGCACTCACAGGTTCTCCAGGAGAATGCTGTGGAAGGCAGTATAAAAGGCTTTGCTGAAGTTCAGGAAGACTACATACACAACCTTTCGTTCATCCACTAGGGCAGGTCACTTGGGCATAAAAGAAGATATGGTTAGTAAAGTGGCACCTGCCTTTCCTAACCCATGCTGGGCCAAATCCCCTGGTTTTCCTGTAAATCAAATCTTTCATATGTCTCTAGTGAAGAAAAATATCTTTTGAAACTTGGCGCTAGATAGGAGAAAATTTTAAAAAAGCAAGGCCTCCATCTTCATAGCCAGAAATTTAAGTTTGAAATCATTAGTTGTGTTTTCTCTCCCATAAGAGAGCAGGAAAACATCGTTATCATCAATAAACACAATGGTAAATCCAAGTAATTATACAGTACTCTTCATCTGAAGACCCTGAGCAGTTAATAATCAGTAATTAATTAAGCCTTGCAGCATTTCTGGAAGGGATATGTAACTTGAATCATACTCAGTGGACCCAAACTGTAGTCTTTTTGTGTGACCCACAGGTTAACTGGAAAATTCTGGATCAAATATATCTCAAGGCCTAGGATGTTAATCTATTTTTAAATTCAGCTCCAGTGAAATAGTCCCACTATGATGTCTGCTCCATGGAGGCAGTAGAAACAGAAGCAGAGATGTGGGGTTATAGCAAGTGCAAAATGATGGAGAAGGGCAGTGATGGGAATTTAGAATGGATTACACTTTACTCCACATGCTCAAGATTTCATTTGAGGTTTGGTTATCAGGTGCGTTGTTCCAGATAATTTCTTATCAAGGAAAGCAGGCTTGTAAAAAATTTCACAATGATTATAAATGTCCCACTTTCACTAACGCCTTCCATAGTCAGAAGGTATAATGCAGTGTCGCAGACATTTTTTCATAGAAATCCTTTCTTTCAGATTTGTGCATCTTCTGGGAAGCTGAGGCCCCAGAAGAGAATGTAAACAATGATTATCAGCTGCTGTGAAATGCAATAGGATGCACCTGTGATTGGTTCATGTTCCATGTGTAGAATTAAGGGCCAATCACAGGGCAAGCTCTCTGGAACACAGGGACAGAGAACTCTCTTGTTTTTAGATTCTTTTCTATGCTATTCTTAGCTTAGCAGCTCTGCAACTTCTCTCCTTATTCTTTTTAGTATAGTTATAATGTATTATATATCATATATCAATAAATCCAGCTTTCTGATCATCAAACAAGATTCTCCACTTCTCTCACCCCAGTGACCTCCTCAGGTTGCTGTAATAATACAGCTACTTTATACCTAAGGGCCACAAGTTCTTCCACAGACAGCATGTTTGCTGTATCAAAAGTCCAGGCTGGTTTAGAGTCTGCTCTCACTCATACAATCAGCAATTTAGAACAACTTCATTAAAGTCATTAAGTAGGCTCAGTCCAGCACATATGAAGTCAAGTCCAAATGTAAAGCTGAAAATATGAAATCATAATGGCTTCTGTGTGAGAGAGAGGGGCAGAAAAAACATGAAATTTTGTGGCCTTAATACCATTGAAGGCAATTTGTGATGACAATTTAGTAGCTGGATTTTTTTCTTTCAGATGCATCCAAAGCAGAAACATGCCTTTAAGGTTTCTCCAATCTTTCAATAAACCTAAATTCTACTGCTGATTTCTGATTTTTTTTTTCACACTGAAGGAGTGAACTGGATTCTTTTCAATCTAGAAACATGGCACTTAGATGCAATTTTCTCAAAAGAGGAGGAAATAATATGCCTCTCATTTAACATCTGGCTCTCACCAAACCAATTAACCTCAAGAAAGTTTTCATATTCTGAGGAAATGGTTGAAAGTTCTGTGGTAATTAAAAGTGAAAACCAACAAAAACCCCAAAGAAACAAACAAGATATCCAAAGAAATAAAAAAAAAACCCACAGCAAACAAATTAACCAGTGTTGATTGTTTATTACTTTATTATTTAATAATCCACCTTTTTGCAAGTCAGTGACATAGACAATCAGCTGCGTTTATTCTGTTTAACAGATTTCCTTTTTGCATGAATCCACCTATGATCTATATTTTGGATTCATCCTGATGTCTATAAGCAGAACTCTTCGTCCCTTCCCTTGACCTTTTTTGTAGATGGAAGCTGATTGTGTCGTTCACACCTTCATCCCCTCTTTTGAATGCAAATAGACATTACCAGGTATGTTCAGCATGTGTTGCTTCATGCTTATGGAAAGCTTTTGTATTTTATATCCTGCTTGGCAATTGTTTAGAACATGTTTGGTGCTGCAGATCACATCTTATTTGCTGCACACTCTGATGTCCTGAGACCACCAGAAGAGGCTCACCTAGATGCAGTAAATAAGTATTGCATGAGTCTGCACAAGCTAAATGTCAATGCATTAGCTAGGAGACAATTATTAGATAGGTGGGTTTATGTAAATTTCAATTCACAAATTATCTTCCTTTAGCTCCCTGCTATGCTTGATTTATGGAAAATTTCCACCTTGAACCTTGAATAAAAAATGTCTCTTCCATTAACATGATTCTTTGTCCATGTTTAGAGGGTTCCCAAAATGTGGCAACAATTCTGTGATAAACTTATGATTTGACATTTTTCATCAATTTGTGTGCTAACCATATGCATGGCTACATCAGTGTGCTTTGTGTCAACATTTCCCTGAATTTATCCTAATGCTAACTCGCTTTCATATTGAGTCTTTGGTACAGAATTATTGCATGCAGTCGAGTCAATCCATTTCCTATTTCAAGTGTAATTTTATTATTCTCTAATCTGATACCTTCTCTGTCTATCCAAAATCACACCAGCTTCTTGACGACTGTTCAGTGTGCTCCTGTCCTCCTCTCTCATTCTTAAACTAAGACCAGAAAAAGAAAACCACAGACATGTACTTTGAAAAGGTCATGTCCTGCTCTCAGCAGCAGCAGCATACTTGAGTATAGACTTGGACCCTAATGGGTGCTGTCTCTCTGCTATCTGATGACAAAAAATGACAAAGATTTCTCCCTTTCAGTAGTTACAAAGTTAAAAAAAATAATGGCAGAGCAAGAAAAGTGCTGCTAATAAGAGAAATTTTGATTATAAGGATGTAAATATGATTTCAGAATTCTAAATAAATTTAGAATTCTAATTCTAATAAAAATAGTAGAAAAATAGTCCTGCTGAGTATACCAGCACAGATGATGGGTTGTGGCTGGCATAGCTTGCCTTCTTTGTACATAACCTGTGGCACTTTGGCATAAATAGAAAGAAGCATGCATCATTTTACCTACGATTTAATCTGAAGCAGAGCACTTATAAGGCCACTATATCATGAAATGGCAGTGGCTCTACTAAATCACCATCATCACAAACATATTGAGAAGATATTTGACCACTTTCTTTATGTAAATATATTAACTGATTTGGTTACATAAGTGATTTTGTTCTTGTTGCTGTTGGTAGTTTGCAATTTTGAATATGATTTATTTATTTACCTCTCCTTAGATGGTTTTTATCTTGCAGTGTTGAGACAGATTTAGGCTTTGTTTATGCCTGTGCTCTGTAGAAGTTTTTGTTCTGAAACAGTACATTTCCATAGGTTTCAGAGCATCACCTAGACTAGAGAAAACTACACTGTCTGCTAAAATGAAATCATAAACATCCTCTGCTAAAACAAAATCATACCATTTCTCAGTGCTCTTCCAATCAAGTCCAGAATAAGCAAAAAAACCCCCTGAACTTTGTGATTCTTCTTCATTTTTCACTTGGTCTGGGATGTATGCATGCAAACCTTACAAAGCATCAACTAGGGAAAGAGTGTGAATACTCAAAAAAATCAATGACTATTTTCTTTAATGTCAACTAAAATAATTTGTGAAATCCATCTTCTGGAAATTACTCACAGCAAGTGAAAAGGGAACTTTCAATTCAGTGAAAGAATCAATCTAGTGAAAGAATTAGTCATGTAATCTGAAACTTGTCACTGTGAGATGGAACCAAGAGAAAGGAGGGATGCACAGAACTGATTCTTGATGGGTATAAATTAATGAAGCTCCTTTGCAGGAGGCCTAGACCAAAGGAGATCAATGAGAAATTTAGTGAGTTGATGACATACAGAGTTTGCTATATAAGTTTTCTCCATGCAAGATATTGTTCTACTGCTTTGTATTCTTCTCTAACCTTCAGAAGAAATATTATAAAATATAGCTAAAAACTATAGTCATATTATTATCTTATTATTGTGACTTTGCCATTATTTTTATTGTGTACTACCAGAAAGCTCCAGTTGTGTTACAATATCACTACTTTCAGGCACTGTGGGTTCATAAACTTGAACTGACTGTTTTTATCCATAGGAGTTGAACAGAAAGACTCTGCATGTGTTTTGAGAAAGGTGTTTAAGACATGAACAGAGCATGAAATAATGTGTTCTGCAAATCTAGCTCATATATCATTATACTTGACAGTTTGGGGTTTTTTTATTTTCAGCAGGAACCAGGGGGAAATGGCAGTAACTGGTCAGTGGCTTCATATGAGGACAAGGGACCTTGAAGGAGTGAACTAAAACTAGACAGCTGACACAACAAAGAATATGTAGGGTAAAAGCTGAGTCCTGGCAATAGGAAATATATGCTCTCTGCTCATGCAGCCCTTGCTATGGCTGTGCTGTCTCCTCCCACATCTGATATTCAGCCTATAGAAATTTTTTTCTGGGTATGTGATCACACTACTTTTGAGGCAGGCTGTCTGGAAAAGCAGAATGCACATGTTGAAAGGGGTTTCTTCAATTTGGTTCCTGATTCATGTAGATCAGGATCACTGCTAATATCAGACCTGTGGATGTGGATTCCTGACTATTTAATGTTTTATGTTTTGTGTATCTTGTTGATGCATCTGCTTTGCAGACAGGATGCAGGAATTACTCAATCTGCAGGTAGTAGGAGCAAGCATCAACCCAATACAGCTACCTGGGTGCACCTGCACCACTGTGCATCTACCCAGAATGTGCTCACAAGAGCATGGTACTTGCTCTGCAACTGGTCCTAAAGTGCATTAAAAAGGCTTTCAGGGGGTCTACAAAAAATAAAAAAAAATAGTATCCTACTCATGAAATCTTTGTTTCCCAGCCTCAATGGGATGTTGGTGCAGAAAGCCCAGAGAAGGAAGATGAATCCTCCTGCTCCAAGTTGTGTCTGGTTTGGGTATTACAAGGGAACACAGGGAGCTGCACTCTTTAGAGTTTATGTGCATGTCCTCATGCAATTTTAGGTTTTGCCAGAAAATTCACAGCGCTGTTCAGATTCTTCTGTGTATTCATCAATGAGAATAATCTTTTGCTTCTGTTTTCACCAAAACTCGGAGAACTTCTGTAGGGTTTCCTGCAGATCCTGACCAATCACAGGGGCTCCCTTGTATTTCAGACTTTGGACTGCCTACCCAGTGTCTCCACTATATATTAGTACTGGAAATTTAAGATGAATGTAGCCTCAATATTTAAATAGTGTGATGTTGTACATATACTATCTGCAAGTCAGGGAAGAGTTGAAGCACACACCAGTATTGCAAAACTGAGGAATTACTTTTTAAAAGGTAAAAAAATATGGATATTCCTGAAATTGCTAGAAACACATTTTCTCACTACTAAGTAACTCTTCGCTTCATTTAGGAAAGACTGCAGACTTTCATCAAACTTTCTTGGGCTTGAGAACAACAGATACAGACCATATTTGAAAATTAAAAATTAAGCAAGTGTACTGTTCTTTATGTTACAAGCAATTGAAAGAATGTTAATGGCGGCTTCTTAGTACATCTGTTACTATTAGTTTCAGAAAATCAGCTAAAGCCACTCAGACAACTTTGGTCTTATCTAGGCTTCCTACAAGTTCTCTGAGCTCTGATTGAGACAACAAAAAACTGTGTTAGTTTCCATGTGTTACTTATCTGAAGTTGCAGAAGCCTTATTTATTCAGCAAAATGTACTTTGCTTTTGAAAATCAGTCCATTGAACCAGATGGCCTGATGCTGGTAAGAATAGATGGAAAAAATTCCATTGATTCCATGCATGGTATCTCAATTCAAAAATACATATAAGCTCACTTATTTCTATTGCCTAAACAGATCCAAATATCTCCTATTCACAATTACATTTGTAATATGGAACATAAAATAGAAAGCTTCAGATTTATCTGGTTTTTGTAATTTGATGTGAACTTTTATATTGCTTTCCTCTCTGAAAATAGAAAATGCTGAAATGATGTGTAATCCAGTATCATGTATTTGTCAACAATCCATGAAATCTTTCATTGACCTAAACAAAGGCAAATTATTTGTTATGGGTATTCCTAAGGCACAACACTATTAGCTTAAAATTGAATAGAGCCTGAAAAGCAATTGTATAGAAGCAAAAAGAAGGAAAGAATTTATAATCATAATTATGAAGCCATACCTCAGAAGATGATCAGTCCTCAAAGTGAGATGAAAATTGCAAAAGATAAACAGATGAAAGTTATCGTTGTTGATTACTTCCTTATTTATTTTAGATTGTGTATTAAATCTTAAACAGAATTATTACTTGAAGTGTATCTGACAGTGAGAGGTAACCATTTTTTGGGTTTCTTTTATAAACTACATTTGTGATAAAGGCATGGCACAGCTGATATGAAAGAACATTGATAGGACCTTGGTACCTAGAAATAAATTCAGTCCTGTTGCATGGAGTAGCATATTTCATGTGGGAGAAATAGCAATCTATTTTTAGTTCTGCTGTACTCTTAAGAAATGCACCTTTTCTCCCATGGAAAGAACTTATTGTACTTTCACAACTCAGTGGACTGTTAGTAAAACTTTTTAAGCACAAAATCCAGCAAGATGTAGTCAAGTGTACTACAGATTTGAAAGTCACTCACTGAAAATTGCAAATGCTCTATGTGAGTTAGTTAAGTTCAGTTCTTCCCTGATTAGTACAAATACTTTGGTTCTTCCTTCTCATTCATCGGTCAAATCTCTCAAGTGCAATATAAATCACGTTTTAGTTTATTTATTTGTTTATTATGATATATTAAAAAAAATTTAATTCACTCCAGTTCTGCTTATTTAGCAAGTTGAATTGCCAATGGCAATCTGCAGATAATATGCAGCTCAGCTAAGCTTTCAAAAATCATGGTATAACAGATGAAATTTTTTCACTGTTAGGACTAATATTCAGCTACAGAACAAATTAGGCAGTTAGTCTTACTATTGAAAACCCCTAATGACTTCTAACACTTTTCATTATGTAAGCTCCTTCTGAATTACTTAAAATGAGCATAGTAAATATTTGAAATGAAAACTTGTCATTATAGCATTTAGTAGGCTTGTTGTTTACTTTCTAACAAATTTATTGAAAGTAGGTTTTCCATTGTGAAGTTTACAACTATACAGTTTTGCCAAAGTTTAATATTTATTTAGCTGTTTGTTTGAAGAAGACAAGTGACTCCCTGCTTTGGAAAATGTGCTATTGAAGCTGGCATAGACATAAACTAGTGGATCATGGTGTCCTCAGTTATGAACAAAATAGCCCTTTTAATGGTCCCAGTGGGTGTCTGGGAACAGTAGGAATTCAGAGGTGTTCTGAAGTGTGTTGGCAGTGACTGTCAGCAGGGTTCTCAAAGGGGAGCTTTCTCAGCTTTATATGCTGGTAGAAGTGTCTTGAATGGGACAAAGAGGAAAGAAACACATATGCCCTTAAAATATGTAGAAAGCAGGTTCCAAGGCCAATGGCAATTAGTAGAGGTACAACAGGCCAGTTACTCCAGGAAATAATGAGTTGAACAGACTACAGGGTGAGTTATCAGCTGCACTGTCCCAATTAACCTCAAGGGCGAGAAATGGTTTTGGACACGCCATATTTCCTACTGTAAGCAGAGCAAAGGAGTTCCCATCCTCAGTGACTTGTTTTATGAAAATACTGGTTCAAGGCATATTGCAGCAAAACCCACTTTGTCTTGCAGTCAAATTTGGTTGAAAGCCTTGAGGTGAGCAGCTAATTTCAACTCATGCAGTCCCTATTCTTTATTCCATGCACTCAATTGTCTTTTTCTAGTGAGCAAGACTTTACATCACTACCTTATAAAATGAGAATGTAATTTGTATGTTAGAAAGAAGATTGAAAATTAATAGGAAACTAAAGTAATAGGTAATGTTTGCAAAATTATGTTTTCCAGTGTAGAATATCTGGGCCTTATATAGCCTAGTGTTTTCTGTGATGAGTAGGGCACAATTTGGAACCAAACTCCATTCTCTGGAGTAACCTAGTTTATTCCTTTCATAAAGCAGGGCATGTCCCCCTCAGCTGGTTAAAGGTAATGCTACACCTACTATGTATTTGAAGGTGATATGTGCTGTAAATATTAGGGGCTTGTACTCCAGGGTGTTAGTAAGAACGAGATAGGAAAACAAAGAAAAGAAACTTCCAAGTTCAGTGAATCCATCATTCCCCTATATCTGGCAACCATGATAGTTGATAGTTTATCAAATTTGTTGTTGACAACCATTAAATGAATTGATTTTTTTAACAATTTTTTTCAATTCTTTCTATACTTTTGGTTTTGGCAATTTCATATGAAAATAAGTACAGGAAGTTACAGTTAATGAATGGAAAATGTCCCTGAATCAGTGTTTAATCAAACACATTTTCGTGTCATCACGTTTCTTTGCATTTACAATATGAGGCAAATAACAGAATTTCTATTTTTTTTTTGTTTTCTTATATAATCCAATTTTATCACATGTCTGTTTTCTGTTTCTTCAGTGATCAGTCCTAACTGCTCAGTTTCTTTTTATATGCAAACACTTCTAGTCCACTTTTCATACTTTTCAATAACCTAGGAACTAACCAAAGTTCTACCAGGTCGCTTTTGGGATAAGTGATCAGCACTGTGCACTCCAAATGAGGTAATATCAGTAATTACAGAAACTCATCATATGGCAATGTAAATTACCCTAATAATAGGGTAACATAACCTATTGTTAGGCTCCCAGCTACAGCTGCATCAAGGAATCTATAGCAATTTTCAGGTCTGCTGTAGGAGTTGCTTCCACACATTTAGACCCCTCTGAGCTGGTGGAAAAATGTGAAAAATTTCCTTTTCTATATGAAATCAAATATTTATTATGTTGATGAACAGACAAATTAATTCAAGTATGTCCAAAATTTCTTTCAATCTCTGTGACCTTTCCTGACTTAGATGACTTTGTAGTATCTGCAATCTTCAGTAAGTAGAGAGCCAGTCCTGTTCTACAGTTCTTTTAAAACTATTGATCAGCACTGAACAATAAAAGTTTGAATGCAGTAAAGTCTTTGTTGTGTTCAGTTAGTTGCCTTGGTTTGGGCTTTAACTAGTTATTTCATTGTGCTCTTTGGCCTTTTCTTTACAACAATGTTTTCTTCATGGCAATTCCTTTTGAGATTATTTCGTCTCATAGAATCACAGAATGTCTCAAACTGGAGAGGACCCATAAGGATCACCAACTCCCTGCTCCTTGGTGAACTGCCCTAAAACTAAAAGATATGACTGTGAGCATCACCCAGACACTTCCTGAACTCTGACAGACCTGGTGCCATGACCACTTCACTGGTGAGCCTGTTCCAGGGGCAGACACCCCTCTCAGAGAAAAACCTTTTCCTAATGTCACATATGAACTGCCCTGAGCTACATTCTGGTTTTTTGGGTCCTACCCTTGGTCACTGAGAAAGGAGATCAGCACCTGCCCTGCCGCTGCCCACCCTGAGGTCTGCAACGAGGTCACCCTCAGCCTCCTCTTCTTCAGGCTGAACAAACCAAGCAACCTCAGCAGTTCTTTGTAAGTCTTGCCCTTGAGGCTGCTCATCATCTTGGTTGACCTGCTCTGGACACATTACTATAACTTGATGTCCTTCTTCTACTGAGGCACCTGAAACTGCACACAACGCCTGAGGCTGAGCCAGCACATGTTGAGTGGGACAATCACCTCCCACAACCAGCTAGCAATGCAGTTCTTGATGTTCCATGGGATGTAGTTGATCCTTTTGGTCTTCTTATTTTATAGAATCTTAATGAGGATCATGCCAAAGGCTCTTAAGTAGTTTTAATAAATTATGTGAAATATTTTTTCTTCATCTGCCATTTAATAGATCTATTCAAAGAACTTAAATAGAAAACTAAGAAATGAAATTTTCCTTTGCAGAAGCCATGTTGTTTTTATTCTGCTTAATGATATCCTAGACATTTCAGTTTTTACCCTTGGTAACCATCATTTCAACTAACATACTAGGTACAGACGTAGACCTTAAATCTCTAAATGCTCTTTTAAGAGTAAAATTCATACTATGAATTAGGTCAGACGGCTAATCTGAGAATTCTAATTTTAAAAAAAGACACTCTACCAGTATACCAACATTTAGTTATTTTTAATGAGTAATGTCGATATTTTGGCTTTAATTCACAGTAGAAGAAGACTAATTAAACTAGAGAGGGCTCTGTGCTAATAACTTCACTAACTCAGGTCCTGTTCTCTCTGGCATTTCTTGAAAAAGACATACCATTACATTTCCACCAATTGAAATGCTTTTACGGGGTTTTTTTGAAGGAGAAAAGAAGGACAATACAAATAATTTTCTTGAAAACTGTCAATACCTTTTTTCTAAAATAAGAATAGATCTCACCAAATATCTATTGAGCTGAACAGTCAAGACCATGGTCAATAAAAGATGTATAAGGTTAAGTATAAGAACAGGACAAGCAAGCAGTGACGCTTCTTGAAAATACTCTGCAGCCTTCAAAAATTTGTACTTAGGAATTTCTTCAGCTAGACACCTTAACTGTCTGTTTGATAACCCTCCATGGAATTTTCTATGGTATTGTTCAATCACTCTGAACTTGTCAACTTTTAGCAACCCTTTCGTCCTTACTAGCTGATGATTAGGGGCTAAGATGGCCATCTCTGAACATTTTTGTTCAACCCTTCAGTGAATCCACATAAAAGTGATTAAGTTTTATTATTTTGCAGGAGGCATTCAAACCAACTTACTGATATTAGAAATGGTTTAGAAAAAGAAATACAGCTTTTCTTTTGCAGCACAGAAAAGACAATAAAATTTATAGTGCAATTCTATCATGTAGGAGGCATTCCCACAGCTGTTGTTAAGGTCTGTGTTGCACTTGGTATCAGGGCAGAATCAGTCCATTAGGCAACAAGGCTTCTGCAGAATAAAGGATATTATAAGATTCCATTATTTCACCATTACAGCAAATGTATACATGTGGCTGCTTATACTCTTTCTGCATCAATTTGAATATATTCATCCTGCCTGCTCTAGTTTCAGAGGTGATTAGTCTTCAATACAGGCCCTGGGTAATGACTTCAGCAAAGAAGGCTGAGGCCTCTACCACATTCACAAAGCGACCCTTGTGAGAATAGAAAAAGTTCAAAAGAGCTCAAAGTTAAACATTATCCTGTTTACAAACATTGACAATGTTTGGTCATTTGTGTACCACTGAAATTATACCTCCTGTATAATTTGATTGCAAAGAATTTTTCATGTTGTTAATTCATATTACCCTCAACTAGTGTGTGAAATTTCTGTTGGCATGTTACAAATGCCCCCTCTGAGGTATCAAGAAACATTTTTCATTTATATAATGATGGCTTTGTTTGGCATCAAAATTTTGTTAATCAGAGTCTCTTCTTTCCTTGCTTCATAAGTAGACAATCAAATCAGACAGTCTAAAAACTAACTGAGATGCGTGAATTTCAGCAGGTTTGAGGACAATAACATGAGGATAAAACACAGTATAAAAGGATAAAATATAGTGTAAATAAAGTAATACTTTAACTCTATGTTTCTAAGATTTTCCTGCTTTTTTATTGAGGCAGAAATGAACAAAATCAAATAAATAGTTTAAAATAAAATAAAAGATCCTGACATGCTCTAGAGATGTGCTACTATATTTGCCATCATAACCAAAATTATAAAATTATTTAATCTCATTTTCCTTCTAGGTTGAAACCTTCAGATTGGAAAAGCTGATGTTTAAGACTTATTTCTATGTAAATTGCTTTAAGGTATTTGCATGTAAAAATTCATAGGAAGAATAAATAGTAATTATCATTGCAGACAGCTCAAACTGAAGAAAACTCTGCACTTCACAGCAGCAATTAAGGAAAGCAAACTTGGTAAAATGGATAATGAATAGGATATAAAGCACACAAGTATCCCATTGGAAATCAATGGAACACTCTCCTCAGAGTCAATCTGGAAAAGGATAAGGAAACAAGGAGTTTCAGAAGCAAGCAGTGAGAACTATAAGATGTGGGGCTTTCAGTAAACTGTTCTAGGAAGCAAAATTTTGGCATCAAGATTTGGCAAGTGGATTCATAGAAGATATCAATTAACATATATCACAGAGAATCAAAGAGTTTAAACTGAAGGGATCTTCGGAAATCAGTCAAATCATCTTCTCAAGGAGGGTCAGCTAGAGCAGGTTTTCCAGGACCATGTCCACTTATATTATAAATACACCCACAGAGACTCCACAATGGTTTCAGGTAATCTGTTACAGTGCTTGACCACCCTCAATGTGAAAAAGAGGGGTGTGCATAAACATATCAAGATTTCTAGCTATAGGTAGCCAGAAGAAGATAGAGCTACAGTCATATAGATACATACACATGTATTTACCTCCATCCTGCAATCCCATGTGAACACAAGTGGCATGCATGGGTAGGTGAGATGGAAATAAATTTGTGTAAGAATTCCTACTTACTGAGTCTTTGTTTATTCCTGTCTGTGATAACAAAGACCTTACCAGAAGCTGTGGATTTCCTAAGAATTCATTTTCAAACTCCAGTAACTATGAAATGTTATGAATAGTCATAGATGTGTACTAAATATTTAAAAATACCATTGTTTGTTCAACTCATTCTCAAAATATAAATTACATCAGAAGTTTAACAGAACAATAAGCGATGGTGTTGCTGTCATTTTAAAAGGATATTTAACCTGATATTAGATCAGATGGCTAATATGTCAGAACATGTCTTTCAGAATCAGATTTGGAGTTTGATTAATTTAATTTTGAAGGTATTTTTGAGAAACACATTCAAAGATTGAAATATTGCAACCTCAAAACATATTTCTCTGTAACTGATTATTGAAGGATTTTTTAATCCTCCTCCAAAACATTGGTTAAACTTTAGCACCAGAGATTTGTCACAGGATTGTGAAAATGTTGTCTCTGATCTCTCATAGTCATTCTTGGTGTGTTGAGTTTGTGTGGCCAAGCTTCGGTAGCAGGGGGCTACAGAGATGGCTTTTGTCCCACCAGGGTCAACCCAATACATTTGGAAGAGAGCAAACATAACTGGATCTTTACAGAATTTTTTTTTCAACATTTTATTATTTTGCTTGATTTCTGTCTTTAAATACTAATTTAAAAATTTATCATTGTAAATTTTACATAGTGTGAGAAAGATCTCATGGCCATCTAGCAGCACATTTTCTCAGTAAATGACATAGAATGGTTAACCAAAAAAAAAGTGAATTATTTTTTTTAAACTTTTTCCCAGAACATTCAAACCCCAAGCTTTACAAATTCCTTTCCCTTTTAGGTTTAAGTTTCTTTTGTATTAATTTTTTCTCACCTAATATTAACTACTGCAGCCTCTTTTCCTATTCTCACATTCTATTCTGATTGCAGATACATGAATATTTTAAAAAACCCTATCAAATACTTTGTTTGCAGTGCGGAAAAATAAGAAAGTATCCCGGGGCATTTTTCATATATTAATTATAGCTCTGGTTGATTTCCAGGAACAACTGTTTTGGAAACCTGCCCACAGAAAGTGAAACTGATAAAAGAATTTATATTAGAAATACTGCCTATTAAAAAAAAACAAAACCACCAGGACAATTGGTTTCAGCTATAAAACAGAATAATGGATACAGGAATTTAGATAAAAGAGTCATCAAGAAAAAAAGAAGGAAATAAAAAAGTTAAATACTTAAAGTATCTTTAATGACATAGCAGAAGATACATAGATATAAAATATGTATACATAGACACACACAAACATTCACATGCACGTGCACACACATATTCTTCCACTTGTTGCATTCCCTAGGTCTTGTTTATTATCTTGTTTATTATCATGAGCAAAGATAATAAAACACATTGTGTACTAACCTATTCTCTGGTGCAGAACTGTTCCATGTGGTTTGGTAATATAATATTTTTTTTTAAAAAGAAGACTCAAATTTTTATATCTGTCTCAGATTTTCATTGTGATGTTTGAGTCTGATTTCAAAAAAGACTGAATACTTTTATCTGTAGCTGGAGAAAAGGCTCAGAATTCTAAAGGTAGATGACAAGAATTTTATCAGTTATACGCAGGCTTCTTGCCCCACTGTATCACAGTATTTAGGGAGGAGATGCAAAATCCACGGAGTTATCAGTCAGTACCTGGAGATAGGGATGCTGTGACATATCTGGAAATAAGATATTTGGTTCCACATCTCTCAGATGTTTCTGGCAAAATGTTGAATCAAAAAATCGTCCCTAATGTAATGATCAGTTTAACTAGGGAAGGTTATTCCTTTAAAATGTTGCCCATACAGCAACCACTAAGATGCACAGCTGCTGGTTTGGATGAACATTGTTGTTGTAAGATCTTCATTGAGCAGTCCATGAGGCCTCAGGTGACAGAAAGAGAATGACCACAAGGACAGTGAGTTACCACAGACAGCTCTGCTGCAGTGACATATATATGACTGTATATTTCAGGGAAATGCTGCCAGCCTAGAGATGCTCATTATGTGTAACTTGCACAGACTCTAAGAAGAATATCCAGCTCCCAACAGTTCTGTTTGTTTTTTGCGTAAGTTATTAAGATTGGCATACTTTTAATCACTTTATAGAAGTAAAAAGTTTTTTTGAGAGAGGATGAAAGTGCATTTTGGTAATTAGTGTTTGCAAAGTTCTAAGAAGTCCTAAATTTCAGTTGCTGGGTTCAAAATAATATGAGCATTTCTTTGTTCCTGAACTTCAGTGAATGTCCCTAAGTATACACTGCCTTTGATCAAATGATCAAGGTAATTTTGATGCCTTTATTCATGTGGAGTAGATCATTGCACAACATAAATGGTCCTATAGAGATCCCAATAAAGTACTTGTGGTTTGCAGTAGTATTCAATGCAAACAACAGGGTCTACTACCAATGGATAATGAGAAAAGAGGGTCCACTTCAATTTTAATTAAATCAATAGGAGTGTTTTCATTTGCTTCACTAAATAGGTTCTTTTCCTTTTTTACAAGATTTCTAATAGTCCATTTTAAAATATGTTTCTCCCTAGTGAGATCAAAATGAGTCTTTTACTGTGGCAACCAAGAAATATTTTCAATGCAGATGCAGTCATTGTGTTGTTTTACAGAGTGTAGCATTTACAATGTTTGATCATCTGTGTACCACTGAAATAATGAGACAGACACACAATGTGACATGCAAATAGGAAAGAAAGCTTTCCAGAGCTATAGAACAGATAATAATATGGTCAGCTCATCTGAATAAAAAGCATCACTGTTTTTAACCAAAAAAAAAAAAAAAATAGGGGGGAAAAATTGTTGCATTGACTAAGTAATGTAAAGGATGCAGCATTGCCAGCCTCTATGGAATCCTTAAAACCTGATAGGCCTTGTAACTTGCCATAGCTACAAACTATTTAAGTACATAATGGTTTTTCCAGCAAGTGAAAAAACCTTAGAACAGACTGCTTAGGAGAATGCAACTGCTCAAACAAAACCTTCACCCAGTAGAGCCACCTCTTTAAAATGTTAATGCTTGATCTCTTTTGAGTTCACCAGTTTAGAAAAGCAAAATAAAACCCCAGAGCATTTCTAATAAAGATCTACATTATCTGGAAATCATTGAGATGCATAGTGCTCTAAAGAAAAGAAATTGATAGCTTGGGTATATGCTAATACTCATGCCATTATAGTTCATATTCACTCCTGCTACCAGTTGTTTACATTGTCTTTCCATACAACACTGAGAACCAGACTTGAAGAGGAATCCTTTTATTGCTTTTAGAGCAGTGTTCTGAAATAATGCCTTGAATTCTCTTAGAGCCCCTGCAAAACTGTTACAAGATGGAAGTCTAAAGTTCCTTGAAATTTCAAGGACTTTTTTTAGTATACTCCACAAATACCTAGTTTTAAACCTGCCTGCCTACTTTATTTAGATAATCTATTTTAAGAGAGGATTTTTTATTATATAAGACCAAATTCTTCAAAGATACAGCTTTTAAAAATGTGAATGCACCCATTGAGCTCAATTGAATTAGGTTACTGAGACTAGTAACTATAAATGCCTGCAGGAAAAACAACAACAACATTTCCTTAATGTACTTTGCACTAAATACACTTTTTCATTAGTGCACCTAAAAGCAAGGTTCTGGTCACATAGTTCCCTTGAGCATTTTAGCAAGAAAGGCCAATAGTGCTAAACCTGTAAAGCAGACAGAGATAGATCATCACCTTTGTCTCAGGATAGCACAGGTGATGTCAGCAGTTCAGGGGTGGAATTCTGGGGCTTTGGATCATTCATAAAATCTGTTTGCAAAACCTGAATGGAATCTCAGGTGAATAGTAAACACTCATCTCTCTTTTCTGTAAAAGCATAGTTAACCAAATTTATAGTTAATATTTGTGTATTTACATGAACTGAAGGGGTGCAGCACAAAAATCTGGTCCAAGCTATGCAAGCATGCTTGCAATATTATTTTAAATAATATTAAGGCATCTGAAATGGATTTTCAAAGCTGCTTTCATGAATTTGATGCAACTCAAACTATGTCTCCCACAAGACAGTGGATAAACACAACCGAAGTTAGAGCAAACATGTTTGGTAGTTTTTCATGGTAATAGTATACTAACTCTCTTCACAAGCAGATATTACAGTGCTTATGAAAAAGCACTCACTTTCGTTTGACAGATTACCACTGGCTCTTTTTTTCCACCTCTTCTTTTAGTTACATTTGCTAGGCCTATACACCTGGAAGAGCCAACTACCTGCAGCCCCAGGGAGCTGTTATGTATTACTGCAATTTAGTAGTGGAGACTGCCATTTCTTTTCTCCAAAACCACTAAATGTTGGGAGTTCTGCTGTTGTTGGTTGCTTTTTCTTGGTTCTTGCCTCCTTAAATGCTGTTAACTACTTTTGTCCTGATGTAGTTGTTTGAATGTTTTGAAAAGGATTAATTTTTCACTCAGGTGTTTTGAGGCCTTTGGTATTCCTGTGTGTTTGGGGTAAGTTTGAGAATGATCTTTTCCCCAATCCTTGCTTTGCCTCTGCTACCCCAGGAGCAGGAACTCTTGACCTGTGGATGTAATGCTGTTTTTCTCAGGGAAGTTGGATGTTTGCTCTTTATTTTATTATGTGTACAATTTAGCATCGGTAAAGGAAATCCCATGTTAGCTCATGATCCTGCCTGTAGAGGGGCTGTATTTCACTGCTCACAGGCCATTGTGGGGCTTTCTACAAATTCAAAAGAAGGACATAAACTCTATCTGTTCTAAAGAAGTGGCTCTCAGCAGGCTGTGGAAGGTTTTATAGTCCCATGGCTGAATATTTACTTTTGAGCTGTGTAGGTGCCAGACAAAAGTAATGGTAGAATTAAATGAGATGTAGTTGATATGATTATTTCCTTTCATTGACTGCATCTCCTTAGTATTTTATCTTTCAGTTTAGTAGGATTTGCCAGATTGGCTTGGATCTAATTGCCAAGCTTTGTCTTGATCTGGCAGGTTCTCATTGTCCTAATATAACATTATAGTGTTGGGCTTTTTTACTTCACAAATACCCTGTGATATGTGCAATATGAGTTGTCAGAAGGATGTAGAACAAGTCAGCAACATGGACAGTAAAAAGTACACATATGCCCTCTATTTTTCCCTTGGGCTAAATGTGCAGAAAAAGGCTATTTTATAAATCTTTTGGTAACAGACTCTATAACTAGGATGTGGGGTTTTTATGAAATCCAGTGTAACTTTCTTATTGAAATGAGCATGAATCTTGATTTTCAAGGCACGTGTAACTTGGAATTTTATTTGGCAGAGTTATTCTTACTATCCTAGGACAGGCCCAGTTACAGTCTTTTTGGATTGAGAATTATACTACAAATATATTGGAAAATGTCAGAAGAACTAACTTAAACTCCAGTCAGTTTAATCTGGCATATGTTTGTGCTGCTGCTGAAAAGGTCGTTTCTACTCTTGCTTTTATATTGCAGCTAATGTTCATGTGGCTTCAGAGTGGACTGATTAAAATGGTGTAAGGTGAAAGCTAAGCAGGGGCAAGGTGTTCAGGTAATGTGGTTCCTGAAGAAGATTGCAGAAGACGACTGTGATTTCTGAAGAAGTGTGTCTGCATGAATGCCAGCCCTGGCATGTGGGAATACAGAGAAGAATCTGCAGGACACAGTGTCTGTGACTGCTCCTTTGTGCACTGGTATCTGCCAAAAGAACCTCCAAAAGACAGCCTTTAACCCACTACTTCCATGGTCTGTGCTGTGTTATGCACTGATTCCACTGCCTCACAGATGTGACTAAGCTTCTTTGTGCTGATCCACGTAAACATGAAAACAAACAGCACTTAGCCAAGAAGCAATTTCTCTTGCAGAGAAATGAAATGGAAATCTTGATGTAGCACACTGTATTTCCCAAGCCCGCAGGCTGATTTTGCTTGTGACCTAGAAGGCAGTGCTTTATGTAATTTCATTAATTTGAGTGATTTCTGACCATGTCAGTTTTGTCTAATGATAAACTAAACAAAATTTAACAGTCCCAATAAAGAAAGGGTCTACAGAAGTACAGCTAACACTACTGTGAAATTTCATTACAAAAATGAAGATTGTATATTCTTGTGTATTTGGAAATCTATTTTGAGATAACACTGTCTCTGCCCACTGTGTTTATTCTTCTCAAAATGAGTATAACTGAATTTTAGTTCTAAATTCTTTGCAAATTACAAGCATTCTTCCTTTGAAAAGCTTTTTAGGGATTTGAATATCTATTCACTTTCTAAATCATAATCCCATTCGTCTCCCCAGCTTTTGAGTTGTTTTGGTTCCATCACTTTAGAAAAACATATTTCAAGCACCCTATAGTAGTATAAAACTTCATGTACTCATTCCATACATTAAAATGTACTTGCTTTCTCTTCTACTTTGGAGCTATATAAGAACAAAAAGTCCTGTCTGTTCGCTACACATGAAAATCCCCATTGAATTAAATTTTTCCAGTTATAATGCTGTGTTTGAGTGATTTATGGTCTATGATGCATGGATGGAAATACACACACGAGATTTAATAAGCTATTTCCAAAACCCAAACAACCTAAGAAAGTCTCATTATGGATTGCATGTGCTACATGGTCAGTACTTAATCTTATGTGTAATAAGACCCATTACCTTATGACAGTAACTGATGGCAACACAACATATTGTGACACACAGAAGTAAATCTGTAGGTTTCTGGGGCCACTTTTGCAACCAAAGAATTTTTTTTTTAATCCTGCAGGAAGAACATACTTCTTTCTGTGCTTACAGTGAAGGTGCTGTCAGCATGAATTTTTTAAGCTACATTTTGTGTATGGTCATAGAGGGTGAAAAGTGCATAGTTTTCTTCTATGCCATAGTCTCCCAGCTCACTCTTACTGTCATTACAGGCCTGCTGATGGCTCTAGCATAAAAATGCAGTTCTTCTCTAGCATTCTGTGTGTTTCTTTTGTTAGCTATGGGACAGCCTTTCACAGAATCGTAGAATCATTTACGTTGGAAAATGCCTCTAAGACAATAGAGTCTAACCATTATTTTTGATATTGTTTCTGCAAAACCACAGTGGTAACGTCTTAACTGTATTTTCATAATTTTAATTCTTTATTTGCCACACATTACACCATTTTTAATGTTCCTGATTTTCTTTATATACATATGTATACAGGTGTTTCACTTTCTCATAGTCAATTACATTATAGCATGAAACCAATGACAGTAAATAGTTTTCCACTTATCTTGTAGAAATTGTGAAAGTGATATCTATGGTTTGTCTTCAAAAGTTAGCATGCTATACTGTCTCTATGGCACTGCACATTTTTCTTCGTTTTAATACAGCCACACTGAAAAGTAGAGCAAATAGCACAGTAAATGCATACAGAATCATTGATACTTGAAAGGTGTGAGGCTGGATCAAAACAAACTAGCAAATCTTCAATTATCAAACAGTTTTAATCAGTGATTCTTCTCACAAAGGCATATATAGTTACCTATATGAACACTTTATTTCTATGTCATTTTGCAGACACCTTTAGTCTAGTAGAAGTGATCTGAAATGCAGTCCTTAGAGCATGAATGAAGCTAAGTAGAGATTTCATGTACCAACCATATAAACTGAACCGTTCAAAGTGCAGTGATTACAAGATGGTCATTGGTATTATCATCATTGATGATGCTATTAAGACAAGAGCTCAGAGTGGAATCCACTTCCACCCACCCTCCTCATTTGAAACACTACAGATTGGGAGATGGAATGGAGTGCCCATAGCTGAACCTTGATTTGATCTCATACTGATTACATGTATTATTTACTTTCATTCTTTGAATACAGTTATCAAATTTTCTTCTACAGATGGGAGTTGTGGAAAGCATGGAAAAGAATTATCCACTTAATTCCAGACTGTGAACATGATCAATATTAATTTAATGGAAAACCATGCTCTCATGCAAGTGTTCTCTAAGGAATTTAGTAGAGCCTCTGTACAAACATTCAAGATTCTGAATTGGGTCCTTTGCTTCAGGATTATAGACAGAATATATTATTATAATTAAAATTTTCTTTTCAACAATAAAAAAATTCCTTCCTCCTCCACATGCTTGAGATAGAGATTTTATATTCAGAAAAACAAGGCTTTTAAAAGCCTTTATAGCAGATGTTGTTGTTAACCAAGAATCCCAAGGATCCATGCATGATGAAGTAATCACCTGGAATGGATGTAAACTGAGCAAGGGAATTCCACTGCAGAATTATAAATATCTCATTCTGCATAGAGTAACTGCTTCTTACTGCTACCTAAGTATAACGATGGCTATAACAGAGAAAGAACAACAAAAGTAAACCAAATTAGCCAGAAACACCTGGTCTATGAAAAAAGAAAGTATTGTCAGAGCTAAAACAAGTAAAACAAAGCTACACGCAGGTTGAGAAATCTTCCCCCAAGACAGACATAATGAGCTTCGGTCCTGACTTCCTGCAAGAACTGGCAGTACTCTATTTCTCTATTTCAGGGCTATCCCATCAGACCCATGAAAGAATCATATTAGTGGGTAAAACTTAACAGTGAGTCAAGATGACATTTAAGGATCACTGGATCTTTAGTAATTGAATGCACAGGTTTTTTAATAGGAAAACTTACTTCTTGAAAATGGAAAATGTGGAGTCTTAAATTGATGGGTGTAATTCTGACCCCACAGTTATGATTACAGTGGATTAACTCCTTCCAGCAAGTCATGTTCTTTCTTAAGTCTCTCTGGATATGATTGAATGATTTTGTGTTTTACATTAGCACTGCTAAAATATTTGAGGTGAAACAGAATCAATCCCATATGTATTTTTAGGGTATAACAAAATAAATATATTGTACTTCCCTGCACCTGACCTTGTTTATAGTTTTATATCTTTCAAAGACAGGCTGGCCTTTATAGAACCAGAGACTGCTGGGAAAGTCAAAAGGAAATCAAAAGAGGATCTGAGCAACAGCACTGATTTAATCTCATTGACCTCTGTAAACTCTCAGGTTCCTCATGCGCTTATGAGCCTTTCTCTTATTCTGTAAAAATGAGTGACATATCTATAAGGAAGCTCCATCTCCTTGTAAAAAACAGTAGGAAAACGTTACATTATTGTGACTTACCTTGACATGCAGTTGCAGGTTCAGACCCCTCACGGTTGGCAACAAGGAACAATATTGCATAAAAACTATGAAAAGTGAGCTGGTTTCTTCCACTTTTCATTCATGTGGGTATTTCACAGTCCAAGTTCATTAGCTTCCAATAGAAAGCCCTCTCCTACATTTAGTCACCTCTGAAGCTGACAAGAAAGTGCTCTTGTTTTGGTGTTCTGTGGTCTGCTGAACTCTTCTACAGAAATAATTTAATGGAAAACCATGCTGTCATGCAGATGTTCTCTAAGGAATTTAGTAGAGTATTAATCATCTCACATGAGTTTTCTTAATGAACAGGTAGATCTTATCTTCCATCTGTCACAGTCCACTTTTAGATTCTTTTTTACCTTTCACCCTCCGTTCTATTTGTAGATCAACTCTCTCCAAATACCTGTGGTCTGCTGCTATTGCAGTGGCTCCAGTTTTTGAGGTTTTCTCTTTGCTGGGTGCAGCAGGAGTCTTGAACTCCCGAGCACAACATGCTGTGTCTTGGGTTTTAAGCAGGAGACTCATTCTTCCACCTGTTGCCTTGTGCTCCCAAACTGTGAGGCTTCTGGGGCTCTGTCTCTGCCCCTTCTTGCTCCAGATCCTCATAAGCTGGGTGAAGGGTCTGGTTAGCAGATCTGTCATGCACCAGCCAAGTGGGGCTGATACCAGAGGTCTGAAGCAAAGCAGACAAAACTGAAAGGATATTTTAAAAGGAAGTCATACTCCCTAAAAGTAGCTTGACATCCAGACCTAGATATGATAAATAAACTCCTATGATACACAAAATCAGTATACAGCCACTCGGCAACAAAACATCCATGCCAAGTGTTGAAATTCAAGTCTCACAGACCATTTACTCTTCCAGTAGTTCAAGAGGCATTGGCTTATTTGCAGTTCTGCAAATGGAACTGCAGTACCTTTAACCCCATGAGAAATGTATGAGTGCTTCTGCCATGCTTATGAGACTAATTTAATCTCTTTGTTATGTGGTTAAATCATCCTTTCTCAACCAGAAACTTAATGGTTTGAAAAAGGGAACACCTTGCTGAATTCTTATGCAAAATGAAAGTATATAGAAGGGGGAAAGACAGGGCAGACTACAAGGAGCAATATAAAAAGTTGCCTGGATTTTGTATAACTTGACTTTAGGAAAGCTGTGGTCTTTCATGGGATCACTGTAGCCCAAGTGATGAATTCTTGTCTGGATAAGTGAACAAAGATGTGGATGGAAAATTGGCTGAACCATCAGGCTCAAACAGTGTTCATTAATGTCCCAAAACTCAGCTGGTGCCCTGTAATAAGTGACATCCCACAGGGACAAATAGCGAGGCCAGGATTGTTGAATTTCTTTACCAATAACCTCTCTAATTTTGCAAGTCTGTGAATGGCACTAAAATGAGGGATGGAGGGAAGAGAAGAGGGGGAGCAGGAGGTCTACCATGCTGGGGCAGGGTGCTCCATAATGGCCCATTTGGCTTAGTAAAAATACTCCAAAGACCTTAATTTTTAATTTTCTAAAGCATTTTGACTGAGTCATGATTTTTCAGAAGCAGTTCTCTGAGGAAGGAAAAGGCAAAGATTTTATGGAGAACAGTGAAATGGGAAAGCAGCACAGCAGTCTGGCAAAAGCTGACTCTAAAATAAGCAACAGAGAAGTTGATCCAGTTGTAATCCCCAAGGAGTGTACTAACAAGTACTGATTTGGCTGGAGGAGCAAAGAAACTATCTTCTTCCTTCTCTTCTTTCCTTGCACACATCTTTTACAGCCCTTTATCCACCTGATGATGAGGGGGAGGATGTAGGAGAGAAATGGTAATAAAGCCTCTTTAATCCTGAATCTCTGCATAATTGCCTTACTGCATCCCATTCCTTATTATTTTTCTTAGTCTCTGCTTAGAAGATTATCTTATATTTAAAAGCTTCAGAATCTCAGCAGAAAAACCTGAGGAAAGATGTGACCTTCTGTTAAGTTAAGAACTAAATTCCTGAGCTAAGTGTGGTGTGAGAAGACAACTTGTTTGGCTACATTTATAGTTTCATGTATGATGTCAACTTTTCTTGGTTCTAGCTAAAGGTAATTATTTGTGTTAATTTTTTAAATTGCAAAAGAAAAATTTTAAAACTTTTCCTTCAAAATTGAAGCTTGAAACCAGAAGAAAATATAGATGCTTTGATCTTGGGGCTACGTATCCATCAGTGTATCAAGAGGGGAGTGCCAGATCAAGCATGGGATGCTTACACAGGTATGAAATTGTACCATTTGCAGCAGTTTTATTACATTAATTACTTTCATTTAATTATTATTTACTCTTGGAATTTAGCACTCAGATGAAGACTCAGAAGGCAGCCTTTGCAGAACTACTGCCTCTACTCTACTTGTTTGGTGGTTGCCTATGTTTAATATAATCAGCTGGTAGCATATGCTGTGGCAAAAATACCAGTAAAGGGTCCATGACATGTATTTGGGAAAAAATCCATCTGTGCTTAAGGTCAGCAAAGTGATATATTTGGGGTTCAGCATAGTCCCTAGGTATAGACAATAAAATCAGCAAGTGATTAAAAAGGTAAGTGTGCAAGATGTGTGGGAAAAGTTTATGGATGAGAAAAGGATATGTCTGTGGAGGAAGAGAAGTTACAGACTCTCTAAACTGATGACAGTCTTTGATTTAGTGGGGCAGAGATTATAACTTGATAAATACCAGCCAAAAGAGATGGCAAGCAAAACCCCAAAGCACAGACAGCATGGGGTGATTGCATGTCCTAGGCAGTAGCTGTAGTTAGCATCATCCTCTCCAGAGCCTGCAGGCAGACACATCCCTCCCAGGACCATCTCAGAAGCGCATGCAGCAGCACAATGCTGACAGCAGCTGGACTGAGTGCAGTGAGCTGCTGGACTCACTAACAGACCTGCTTCTCACAAACCTGCACAAAATGCTACACAGTAAGAAATTATTGAGCTCTTGGAGGTAATAACTCCAAAGCTGTGCAGCTGTTTTAATATTGTCTTTAGAGATGGCACTATGTGTTACAAGGCAGGCTTCAATTCAGCGAGCGTAAGTACTTGGAGAATGTTAAACACTTAGCAACTGATACAATCCGGCAATATTCAATTGCAGTCTACTTAATTCAGTGAGTGGAATATTTTTTTCCTTATGTGAACATGTTTTGTGGCAGAATATGCCCATATTTTTGCGGTGCCTGAGCTTGGTAATCCTTTCACGTCAGGTATCATCATATGTTAACTTTTCAGAGATATGTGCTCCATGAACCTCGGTCCTTTTCTAGTGCCTACAGTGTCATGAAAAGTAGCATCAGGATCAGTGCCAAAGCTGCTCTGGCTTGGAAGCTTCCACATAACACCTGTGTGTGTCTGCATGATACTGCTTCTGTCTGAAAGCCTTTCCAAGTGCCAGGAACTGCTGCCACTTTCCCAGCAGCTCACAGTTAACTTGTGGGGAGTAACTGCTGCAAGCTGCAATCTGGAGTGAGTATTTCCAGTAGAGCTGACTCATTCTGAAGTTGATGAGATAATTCATTGTTTCATAGGATGAGTTTCCCTCTCTAGTGCTATCTTCAGTTCAAGAAGTAGGAAGATGATGTGATTCTGGAAGTGCTGAGCTTAGGTTGGAAGCACTTCCTGCATCTGTATTCAAAAAGGAATGAACCATTTTTTTTAGGCACGGTGATGTCATCCTGTGAAGCAAACTGAGGAAGAGCAAAGAACCTGGAATGGACACAATATAGAAAAAGTTACAGCAGGCAGGTGTAAGGAAAGGTGGAGCAGTATGGACAATGACAGGCAACTGGGAGTTAAACTGAAGAGAGTGAGGAGGAAGAAGAAGGGAAGGATGCCCAAACACTACTTAGATGGAGAGTGTAAGTCAGCAGGGAATCTTCCCAGGAAATAAAAGCCCCTTGCAGGAGAAATAAGAGACATAAAATGTGTCACCATCGCATTTCCACAGATCTCTATCTCTATTTTTTTAAGGATTTAGCCAAACCTGCAAGCACATTAAACAAACTGGGAACAGTTCTTAGGATATGCTAGCACTGAGCTCAGAGAATAGAAAAATCAGTGTTGACAGTAGCAGTACTTCTCACAGTCTCCAACACACCATGTTATCTATTCTCCCTCCAACACCCCGGGCTTTAAACCTGCTTCAACACTATCATAATGGGTAGCATATCAAAACAAGGAATACATAAAGATTTCAGCCTTTTGGGTTTTGTGGGTTCTTTTGTTATCTTTCTTCAACAAGACTCTCCTCGTTTCTTGAAAATGTCATTCTAGCCAAAGATCTTCTATAATTAAAGAGCAAAACTGTCCAAATAATTAGAAGTTTTCTCTTGCCCTGAGCATAGCTCTGGGCATAGAAATGGAGTTTAAGGCAAACTGCGCGGCAGTAGGAGTAATTGAATTATTTAAAATGACTGTCTGCTTTCAAAACCCTGTTCAGTGGAAAAAAAAACCCAGCAAGATCAGCAACAATGGAAAATTATAGGGGATTTTCCTTAGGAAAGTAATCAAAGCAAAAGTTACAAAAATCTTCTCTAAAGTGCAGTGGAACAGCGGGATTTTTTTAAAGCGACTGGCTGTCAGGCCCCTAGGGCTTCTGGCCTTGATTATGCAATGTCTGCACAGGCAGGACTGGCTGCCAGCAATGGCTTTCATATGTATTTCCTACAGAATATGCTACAATAAAATACACATTAGGCCCTTTTCATTCAGAACACATTGCCAATGGTAAAAATCCTTGAGTCCATTCTCATTTTCTGATGACAGGAGGAAGAGTCTTGTCTAATTAGGTACATCTCATCCAAGATTCCTGCTTGCAAATCTCCCATCTCTGATAATGAGGTGTTCCTGCTCCCTCTGCAGGGGCTAAGCAGGCTGCAGTCATAAAACAGACAAGCTTTTGTATGCCTGAGAACAAGGTGAAGACACAACCCTGACTGAACTTGTCTTCTCATTAGTGCCACGAGGAAAAATTTGCTCAGTTGAAAGTTTGGGAAAAATATTATTTGGAGCCTTTTATATCTCCCTTCCTTGCTGGTTGTTTTCTGGGGCTCTTTTTGAGGTTTTTGGGGGTTTTGGTTTGCATGCTTGGTTTTTTTGCAGCATAATAAAGCCAAAAACATAAATTATTTTGTGCTGATTGCATTTTCTCCTTCTTCAGGCTGATTTTCAAGCTATGGGATGTTGTGGCATCCTTAGAGACCAGCAACTTACCCTCTTTTATTTACTGGTGGAACATCAGTGCGATTAATGGTGCTCGGTGGGAAGGAGACAGCTGAATGTGACAGAAGAGAAGTAATGTGTAAGCATGCCTGTGCTAGCTCTGCAAAAGCTCCTGATAGCAAACTTGGAATAAAACTCTTCCTAGTGTGCAGTCAAAGCTCTGGACTGCACCTGTGCATTTCAATAGACTTTCCTTCCTTTAATGAAGCTGCTCTTCACTTATTTACCTTAAAACACTTATGTGGCTGTCACCCAAGTGTTTTGAAATAGAGATAACAGCTAGTCCCCTTTCTTCTTCCTTGGAGACAGGAGAAATGGTGTGATTAATTTATTACAGGTTTTTGTTTGCTTTATGTTTCTATGGATGACTGGGCACAATGTGCTGGAGACTGGGTGGGAATAAATTATCAAAGGAGAGCTATAGCAGAGCTGAAAAAATGGAAATCTGTGGATGCTCATTTCACCTGAGGGTGCTTTCCACAACCTGAAGTCCTTCTCCTAGTGAGTTCTGTTGCTAATAGGATGTATTGCTGCATTTGCTAAGAATTTTGAATTTTCATGCTGCCTGCCTTCATGCCTTCATGTCTATATTTTGCCACTCATCACACATATTTTATTTGTTTCTATTCTACCTCATAGCCATCATGACAATTTTTTTTGTAACTTGAATTCTTTGAGCAAACAATAATGTACATGCTCTTAGACATTGTATGAAACTAGAGCTACAATTATAAGTCTTATTTTCTCTCAAGTTAATAGAGTATTCCTCGAATACTGAATAAAAGACGATAATTTATTGTAACTTCTTAGCTGCAACCATTGAAAGAGGAAATTGAATTCTTGCTCCCTGCAGTCAGACAGGAAGAGTAGGATTCCATGAGAGGATCTAGCCAGGGCAGGGTTAATTTTTGCAGTAGCTGTGGAGGGGCCCTGACAAGGACCCAGAAGTTTTTGTGTACAACCTCACATCACTGCCAGGAGGGGAGGTGGGCAGAGGAATGGAAGGAGGGGAGGGAAAGGGCTCTCTTCTGGGAAGAAGGGCTTGCTTGCGTGGTGCTGGTCCCAAACCACAGGGAGCTGTCGGGAGAGTGTGGCTGCAGTTGGGTTTTGTTTCAGGGGTTTCTGTGGTGAGCAATCATAATTCTTTTCTTGTGCCCTCTGTCATTTGTATGTGGCTGTCACTGTTTCTTTCCTTATCTCATTGCTGTTTCCAGTAAATTGTTCTTATATCAATCCTTGTGGTCTTCACCCCTTGTGCACCTTTTGCTCTTCACCCAGTTCTCCTCTCTAGCCAACTGCAGGGGTCGGGGAGGAGGAGGCACGGAGTGAGAAAGTGGCCTGAGGTTCACAGTAGATTCAGTGGGAATGCTAAATTTGGAAGTACAATTCCTAAACACCATCTATTAAGGGACATTTTAGCTGGAAAGGGGCCATTTGAAACTGATTGTGTGCCACAATTATATGACTCCAAAGTGGTGGGGTCTTTCAACAAAATCAGTGAAATTTCAGCCTTGGCTTTGAAGAAATTTTCTTTATCCAAACCTAATAAATCCCTTTCCAGTGGTGAATAAGCTGTAATGATGATATTTAGATGTGACATTTAGAAAAATTTCTTCACTGGAAGGATTGTCTAAAAATTGGAACAGGCTGCCCAGGGAAGTGGTGGTGTCAGACTTGCAGATGTAGTAGTGGGGTACGTGGTTTAGTGGTGGACTTGGAAATCAACAGTTGGACTCAGAGATCTTGAAGGTTTTTTCCAACATGAACCTGTGATCCCTCTAGGGTGAAGAGAAGTGTAAAGTGGCCTGAGAGGCCTTTCCTTATCACCCTGAAGTGCAGTGATGGGAGAGAGGAAGGAAGCATCGCAATAAACCACACACTGCTGCAAGGCAGCCTTACCTGCACATAGAAAATTATCTAAATTCTCAGTCTTGGCATTCCCGAGACCTTTTCGGAGCATCACACACGTGTACAGATATCAGCCCACTGCACACAAGTGGCATTGGACACAAAAGGCCTAATCTGGCACCAGGTGGAGCCTGGAGGCAACTCTGTTATAAACACTGTTGAAAATTAAGGCCTTTGTCTCTTGGGGTTTTATAACACTTTAATTTCCTAACCCACATTCACCTGAATCTCTGCATACAAATTTCACTGGTATATGATTTTAATTGTTTCAATATTCTCCTAAAAGCTGAAGCAGGTAACTGCTCAGTGAACTCTCTTACCTGTGTTCCAAGATAGCAAAGATGACTGATTAGTATGAAATGAAATTGTGCACCCATATTAAACCTTGAGACTTCATAGACTGGCTTATCTTTATATTACCCTTCAAATTAGGCTGTGATTTCTTTTAGCAAAAAAAAAAAAAAAAAAAAAAAGAGAGAGAGAAAAAAGGAAAAAGATGTTAGGAATAATTTTATAGCTTCATATGAAGAAATGCAGATACCAGATAAGGACAGAAGTTCTTCGGGAGCAAAGGGTTATAACCTTCTGAAAGGTTAAACCTTGATATCTGGATATTTAAACAGTAAACTGTTCTGAAAAATTTAGGACCTATTTTTATGGGTATAATATTAGGATATTAACATTTTTGTAACTATTCTGGGGCACAAAACTTTCTGTTTTCCATGGTCAGCCTTTTTGGAGACCAGACACATAGCCCCAAATTCAGGATGCTCATTCAAACAGCCATGCAAATTTGCAGTAAATTTTACTCTCTCAAAGGACAGGAGATCAGCATTAACCATGCATTCGAACCCCTTTGTGGAAAACCTAGACTTTTATTTGTGATACATTTATTCTTCCTTTGAGGAGTCAAAAGAGACCTATAGATCTTTTGGGGAAATGGCTGACTTTATAAATTATTGAGGCATAACTGCAATAATTAGCTGGCTTTTGTCATCATCATACTCCATATATAGCAGAGCTGCTAATCTCTTACTTTTTTCAGAGCTTTTGTCTCCTCAGTAGATTATATCTGTATGATTGGTTTTGATCACTTTGTAATGAATATTATATCACAGTCTGCTAAGCAGACTAGTATCAACATGCTACTACTTCTTTAGGATTAAAATATATGTGAAAAGTTTAAAAAGGCATTCACACTGAGTGGAAAAAATTCAGTGTTTTCCAAACTATTTGATTCTGTAGATTAGGCCAGTCTTTGATTGTGTGTGATATTACTGGACATAGTAAGTCCATGGAAAGCTGTTTCAGTTCTAAATTGGCTCACAAAGACAATTCATCATTGTCTCCATCCTGAGGTGCATGCATCCATCATGTCCTTCAGGGGATGGTAGTAAAGTATTTTAATCCTACTTTACAGATAAAAAGCCTCAACAATGAGAGCTGAACAGGTTTATCAGACATTGCAGCACAGGACAAGTGAAGCAAGAAATGAAGCTATAGGACACTCTGATGTCCTAACCATTAGAAGTATACAGCTTTCCTAGCAAATCTGGATAAGGACGCATCTGCATTTTATCTAATTGTCCAGACTCAACTTTTGAGAACTTGTGGCTGCAAAATTAATCAACTTTATTTCAGCATACTAATAGCTGCAAGTGTCTCAGATGTAGCTCACTACATCCACCCTCCTGGCTTTTCTCCACTGCTCTCTGTGTGTATGCAGTGCTGGTTTGGGCTGCCTTATAAAAGCTCCTAGGGCATGTACAATTCCTCTTCTGTGGCAAATGGTGCTAGGTTTGCATGTTGCAGGCCAGTGCTGCAAAGCGATAGTGCTAGACTTGTAACATTCCAGAGGTGTGCTTCCCCAGTCACCACACTTCAAGGAGCCACAAGAAACTGCTTTGGGCAACCTGCTGGCCATCCTAGAGGCTCTGAAATGTGGTAAAGAGTAGAGAGCCAAATGTCAGATATGATGCTTTGTAAATAAAGATGTGACCCAGGAAACATCGGTCAATATGTGCTGAACTGAGCCTCCTGTACCCGGTTTTTATGCTCTTTTAGACCAGAGCAGACATCAAAACACAAACCACTGAGCCATTTGTCACTCTTTCAACATAGAAGGCCTGTGAAATGATACAGAATGCTACAGTCAAACCCTTGAAAGCATTACATGCACAGAGCACTGCTCTGCTTAACACATTTCAAACTACAGAAACTGCTAATAAGATAAAAGGCAGTAACAAATCAAAGAATATCGCCTCCAACAATCATGCATGGCTTACCATGGCAAACACATCCTCGCTGAGAAAGGAGAGTGCTCAGCGTCTGTTTCAGGCCTCCTGCTGCAGCCTTTTATGCTTTTTATTTTTATCCCATTTGTCAAAATAACAGCCCTTTATCAGTGCTGATTGCAAAGATTTTGACTCCTTGCCTGCTGGTTTCCCCCTCTGCTCCATAGGAGTTTCCTAATTGAATATTACCCCTGTGAAAAGAAAAGCTTTGAATAAGAAGTGGAAAAAACTTATTAACAGTCTTGAAACCATCCCTGAATATTCCACCACAATCCCACATACAAACTCCCATTTTCTCCCCAAAGTGAAGTATAGTCTTCATTGAGAAGCATCAGCTCTTTCCCTGAAGCTAATCACATTTATCATACACTGAAACTTGTAAATGAATTGCAGTAAGAATCTAACTTGAAGAGGAGGGGAAGGATAGAAAGATATTAATTCAAAATAAGTTATAAAAGGTGTCTGGTTAGGTTAGATTCACTGGTGCCTCGTTTTTCATATTTATGAGTCAAAAATAAGGAATCATTTACCGCCTGCATTGAGACCTGGGTTTAACAATTTCTGTCCATGTCTTGGTGCATGGTGTGGGACTTTGAATTTATCAAAAGATGATTTGTAAACTCTCTTTCCTGGCATCATTATTCCTGCTATAGCAGCAACAGGCTGCATGCTCAGGTTCACTTGAGAAAGGACAAAAAACTTGTACTTCAGGTCTCAATGTGTGTGGGAAGTGATGCTTTGGCTTGAGACAGATGAAAGACTTTGTCTGCCAAGTCCTTACCCTGACCATGATGGCTACTGTCAAAGCTCACGTTCCCTACTTGCTCATCAAAAGTCACTCCTCAGGTGCTCTTGCTGCATCCCTTAGAGAATGAAGCACAAAAAACGCAGAGCTTTAAAGTCAGCTATTGAATGTGGAACTTGTCTGTCTTGTCTGTGAAAAAAAGGAGGAAAAAAAAGAGAAGCATGTCAATGAGGCTGCTGAATGGGGCTGCTATGCACACCTGGCTTCTTCAAAGCATGGCATACTTTCCTAGAAAACTGAGGGTCTGGTGTCTTGTTCCCTGGCATTCCTCAGCTAAGTGTTTCCTGAGTTTTAGGATGCTCCCTACCTCTTTGCAAACAAACCAAATAAATAGCAAAATGGGTGGTGAGGACATATGAAAAACAAGGGAATCACTGCTGACAGATAACCATGGGAAGGACTTAAAATGGCTGAAGGGAAACTCTTCTCTCTACATCCTCGTTTTTCGGTCTCTATGACATCATGGATTTATTTTTTCTTCTATTTCAAAGAGGGCTTTGTTATTCAAATGCTCATGAAAATAATCTTGCAAAGTTATTCCTTCAATGCACCAGCTCAGCATGTTGAGAAAACCAGAGGTTTTCCCACTCTCCAGTTTAGGCCTGCTATAACCCATTAAGGGAGGGCCATCTCCACATTCTGCTCCTGCTGTCTGTCCTACCTCCAGGATTATATAGCCTTTAGCAACTTTTTCCATGTAATGCCCCCACTTCAGGAGGCAAACTGGTGAATCCATTTCCCTGTTATGCAGCTACATGTGAGGCAAGAACACTGCAAAAGGGAGGTATCTCTCCTACTGAGAGCAAGATAAAGGTCACCCATCCCTCAGTACCATTTTTGAAAATCACCTGTTCTCCTATCAGGTGACCTATAGTCGAATTTCTGCTTTGCAACAAAAAGATCTTGAGAGGAATGGATGGTTAACTGAATTCTGATACTCCCAGTAGGTTAATTAGCAAGAGCTTAACCACATCCTTATTCTTTGAAAAAAACGGCTGAAAAAAAAGGTGGATTTCAGCAAGTTTCTCTATGTGTGCACATTGGCCTGTGAAGTCAGAGTTGGCACAACCAAGAGGGAAGACCCAGAGGGTCCTCGGTCAGCAGCAGATGTGGTTCAGGTGTTTTTAGGCAGGTAGGCACATGGGGTTCTAGCTGCAGAACAGATTCAGCCATAACCTGAGCGGGAAGAGCGTGGGCTGGATGGGATGGCCAAGGTTGGGTGGCTCCTATGGCAGCAGGCCAAGACTGCTCAGGACAATCAGGTTTGGGGTAACTCCAGAGCAGATGAGCCTTCTGTGTTTCCTGACAGCATGAGAGTAGGAGACAGGTTGTGATTGCTGCTGGGAAGCTCTGGAGTGAGGCTGCCATCTTATTCCCCATCCTGCTTCTGTCCCTTATCTGAGCAAAGCAGCAGTCACTCCCGCTTTGTAGGATGCATGGCCACTGTGGAGAAGAAGATCCTGCACGTTTAGCCACTTCTGAGAGCTTGCTGCCAGCTCTGAATGTGCTTGGAAGCAGCCCTGGTTGCAAGCAAGAAAAAGCAAATAATTCTTTTGTAAACAAAGCAGTTTGATACCACTAAGCATGGCAACTAAACATGCGGCCAGAGCTTTGAATTCTCACAGGTGCTCTTCTGAATGGCATGCCTCTTCTTGTGAGGCCCCACCAGGCATGTGGAAGAGCAGAGTAAATGTGCTTTGCAGTGTGTGTAATCAAGTCTGCTGAGTACAGAGGGAAGATAAAAGGCCGTAGCAGAAGGACACGTAGTGCTGTATCTCTTCTGGCTGCTCACAAGTTCCCAGCAAGTGCAGCATGAGGGAGACAGCTATTAATAGTTCTGCTCATCACAGCTGCACAGTGAAACAGCATAATCCCAGCACAAGGGAATAGGGGCGCCGTGAACTCCCAAGCGAAAAACTTCAGGCACAGAAGGCAGCCTCAAAACTGTAATAATTAACAAAGGAGGGAAAGAATATGTGTAATACTGGTTATTTATGAAGCTACAAGAGAATGCCTCTGCATTAAATAAAATTTAAATGAAGCCTTGTACCTGAGCCAGAGAGACAAGTGTCCCAGCTCACTCTCACATTCTATAAATGTTTTTTCTGAACAGATCAATTAAAGCCTTTGCTATACAGCTGCCTAATAAATAGTATATATGCTGGAACATGTTCATCTCATTTTAATACATGTCTAGGTCTTCCTTAGGGTTCTCATATTCTTCTATAGCTATGGACTTCTTCTAAAATTTGTATGCATCTGGAAATTGTTGTCAGAAGAGTACAGGCCTGAATTTATATCAAAAGAAAATTACAGAAATGCATATATATTCAGTTTGACAGAATCCTCAGACTGTAATATTGAGTGAAGACTGTGATTTTGTGCAGTGATAAAATAGTATGTCTTGGTTATTACATAAACACACATCTAATTTTAGTGCATAAAGTGTATTCACAGTTTCCTGAAATTACCAGTGTTACAATCATGACTCTCAGGCAAGAAGAAGAAAATCGTATTAGTGCATTCCCACAGAGGAAAACAGTATGATTTGGAATAACAGTAGCTACTGAAGGCTGTGAAGATAAAATATGTAGAACATGATATCTGAGAAAATAGCATAATATTTGTATGAGAGTATTATGCAGTATTTATGAAGAAACCTTCTCTGTTAAATGTTTATACCTTGATTAAATCCTATAAAAATGCTAAGCACACTTCCAGGCATATTTCTATTTTCACTTTTCAATGATTCGATTACTTGTATTCAGAGGCTTTGCAAATGGCTTTAGCTGGGTCATCCTTTAGCTGGTATTTCTAACAAGCATAGTGCCATGGGCCATTCCTCTTGTCAGAACACATTTATTTTATTATCTAGATTATTGTGACCATATTTTTTCCTTATATATTCTACCTTGGTGATGTGCTGAATTCTCGGATTTTCAGCAAACACTTGCAATGCAATTACTGTAAATATAATACACTGTCTTTTGTCCTCAGTTTTCCCAGAACTTTAAAATTATTAAGTTTGTATCAAAACTGCAAGAGAAAAGAAATTGGTTATGGCCCTCCTACATTGGTGGAGCCAGCACTGATATTGGGCCCAGATACAGTTATACATGTTAAAAATATGTACAATAAACAATCCAAATGCTCAGACACACATTTTAAAAAAGATGGAGCTATAGGCTACCTATTTCAATATTTTCAGTTAATTTGGAGTAACAATTCCAAATAACAATTCCAACTTATAGGAAATAGTTTTGTTTTAATTAAATCTGTGGAACAAAAGGAAAAAGCAATTTATAGTTTAAAAATAGGGACTTGAATGTGAGCTTTCACCCTCTCAGATGTCTTATTAATCAACCTCCAGTGCCATTTCTATTACTGCTTTAATATGAACAGTCACTAGGAAAATGAAATAAGCAGTTATTTGAAACCATGTCCCCCACATCCTAGCTGACTAACTTTTCAGCTTGAGAGGTTTAATAATTCATTTCTAACACATCTCATTTGTTTTGCATTTTTTTAGCTTTCTATTAAGGCTTTATCAAAATAATTATTTTTATTTTTATTCACTCTCTTTTGAAATGCATAAACATTGGAGTTTGAAAAATAGCCTGACTAGACTCTCTGGTGACTTTGTGGTGCAAAGTGCAAACTGCTTTGTTTAAGGTATGTCAGAGAAAACACATGGGATTATGGAAGAATGACAATTAAGATGAACCAGAAGCAGGACCTCTCTGAGTCACCACGCTCCTCTAGAAATACTTTATTTACAATAAACAGGAAAAGATACGCAACATAAATAATGACTAATGAATTCTCCTAAAGCTTGGGTCAAAACCTTCATTAATAATGGAATTAATACATTGTAACTTTTTTTCCTTGTTGTGGAAATTATTATCAAGTAACTAATGAATCCTATAATAAAAACTAACCAGGATCAGCCAAATCTGCTTGGACCAAAATTGACATGACATAACTGACAGGTGAACTCCTGTTAGTGGAGCTGTTTTCAGATGTCAGTATGGGAAACACTCTTCTGGGGCAACTCTAGTTCAAAAGACATAAAAACCAGATCTAAAAACCAGATTAGGATGGGTTTGATCTCCTATCTGACAAACATACCAGAGCATATGGTAAAATGTTGTCATTTTATAGCTGTTTCATTGGTTTGCTACAGGCAGTATGAAAATATTGGGGGTAAAAGGAGACTATAATTATATTAGAGCAAATAAAAGTTTCATATATAGATTCTGTCTGGATCTCTATTTCCATTTAACCATGATTGCAAAACATAAAATCTGCAGCAGTCTTACTGCAAGAGGGCTACATTTGTAAGGAATCCAGTCTCTGGCCTCTGTTAGCCATAAAACATTTCTCCAGGCAAGAAGAACTCTTGTGAAAGTGCTATGGCCTTTTCCATATTGATAATACTGCAGGCCTTTGACTTCTTAAACATCTGCATTGGTTGATGGAGTAAAGGAGCTCAGTGGAGACAAATGAGGATGAGACTGTACAGGGCAGCCCCTCTGGGGGTGGGGAATGATGCTCATGTCTGCCACATCTGCCATCCCCTCTGTGTGCCATGGCACTGCCTTGTGAGCATGGCCACCAGCAGCAGGAGAGGGGATGGCACCATTTGGAGAGGAGCAGGGCATCTGCCAAGTCCCTTCCATTTTCTTTTGCTTGCATAGAACGTTTTCTTCATAGGACCACACAAGCACTGAATATGCACCCATTAACAAGAAAAACTGAAAGGAATTTTCATGAACTGTAGTTGTATTAATCCCCATAGCTTACATTAATATTAGTCCTTCACATTTTATAAGCTATGTTTGCTTATTAAGAAAAAAGGGAGGGGTAGGAAAGAAAATCCATTAAATAAAGTGATGTGCTATGGAGCTTCAGCAAATCCCCCTGTGTGGGTCCAGAACTCACCTAAAAGTCCAGAAAAACTGACTCTCCAAAGACAAGGCAATCACAGCATTCTCTGATACTGGAAAGGGAAATGCTGAGTGTAAAGAAAAAAATTTCATTTGCCTGAGGTTTCTACCCACAATTCCTCCCATGACAGTTGGGTATATACAAGATGTGCAAAACAAGGATCCCATTTTTGGCAGAAAATACACTCCTAGCAGTATCTCCTGCACTGGTTCTTCTATCCCTAAATGAGAACTCACATGAAGCTGACACCTCTGTGCAATAACGTGCAACGCCATGCAACACCACTACACCACTGTCCTTTTGTCCCAATATTCAAGGACAGTGTTCCCTAACTGGCTACTAAAGAATGAAGGAACAATGAGTTTCGGACTAGCCTAGGGGCTGAAAGCAGTTTGGCCTGAAGGCACCTGAGACCTGGAGGCCAGACTATTGAGGTCCTGGAGAACACAAAGAGGCCAGCTGAATGCACTGATTAATTGCCTAAAGGTAAGCAGGAAAAGCTCTCTGCCTTTCATCAGTAGCTCTCTATGGACCTCTCTTTATGTGCTTGATCTCATACCTTTCTTATCCACACACAGGATATACCATGGATTTGCATCTGCTTTATTCCAGTGCAGTGAGCTTTGTAGAGCAAATCTCCTTTCCTGAGCAGCTATGCAGGAATTACCTGTTGGTGGAGACATGATAGCAGATATCATCAGACAAGACAAAAGGAAAATGATATGGCAAGTAGATGTTTACCTCCTGAAACCCAAACTGCAAAGAGGGAAGAAGGCATTAATGGCTGCTAAAGTTTTTCTGGTAAGTGGTAGTGTTTATTTTTCATATAACTATTTCCTGTGTTTCTGCAAGTAGAAACTTCATCTCCCATAACAGACAATTCCTTGATACTGTAGAAACTAATCAGGAATTAATTTAAAAGAAGAAACAAGATGT
The DNA here is from genome assembly GCF_035770615.1 of Melospiza melodia melodia. Lineage (NCBI taxonomy): Eukaryota > Metazoa > Chordata > Aves > Passeriformes > Passerellidae > Melospiza > Melospiza melodia. The sequence continues at coordinate 104,159,981 of NC_086194.1, forward strand.
AAAGAGCTAAAATTGTGAAATCTTGTTTTTTCCTAAAATATTAATCAACAAGGTTCGGCCTTTGAGTATAATTTTTTTCAATTTACTTTTTCTACCAGAAGAGGCTATAAAACACACATTGCCTTTTGGAACTATTTAAAGTACACACACAAGAAAGGCAAAACCAAAATCAAGTCACAATTAATTCTGAAACTGGAGCTGAATAGTAATGCAAGACCAGCTACTGGTGCTTATGCAAGCCCCTTTGGCCCAAAGAGGCTGCCAGACAGTCTCCTAGGCTTTAAAATAAAGCTAGAAAGAAGGCTGTGTTATTGACTTTTCAAGTTGAATGCTGTGAGAACAGAGATAATTTTCTCACATTTGACAAAACAGACACAATAGCAAAAGATACAGTACAGAAAAAGTAGGGAAGCATGTTTTTGTGATCATGTTCTCAGGGCATGTGGCAGCTGGTCAGTCACAGATGGCTGCTCTGGGCTGGCAGGTCAGCTATGACAGCTGTTGCTCTAAACCTTGGCTTGCTTCCCTGGTTCACAGATCATCAGGATAAAATCTCCTTCCTTCCCTCATTCCTTGCAGGCTACGCCCAAGTGAAGGAATTTATCTCTGCTATGTTATTGGTACAGTGTGGTGCAGCTCACTTCCAGTTCAGGAGGAGTGAAAAGAGAGGGGACAAGGTGGGGTTATTTGAAGAAGGATGGGGATGGTAGAGCAAGAGCTCGTGCAGCTCAGAGCATCCAAGCTGCACAGCCCAAGAGCTGAGGCTTGTGCACAAAGATCAGAACGACCCAGCCCTGGCAGCCTTAGGCACTGCATCCTGCAGCAACTCATCACCTTGGTTTTGCTCTGTAGTGTTGAGTTTCCCTTTGAGCGTCCGCATATAAGGCACCTCAGCCTCTAAATAAATAAAGTGTGATATATTTGGAGTTATCAGTTAGACCTATTTATTGTCATTCACTTAAAGGTCTTGATAATACTGCAGCCCTTGAAAATTAATAGGTTATTGTGCTTGAATTTGTCTCCTCTTTGTATTCATTCTGTCAATAGTCATTAGAGACTATCTAATGACTACTGATTACTGCCATAGGTATGATGAGCTCTAAGCAGGTTCTTCCAGGTGATCTAGCAGAGCAGTGCCCTCAATTAACACTGGTATCTTTTTTTATTACAGACAGTTGCTAATCAGAATCAACCATTTGTTCATAAAATTTCAATCACAAAATGAAGAAACAAGGTAAATATAACTGATAGCTCTGTGTTCCTTGCCAGATCGCCCCAGAGACAGTTATGGACCAAACATCCACAAATGTCCTTTTCTTCATTTTTTGAACACTTACAAAATTGCTGCCCTGCTGTCACCAGGCAGGACTAGCTAAATGATCAGCATTTTAAAGTCTCAACTTAGACCTCCCTTAGTCCCATGGTACACACCTCTGCAGTGACATATTCTACGCTGTGGGCTGTCTGATGTGAAGCCACTTCTAGAAATATCAGGTAGCCATGTTTCCTAGGTAGAAAAGTCCCATGAGGGGAAACTTTCTTCCATGGATGCAGAGCTAAGATTCCTTGTTGACTGGGAATCATTAGAGAAGCTGCGAGAATCTGTGGAAGGGGAAAGGCAGGGAAAGCCAAAGGAATGCTGTGGTCAAGGTTTAGGACATGGCCTCGTGTTACACTAAAGGAGGTTTTGATTAGATAGAAGGAAAAATTTGTCCCCTGAAAGGGTGGTCATGCACTGGAATAGTGTTCAAAACACTTGTGGATGTGACACTTGGCAACAGGGTTTAGTGGTGAACACAGCAGTGCTGGGTTAATAATTGCACTCAGTGATCTTAGAGGTCTTTCCCAACCTTAATGGTTCAGTGGTTCTGTGATTCATGCACTGAACACTGCTGAACAAAGTTGGGATATATACACGTCTGCTCTGAGCTTGCAGCTGCTGAGACAGAAATCCTTTATTCTAATTCCCTGCAAAGTCTGAGAGCACAGGCTGAAGAACCAGAGGAGCTCAGTCATCTCTAGGAAATTTAAACAAACTTCTGGATTTTAGTGAAATCATGACTGGGAAGTTCTGAAAGACATTTGCTAACATACATTTTATCAGTGGATAAATATAACTGTACTGTGCTTTCTTTCACCACCTAAAATGTCATCTCACTGTTCTTGTAATAGATGATGGAATATAGGAACAATCACAGTCAATTTTTTTCTAGAAGAGATTACACAGATGCCAAGCTACATACATAAATGCAGCTACAACATGCCTAGCTTTGAATAGAATAATTTCCAAGTCTTGTGTTTGTTTGGAATTGGGACATATTTATCCATTTGCATTATTTAAAACTTTCCCCTGCACAGAAGTACTCATTAGAGAAAGAAGGATTAGTATGTCTAAAGAAATGAAACATCTTCATAATTAATCTTTAAAATTGTGTGTATATATAAAATTGTATATATATATATATACACACATATATATGTATATATATGTCTCTAATGCATGTGTTCATAATATTTATGTATTTAGAAATATCTTTTATATGTGCAGATTGTTAATATTTCCATTAAAATCTGCACATATAATAGAGATGTCTATATACAAAAATATTATGAACACATGCATTAGAGACACACATATATATACATACACACACATTTTTAAAGATTAATTATATTTTTCCTTTCCTTATATCAAAAAGTCAAGACTCTGCTTTTCACAGTGCTTTTTCTTTACTGAACACAGGGATTTTTGCATGTATTCATGGAAATGGATGTCCTCTGGTTTCCTCGTGCACACTCTTTGCTGTGCTGGGAGCCAGGAGCTAAGCAGTGCTTTTTTCTGCTCCTCTAGTCCAAGTCCACAAGCCACACAAGGATATCCCGCGCACCCTCCCACTCCTCACATCAAGGAGATGCTGACCAGTCTGCTTGGTTTTGTAGCCTACCACAGACAGACTAAAAATATAAAGACAAACTGGGATTCCTGGAAGAGCAAATCTGATAAACTTGCTCTGATGGCACCAGAGGAGAGATTTATGCCTCCGGCTCACACTGCAGCCAGGCTGTCCTGCAAGTGCAGAGAAAGGGAGATGCAGTCTCTACCAAAAGCTGTGTTAACTACACCACAGAGCAGTACTGATGAAGGAAGCACAGCTTCCTGTCTGCCCTCTGCCCAGCAGAGAAAGAAAAGGTAGAAACCGCTTCTCCCTTAATGACTTCCGAGCCCCGGTGACAAGGAAAATAATTTGTCAGTGCTTCCGCTTAACAAACCTTTGGCTAGACATTAGAGAGCAATTTTTTCCACAAAGCAAGGCCCCCTTTGCCCTCTTTCTGCAAGATTTGTGTGGCAAATTTGGGGGGTTTTGATGGAAAAGAAATCTAGATTCACTTCTCTGTAGAGAACAAGATTATGCAGGGTTAATATCTATTTCAGAAAGGAAGATAATTTGAAAGTGAATAAATATATAAAAATTTCTTCAGGGTACATGTTCCTCTATGGCAGATTGTGCAACCAGGCTGTGTGTAAAACTTTGCCTGCTGAGGTTGTGCTTTTTTTCCAATTTTATTTTAAGTAGCATCCATAGGAATCTTGCCAAACACGATTATGGTGCCAACTCAAATGCTGCATATAGCCTGAAGTGCTGGGCTGTTTGGGATTTTTGGGGGCATGGGGAGAAGAACAACAATGTTTTGGTTCACACACACAATCCCAGAGTTCCTGCATTTCACTGAGTTTTCAGGAAATGAGCATACGGCTTTGGAACATCCCCCTCTGAGTCTTGGGCTGTGTCAGCTGTAACGAGGAGAGGAGAAGCACTAAACACAGGCAAGTCACACATATGTGTCTAGCACAGGAAGGGTACCTTCAAAGAAAGCTGAAGGAGTTGGATATTTCATTGGGGAAGACAGCACTTGGATTTGGGTACTAAACTCTGTCGTCATTTTTTGGAAGCCATATGCTTTCAAAACATGCTGCAGAAGGGTCTGTATTGATCTGTTGCGCACCATTAGCAAGCAATTCTCACAAAACCCTAATTCTCAAGTCAAAAATTGGTCTTCTGCAAAAATAAAAATGTTCACCTTTATGAGGGTTGGGCTTCAAGCCATGATTTGTCTGTGATGCTGCTCAAAAAGAGCTTTTTTTTTATCAAAAGAAAATACTTCCTCTTCCGCCTTTTGCCCACCAGTTGCTGAAATTGTGGATTTTTGGCCTTGAGAATGCAAGAAGTATAGATAAATTATTCAAACTCTAGGAATTTTCTACTTCATAGTTGGAAATTTTAGCAGTAAAGAAAAGGATATTATTTAGTGTCTTTATGCACTGAAAAAGTGAATGAAGGGCAGCTTTGCTGTTTGCTGTGACAGGTCCAGATCAGGCCATCAATTAAAAATCCCTAGCCTAATCCCCAAAACAGCCCTAAGCTGTTGCATACTTTATTAAGTGAGTAGAAGCCTGCAAATAATTATAAAGAATAAAATTATTGTCTAGTTTGGTTAACTTTGGTAATTATTTAATTGCTTCTTTTCTTCTGAACTTCCTGACTGAGGACACATTACAAACATCAGGGTAAAAGCATTTCCCCAGAGACTTCTAAGGCTATCAGAAACAGGAAGCACTGTATTGTAAAATCTATTGTTGTTAAACTAAAGCTCAATAAAGGATTCACCCCTCCATTATGCAATTTTTTAGTCTGAGTATTGAAGGAAAATAGTATTGTGTTAGTCTGCTTCACGACTTGCTGGTGAATGGCTCCAACTTGCTGTTCCATGCATGATATCTGCACAGTTCCTACCCAGTGAACTCACAAGGTGGGCACCTGAAATGAAAATGTCAGTGAATGAAGTCAAGCACCCAGTACCAGCTAGGCAGTAAAAGACAGCTGCAGTTCTGAGGAGTACAAAGCAAGATCAATGACATTTCAAAAGCATCCTGGAATTGTTTACTGCCAGTAAAGCACAAATGCCTTTGACTAGGTATAAAGCTAGAGTGTTAGACGTCTGCTCTCGTTGCAATGTCTCTTAAATGAATAAGGTTTAAATACATCACTTTTTTTATGCTGCACTTTTGTTTCCTTTTATGTAATGGATTATTCAGAGCACTTTCTTTGGGATAGAGTTTGTCAGTCAGATGGAAATTATTTGATTTTGCAAACACATTCACATAGCAAGACATGTGCCTTTTATACTGAACATTAATGCAAATACATGCACTCCACCTAATTCAAGGAGACACCATTCTGTTAGAGCTCCCATGCTAATCCACAGCTTTGCTTTGACCCCTTTACACAAAATCAAAGTGAAAAAGGTATGAAGATGTTCAAATATCCCTGCCAATAACAACAGGGGAGCAATTCTGACCATGCCCAGCAGACAGCAGTCACGGAGTTGTTGTTTGAGTATTTCACGCAAACTTAAATTTGGAAATGTTAATTGTAGGACCTGAGAGACAGGTATCAAAGACTACAGAGTTTTAGAGTGAATCAGTTTTACATGGGACACCTCCAGGGAGATGACTGGAGTTTAAACATTCCTAGTGCTCTCTGAGTTGTGCAGCCTCCAAGGCAGAGAGAAATGCACAAGTCTTCATGCCCTATTTTAATGACCTGATCTCAATTTCAGAGCCCTGTTGTTCTGCCTACCTGTGGACAGCAGGATGAAGCTCACTATGATTTTTTTTCCTCCCCATAGGGATTTTCTGGCCAGGAAGAGGAAAAAATCAAAGCTGCTGCAGTGTGTTATGTAACCTCTTTTTTTTTCTTTTCCTTTTTTTTTTCTCTTCAGATGAGAAAGTGTTGATCCTTCCCTTTTTCACAGCCTGGCTCTCCAGCTGCTAGCATCTTTGCTTTTATTACAAAGTTCTACCATGTTAATCTGATCCTTTCTCTCTGTTACATCATTCTCTCCCTTTAGCCCAGGAAGTTTGTTGCAAGTGGACTTCATTCATTTCACATGAATTGACTGTTTTCAATTTTAACCAGACTGAAGTTGTGATTGTGCGTTGTTTATCCATATAAATGAAAGGGGGAAAACTCTTCTTGCTGGGGAGAGATCAGAGGAGATTATTTAGTCTGAACTGTCTCCACTCCCAGGACTGAGACTTCCTTAGGTAAGCTTGCTGACCTGTTGAATATACCTTTCTTCTCTCATCTGCTTTTTTTCCTCTGTTATTTTAATATTACATCCCCAACTATCTATCTAGATTGTACACTGCTATCCTGCAATGTGTTTCATTTGCTGCAGTGAGCAGGTAAAAATCTTTGTTCATTGTGGGCACAAGGTGGTATGTTTTCAAACAGCTTCACTAGTCATAGCTGAGAGATTTTCATCAACACATCTTCTTCCTGTGTAGCTACAAACACTTGGAAACCTCAGGCTTACACACAGCAGAGCCACTTGTAAGAGGTGCTTCATGAACCATTAACAGAGCTGTCATATATGGCTTCCCTTTAATTAAATATTGCTAGGAATTTAGTCTTTGTACAACATTTCAGACTAATATGGAAAAATCCTTTCAAACTGCATAATGGATCAACATGCCTACATGGCTCTCCTCCTGTTCTACTGGCTGAGGTACACAAAATGGGAACATTTTTCAGCTTTTAGTGCCATTTGGATTCCTACTGGCTTTACTAGCAATATAATTAGGGATGCCAGTTAATGTCAGTGATGGTTCATGTGAATGGTGGTTTATTTAATTTTAATTACTATGAGGGAAATCACCAACCTCTTTCACAACAATTTATCAGGAGGGTTTTTTCATCTGCTTGAATCAACTCTTGAAAAATTAAGATGTCTGTAAAAGTTTCCCTGTTCAGTATCAAGCATAAGCAATTGAATAAATAAATAGTTTTCCAATGGAATTTTTCTCATTCTGAAAAGAATTTCACTCCATGCTGCCCACCTCCTTTGGCAGGTACTGCTGAAGATCACACATCTCTCTGGAACATTTGTGTGTGAGATTCTTTCACTTTTAGGCCTGCCTTTTTTAATAAGCTGTTTAATAAGTACTTGTGGCTAGTGAGCTCTAAGTCTTTTGTTTATTGCTTGGAAAAAAAAAGATAATGTGCTGTCTGTCAATCAGAGTGCAGCTTTGAAGACTTCTTTTCATTTCTTTAAGAACACATTTCAGGCTCAGAAGACATTCAGAGAATCAGCAAATTGTGACAAGTATGAGTGATTCACTTACACTGTATTTTTCTGCTGTGTAGTACTCACTTCTCCTGATGCTCAGTTTTACTGGCAAAGTTGTCTTTAAAACAAGCTAGTCATCGTGTTGCAAATTTGCATGAATGGTTCAGTTTACTTTTAGCATTGATTTCTTCTATGTGGTTTACTTTACTTATATTCACTTTAACATTTTAATTTTGAATTGATACATAATTTATTGAAAGAAAAATAATAATAAGCTTTCTTCTATCTCATAGAGTATTTAATTATCTTCACATCTCATCCATAGGAATAGGAGTCTGTTCTCACTCTTAGGCTTAGGAACTTCAGCCTTAGCAGTATTGCACAACATAAGCATAAGGAAAATGCAGCTCTAGAAACATTTAACTCTAAGAACAGATAATTTTAAGTTATTTACTGGAGACTTGTCTGTAAAATCTGGTCCTGGCATTTTGCTTAGGAATATTTTCAGGCCAGTGGTGCTTGACAGAAGTCCTGTTTGCCAATGTATTTCCAACTGCTGTTATAACTAGACCGTGTAGTTCTACACCGGTCTTCCCTCAGCACAGAAACTACTCTTTTAAAGGGGAGAGCTCCAACGCCACGGTCAACAGATTTCATTTCTTCATGCACTTCCCATGTGGCTTTGAGTTGTGCTGAATGAATGAATGCTATAACACTAGGTCTTCATTCAGATTCTAAGCACTGGCTGGGGGCAAATCCAGCTCTGCAGATGTTTTCTTTTGGCAGGGTGTGCATTGGCAGGAACAGAAGTTTGTTTATTGGAAATGTTTCTTCCACCTCTCAGTTCTGACTTGTTTGTTTGAGGAACACTGTCCTGAGATATAAAACACCCTTATTTTATTGCCAAATGCCTGAGCCATGGGTAGTCTTCACAACTGTTTCAAAACCCTTCACGTTTGTGTCCTTTTGGCTTTCTCTGCATCTGGATACATCAGTGTTACTGTAAATTAAGGAAGGGGACAAAAAAAGGCGCCAAACCAAAACAAACAAAAAGCTCTTCAAAAACCCCCAGCATGCTCAAGATAAAGATAATGGAGCAAATAAATGAAGCCTAGTTAAGCATTGGTTTGTATTGGGGAGTCATAGAAATGTTAAGCAAAGAGGCCATGATTATATAATAAAACATGAGTATATCTAACAAGGCAAAATGGCAATTTTGGTCTGTTTAGCAGCTGTTACACAGCAAGGAAACAGCAAGAAATTAATAAGAATCAGAGAAAGTGGCAACAAATTATTTTTGAGCTTAAGAATCCTGCCTATTCTGTAAAATCAAATTTTATTTAGTGATGCTGAATAGCACCTGCAAGTAGAAGACTTTTCAGCAAGAGAGGATGAATAGTACAGCTTCAAGAACGTATTGATTACTGCAGCGACGAGAGAGGTTGTACAGGTGAAACTGTGATATGTTCATCCTTCTGAATCCAAATAATGGGATGGTGTGTTCTGCCTCTGTGAGAGGTATTTGAGCCCATGTAACATTCACTGATGGGTCTGAATCATCTTCAAACATTTATGGCATAAATAAAGAGTTTCCCTATGCTGTACACATAGAATTAAAGGGCAGGCTGGATTAAGTGTCTTGCTCAAGGGCATAGAGGAAGACCAAATCCCACCATTGTTCTTGTCAACTGGTGCAGCATTTATCAGGTTGCTGATTAAGTGGAGGGTCCTACATTCTATTATTGGTGATGCTGGTCTGACAAGGAGTCCTGGTAAGGTGGCATACAAATGAACCCTGTTAATTTACGTACCATTAGAAACGCAAGACAGAAGGAAAAAAATCAATGCTTTGTTTTATAGTAAAGAAAAAATCAATGAGGAAAGAAATGATGTTTCCTAGGGTCTCAGAAAATGGTTTGGGCTATGGGGAGTAGTTAGAGGGTATTAAAACTATTTAATACAAGTTGCCAGTGTCCTTTTAGGGAACAATAGTCTAGAGCTATCATTTTGTAACAAAAACATGAGTAAAATCCAGAAATTCAAAGTTGTGAGAAGAAAGAAATATCAAGATACTTCTGTTGTTCTTTTTTTTATTTTAAAATAAACTGGCAGCCAGCTGCATTGAATCCATGAAAACTGAAGAATATGTCTTCTAAATAAAATTTAAAAACAAATCTCTGCAGCAAATGAGAGGCTACATGTAATCCCAAAATCTGCAAGACAGGTTTACCTAAGAGAACTGCCAGAGGTCCATTTTAGTTTTGTTTTTCTATCTCTCAGAGTAGCATATAAAGGATTGCTAGGGGGAAAATGTAAAAACAGGCCAAAGATGGAATAAAGTTTTCATGGTGTTGACTCTTGCTCTTGGCAGTCTGCAGTTTAGAGACACCCTGAACCAGAGGTTGCATCAGGACTACCCTATTTAATAGTCTCTGACATTACTTCTATAATTTTTAACTGTTCTTTAAAGACAATACTCTGATTAAAAAAAAAAATTAAAGCAAAACATAAAGCCATAATTTAAGTATGTATAATATTAAAAATCAGTGGGTTTGTTTTTGCTTTAAACTTGTTTACTTTTCATTTGGTATCCCTACTTCCTATAGCACAACAATTACTGAAAAATTATTCCCCTAACTCCTTCCTTAGTTATTTTTGCAGTTCACAGATACACAGAATCACAGAACCACAGAATCACAGAATCACAAAATCACAGAATAAAATGAGTTGAAAGGATGATTGAAGTCCAACTCCTGGCCCTGCACAGGACACCCCAATAATCACTCCAGGTGCCTGAGTGTGCTGTTCAAATGCTTCTTGAACTCTTTCAAGCTGTGACCACTTCCCCTGGGAGCCTGATCCAGTGTCCAGCCATATTCCAAGTGAAGAAAATTTGTCTAACATCCAACCTTAACCTCCCCTGGCACAGCTTCAGGCCATTCCCTCAGGTGCTGTCACTGGTCACCACAGAGAAGAGATCAGTGCCTGCCCCTCCTCTTCCCCTCACAAGGTAGAGTGCAGTGGGGTCTCCCCTCAATCTCCTTCTCTCGAGGCTGAACAGACCAAGTGACCTCAGCCACTCCTCACTCATCTTCCTCTCCAGGCCTTTCGCCATTCTCATAGCCCTCCTTTGGACATTCTCCAACAGTTTAATGCCTTTTTTATATTGTGGCACCCAAACCTGCCCCCAGCACTCGAGGTGAGGCTGCCCCAGCTCAGAGCAGAGCAGGACAATCCCCTCCCTTGCCTGGCTGTGATGCTGTGCCTGATGCCCCCCAGGACACTCCTGGCTCTCCTGGCTGCCAGGGCACTGCTGGCTCATGTTCAACATTTCATCAACCAGGACCTCCAGGTCCCTTTCCATGGCACTGCTTCCCAGCGTCTCATTCCCCAGCCTGTACATTCATCCAGGGCTGTCCCATGCCAGGTGCAGAATTCACATTTACCCTTATTAAATCTGGTTGCTGATTGCCCAGTCCTCTGATTTGCCTAGATTATCCAACAGATTTCTCCTTCCTCTTGCTCCCTGTGCCCAAAAGTAATTTCTATGTTAAGCTGTTGTGGCCTTGGGTATTTATTTTATCTGAAATATAAAGAATTCAATAACTCTAAAAATATTCTCGCTCTTATGTTTATCTTTATAGGCACTTCTTGTACCATAATGACATTTGAGGTATGAATTTATGCTATGTCATAATGATGGTGTCTCTTTGTTTTCTCTTTCTTCCTAACAGTTCCTAATATTTCTCTTTTCTTTTCACTGCCAGTGAGATTTGTAGAGTAGATTTTGAATACCTACCAACAGTGCCACAGGAGTCTTTCTTATGTGATAATATACCCCAAAATGAGTCCATCAGTTGTTTGCTCTTTGTTTTAATGTTGCTTGTCACATTAAATGAAATTTTGTCACTTCTTTTTTCACCTCTTCTCCAAATGTCTCATATTATGATGAAAAAGAGAAATTAGTTGGCCCTAGGGAATGCTTCCACTCCTGTCTATCTATGTTGCTCCCTGCCTTTTAGCTAATTTCCTCTACACAAGCAGATATTTCTCCTGCACCACACTTTATTTTTTAACACTTTCTGGTAATGAAATTTGTCTAAATTTTTATGGAAAACTGAAATTTAGTCTACTTCACTAGCTAGATTGTTCTTTACAATATTTTCATGAATTTTTTTTTTTTATTTTAAGAAATTTGTGAGGCATGATTTATTCCTCATTAGAACATAACTGTTTGCAAATATCCATACATGCATTAAGACCTCACATAATTTAAATAACAAAAGGAATGATCCATAAGTACTTTTGGATACCTTTTAAAAAATATGTAACTGGCATTCTAAAATATCTCCTATTTCTCTGACAGCAAGACAAACATAAGTGGTACATGAACACAGTACTTAACTTCTAGCAATTTCACATTTAAATTCTTTTAGAATTCATGGAATTGGAATTCTTAGGACTCTGTTCTGAATTAATTCTTTTAAAGAATTTTAGATATTTGTTTCAAAGGCTGTTTTGCTGATGCTTCAGTTTGGGCGATGGTTTCACAAATTAGCATCCTGTAAAGAAGGATTCTGGCACAGAAATCTACCTAAGGTAATTTGCCCCCTAACTACTGCCATTGTATCTCATTTTCTGTTTGGCATTTTAATAGTTTTCTATTTTCCAATGTTTTGAAAAACATCCTTGGAAATTTGAATTGTTTTCTCAAGTGTTCCTCAAAAATCCTTTTTTGGCCTGTCCTGTTCAAGGTTTACATTTAACATGATGGTTTTGAATTTTCATATTTTGTAACACCTCTGTGTATGTATATTGTATAAATATATTTTGTTAATATATCCCTATAAAACATTCTGTGTTGCACAGAATTTATTTCATATTTTATTGAAGTTCTATATTTATACCATCAGTTTCATATTCCCTCAATTTGAATACATTTTCAGACACTGAAGAATTTACTAATTCTGTTAACCTCCTTTACCTTGCTATTACAAGCATACCATCTTTTTCTTGTCCTTCTAGAGGACAATTTCCTCTTGAGAGGTAATCTTGACTTAGTCTGGCCCATCAAAAAGTAGTCTCTAAACAGTTAGAACAAAAATTATTTTATCCTTTCCTGTTTCATAGCTTTTTATGTAGTTCCCTTCTTTGAATCTAAATGTTATGTAGGGAATATTTTGGTTTTTTAACTATGGTAACAAGGTGGATCATTGTCAGATACAAATTTACCAGGTTCTTTGTTGCTTGGGATTAAATTTTGCCTTTGTAAATTCTTATTGTTCCAACAAATAGTCTAACATAAAACCCTTGTAACATCAAAAATTTAAGTATCTTCATCACTTTTTCTTTTAAAATATATCCAAATAATTACCAATGACAATAAGTGAGTTCTATTACCATTGAATATTCTATACTTAAAGTATATGTAATTGTTTTCAGCACTACACAGTCTTTATCATTGTCCTGATTGAGTGGCCAATTATAACTTATGTAACACATTTAATATATATTGATTGCATCTCAGTATGGAATTTTAATATGCAATGACTCTGTATTATCAAAGTCTCCTGACTTTAATATTTTAACTCTATTATTTTGTTCCATTCCACTTTGGGAGTTTTTCTTTCCTATATTTAGGAAACCCAGTCCTAAAAAGCATATCATTCTTCTTCTGGGACATCTATCCAGATTTAGCTAGGCCAAAGTTGGTCAGAAGCAGTAGTCTAGCTTTCAAAAATGGTTAGAAAAATTGCAAAATGTGTGAATGGACACATCCAGGTAACCAAGGGCAACCCCCAAACCACAGCTGCAATGCAAAGAGTAGATTTATCTGGTGACCTCACCAACAATGCTGGGGGGTTCACTGCCTGCCTCACTGGAACAAAAGGCTTTGGGCATGTCTGAGAGTGTGTTGTTGTTATCTCTCCATGGGAATTCTTCTTCTAAAACCAGAAAACACCAGGCATAATAAATGGAGTTTTCCCATGCTGATATTTTTAGTCTTCCCAGCTACAAGGTCACTTTGAATGAAACTATTCTCTGCTCCTTGACAAATCTTTCAGTTTTCACCCTTTTCTCTCAGCACAATGACAGACATTACTACATGGCTGAACACTGTAAGCCTGTCTGAGACTATCCTAAAATCATTGATCATAGGAAATATGATAAGACCATATATTGAAGAAAACTGGAGGTGAAGTACTGCATTTTGCCAGAAATTTGATTGAAACCACAAGTCTCCCATCACTCTGAACATAAGATTAACTTCAGAGGAAACAGGTACTTTTGCAGTAAAAAGTTCAAAACATGTAGAATAATTCTTGATATTCTGAAGGAGATATAATTCTTGATCTTTTTGATCTCCTTCATTAAGGAGATGAAGATGCACAACTCCTGGACAGGGCATTAAAAACTTTCAAGACCAGCTGTTGTGTGCTAGATTAAAACTCCAAAGTTGGGTATTTTCCCTCTGAAAGGGGACAGCAGTTAGCAACAAGGGTACAGTAGAGCCAGCACACTTCATAGTTGTGCATCTGTCCAAGAGAGTTTGTTTCCTGAACCCATTTCCGTCAGCAAGATCTTTTGACAATCAATGTCACTGTTCAATATGGAAAGTATGGTCAAAATATATGTTCATTTGCTTCTTTCTAACTCTGATATTATGAAAAAATTGAATCACCCTTCTATATTCAACTTCTTTATGTCTTTCCTGACTATCATGTTTTTATAGAGTTGTGTCTTTTATAAGTTGAGGAGTGTTGGTATGTAGAGCTTCTCCTTGTTGGTCGAGCAGAGGGTTCCTGCTTGTCACATTTTTCTTCTCCTTTTCTCAGTCACCAACATTCACTAGGAGATGATAAGAATCAAAACTGCCTGTTTGGAAGTTCTCTACACTTTTCAAGAGGATGTCTAACACCCTAGTCCCTGTTTGATTAGCATCAACCTGATATTGCCTTAGATCTATCAATTATAACTCCAAAATCCTTTCCCTGAGTGGTAGCAGCTGCTTTACAGCTCATCATTAGGGATCTTCTGGAATTTTTTTCTCCTCATTGCCTTCCTTTACTAAAACAGAATTTATTCTGTTCTTTACTGGTAATCCTTTTTATTATAAGGAACCTTCTGCAAAGATATTCAATCAGCTTCTCTTTTTATCCTTCACACCACTTTCTTTGTATCCAATCACTTTCTAGATCACGTTTGAATGCACTAGACTGAAGATACCCCAGCATAAATATCTATTTCTTTCCATTTTGAAAACTAATGCTTTATTTGTGCCTTCTTTTTATTTTTGTCCTGTGTTTTAGTCCATTACTAGTTCATGAGAATGCCTTCCTTTTTACCCATGTCAATTCAAGTCTTTTGGAAAAGACTTTTAAAGCCTTCACCCCTGTAGATTAGCATCATATTCATCTACACCCTTCTCAGCTTCCTCAAACAATGCCAACAGATTTGTGAGGCATAAAGATCTTGCTTGACTGCCGTAGTGTATTATTTTTCTTATATGTCTACTATTTTTGTTCTTCAGTATTGGTTTAGCCAGTACATTATTCAGATTTTCTTCTACAGATTTTCACATCATGTCAGGCTTTTCTGGTAAGTGATATCCCTGGGACTCCATGCAACCCTTAGAGTTAGCATTACAGTCTTCTGATATGAAGGCTGATGTGAGAAACTGCACATTGCTGTTAAAGTTCAGTATTAGGCTAAAACTCGTGGCTGAATGAAAAATGGTTGCTGTACTTCATATCAACTTTGTTCTGAAACAAGGATTTGTTTGAGATACAACCTCTGTAAAAAAATTTCTTTCACAGTGAACACACACAAAAAAAATTAAATTAGCTTCTCTGTTATGGCCTCATTTCCTCCAAGAGCTTCTGATGCAGTTTGTTTCAAAAGATGCCTAGGCTTCCATTTCCACTGCAAAACTAAAATATATTATTTTTGAGTGAGGAGAATCAAGGAATACAATATACTAGTGGGGCTACCCTGTTATGGTCAGTACCAAGAACATACATGCACTCTTGGGTTGTACCTACATTTGGGACACCGTGCAGGAGAAGGGTGTATGGCATAAAATGGGAAAGATGAGAAGTTTCATTCTATTCTTACTTTATATACACACCGGAGTAGATCTGGTGAAGCAGCTGAATCAAATCAGAATTACAGAATTACACTCAAACACCCAGTGAAGGAGAAAAAGTCTATCTTGAGCAAGAAAATGAGGAAATTCTTTTCTGCCACAAATGATAGTCTTGCAATAGAGTTCTGCATTCTGCTCGATGAAGAGTTTTTAATGAGATATTTTGTCAAATGGTTCTGATTGATTGAGTCAGACTGAATGCAACCATGGAATTGTAGCTGCTTCACTGGGATTTTCATCAGAAGGTATTTGGGTGGTGCTAAAATAACTTTCACTCAAGGGTTATGGCAATTGCACACGATGCACGAAATCTTCATGTTTATTCTTTACTGTCCACACAAGTTGCAAGTGAGTCAGTCCCATTAGGTGAACTTTTATTAATAAATTTCTCTCTCCACACTTAAGTAAATAATCCTTGATAGGGAGAGAGAATGTTGATATCTATAAATCATAGGTTTGGACAGTATGAAAATGCAGCACTGAGAGTGTTACTGAATTGTGGCTTTTGAGAATGAAAACCAGATATTCTGGAATGCTATGTAGTTCTTCACCATCAAACAAAATTTAATATGAATTATTTAATTTGATCACAATCCAAGTTCCTACTTCTTAAAAAGAATTCAAAATCACTTTATTTTTTATACATCAGCCATCCAGAAACACCACAGAAATTGTTCTCAGATGTATTCTCCCTCCTGAACATATCCTTCCATATTCTGCCTTTCACGGTGTGATGGTCTCAAAGAAAACTTTAAATAGACACAATAAACCAGAAGATTGGGCTACTTCATTAAACTTTCTAACCATACTTTTATCTGAATTCACAAACTTGTCAAAAATCAAAGGATTTTTCAAATAGAGTGTGATGATGTTCCAGCCCAACCCTCCCAGTTCAGCCTGGCCTCTGGTCCTCTGCTCTCTTCTCACTTCCCTGCCTTTCTCTCAGGCAGGCCACTTGCTGCATTGCCAGAGCAATTCTACAGGCTGAGTTGAGACATCCTTTATTTTCCTGTCCAGGGAGAGAAAAGATCAGAGGAAGGCAGAGGATTTTTTGTTTTGGTTTTTTTGGGGCATGTGGGATTTTGTTTAGTTTTAACGCTTAAAGTATACAATTCTGGGATGACATTTTCAGGTCTGTTTTTCAAACTCCTCTTAGATGACTTGAGGTAAAATAATTAATTATTTCTTTTTACTAGTTCTATTCTGAGTACAAAATAGTCCAAGTTGTGATGTTCCAGCTTTGCCTGTATTACTGCTTCTTTCCCACCATGATGCAGTGTCAATGCAACTGACAAAATGTGGCATGTATCTGTGCTGAGAGATCTGACCTGAGGCTTGTCATCAGGCTCCTGCAGGCTAGATGTAATTGACTGTTTGCCTTTGACAACCCTTTCCAGCAATTGTATCAATTAACCCTGGGGATTGAGGGTACCCCACACCAGCACAACACTCAATTTCTCCCCCCTAGGCAAGAATTTAGTGCATAATCTGAAGCAGGTTTCTCCCCAAATCACCTACTGAAACCTCTTTTTAAGAAGAAGGAGAATTGGGGGACCCATGTACCATCAACAAACAAACAACAAAACATTTCTAACAATTCAAGAGCCCTTGATTTTCCAGATGCCAGCTAGCAAGTGAAAAGACTAACAGCTACCCATGCATTTTATTTCATCATATGGGGTGTTCAGCAATCTTGAGTTGCTAAGAATAAGGGAAAAAAGTTATTCTTTAATTTGAACCCGACTTACTGGCAAATTCATCTCTGTCAGATACATAGCAAAACAGAGTCATTTTCTCTTTTCTCTTTTTCTCTGAGCACTGCAGCCCAAAAAACCAGAGAAATTAAATTACAGATGTGAGCTGAGCAAGGCAGACTCTAAAAAGCAATGTAAACACCAAACTTGGAAACCAAACATATGAACTAAGGCAGCAAAGGAAGCTGTGAACATTTTCACACTAAATCTTGCCTCAAAAGCCTGAGTCAACATATCAAAGAAATCCCATTAGTACCAAAGCAAGAGCCTAGATACAGATCCAGTGAACTACTACTGGATTTTTTGCCTCTGCTTCGGGGATTTTTCTTCTATCTACAAATCACTGTGGATTTGTTTAACAGCAAGAACTGTTTGTTTAAAACCTCAGGTGTGCTTGATATTTTCTTTTTCCAAAATCAGTTATAACCTCTATCTTTCTAAAGAAAAATTAATCCCAAATGAAAAAAAAAAAATCATTGGCAATAGAAGAAGGTTGCTTTTTTCCCGTTTATCTCATTCTGTTCTGTTTAACCAAAAAGTAGAAAAGTTCTGGGAGCCTGCTCTTATGTTTACCTCTTATTTAAGGCTTGGCTTGAAAAAAAAAATTGTTTTAAAATAAACTCAGGCAAAAACTTTCCAGGAGAGTTGAGAGTTTGTGCCATAATCAACCATCTCACTCCTGTTTAAAGCACAAAAGTGTTTTTCACCAGGCTTTCAGCCAAAGATAGCTAGCTCTTATTAATAACATATTCGTACTCTGGGAGAAATCCAGCCTAAGGGTCTGAGCTATAGAGGCACTGGTCACCTGCAGCTCTCATCAACTTCAATGGGAAGTAGATGTCTCTGTAGATCAGAATTTACTGGAACAGAATTTCAGCCTCAGGATAAAATGAGACTTTTTAAAGAAATTTAATTTACAGGGAGAAATATGACTGCTTGGGGTGGCTGCAAGCTGCTATGTAAGGATCTCTCCAAATGCTGGAGCTAGAGTTTGATGGAGTAATGGCAAAAGCATCTCCTTTTGTGGCTTCAACTCATATCGATTGTTGCTCTCCTTAATTTAAAAAAACAAACCAACCAATCAAATAAACCCCAAAACAAAACCACCTCACAACTGGAAGTGATTGATTCCAAAAGATACAGGAGGGAAATGAGAACTCCAATGGACTGTCAGGCGTAATACGAATAGTATGACAGCTTTAGCACTCAGGAATAACCTGGGCTCCTAGTTCCTTGTATGATCTTTATGTAGTAGTTACTGGTGTCAAACAAAAATTACTTTTTAAAATTAAATACATAGAATTAATTCCAGCAGTGAAAGAAAATTGTATATGTGCACATAAACACCTGTTCTTGAATCTATCTGGGAAAAAGAACTTAAGTGGAAGAAAATGAAAGGCAAAAGATGACATGAAGCAAAATGAACCTAAGTTTCAGAAATCAAACAGCTAGCAAAACAAAGTTTATCTCAATGTCAACACCTAGATTACTTTCTCAGCAGATAGCTTTTTTGGGGACAACAATGATGAGGGCTCAACGGTGGCTAGAAACTGAGTTAACAAACAAGGCAGTGCTTATAGGGTATGCCAAAGAGTCGATTTTCAGAAGTCCTGGGCACTTTTTTGTTTCTTCTGTAAAACTAATTGCCACACTACTTCTGATTTCTCAAGAGGGTATGGACATATTGTTTTCCACTATTTTTATCTTGAGTGTTTTTTCTGACATGTGCCAAGTTATACACCTTGACTACTTGCACAATTAGCATATGATATCAGTTAGACTACTATTAAGCAAAAATGTTTTGGAAGTATTTTTTACATGGACTTTTGAGATTATTTTTAAATGTAAGAATGGCAAAAATATTTTTAGCTTACAGTGAAATAAAAGAAAACTGTGATATTTTATTGGGTTTTTTTCTCTGGGACAGACGTCCCTGCTCAGAGTGTTGGAACACAACACATCCCAGCAGGGGTGTTGGAACTAGATGATCTTTAAGGTCCCTTCCAAGGTGAGGCTGTTCTTTGTTTCCATGATTCTTCAGAGCAGGCTGCTGCCCAGCGGGCTGAGAATCTTTGAAAATCAGGCTCCTTGATTTGGTAGCTATTTGCTTGGCCTGACAAAAGTCCTAGCCAGTCAAATCCTTCCTGAGTCCTGAAGGTACCACATGCATTGATCTTCCTTCTCTTCTGTTACTGCTGCTGCTGATCTTAGGCTTTGTATGGAATTACTGCATTGGGTCAGCAGTCTGAATCTGCTTTAGAAATCAGTAACAGTGTTAAATCTGCATGAATTTTAATAATGGAGGAAGGAAGAATGCATTTTGAAAGCCTTTGAAGGCATGAGTTTAACAGTGTGAGGATTACCAAGTTACGGATGGTTGATTCAGGCAAATCAATTCATGGCTGATTTAATATCCTTATATTTCTCCAACAACCATTTTAACTCTAGAGCAAGATTCAACATATTTTTTTAGCCAAATTTTTTTGTCAGTTCTTGGTCTGTGGCTTCTGCTCCAAAACCAAGCTGAAGAACAAGCAACACGAAAGGGACTGACAAATTAGAGCACAAGGCCTGTTCACATGAAAATTTATTTGGGTCATGCCTACAGAATATTTTCTGATTAGGGTAAGAATTATTAGAAGAAAACACAAAGAATCACAGAAATACTAAGTTTGGAAAAGAGCTCTAGGATCACATGTTGAATCTATCTAAACTCTGAGCAGAGCTACAGATGGGCATTAAATGAGGTTTGCTCACCTTTTCATGCTGAAGTTGGTTGCCTTGACAGTGGGGATGACTGAGTCTTGGTCAGGTCTTCCTCCAGCAAACTATTTAAAGCAGAGCAGTATTAAGTGAGTAATTAATTGATAGCAGCCTGGTGGTTAGGGAAGGTAGGACTGTGGGGTTAAATAGCCTCAGGTGAGGGATGGAAGAAACTTGTGGTTCCATCTGGTGTTTGGTGCCTGATTCACTGTCACTAGTGTGTCACAGGGGAGTTTTTGTGAGCATCTAGGCTGTCAGCGTCTTTACTGATTGGCAAGGACCTAATCTGAAAAGTCAGTCACTTACCAAGTCCTATCTGTAAAAACTTTCAAGCAGTACTGTAAGTAGCAAGGGACATTATGTTTTTCCCTGTTATCTTCTTCCAACAAACAGTAAATTCAACCAGCACGAAAAGGTTGCAATCATTATTGCAATTACAGAATACCTCCATTAATTTAATATTAATGTTTGTACCAGTGCTGGAGCACCCTCCTTGCTACACTTGACCTAAGGACATCAGTACATCAAGGCCTGGTGGTAACAACCAAACAAAGCACCAAGTTTTTTTGCACAAAGGAGCTAAACTTTTGTACATATATAAGGGATGTAGTTCACCAGCTGTGCAGCAGTGCAGTCAATATTCTACTAGGGAAGAGAGGCAACATGGACTGGTAAAGGTGAAATAGAAAGAGAAGATGAGAGAGAAGCAGGAGTTTATATAAACTTCTCAGCCCATACCTGCTGTATGACTTCAGGCCATTTATTTCTGTCTTTTTCCTTCCTTCTTGGTCACTGTAGGAGGCACAGTTCTAGGGATCCCAACCAATTTTTTTAGCATTTGTGTGGTGCCTATATATGGACACCCAGTTTCCATCTGGAGTGTCTCAGTCCTTAGTGCGAACAACAATTAATATGTCTTCTGTTTGTCTCTTTCCAAATTCAAGTTCTAGTCCAAACATTGTCTTCTCTGACTTTTTTTTGCTCTGCTCTGTCAGCTTGAAGCCTAAATCATGAATTTTGAGCCGTGTAACTTCTCTCATTAGAGAGAAAACTGTATCACCAGCCCCTGTGATTTCAGAAGGTCCTGAATGTAATCATCTCCAGTAATTAGATCTAAGGACAGAACACTTGGGAATCTGCAATTCATGAAACTTTCAATATGTTACAAATCATAATTTACCCAGTTTTTAAAATGCTGACATTATCAAATGCGTATGTATTAATTTAAAGGCCTCATTGGGCCTGTAATTTAAGAAGAGCAACAAAATAAACCATTGCTTACCTGGTGCCATATCACAGCAACTTGCCAAGTGACACAGGGACTTCTATAGTAATGTAGAGAAGGATAATGACAGGAAAGCAAAAGCATTTGAACACAGCAATTAGCAGAATTTTGTTATAGTTTGGTAACTTTAAATCCATTAACTCCAACATCCAAGGTGCAAACTCAGCATGCCTAATGTGTCCTGGGCACTTCCATGGGTATCATCTCCTGCCACTGGTGGGCCTAACAATGCACGTCTTTGTGAACAATCAGTGTAATGTTGCTCTTTAGTATCAATTTACCTCTTTTGCTGAAACTTTGAGAATGCAATTCCTTCTTCAAGTTTGGTTGAGCTTAGAGAGCAGGTTCAAAAAAAAAAAAAAAAAAAGGAGGGCATTGTGATGGTGTTCACAGGGGTTTTCAGGTGAGGGAAGCGACGAGAATGTTGACTCCATGTTCAGAAGGCTTGATTCATTATTTTATGATATACATTAAGCTAAAATATTCTGAAAAGAATAGAAGGAAAAGTTTCATCACAGAAGGCTAGCTTGGCTAAGAACAGAATAGACAGGAATGATAACAAAAGGCAGCTGTCTCAGACTGTGTCTGAGACAGCTGGGCCTTGATTGGCCATTAATTATAAACATCCAAGATGTGCCAATCAAAAATCCACCTGATGCATTCCACAGCAGCAGATAACTATTGTTTACATTTTGTTTCTGAGGCCTCTCAGCTCCTCAGAAGGAAAAATCCTAAAGAAGGATTTTTCATGAAAAGATGTCTGCGACAGGGCAGTAGGATAACATGTGTATGCATTATGCATCAATGTCATTGCAAAAGCTTCAATTTTTACAAACTGGATAGCAATAATGAAAAAACAAGAGGGCAAAGAATAGGAAAATTTTGAAGATGACCTCTGGGAAGCATATCGCTGAAGCCTTTGTGTGTAGGGGTTTATGCTTGGTAAATTTTGGAGAATATCAAGTTCCATGATGGTTCTCTGAGTCTGCAGACTGTTTTGGATTTTTTTTTTTTTAATACTACAGGATCAAGTGCCTGTAGTTTGCATTCTAATCCTACAAACTGTGGAGAGAAAGGAGGCTTTTGCATAGATATTGTGATTTCCTTATCTTTCCAGTTCTTGATATAGGAAATAATTTCATTATTTTTAAGGATTTATCTTGGTAGGAGACAATAGTTTATAACTAACAACCCTATAATAGATGGTTTTACTCTACACTAACAATATTAACAGAGTATTTAAATAAGAACAATTTGATTAAACACATTTTTATTTTACTTACATACATATTTCAGAAAACATCCATGTTATTTTTCAAATAGTTCAACAGAAAGCAATTACTAAACAGTAACATTTATGTTACAGAAGTTCCAAATAAAGTTAGAGAATGGAAATAAATATTAGTGTGAGTTACAATGCTAAATCAATTTTGTCAATAATAACTTCTATTTTGCCCTATCTTCCTGCAAGGTACATAAGTTGGGGTTTTGGGTTTTTTTTCCAATTCCATTTGTTCATTAAATTTAGGTCAATGTTTAATACAATAAAAGTCAAGAAATCCTGAGAGAACTGGAGAGAGAACAAAGCTGGGTTTTTGATTTTAGGGGGTTGTTTTTTTCTCCAATAATACTAAAGAACAATGGAAGGATGAGATCTATTAACTTAAAATGTGGAACAATACAGGAATCAATTTTTTTTATAAACCTTTTGAAAGCTGATATTGCCTTTATTGAAGAACTTTACTGTGAACAAAAATGTCTAGAGAAACTTAAATATTAAAAATAAATAAAACAATAATTTAATCATAAATAATAAAGGGGAAAGTAAGAATGCTCTGTAATTTTAGCTAAATTTTAGATTATCTGTGAAGAAACCTATACACAAGCCTAAGAAACACTTTGCTCACTTTTCCGAAACAATGACAATGTAAAAACTAAAAACAATGGTAGTCCATCCTTTGGCTTTGCAAAATAGAAGAACAAGGCAAAGTATTAAGATTTCTTTATACAAAATATTGTGTATTTAAATGTTTCTTATTACTTTGTGCATGCCTATGTGTACATACATGCAAAAATATTCTATCCCTCTTTGAGCAAGAACACATAAATACAAAAAAATCTTCTGAGCCATGATTAACGTCCATTTACCCTAGGCTACTGAAATGATGGTGAAAATAGGGACATCAAAATGCATTCAGCAATGTTTCTTATGTCCTGTAATTACAAGCACAAAACACTGCATGTTAAATAGAAAATTATTTTTTCCTCAGAATTAGCCCATATGCACAAGTCCTGAATTGAATCCTCCTTGCTCTCCAAAGGTTTCACTATGCAATTTTAAATATTACATAACTGTTATGATTAACATGGTAATAACACTTTTCTCAAGTCTATATTGCCAAAATCTCTATTACAGATGCAACAGTCATGTGAAAACAGATTATTAAAAGTAGTGGAACTTGTAGACATCTCATATACAAACAGGCAACCTCTATTTCCCTCTAAGGCAAAATACGTGCATCAAAATCTCTGCACAGCTTGCAGGGCAGAGAAATTGGTATTTTCAAAGATAGATTTTTAGAAATTTTTTTAAACAAAACCAGTCTTCTTTCCAACATTTTGAAACAAGCTTCCATTATAGATAACTATCATTAGGATATTTTACATTAAGTCTTTATTTCTAATTGTCATGGCTTAACTCCAGATGCAATCTCGGCCCCACGCAGTCGCTTCTTCACTCACTGGTGGGGTGGTGAGGAGAATTTGAAAAGTGATAGAATTCATGGGCTGAGACAAAGACAGTTCAATAGGCAAAGCAAAAGCAGCACACATAAGCAAAGCAAAACAAGGAATTCATTCACCCCTTCCCATGGGCAGGCAGGTGTTCAGCCACCCCCATGGAAGCATGGCTCCACCACACGTAGCCCTGACTTGGGAAGACAAACACCATCACCCCCGATTTATTCTTCATCACTCTTCATTATTCTTCCCCCAGCTTTCCACCCTAGCCATGATGCCATTTAGCAGGGTATGGGGTCAGCTGGGATCAGCTGATCTGGCTGTGTCCCCTCCCGGCCTCCTTGCTGGTGGGGTGGGGTGAGAGCCAGAAAAGGTCTTGGCTCTGGGCAAGCACTGCCCAGCTACAATGAAAACTTCCCTGAACTATCTACAGTTTTCAGTAGAAATCAAAACCACCTACTGTGAAGCAAATTAACTTCACCCCAGTCAAAACCAGCACAGCATTAGATTTATATTTTTCCTAACAATGAGATAAATCATAAGCTAAAGGGGAGTTCATAGAACATAAACCAGTAGCAGCAAAAATCTTGTTTAAAATAAGTTTTCTAAACCTATGACTTCTAAAGTTCAAATCTCCCCTTGGTCTACAGAGCTTTTTTTTTTTTTTTTTTTTTTTTGATATTACAGGTATAAGTAAAACTTAAACAAAAAATTCATTATTTATTTCCCAGCATGCAAACTGTGACTTACAGAAGTGTAGGAGAGAATTGAAAATCCTACACTCTAAATGACAGGGGGGGGGGGGTTAAGTTTTGATGAACACAAAGCAGAAAAAAGAATATTATAACGTATCAATATTTGTGAAAAAATTAATGAAGACAATTTTAATACAACTTGTGCAATACTGTGTAATACTACTTCAATAATTACTTATCAGAACTAAAGAAGCATCAGAAAAGTGAAAAAAAGAATGAACAGGAATGTGTCTGGAGTACTTTGACAAGTGGCATAAAGAAAACAATAAATAAAAATGAAAAGATGAAAGCTAACCTACTTTAAAGATAGTTATGAAAGCTTGCTTTTCTTTATTTATTTTTTAAGAGTTGTTTAAACTGCTTATTTATAATTGAGCCTTTCAAATACACATGATTTGTTAGAGTAATATGTACTTCAGCTTTGTCTCGCTCTCTTTCTGTCTTCAGATTGACTGCTATTTGAAGGCCTTATTTTATATGGCTGGACTAATGCTATTGCACAAATTGCCACCTTTTCAAGGCTGTGATTTCAACCTGCCTGAACAACTGCCACTTTAGCACCACAATAAAAAATACCTTTTTGTATAACAACTCTTTTCCTTTTAGGAAGAATAATGAAACAAAGCAAAATAAAAAGGCACAACCATCCCTTTTCCCAGAAGAGTCAGGCTCTGGGGACATCTCCTCCCCTCTCACCTTCCAGAGTTTCAGAGCTGCTGCACCGACACGGGCACTGCAGCACACAGCTGCTGCAGCACTGCTCCCCCCAGCACGGCCTGTCCTGCCCCACAGCTGTCCCCAAAGCCAACAAAGCTGTTCTGTGGGGTTTTCCAACACCCACACCCACTCCCCAGTTGCACCGGGGCTCCTTTTCTACTCCCCCTGCCCAGTTTCCAGGGTCCCATGGAGCTTCCTCCTCTTTTCTCTCCGTCTCCTCACTGGAGGCAGGTGACACTTCCTTCAATAAAATAGTCCCTGTGGGAAAACACAGGGACTTGGATGCTTCAGGTGAGCCCCTGGAGTGCAGGGTTACATGTCTACACTGACCCCAGTGTGCATATCCCAGATTTTATCCATATATTAGGCTAAAAGTGGTTGCGCTCAGTGCTCTTAGATGTCTAGATCATGCCTGCCTAGCTGCGAGGTTTAGAGTTTATGTTGTAATTACCCAGTCAGAGAACAAATTTTAACTTGGCAAAAGATCCAACACTTAAATTCTTGTTGTTCATGCAGAGGTCACACTTTAAAAAAATTAATCAAAATTTCAGTCCCCCTAACCTGTATGAGTAGATGTTTAATTAAGTATTTTTGACTAATAGCCAGCTATCTTCAGCATGGATGTCCACTTTCACTGTCTTGACTCTGGTCTAATGGAGATGGTCAGCTTATTCCTTGCCAGAACAATTATTATTTCAACTTCCAACTTCCCTTTTGCTTTCCATTAAACTACATCCTATAAAATGAGGGTAATTCTTAGTAAAACTAAGCTAAAACAAAGAGAACTGTTTTGTGCACCTGACAGCTCTCATTTAAATAATAAGCTAATAGAAAGTTTTCATCATGCAGACAAGACCCAGAGAAAATTCTTGAATATGAAGCAGAATTTGATCCTCATCCAGATACAGAGTTGTCCTTGCAACAGTTGACATGGGGGGGATCAGAGGAGAGAAACTTGGAGCTGTATTTTTATGCTGAATTTTTTCTGTGAATAAACAGAATTTCAGTCTCCAGGACCTTACATGGTACAGCACACAATATAAAATACCTCATTAAAAATATTGTTAGAAGCAGCCTTCAGATGACAGATTTTCATTATTCTCTCTCCTAGTTCAGACTTGACTTCACTGAAGAAAACACCAAACATTTCTTACATATCTGCTATCTACATTTGGACTGTAACATATTGCAATTCGATCCTATGACATTAATGAAGTGGTCAAGTGTCAATTCTGCAAGGGTCATAATGTCAGATACATCTAATCACTTAATATACCTAAAAATCTGTCTAAATAGAGACTGAAGTCCAATGAGAAATCCTTTCAAAGAATAAAGGAGGGTGTTTACTTCTTACTTTGCCCAGTAGGCGAGGATGAGCTGCAGTTTGCTGTTACAAAAGTGCTCTGAAGCTTTGCCCTTCTTGCTGCAGAGCAGTGTCTTGAACCGTCAGCTCCAGCAGATGATCCTTGTTCTATGTAACCAGGGGTGGGAGAGGGAGAGCTCCTACAAGGAGAGCCCTGCATGCTGAAGATCTCAAATTTTGTTCCAGAGTTTCACCTGGGAACACATGAAAATGTCAGAACCGTAAATTGGCTTCTCTCTGCTCTTTACCACAGACATAACATTGCCTTCCCAAGGCCCTTATTTTCTTCTGCCTTGCTCTAGCCACAAGCAGCTGCTGCTGAACAGCAGTGCTCACAACTTTTGAACTCAAAGGTAGGTCCATCATTTTAAGTTGCTCTTCTGTCATCAGCAATGGAGTGTACTGGTTGCTCACCCCAGGTCAGGGTTTAAACTACATACGGCATAAAATATTTTAGGTTTAGACATGGCAAAGATTAAATTCTTTACTCGGAGGTAATGAGATGGTAGTTTGAAAGGAAGTACTCGATTATTAGCAGTCAGTTAATGAGAAAAGGCAATCTTAATTCCTTAGGAATTTGTCTAGAAATCCCCTAGCAATATGGAATTTCATTTTATTAGCGCAAACTATGGAAAAACTTAACTCCATATCCTTCAAAACTTATGTCTTGTATTTTAAAGTTTCCGAGAATTATTTAGTTGGTGAACATCTGACTGGAAGACATGATGCGACTTCAAGAGAAATATTTTTTAAAATTAGACAGGAGTCAATACTTTTTAATAGCAACAACCCAGCAGCCAAAAGACTTTAGCACCTGCATCCTCCTGGGGAGCAATTTAAGTATTTGGGTTCTCACAATTAACAGGTGCTCGTGAAGGTATTTAACTATGAAACATTAGTACCCAGCAGATTTTCATTGCCCTCTTGAGTACCGATATTGCAGTAATACCATTTCAATGGGGAAAAGAACCAACCAAAACAAAACAAACCTGAAAATTATACCTAGCCTAAAAATTTCAGATACAGTGCCAAATATGTTGCAAAATCCAGCCATGGTCACGAGTAGGGCACAGTGGATGTTGAAGTGCTACTGTGGCAGAGGGTTAGTGCAGCTGGGACTGCTCTGGAACATCTGTAAAGCAAGATTCAGAAAAGAAGATTATACCGATATGTCATCTAATGCAGCTTAAAAATAAATAACTACATAAATAAATAACCTTTTGGACTCCAAGCCCTTGCTTAGATCCTGAACAAAAGTAACGCTAGCTTTTCTTGTGTATTTCTGTCCCAACACTCCTGCAGCAGTCATTTCATAACAGACCACGCTGTCCTTTTTTTCTTTCTGTATCAAAGAAGTATAAAGGAGAAAAACGCATCTATATTTAACTTCAGAACCATGGTCTATCAGCCATGCAAAAGCACAAGTAGGCATTTCAACTAGTAAACCACCGACCACTTCGCTGCTAGGGCAGGCTGGCAGGGGAGCGCTGAGGCACAGCAGTGCGCGATGCTGCGGTGCGGGCAGCATCAGGCGGGCACACTGAATAAACGCTGCCCGTGCCCGGGGCGGGTCCGCAGGTGTGTCCGGCAGCGGGGCCGCGTCCCGCTCCCCGCGGGGAGAGCGCCCAAAGCCGCACGGGGCGGCAGCGCGCAGCTCGCCTCCCGAACCGACGCCCCCAACGCCGCCAAAAGTTTCGGGGGCCGGCCCCCAGCGTGCCCGCCTTGCCCCGCTCTCCCTCCCGGAGCGCGGCCCTGCGGCGCAGCGGGCTGGGGCTGCCCCCGCCCCGCACACCCCGGCGGCGGCAGGGCCGGGCAGGGCCGCTGCTCTGCCGCCCCCCGGCGGGCTCCGCGTCCCCGCCCTGCGCCCGCCCGCACCCGCGGCGCGGAGAGCGGCAGGGAGCGCGGCAGGGAGCGCCCGTCCTGCCCGCCGGCCCCGGGGCGCCCGGCCGCCATGTGAGAGCGGCGGGCCCGCGGCGGAGCCCGTCCCCGGGGCGGCGGGGCCGCACCGCCTGCGGCCGCCGCGCCGCGCTGCGGGCTCGGCAGCTCTGCGGAGCCGAGCGGGCAGCAACAAGCCGCCCCGGCCGCCCGCCCGCCCGCGGCCCCGCCATGGGAGCCGGGCGCGGGCAGAGCCGAGCCGGGCCGAGCCGCCGCCGGGGCTGAGCGCGGCGCCAGCGCAGGTACGGGCGAGAGAGGGGGGCGCGGAGGCGCCGGGCCACGGGGGAGCGGACGGGCTGGGGAAGGGGCTGGCCCGGCTCCCTCACAGCTGCACCGGGAGGGGTCGGGCGGCGCTGCCCGGCCCTCCGGAAAGTTTGGGCGGGCGGCGCGGAGCCCCGGCTCCCCTGCAGCGGTGTCGGGCGGGCGGAGCGCGGTGCCCACGATGCCATCGCCGAGGGCCGGCCAGGCGGGCGGCTAGAGAGAGAGGCTTCTAAATGGCTTTGGGGAGCGATACCGCGGAGGTGGGGTCGTGCCGGGAGGCTGCACCGGCACTGCTTGTCGTGGCCGGAATAGTGTACGTATTTTGGTTTGGGGTTTTTGGTTGTTTTTTTTTTCCCCCCGATTTGGCGTGCAGTGTTTCAGGGAGAGGAGCCGGGAGCGCTGCCTAACTCCTGGAGGATGTGGGTTAAATGAGCCTTGGCTGCGGAAACTCGGAGCGGTTCTACCTTGTCTTTCGAACACGGGCGAGGAAGAGGTGGTGTTGTGTGCTGGTTCGGGTAGTTCGGAAAGGAGGTAGTTTGTCTTTGCTCGCTTTGGTGTGCTTGGTTTTAGTTGTCTGTTACAGAAACGTGCTCGCTGGTAGGTATTTAAACAGAACCCAAACCAGCGTACTTCGGACTGAATAAGATGTTAATAAAAATCATAGTGTGTGCAGACAGTGAATAGCACTGAGCCGGGTAATTTCTATTCCGGACCCTGCTGGACTTTGGGGAGTTCCATTTAATCCGTCGGGCGTCCGTCCTCTTCACATGTTGTCATTTGAAAGTTAAAAATAACCCCCCAAGCGCTCTGAGTTTTGCCTGCCCCTGCCTTTGCCAGCGCGGATTCCCGGAGTTGTGCGCGGTGCTCTCTCGGAGCCGAAGACGCCCGGTCCGTGTCCAGAGCCCTGCTATTTATAAGAGTTGGCAGAGCGGGGGAGGAGGAGGAGGGATGCAGCAGCAGGCTGTTTGCCTTTTGCATAAACTACCGAGGCAGGTTGCATATTGTTTGAGATGTTGCATCGGTGGAGGCGAGGCGGGGTGCGGGGGGGAAGAAGTGCAGAAGCTGAAGTATTCCTAATCCTTCTTTTCCTAGGGACTGTGGCTTTACGAAGCGCTTCCCTCCGATGTGAATGCAGTGTCCCCTGTGGGATGCAGTAGGTGATGCCCAGCTCTACTGCAATGGCAATTGGAGCTTTCTCTAGTTCTCTTCTCGTAACCTGCTGCCTCATGGTTGCCCTCTGTAGCTCCACCGTTCCCGTACAAAAACTGGCCAAGGCTCAAGACAAACAGGAGATAAAGGCGAGCCAGGAAAAGAGAGATCACACGTCTGCAAGGGACAGCCAGACGGGTCCAGGGAAAATGAATGAGATCGGCAGGAGCGGGAGGGAGGAGGGTGGCAGGGACTGGAAGAGCAAAGGAAACAGGAACTACTCGAACAAGGAGTCTTGGACTAAGCAAAAGCAGGCTTGGAGCAGCCAGGGGACAAGCAGTAAATCGGGGAGCATTCAAGTGCAAGAGCAGAGGGATGCTGCTCCCGAGGAACCTCAGGTGGCTGAAGATTCCTCCCTGCCAGCCTCTGTTGCGAGCGCCACTGCCGAGCCCCCGGAGGAGTACGCGTACCCGGACTACCGCGGCAAGGGCTGCGTGGACGAGAGCGGCTTCGTCTACGCCATCGGCGAGAAGTTCGCGCCGGGCCCCTCGGCCTGCCCCTGCCTCTGCACCGAGGAGGGCCCGCTATGTATCCAGCCCGAGTGCCCCAGGCTCCACCCTCGCTGCATCCATGTGGACACCACGCAGTGCTGCCCGCAGTGCAAGGAGAGGAAGAACTACTGCGAGTTCCGAGGGAAAACCTACCAGACCCTAGAGGAGTTCATGGTAAGGAATGAAGCCAAAAGTCTTTTTGTGGGTTTTTCTCTTGTTCAAAGTGGTGTTATGGTCTTTAACTGTTTTCTCAGGGAGTGTTCTGTGTCTCCCCCTCCTCTTCACATTTTTGTGTTAATATTACTTCTGCAGTCCTGTAAAATATTCCCCTTAAACATGACCTTTCTTGCTCTATGGTACTCTAACATTTTTAAGTGAAGGTGCTGATCTTTATTAATTCCTTTGGTATTTACAGTAAAAAATGCTACTTGGAAGGATGCTGCTCCGTGGTGTTATGGATTTTGTGAAAGTTTTCAGCAATATGTTTGTTTCTTTATTTAACTATTAACTGTTAAACTTCTGTCTTGCAGGATCAAGCAGGGTTTTGTGAGCTGACCTCTATTCCTAGTAATCAGTTTGTGATGATCCCTTCTTTTTTAATAGTCATTTCTTTTTCCTTATTAACTATTTAGGCAGTGCTGCCAAGATTGCCTAATGTTGGCTTTCTGTGAATGACTATAGGTCTTCTTTTTAATAACAGCATAGTTTGCAGTCTTGATTGCAGTGATACCTAAAGAAAGGACTTGAAAAGCTTCATGTTCAGGGAAATCCTTTCAGACTGGGGTCTTTTTAGCATTATTATGCAAGGTTGTTATCATTGAAAATGCAGGATGTTACAATGCACTCCAAAGTTTTGGAGTTGGGGGCAGTTTTCTGGTTTTTTACCTTGTCTTTTTCCATTTAGTATTTTATTGTGGTTGAGACCTGTGAGCAGGCTCTGAGATTGGTTTGTGAAATTTCCTGTGAGTGACTGTTAGATACAGGGCTGTTCCAAAACCCATTTCTGAATACACTGGAGAATTTCATGCTGAATGTATTGAGGGGAGTATGAAATATAATTCAAGGTTCTGGAAGCTGAGGCCCTCTCAGGGTGGAGAAATAGAAAGTGAATTTTTAAAGGCTGAAAGTAAGCTGTCACCTTTGCTCTCTGGTGTTTGCACATTCCTGAAAACTTAGCTTTGCTTCATAATGTCTTTCCATGTTCTTCAGTTTAAGAGAAAATAAAAGAGCAGAGCTATTTTCTCCATAATAAGAAAGAGCATTGTCATTTGCTCTCCTTAGGCAATAATGGGCAGAGCACTGGTGAATTGCAAGGTATGGCAGAAAACATTGTAACATCCTCCCTATTTCCATGTAATCCTCAAAGGTTACATTCAACTTCAGGTTGAAGTTTTCTACTTCAGAGGGAGCAGCTACCTTAACAGCAGCTAGTTGGTGTGACCTTTTCAGAGAGGGCTTTTGAGATCCTTTCTTTCCCAGCAAACTTAATTCTTGAGGAGTGGCCAAAAGATGAAGCTTCTCCACACCTACTCCATAGGTTTGTGTTTTAAAGGCTTCTCCCTGCTTTTCATTCACTCTCTTCTGCAGAGTTCCATTTCTTAGCCTTTTTCTGTAGTGGTGTGGTAGTAATGGCTGTAAAGCAAGCCTAAAATACTGTGTTAAATGTGTAGTAAGTGTAGAACCTCAATGTTCCCTTGCACATTTGAATATAACTGATAGTCTTGGTAAAAAAAATATTGAACAGAGACATTTATAGAAATGCCTTGAAAAGAATTTGGTTTTCAGCTTTTTAATTTGATTCAGCTTTTAGCCCTTGGCTTCATATCTTCCTCTAAAGAAACACTTCTGCTTTGTTTTACCTGGCTATGGAAACACAAGTGAGAAGGGATGTCCGCTCAGTACAAGCAAGGAAAGCTATGGATGCAATTAGGCAGTGGAAGTGCAGCCTGATTATTTTCCTATGTGAGAACCTTGTTTTTTAGTTGAGATTCAGTGTTGGCTCCAATATTGTGAGCACAAGCTGTAAGTGCAGCTGTTTGCCCAGGCCACTTCAATCAGTGGAGTTGTCTGGCAACACAAGGTGCAGATGTAGTCAGGTTGCTGCTGCTCAGTGGAAGCAATTGCAAAATACAAGCAGCAGTTTCAAAGGTGATTTTGTGAGTTTAAACTTGATGGTCTTAAGCTGACCATGCAATCTCTTGATTAAGGTCAGGGAAGGAGTTATAAATGGATAGTGATGTGATTTTTCTCTGCGTCTGCTCCTACTATTTGTGGCAAAGAGTACCAGACATCACTGAAGGAAGAAAAAGGTGACCTCCTAACATTTAAGTGACATTTTTCTTACAAACATTTATGTATAGATGTGTAATTATGCATGCAAGTTTGTGAGTCTGCTATATAAAACTCCTATATGGTTTGGCATGGCAAAGAATTGCCCTGACTGGAGCCAGCAGCTGAGTGTGCCAGGGAATTTGAGGTTTCATGTGTTTCTTCTTTGATTTGCAGTCCATCCTTCAGGCTTTGCTTGCGTGTGCATGTATGCATGCATTTTTGTGTTTTCAAAAAGGACGTGGATGTCAGCACAAGACATAGCTTGAGTGTAGGGAAAGGATGGAGTCTCATAAAGATGTTTCCATCAGCACCACTCTGGTCACCTGTGGGTACTGTGGGGCAGAATAGCAGTGTGATCACAACATCCATATTAGTGGAACTGGTAGCAAAATCTTTATTTGGTGAAATGTAATGGCTGTTAAAGTTGTGCTCTGAAGCTGAAGATTTCTAAAACACGTGGTCCAAGTAAAATTTGAAAATTAAATCTTCCAAGTAAAATTTGAAAATGAAGGCTGATGTATAAAGTCTTAAGAGAATGAGGAACTATCTTCAGAAGTGCAATGTTTTGGAAAACACCTATAATTTTGAAACCTGTTGCTTTGTGTCTTTTACAATTTCCTTGCTACCACAAGTGGTATTTGTTTTGTGGGTAAGTTACTTGGAAATCTGGAAGTCAACAAACTCAAATAAGTTTTGAAAGAGCAGTGGTATTTTGAAGGCACAGAGGAGTAAAAGCATGGCTGGTATGTTTATTATTGTCAGTGTAACCTCATTCATGTTCTCCTGGGTTATGTCAGTGGCAAGAAAATATTAGTAAAAATTCCAGCACAAAAGAAAAGAAATTTGGGATTATGACTGGTTTTCTTTTTTTTTTTTTTTTAATTTAGGTGTTTTCAAGGCTTAAGGAACCAAATGTAGATTGTATATCTGTTATTAATCCAGCTTTATGTTGGTTTTGTTTTGATGTCTATTTGGTTTGTAATAAAGTTGGACATTTGGTAGGGGAAGCTCAAATAACTTTGGACTACAAATGATTTGTCACTTCTTAATTATGACAATTTACCTTAAGCTTCTGGATAGACCTACTACCCTTATTAAGCTACAGCTTTCTTCACACCCTACCAGTGGAAAATGTAGCAATTTACAAGCAGTTTACACAGTAGTGCATTTGCTCTTTTACAGTGCCTGCAACTCCTATACCTCTGCTCATAAACTTCCCTTTAAACAATTCTAAAGAGCTAGGGTTTTTTGCCATCTGTAGTCTATTTTCTGCAGGTTTTATGGCTGCCTGGTGAATACACAAGACTTCTGTTGCCTCTTGTTGTCTTCCTGCAGTTTTTTCATAGGTAGAACTGCTGCTGCTACAGAGTTAACAGCTTCATCTGTAGACCATGGAGATGTGGTATCATTAGTTATCAGAGAGAGATTGATATTATTTCCAGTCCAGCCTGGTTATGTCAGAAGTGGTGAGTGTGAGTGCTGCTGGGCTGGTCATTCCCCACAGGAACAAGAGGGATGCTCCTTGCAATGACTGCCACTGGGAACTGCGCTGCAGGGAAATATGCTTGCGCTGCATGAGAACAGAGGGGAAATGAAGGACCAAATGTGGCCTTTCATTCTGATTTATTTAGCTGCTGTTACATACAGAGACTGTCTTATTGTCTCTCTCTCTAGTGATAATTATGTCTCCAAGTATTAAGCTGCCATTAAGGTGCAGAAAGTGGGGGATTTCTACAGTTCCTGCTGTATCCTGATGATCAGTAAAAAGCAATGTGCTATTGTTTAGTCCAAGGATGAACAGACAATGTCTGACACTGATACCATTTTAGCAGCCACTGTGGTTTACTTGCATGCCTGAAAAGAGCTTTGTAGAAATAACCTCGTGGAGACCCTCCTTCCTGCTGCCATTACTCAGGTTGGTGGGTTGTAGAGATGTCAGTACTTACCAAGGGTGTACTGTAAATATTACCCTGAAATCCTATGATCTATTACACTAGAAGTGTCTTCATTACTGCAGTATCACATTAACAGTACACTTTGTTGACAAAAGATGTAGTCTTCATGTGTGTGTGCTGTATAGGACAGAAATGTGTATCAGGAATCATCATTATTAGAATAAGAATAATAATTAGATCAGTTTTGTTTCTCAACCAATAGTACATGACTTATTATTCTGAGAATTTCAGCCTTTGTCAAATTTGGAAATCTAGTAAACCTATATAATTAGAATATGCTTAAATTTTACAGAGGAGAGTTTTTACAAATAACTTCTTGCCTTGTTTCCTGACTGTCATCAGATACTCTAGTTTTTATACCACTTCCAATATTGAATGACACAGCTACTAAGCAGTGTCCTGGACTAATGAATGCCTGTTGCAGTAACTACTGATCTCATTCAGCTTTGATAGCTGGCAAATTTGCATCTTTTCCAAGTCATGGCAAAAAGTGTAAAATTTGATTTAAAGCTGTAGATTTGCCTTGTTCATCCTTATCTTTGGAACTGAGTGCTGATATTTTTTCAAGTAGGATTATTGTATATGTAGGATTATTATATTGTATAACATTTTTATATTAAAAATAATATTTTAAAAATCAATCCTCCTTAAAAGCCATGTTTTTATAATTTAGTAAGTGTTGTTTCTAGGTATAACTCTAGAAGGAGGGATTCTTCTTATTGACTTAATACTTAGGAGCTCGGGTTTGCTGACACTCAAAACTTCACTTGTGGTTCAAGTGATTACTTGAAATACCAGAGCCTTTCAACTCTGAGCATTGGATCAGAAACCTCCTCATGTGCTGACACTCCACCTCTGGAAATGAGTGTAAAAACAATTACAGGAAAAAGTTGTCCCAAAGTCTGCAATAAAGATCTTCTGCACTGGACTGTCAGCCTCCGTGTGGGATTTCCTAAACATATGCGTGGTGTTGTCGTTGGTAGAGTGTAAAGCAAAGAGAAAATGCAAAGTGAGTAGCCAGCAAAGGAAACCTGAAATAAATAATAATAATAAAAGCAGAAAGCCACACAGCAGGAGATACTATTTAGGCTTTCTAAGCAGAGGGAAGGGCGTGAGAGATATCTGAGTGCATAAGCGAATAACAGCCTTGGCAGGTGGGAAGGGAAGTAGCAAAGCATGAATGAGCATTTAGTTGGAGATGATGCTTTGCAAGCATCAGCATGTTTGAACTTTGGAAGTGAGAAGGATGTGAGAGGCAAGCAAGCAGAGAATGGATTTCAGGAAAAAAATGTGATAGGCTGCCTGAAAAATAGGGAGAAGAAGCAGATGATCTGCAAGTTAGACATCTGGGTGATTCTTCAATGCGAATAATTATTTTCTTCTTTAGATTTTCGTTTTTTCTTCTCTTATTGGAGAAGTGAAATGAGGGATTGTCTGCATCAGCTGGAATCTGGAATGAAAAACATTCCATAAAAAGAACAATGTCCTCCTTAAGTAAATCAGTAATCTGCATAGATTTTAGATTTAGAGGCTCACTAATAATAACGTTCAGCTGCATTTTCATCATCATGGGTACCCATGTGGTTTTTTGGAGTGCAGCAATGAGATTTGCAGTATAGCATTTATTGCTCTTCACATCCTTGCTTCCCTCCATCTTGTGTGGTATGAGGATATCAGCAGTGCAGGTGAGATGTGCCTGGTCAGGAATGGTGAGGAGGACAGCTGGAATTGTACGTGTGGCAGATGCAGACATTTCAAAGTCCATTTTTTACTAAAGAGAGTCTTGCTACTCTTTTGTTGGGAATTAATTTCTTTGAAGTAGGTCTTTCAAGTAACTATCTCAGGGTATTCCTATTCTGTAAGAGTTCTTCAAACTCAGTAACATTTTGCTAGGTATAAAGGATTACCTGTATTTTCCTTTACCCCTTTCTTTGAATTTCAACTTTCTTTCAGAAAGTTACAATTATTAGAAGAATTGTCCAAAACCAATTAACCTATGGGAAATACCTGAATTCAAAATGATGGGTTTTTTTCTTGACTTGTCTTTGAAAAATACAAATTTCAGTAAAATGTTAACTTTCTACTACCAAAATACTTTCAAACCTGAAAAAATTACAGTAAGGATTTCCATTAAAAGAATTTTCAAACTTCATTTAGCAAAACTTTTCTTCTTAAAATACATTTTTTTTTCTCCAAATTATTTTTGAACCTCTAATAGAACTAAACGAGATTATGAACTTAATTTTCACGAAGTTCATTTTCATAGTTCAGGCAGACTTCATCTTCATTAGAAGTTCAGTGAGGTAATTTTTGTTTAATTTGTATTAAAAGTCTTGACTGTTGTTGTTTTCAACATCCCTCTTGACTTTCCCATTTTGTGTGTAGGTTCAGACAAGAACCTGTTTTGTTTTGGAACCTTTTCCTGCTGTGGTTCTATAACATTGCAGGAGCCCAGTCTTGCTCTCTGCGTTATTTAGGCCACAAAACCCATTTGTTTTAGAGTGGAGAGGGAGAAAGGCATGAAGGAAAGAACATTGCAGATGAGAGGGGAGCACTGCACACTCCAGGAGAGCATTAAGTGGCGGAGCTGAGGGTGCCTGGGTTTGTGTTTCAGGTTTCTCCGTGCGAGAGGTGTCGCTGTGAGGCCAATGGCGAAGTGCTGTGCACGGTGTCAGCCTGTCCCCAGACCGAGTGCGTGGATCCCGTGTACGAGCCTGACCAGTGCTGCCCCATCTGCAAAAATGGTGAGTGGTGCCTGCAAAGCTCCTCTGCCAGAGAGAAGATCCATGGTGCCCTTTTCTGCCTTTGAAAGATGAGTCAGATACTTGTCTTTTTCCTTGAATGGAGATGGAGTTGTGTGTGGATGGTGTAATCCTGTTGTGAGGAATCAGACCTCCCTTGATTGTGGGGGACTCAGTTATCACCTACATGGATGTTAATGCCAGCTGTTGGTGTATCTCTTGTGTATATAATTTGCACGAACTCGTTGTGGTTGTGTTTTATCTAGGCACACAAAATGGAACTTAGACTCTTCATATTATCCACCTTGCAACATGAGCAGGAATAGCTGCTTTTGTTCTCCATTCATATTTGTTTCCCTTTCAGATTCTTCTCCTTTTTTTCATTTTTCTTTCCTTAAGGCAAATCAAACGTACCTTATTGAGTTCATCTAATTTTCATACCTAAATGAATTAAACTCCCAAGTTTAATTGAATATTTTTTTGTAACTAAATTGGACAGAAAGTCTCTCTATTCCCAGCAAGAGCTTGTATTAGATCAAAGTCTTAGTCTATTTAGATGAAAGAAATTACATGACATACTAGCTCATCACTTATAAAGAAGGAATGATAATTTATTAATAGAAATGAAAGCTGCAAAATCTCAAATGAAATTATATTTAAAATTAAAAAGGACATTTAAAAATACTCAGATAATGTTCACACATCTATTATTTCTCTTGAATAGGTAGGTTTCATTACATTTGCTAAAACAAACTGCTTAAAATTGTGGGAAAGTTGGGGGAGGAGAGAGTGTACAGCATATGGTTTCCACAAATTCAACAGTAGATGATAAGAGATTGTTAATTGCATTGGAGGAGTTTCATTTGTATGGATAAAAAAGTAATTGCTTCATATCCCTTAATAGGTTGTTACAACCCTGAAGGAATTTATTCTCGGCTGTACAGCTTAAGGGCACTCTTCTTTTTGGAGATGAGGACAGGCATTTTTCAAGGCATTTAGGGACAGTTCCTGAGAAAGTCTGAGTTTGGAAGCTGGTGATGTCATAGCCAGCTAGTCTGAAGGATCCTTTAGCACTTGTTTGATGGCATGAATGTCACTGACATTGTGTGTGACATGCTCTGCTGCAGTTCCCCAGGTCAAAGTGACTTTAGCTGGCAC
Source organism: Melospiza melodia melodia (assembly GCF_035770615.1). Taxonomy (NCBI): domain Eukaryota; kingdom Metazoa; phylum Chordata; class Aves; order Passeriformes; family Passerellidae; genus Melospiza; species Melospiza melodia. The sequence continues at coordinate 104,198,715 of NC_086194.1, forward strand.
AAGGTCTGTTTTCAGTATCAGGGATGGAGTTACAAGCAGAGTATGTTTAGACTCTGTAGTCTTTCTCATTGAGCTTGTCCAGTGGCTTAACAGTGTTTGGAGCTGGGCTGACCTTCCATCAGCACACATTCTCTCACAAGCAGCAACATAATGCACAGTAGCGGCAATCGCCCATTGATGGCTCTCTTTTGGATTAAGGTAGTGTAGCAGTGCAGGATTTGGCTTGGCTGTTCACACAGGTTCCCTGACACTTTTCCCAGAAATGAGGAAAAGTTATTGAAACTATACATGAAAGATGCCTTTTGTTGTGAGGAAGCTGCCTTTTCAGAGCTGGTAAAGCTGTATTACCTGAGTTCTACCAGCAAGAAAAGGCTGATCTTGTCCTCAGCCTCTGAATATCCCCAATATTACATGAGTATTTCTCCCATATAACTGTGAGCTGGCATCTCTGACCCAGTTTCAGACCAAGGTGACCACAGCTGCCTGTTTCTAGTCAGCTGTACTGTCACTTCTCTGCATGTCAGAGAACCAGCAGTGGCTTTCCTTGCTAGCTTTCAGATGAAGAAGAAAACCATTAGCAATAACAAGACCAAGATAGCTCAGAAGCAGCTCAGCTTTTCTGGATCAGCAGTTTCAGTATAATATCACAAAGAAACTTCTGAGGAACCCTCTCCACTGGGGGAGTGCATTTAAAAAAAAAAGACTGTTTGCTTTTCGAGCTTAAAGTGTGGTACACGTGCAGTTCTCTAGGAACTTCAGTGAATTGCTCAATGTTTTTAATTAGATTGGAGCAAAAACCTACTGAGCAGGAAAGCCTAGCCTGCCTCATCCTCTCATTTTCAAGCCTGGTGGAACAAATGTGCTGTGAATGTGGGTTGGAGAAACAATCATTGTGTTGTGCTTCAGGGTTGATTGTTACAGCGATGACATCAATGACATCGTGTTAGTGGCACAAAAGAGCTCGGGGTGATGTACAGGGAGCTCAGCCTTTAACCTGAATGGTGGGAAAGGTGGAGCCATAGAAAGCATCCAAGTGAGATATCTGCCATCAGGATGTGCAGTGAAAAAGAAGGGGTGGGAGGTGAAGTTTGGATTCTCTACTTTACTAGCACTGGTATATGCTTTACTAGCATTTGGATCCTTTACATTTACTAGCATTGATGTGTTGAAAATGCACACAGTCAAACTGATTTCCCTGCCTTTCCTGCCACTTCTTAACATATAACACCTTCCCAGCTTGCCTGGTGGAAGATTGCTGGCAGTGACCCAACAGTGAGAGCTGAGTGACTGCCTCTGTCACTGGTAATAATGCCCAAAATGCCCAATTAGAAGCGTGGAGGAGATCCAGTGAAAGCCTGTGGTTATTAGAAATTAATGAATTCAGTACATTGACAGGTGTGAGACCCTGTGCCTTCTCTTGTAGGAAGGCAGGTATGTAGTTGGCTTCTCTATTTTCACAAATTTGCTGGCAGCCCTTACAAGGAGAGGCATATGTGTAACTGCACATTGGGCTTACACAACTGCACATGTGGAGCTACAGACTTGCTTTGGGTGCAAGCAGTGGTGAATGGAAAACTTGTGGAATTAAGAGTAGTTGTATGTGTAGTATTTAATAATATTCTATATCACATCCTGACTTTCAAAAAGAAACCTGGATACTTTCATAGCTGAAGATAGTATCTTCTTTGTGGGCAGGGACAGGGAGTGCTTTAAAAGAACATTTGCTCTGAAAAGTAGTATATAGGAGAGACAAATGATAACACCTCAGTGAGATCTTTGGATTAGGGGAATTTTCCTGCTTTCTGTGTCTCAAGTCACTGCAACTGAGGGAGCTGTTTTGTGTTTATCTCATATAAATTCCCTGAAAGGAAACAGTGTGAGGACAGTGAGGGATGGAGGAGAGGCTTCCTTCTCATGTGGATTACATGTTAAGCTTTATGCTTTTCATAACCATCAGCACCAGCCACAAGAAAAAAATCCAGAAAGTTAAATACGACTTCAGAAATTTACATTAAGTAACAGGTGCCCAGTTCAGATCTCCATCCAGCTATACAGTATTAGCATTGTGGTTACTTTTGTGGAAGACATCTCTGTTCACAGTGATATCAATAACCTTAGATTCAGGTACAGAAATTTCTACAGTTTGTGCAGAGTTAAGGGTAAAGATAATGGGCATACAGTCACTCTTCCATTGGGAAAAGTCTGAGTACTTGTCACTGATGCATTTGGGGTGGGGAGGGGGGTAGTACTGGTGGTGAATTATCTTTCTCTAGATCACCCTGGTTGTGTGTTCCACTTGTATTCCCAGCATTAGAGCCCTAGTAGACATGCACAGCTGAATTCTGCTTGGCCTAAGCCTGCAGCCAAAGAGCAGCTGATGGAGTCAAGGGTGGCCCTGCTCCTGATGGTGTGCTTGCAGGAAGATGAGATTAAACCCATAACCCACGTGGTGCCTGAGGGGGAATCGTGGTTGCTAGACCAAAAAACATTTTGATCTAAGGTTCCCAAGAGATTTTTATTTCATTATATGGCTGAAAGATTGCCCCAGATAAAGTGAAGTGGATCCTGTTGCCCTCCTAGCATTCATCTATCTGTGTGTCAGTGTTGTTTCTCTGTCTACAGCAGGGAGAGCTGAGCTTCTCCTTTTGGCAAAGGCTCATAGCTGTACAGTCAAAAATGAAAACATTGATGCCTGGAGGGTCAAGTGTGTTCTCAGGGCTGTAACATTTGCAGGAGATGTCTATTCTTACTGGCTGTGCAATAGGGAGGCTTCACTGATTGCAGTCCTTTCAGGTGCCTTAGGTCATTTCAGGACCTAATTTGATTTTTGTGTTCATAGTTATGGGTGAAATACATGCATCATTTTGTTGAAATGATTGCTGCTAGTGAAGTGCTGCTAGTGTGGCCAGGGAGGGTGTGTGGTGATGGTTTTGTATCCCTGTGCTGAGGCTGACTCACTGAAACTTTAGTACCTTTCCATACAATTGCAGTGTTTAGGCCCAAAGTGACTTAAAAGTGCTTCTGAATGGCAAGTGGGGACCTCCATCTGAGAGAAGGAGCTCTCAAGGCAGCAAAATCCTGGTAACAGCTGGCAGAGCTGCTGTCTCCTTTTGCTACTGTTGGTAAAACAGGGCTTTGTCTCACCTCAGGACTCAGGTCTGTTAAACAATGGTGCTGGTTGATGCAGTACTGATGTCATCCCTCTGAGATCCAGGTGGAGAAAGGCTGCATTGGCCTGAGAGACCTCTCTGGCCATAAGAAAGAGGAGGATGTTTATTCTGGGCCCATGAAGGGAAGTTGCACCTTGGCAGCTCTCACGTGAGCTGGCTGTTTGCTCTGCCCTGCAGCCCCAGCTTTGCTCAAGGACTATGGTGAATCTGACCTGTAAAATTTAATGTCCTTCTGCAGTGTGTTTAAATAAAATATGATATGACCTTGACTATAAATGCCTTAATCTCAGCAATGAAGAAAGTATCATCATGCCGGTGTCCAAGTAGGGGTCAAGGCAGGGCTATTGCAAAAATCAGGAATGTAACTGCTGTAAAATTTAAGTAATCCATGCTTTTGATTGTGCTCCCTTCCTTTTTCTATTGTCACTTTAAATACCTTTTTCAGTCATGCTTTGGCAACTAATTTATATATAGCAAATGAGATCCAGAAGTTTTAACACCTGAGAGTGGTTTCTTCAGTCTACATTATAAGGAGGGGATCAAAGGAGTGGTTATGGTGGCCTCTTCTAGATGTAAGATATAGGTACCATAAAGTGATTGTAAGTTCTAGTTGATAATACTGAAACAGTATTTTTTTTTAAATGGGATGTATGTTAAATGTAATAACCTAATGAACAAGAAATCATTTTAAACTAATCCCAGTTCCACCCAGACAGTATGCACCAATGTGATTTGTTCCCTTCTAACTTGATGCGTTTGAATGCTTGTGTATGCAGGGTTACATTTGCTCCATGTTTCTGTATGCATAAATTGCTTAGCAAAAACTTCTGCATGGACTCTCCACTTTAATAGAGCATATTTCACAAAATGATTTATAATATGGGACTCCTAACCAAGAAATATTCATGTTCTGGGGGAATGAATGTTTCAGGGAGAAAAACACTATTTAAGTTGCATGAACAGCTGTATCTGATTAAAATTGCCCAGAGATTATGCGGGTAGGTTGAAAAACTGTAGCAGATATTTTGGCAGCCATGTATTGAAAACAACAGTGTTGCTTCTTTTAGTCTGCATTGGGTATTTAAAGTGGCTTCCAAATCTGGTAGGTGAAGTTGGTAAACTAGTTGCAGTAGTTTTTATTCTCGGTTTCTGCTGTTGATGAAGTTGAGAGGAGGAGATTTGATCTGTGTTGTCTTAATTCAAGGAATTCCTTTAAACTAATTTCATCTCTCCACTCTCTCTCTCTACTGTGGGAAAGCTGGTGGCTGCATAGGCCATGCGTGCTTCCTGTTGTGCCATATTTTAGATCCAAAGCATGTGTTTAAATGCACGTGGATGAGGACTGCAAAGTGGGCTGAGCAAAACCTTATGCCAAAACCCCAGAGGCCTTGCTGTTTCCAGCTCACATCCATGTGCACGTGGACATAGGATCCATTGTTGGCATCGCTCGTGTTCAGCTGGCTAAGGAGTGATAGCTGTGTTATTTCTGCCTCCATGGGTGTTTATTTAGTGTACAAGTTGTGTTGACTTCCAGGGTATACATGTTTTCCTAAGTATAGAAACCCATCAGACCATGAAAAGGGTCTGTCTGAAGATATGGCATAAGTATCCAAATACTGAACCTAGATCAGTTACAAGGATAAATAAGTTTATATAGTCTGTATGTATTTATTGCAAATAAATATTGTGTGCATTTTTTTCCCTTCCAGAGGCCAGAATGCTCTCAGTTGGCAGTTCTGCTGTCAAGAGGCAGCTGTAACTCCCCTGAGTATATAATATCCCATCATTTTGCTCAGATACATGAGGACAATCAGAAATTATACTAACCTTGGTATTTAATGTGGTACTTTATACTTAAGGAGAAGGATATAGAAGAGCCTATTAAACTATAAAAGCAGCGTATCCCATAAAGTTTTCAGAACTTACTTTGCAATATTTTTTCTTTACAGGCTGTTACAGTGAGCCTGAAAAGCATTCAGTTTTTTTTTTCCTCTTACTTGATACTGCAGGTTTAAGTCATATATCAAAGCTAAATTCTGCTGTATCAGTCCACTTTTGTGACATCTGCTTGCTGGGATTGTCATTTTACTGTAAGTTGAAGCTAAAGCCAATGATAATATGCCCCAAACTGTTGTTTAGTGGTGGTGATCCCACGTGAGTGTGGGAAACAAGCTGCAAGTTCCCCATGGTGCTCAGAACTTCCATGTGTCACAGCTGCCTGGCTTCTGAAAGTGTGTTTTGTGCCAGCCTCAGGACCAGAAAAATGAACATGCTTACTGTGCTGATAGAAAAAGAACATACACTGTAATCCTGGGATGGGAGGAGAACATTTTCTAGAGATTTTCATGTATCTGATGTCGTTTACAGTGCTTGTCATGGCAATTTCACATATCTGCTATCCTGTGTAGTTCTGGATGCTGGTTAGGGTTCAGACAGGAAAGTGCCTTTGCGCCAGTACCCATCAGAGCATTGGAGTAAACAGTGTGCTCCTGCTTGATTTGTGTTTCCTGACACTTTTTCTGGTACATTGAGCCACATTTGGGCATTTGCTTGGTTTCTAGCAGAACAGCTAGCCCATGCTCCCCAAAATAAAGTCATCGATTGCTTTGGGGTTTTATTTGCTTGTTTGTTTTGTATTTTTAAGTTATTCAGGTAAGAATTTTCTGAGTTTATATTGCAGCTTTATTTCCACACACCTGGAGATAGGTGAGGCTTAAAAAGAGAAAATAGATCCCAGGTCTCACATTGTGGGCTCCCGTTGCTCCATACACTGCCCCCAGCATTAGTTCTTTGCTGTTCAAAGAAAACAAACATTAATGGAGTTGCCTTGTCTCCTACATCCAGTATTTCTTTATATTCTTTTCAGTAGAGAAAATATTCCCACTGCTAATTTTGCTCCCCCATTCTGCTATTGGACGTCTATTTTTATTTTGTATGTGTCATTAACTGAAATTGTGGCAAACATTTGGGGGGCATGTAGGCCTCCAAGGTCTGAAACACTTGTGTGCATCTTGCTGTATGCAACATCCTTGGGGTAATATTCCCTATGAATAGAACACTACACTATTTGATTTAACTGTGAGCTCTTAGATTCTGAAACCCCGTCTTAATCCAGATGGAGTTACCACAGGTTAATTCATTATCCAGGGTCAGCTGAGCCACCGTACTGCCCATGTGAGCTCTTAGTTGTGTTCCTGCAGATAATCCTGTTGGTAAATAGAAGCTGTTAGCTAGCCAGGTGCTACAGTAATAGGTCTACAGGGCTGATTAGTATTTTGTGATGCGATCAAAACGAGCAGTGAAGAAAAATACACACCTTGTACATTTTGCTTTATGTTCTTTTGCATTTTTTTCATTGGTATTTCATTATGTTCAATAAGGCGTCCAAGAGTTTGCTTGGCTTTGAGGAGAAAAGGAGGCTTACATTAAAGTGCTGTGGTATGTTGGTATATCTCTCTCATATAACACTTGCCCTCTGATGATTAACGATATAATCAAAGTCTCCTATAGTTCTAAGTGCAATGTAATTTTCTGTGCTTATTTTTTCATAGAAGGTTGAGAATTAGGCATTAAGACAGATGTGAATTGATCCAAGTGACTTACTGGTTGACGGAAACAGGGAATTATCTGATTTCATTAGATTTTATTTCCTTACCACTTTGCTTTTCTGTTGTGAGCTTTGCAATTGTGAGCTTTCCACACAGTGCAGAGTTGCTAATGCCAGGTTTATCTTAACTCGACATAACTCCTCTTTCTTTTGAGTTTGTTGAAGATCTTACCATGGCATGACAGAAGTCTCAGAAGTTTTCTTCTAATCCTGATGAAACTGTATTTGTAAATGAAGTCAAGATCTGATCAACAGGAAAACTTATTTCCTTTCCTGACATGAGCTTGACCAGGGGCTAACTGGGACACTTCTGCTAGTATTTGAAAAAGGGTGCTGAAGGAAAAGGAATGAGGAGTTCTTAGGGAAAAGGCTAAAAGCTTATCTTATTTTTTATTAATATTTGTAAAATTGCAGTGCTTGTTTTTCTTGTTGCTCTAAGTAGCCTCTTACTGTTTCAAAGTACTTCAGTGGGGATCTCCCCCGTGTTGTGTGCTCTGGGAGTCCTGAATTAAGGCCCTGGCGATTACCTTTGCCCAGCAGGTCAAACACCTTTGCCAGCTAGAGACTTAAGTACTTTTCTAATTTAAAGCCTTGATCTTTAAGGTGGAAGGAGCTTTTACTTCATGAACCTTTAGATTGCTTCCATAGGGGTAATTATCCATACAGTTTTGTTTCCTTGAGCATGTGCAGCTGTAGAGCAGCAGTGATTAAAAAAAAAAATAAAAAAAGAAAATAGCACACTTTAAGTAATTCCTTACCTTCACCAACACATTTATCATAATGATTAGCATTTCAAAGCTGATAAGCAATCAAAAACTTTGATTGCTATTTTCGTTTAGGGAAACAGTAATTTTTTTTTTTCTGCCTACACTAGTGCTTGTTAAATTTTCATTAGAGGAATGACTTCCTACTGGTAAACATCACTTTCTCCTAAATGCCCTGTTCTTTTGCTGAGTCTTCAGCTCTCTTTGGTTACTTCTGTGCTGCTAGCCCTTGGATAGGGGCCCATTAAAGAACCGCATGCATAAATTCTACTTACCTTACAGTCTTGTAGGCATTAAGTGCTTTTTCTCCTGCATCATTTCTTCTCACTATTGCACACTGGTTGCTGACCAACTTTCTTTGAAATACTTGGGAGTAGCAAGTTACACACTCTTTATTACCCATGGAAACTATGTCTTCACTGTGTGCTTACCCAACATCTTATTTAATTTTAATTTTTTTTTTTTTAAGTGGAGTTGATCAGATGGAACAGTGGCAAGAAGAAGAGAACAAGCACTGCCTTGTAGCAGGATTCAAAATACTATTTGGTGCATAGCACTGAATAAAGAAGATCCCTATCCAAACAACTGCATTTGGGCCTCCTGTGTTTAAAATACTTGTAGTGTTCTTTCCTTTCGCAGAGGTAGTTTGAAGTGTGATGTTAATTGCTTTTTCCAGAAAAAGTAGCTTGTTGTGCTCCAAAATGGTTTCCATTCCTTTTCTTCCTGCTAATACCTTCTCGAACATTCTGAATTCAAAAGGGAGATGACTGGTTTAGCTGGACAATTTTGGGGGAGATACACAAATAACAAGTCCTGTAGGACTAGTCGGAGTAGTGACCACTAATAATACCTCATGAAGCCAAACAGCAAGGCAGCACAGTGGTAAATGAAATTCAGCAAAACCCTATGTTAAGGAGTGAGAGAAATTGCTTGAGTATTTTGATGACCTTTTGTTAAGATTTCTGCGAAGTGGTTTTATTTACATATCAGTGGGAAATATTGTATGTAAGCATCTGTCAGGCTTTATTAAGAAAGCTTGCATGTATTAGAAGTACACTATTATTTGAAGACTGGTTCCCCCCACCTGCTTTGTATAATCTTTCATGTTTGCTGAGCACTCAGCAAGAAGAGGTTGCAGAAGTAGAGAAGAGCAGCAAGAAATTCCCCTGAATATTCCCCTGTGAGAACAGATGAGGCCTCTAGTAGTGATAGCGCATTAATTAAAAATCATGTGATAAAGTGTGGTACCAGGGGAGAGGGACAGTACCAATGAAAACCTTCCCTGTGCTCACAAGTCAAGGGAGAAGCAAGAAAACAGAAAGACATTGTACATGAGGTCTTTCAAGCACCATGTAATTAACCCATAAACTCACTGCAGAAGATAGTGCTGAAACACAGTTTCCTAGAATTAGAATAAAGATCATGTCTTTGATAGAAGGAATAAAATACCTTAACCTAGCTATCATAAAACTGGCTGGGGTGGCGTGCTGTAGAGCCTCCCAGAAACCTTTTCATTTTCACTTGAACAGAAATATAACACTGTTTTCTACTGTCCACATCTCACAATTTCCTTTTTGAACTGCCTTTTTTTGTTTTTAAGTTACTTTGCAGAAAAAGAGTTGGGCTATCTTGACTTTAGCCCAGCCAACCCCATGTTGGATGGGTACTTCCTTGTGAAGGCAGAGCACAGAGCTAATGAGGAGAAATTAAAACAGCAGCAGTCCTTTTCCTGCCCAACCATTGAACAATCCTTGTGTTGTGTGCTGGGCCACAATAGCACCTTACTCAGTACTTGTAGCTGATGGAGATGGGACCTAATGAGGATGCCTTTGTGGCATGGTCTGCTCTCAGCTATTCTATCAGCCTTTCTTTGAATGACCTAAAGGCAACTCACCCATGAACTGCTTGTGTAATAGCTGTCCAGGCTAAGACTTTTGAGATTGGTCACAGGACTCTGTATTTATAGTTACTGCGTGTTTAATACAATCTGCTGAAGAACTAATGGGAAAAAATGGGCTCAGAAGCAAATAAATTATAGCAGTTTATGAAGTTATTATATCAGTGTGATCCAGAATGTGCCACCCCACAATGAAAACTAATTATCTTCTGGCCACAGCAGTTGCTAACCTGATATTTTGTTAATGAATGGATTAGATGGAGCTTTGACAGCCACTAACATGAGTGAATGATTAAGACCACTTTGTGCTGATGTCTAAGCTAGGTGATGATTATGACAACTTAGAGGTAATTCTGTATCCATTATTAAGCCCCTGCCCCCTCTTTCTCTCTCCCCTCCACTCTTCTCTGCCAACTCTCTTAGATAATTAAGTCTAATTATATATGTACATCCTTAAGCACTCCTACATGCGACTGGCATACATGAGAAAGCTTCATTTACCTGCTTTGTAGCCTAGACATTAAATCTGCAAGCTGGAGTTTGATTTCAGTGTGTTTAAATAAGGTTTGCTTTCCTTCCCACATGACTGTTGTGTTTTGCTGTGACTAGATAAGCTGTTAAGACATTGGAAGAATCACCAAGTCCAAGTGCTGGGGAAAGGAAGATCCAGGTTTGCTGGCAAGCAGGTGTGTGTCAAGTGTACAGTTTATATGCCTGTGGTGCTGAAAAATAAACACTTCCTTGGATTTTCTTGCCCACAGCTTGTTCAGCAGAGATGTTTTAACCATTGTGCAGTCTTCATTATGAGAAGGTGATGTATTTGTCAGTATGAGTGGACTTTAAAATTTCACATCAGCCGAGTGTTTAATCTCCAGTCTTCTGAAGTTAAGTTTGTTGTGACAGCTGATTCTTTCCAGTCAGAGTGACTGAAGAGTCAAGTCAATTATCTTGATATACATGGGTTTGTGCCTAGGTATGACTGATTAGTCTTTGGCTCCATGCTCTGTTGTGGTGCACGCTTCCTCAGGGCCCTGGGGCTCTCTCCCTGGCTGTGCTGCTGTCTGTGCTGTCACCTGGCCATGGCTGTGCACCAGAAGCTGCTTCCATAAAAATCCCCGTGTTATCAGCTAAGTGCAGGCACAGTCTGGAAACTTTAACTGTCCTTTAAGCAAGCTTTTAGGATGGCAGAAGATTTCTTTACTCTGGTTTTGAGGACTCTGCCAGAGACAAATATCTGGGGTGGACGGTTGACAGAATGTGAAAATCCCCCCTGATGCCAGTCATGTCCATGTAAATGGTATATACATGAGTTACAACATCTGGACAATGCAAAAGGGAACATTATAGATTCAGATAACAAAAACCCACTTAAATTTACCCTAAGCTAGGATCACCTCCAAAGGTGGTTCTCACTGCCTGAGGTCCAGCTGGCAGATTTCCAGCCTCCTGGCTAAGTACATTCTTTCTGTGTGTGTGTGTATGTACACAGATGTGTATATACACACAAACACATGGTACAAGGGTCATCAGTCACCATACTTGATGGAAACATTTCCCACTTTGGAAGCCCTCTCAAGCTAGTTGCTTACAGTGGTGCACGGGCATCACCCTTTTACTTTGCCTCCCAGACACTGGGGCAAACTTTCTGATTGGGTCTCTTGTGATAGGACGAGGGGTAATGGTTTTAAACTAGAAGATAGATTTAGACTTGATATAAAGAATAATTTTTTATCATGCTGATGTTGTTGATGCTCCATCACTGGAAGCAGTCATTCACTCCAGGCTGAATTCTGGAGTGGCTGCTGTCATTTTCTCCCTGCTTTCATGAGATCAGGTGGTTGGTGACTTGCTGTAATCTGAGTACCCATCTATCTGGACTATGTTGCAGTGGGTGTGCAGGGGAAATGCCTGCCCCAGGGGCCCATCACGCCCTTGTTTTGCACAGAAAGCTGCAGGAGTATTGCTTAAGCTGCAGGGATGCTTTTGCTGTAGTGTTCTAGAGGACAAGAGGTTGCCTTGTTATTATGGTCCTAGAGATGAAAGATGACATTTTGCTTGTCTGCCTGAAGATGTGGGCAGTTATCTGTCATTAGTTGTGTGCAGCTGATTCCATAATGCATTTGTTACAGCTGCGAGGCTCAAAATCTAGTGTTTGTATTTTGTTGCCGCTTCCTCTTTTTAATAAGTGAAATCAGAGGTTTGGATTTAATCATAGCATTTCTACAGACTGTGGTGAATCACCTTTAATTCACCCGAGACTGTAATAAATGTGAGTTCAGGGTTTCTCCTTGGCTGCACATTCCTTGCAGTAGGTGTAGCTGTGAGTTGGAGCAAGCTCTGTAATTACAGAGAAGCCCAAAGATGTATTCCCAAATGGGCAGGCCCATAGAAAGGTAAATTCCCATCAGTTGTCACTAGAGGTCAGCATTAATTTTAAGATCAAATCTATTCTTAGCACATAGTGAATTGTCTGTAGATTCGAGCTGTGAGTGGTTGTGACACAGGTGGGACTTGAATGAAATGAATAAAATAGGGAGCCTAAATAGTTGGGTTGAGTCATTTCATATATTCTTGTTATCTCTTGTTATGATGGAGTGACTGCTGCTTTTGAGGTAAGTAACAAGATTATTTGACTTACTATCTTCTCTTTTCCTCTCCCTGCTTACCTGCCTACTTTATAATTAAATATCTGTGTTCCTTTTCAAATGTGTGGGTTAGTTTTTTAGCAGAGTTTGAATTGAATAGCTGTTAACATAATTTTCAGTCAGGGGTTGGGATCAGAAGTTAAATGTATAGATACTGTTACGATGCTGTTGCGATTCAGTTTTTTGCATTACACAGGTTGCTCCTATAAAGAAGGATATATAGGAAGTGATGTCCATGCGTATGAGTGCATCTTGTGTGAAATCAGAGACCTAAAACTGTCTCACCAAAGCCCTGCCTCTAAACTTTAGTGTAGGTTCCTTCAATCTCCTCTGAATACTCCACCTAAAGAAGCCCTGTTTGTAAAAGGCTCTGAGTTGAATTAGAATATTTAGTTAGTTTGGTTTTTGGAATATATGTGTTTTAATAAAATGAGGACTAGCCCTTGATGCCTAGTTTTTCCTTGTGGAAATCACATAGATCTAAGTCTCAAATAGCAATATGGATCCATCTGTGCCAGGGCATCCAGTGCCTGGCCAAGTGGAGCTGCCTGGCTGTGTTCATAGAAAGCTTCTGGATACATTAAATTTTTGGCTGCCTGAGAATGTCAGGCCATGGATGTACAAGAAAAGATGCTGCCAGTTGCTGCAGCTCACTGAGCGAGGCCTAATCTCCATGGGAGTGAGGAGCCTCTTGAGGAATTGCAGTTATCTTCTGCCTGTGAACTTGCAGAGTTGCTTGTCTTTGGGATTACGGTGTGTGCTTTGTTCGTAGCAGATTGTGCTTAGCAATAATTGGCACTGTGTCTAATCCTTTCTGGTTTAGGACATGGAAGAGAATTACATGACGTGACAATGCCTGGAAAATAACAGAGTAGCCTTGTGTGAATGTGGTTATTCATCAACATGTCTTGTGGTACACATCAGGGATGGAAAAACAGAATTGATGGGGAAAGGATGGAAACCTCCCTGATTTCAGGGAGAGCATGGCGTCTCATATGGCCTTTGAAACTCTAAAATAATGAATTTATTTTCTAGCATCGGATTATTTGATAATATTTACATTTCTAATTCCAGATAAAATGATGTTATTTAAATGGGTGCTAGCCTTCCATTTATGGAAGGTTAAATGGCATTTGCATTTTGTGATGTTTGAAAGACTTCAGTTCTCTGAAATTGTTTTAGTGTGAGAAACCAGCTTCAGTGATAATTATAGAGATAATAGCTTAGCATAAATGCATATATATATGCTTACATCATTTTCATAGAAGGACAACTGAGTAGTGAAATCTCAGTGCCTGTTTTCTGTAAAGAAAATTCAAGGAATACTTCAGAATGCCCCAAACCAAGTGATTTGTGCCCTCACAAGATGCACCTGTGGGAACACCAAGGTACTGGCTGAGTCAGTATAGATGGCTTTCCATGGACTGTTTAGGAGTTTGGTAACATGACACAGATTTCTTCAGTCAACCTCTATTTCTGGGTTATTTTTATTAGCAAGGTCAGTGATCTGTCTGAGCCTAATTATCCCATCTGGTGAGTACGCTTGAGGCACACAAGTTTCCTGCAGTTTGTGTGCACAAAGAAATGATGTGGTTACCTCGTTATTTAGTCAGCTCTGAATCCTTGGATGCATGGGAAGGTGTCTGCTGGGAGCTGCCTTGCCTGGGGTAGCCTTACATGTGACTGTGGAAAAGAGTTTCCCTCTCCAGTTTTATGGGGAGAGTTTGCTCTACTGCTCTGCTATTGGGATTTGTGTTTTCATCCCATAATTTATATTTTTTAACACATTCTTTTATTGGTCTCAGTTAAAAGCTGTGTGTTGGTTCAGAATTTCTCTTCAGTTTTTCAGTTTCTTCCTTTCTTCTTGCACCACTGAGTGATTAGGTGGGCGTTTCAGGAAGACCTTCATGTCCTCCAGCTGCATCATCTTACAGCTACCATTGTCTATTTTGAGTGTTTGTGAAGACCTCCACAAGCACAGTATGTAGTCACCCCAGCCATCTCCAGTGCAGTTCAGCCACACAGTGCCTCTGTAACACACAGAACTAGTTTGGAGAAAAATTTTGGTGGGCCAAGTACCACGCCATTGGTCATGTGCACATGAGACATGGATGGAAAAGGAAATTGCATGTTAACTCCTGGGTTATGTCTTAGCCTATGAGCTACTAAATCCCTCTGTTCTTTCCTGGGGCATCCATTCAAAATGCCAGCTGAAAGGAATACAGATTGCTGACATGTACTGTCACTTTATTTAAGCCTTCAGCAAGACTATGCACAAACCTGAAATCTGTAGAGACATCTTTATTAATGAAGCTTCTCAGTCATAGGCAATAATATGGATATATATTTTAAGACATTCATTTCCATGCTTTGTAATCCTATTTTAGCTCTGAAAAGAATGTAATATAATTCTGGCTGGAAAATGTATTAGATAAATCTATGAATTCAGTAAAAACTGTGTATTCTTCATCTGCTGCTAATCTCTTTCATTAGTGGCTCTTGACAAAGCAGTGCTATGTAGAAGGTGACAGTGAAACTGATAAAAATCCAATTTTCTTTGTTTAACCAGAAACCGGTGTGCAGTCTGTGTATTTTCTCTGTCAGCTTAGAGATTGCTGGTGGGATTGAGATAGGTCTGTAGCCATGAGGTTTGAAGCTTCAATTCTGTCACTGGCCATTTTCCCACTGGAATGAGCTATACCTATTTGCAGAGGCACAGAGCAAAGCTGTGCCAAACTGTGATAAAGATTATGTGCACAGGAATGAGAAAAGGATAAAAAACCCACACTGATATGAGGAGAACATGCTGATATGAGGAGATTTGAAAATATGAAATAAGGAAGGGAAAACTTGCTTTCTTTTTTTTCTTTTCCCCACCTCTGTCTAGAACAATTTCAAACAAGATTGTGCTAGCCCTTGTTATGTCCTTGTACACGTGCAGACTTGTGAAGAGAGTAAACTCCTTTCTTCTGGTGTTGCAGTGAAAATGTGGGCACTTTCTCTGATATCATCATTGAAATGTGAAATATTTAAACAAAAAAAGCATTTTGTTCATTTGTTTGGAATAAAGCTCAGAAAAAGCCTGGGATATGAAACAAAGTGGTATTTTTTCCTTTCCTGATAAATTTGTTCTGGTGCACCTGTCTGGTGTGGATATTTCTTGGTCATCTAAGCTGGTCTTTAATTCTGCCAGCATCTCAGTTCAAATATTACTTCAGTGATTTAAGGAAAGGAGATGGAAGGTATGGGAATGAGTTAAAAATGAGAGGGAAGGATGAAGAGGAAGAAAGAGAGAAGGAGTCGAAGAAGATGGGAGAAGATAAATTAAAGACACACACTTAAGAAAAAGATTTTATCCCCACAGTGAGGTAGGCAAGAAGTGCTTTTATTGTAGTCTGATTTATCTTGTTATCTTTGGAGGAGAAGAAAATACTCAGGGTCAAAACGTTTGTCCAGTAAAGAATTAGGGAGTGGGAGGCATGGAAAGCAGAGCTGTGGTGGCCATATATTCTACACACACCCAGCCTGCATCTGCTTGCTGACCATAACCCTGCAAGGCAGATGGGCACAAACTGTGTGGTGCATGTGTCTCTGTCTTCCCTGAATCTCTCCTGCACCAGCCCCAGATTTATTAAATTGTTTTAATCATCTTCAACAAAGTCATCCATCACCATCTTAAAACTTTCCTCCCAGCATCATAGGAGCTAAGCAGCCATTATACCAATGAGATTATTGAGATTTTGTAAGTCTGACAACGTGGCTTTCATCAAACCACAGTTCTGTTACTTTGGCTGGAGATTTTTTAATTATTATTATTTTTTATGTATGAAACATAGCAGGACTTTTGCACAGCTAAGTGTTTATTTTAAAAAGAGAATGTGGTGATAGAGATCTGTAGTCAATAGAGGCACTGGGGTATTCAAGAAAATTGATTGGGTTTTTTTGTTGGTAATTTGATTTTTTTTAATTAGTTGTTGCCTTTGGTCATAATAGATTTATCATGACCTTAAAACTATTGTGAACAACAGAGGAACTTAAGGAAAGATTGAATGATTTCACTTCTGAGTGGTTTTTTTCTGGGTGAACAGACATGATGCTTTTCTTTGTGGGCAGATTTTCTATGCTGCAGGTTTCCATGCTGCATTTCATCTTTTGCAAGTACAAAAATTACAAGTAAATTGTTTTGGGTTTTTAAAGAGAGTGTGGCAAAGAGGATAAATATCCCTTTGTTCTAAGGTCAATATGCAAGTACAAAATTTACAAGTAAATTGTTTTGGGTTTTTAAAGAGAGTGTGGCAAAGAGGATAAATATCCCTTTGTTCTAAGGTCAATATCATATCCTTTGTTAGGTATTTTAGGGACTCCCAGATTTTCAGTGTCTTGGGCAAGCATCCTGAACATGAAAAACTCAGAATGGGTCCCCAAGGGCATTGCATCCAGTATGAGTCCATGATATCCCTATGCTATGTTGGTTGAGGGGAGTCCACGATGCCCAGTTCTGTTTGTAGCCATCAAAGCTGGCATTGGCTAAAAAAAATTATTTCAGGTTTGGGGAATTGTTTGCTTTTTCTTCCTCTTTCATTTTAAGGACATGCCACCCATTTCAAACAGGAAGTTCTGAAATGAGCATTTCTGATGTCTGGTGGCACCTGTAGCTCATGTGACTTTTTTGGCAATGGTAATGAATTCATTGCTTGGATAAAATTACTCCCTCTCAGCTGCTTTTGGGTGGTTTTATGTTTACTTGCATAACTCAGAAAGGATTTCTAGCACAGATTTCTCGACCAGATCAAGCAATGTATTTCAGCATCTCAATGCCTCCTTCCTCACACCACGCTGTCAGAAATGTCTCTTGCTCAGAGACACTTCTAGTCTTGGGGAGACTTTCACTATATTTGTAATTGGCTTGTATTGGCAATAGCACAACAGTTTCTAAATCCATGAGCATTTGAATGGAGAATAAAAACAAAATCCCTGCTTTAACCACTATACAGTCTAAATGCACGTTTCTTAGAAGGAGTATGTTATTTTCATTAATATAGTTCCTAATGTCATACTCCCCACACTTATCATTACTTCTACTATCAATTGCCTATCCTTTGCACAGGGTTGTGTTCTCAGTCTGATATGTCATCTTTTATAGCCATAAAACATAGGGGATTTGGATAGCACTGAAGGATGTGTATCAAGTATGGAGGGAAAAAAATCCAATCGTTTTTATTACTCATGACCAGAACAATTCAGTACATTATACTGATAATCCTGTGCCAACGTAAGGTTTGAAAGTATTGAGAAAATAGAGAGTTATGTCAATCATTGATCTTGAAGCTTGGCCAGTGAAGGAAGCAAAAAATCTTCAGGACTCCTTTAAAAATAATTATTACTTGTAAACATGATTGTTCCAGTTTAATAAACTTGTTTGTTTAACCTTGACTTCAGTTTCTTTAATTGTTTTTATTAAACCACAAAGAAGGTGTACATGGGGAACTTTCCACTTCCATGTTCAAACCATTTATTAAGAATATGTGTACTCAGGCATTTATTAGTGCCATCAATATTGCCACATTGCCCAGTTCCTTTGGAAAAAAAATAGTATAAGAGTCATTCTTGCATAAGGACTTATATCTGAATGGAGGTGTAGTGTTTCTCAGGTAGTTTTCTTGGGTTGGTATAGTTTTAATTGCCAACTGTCAGACTGACTGGTTGGGGCCATAGCCAGGTAACATTCAGGTCATTGCCTATTTATAGTGCTTTCAGAATAGACAGTGCAGGTGTTGATTTGTGTGCACTCTTATAAATGTTTCCCATGGGCTTCTGCTGTTTGCAGTTATGCAGAACAGGAGAATTCAGATTGCCATTGCAACAATTTTACAGATTTTTTTAGCAGAACTGCAAGAAAGTGAGTGTCTTGTCCTGGTTATAGAAATTTAGATACAGCAGCTGAGCACTTTGGGTTGCCCAGTTTGATTTGGCTGTGTTGCACAGTTGTGGTTATGCAGTCCTAATAGGCAGAAACTAGGATACACTGTGCTCTAACCTTACTTCTGGAGAAAAGGAAACAAACAAATAAACAAAACCGAAAAACCAAAGAAGAAAATAACAAGACAGCAGCACTTCAACAGGATACTGATCTAGGACAAGGTCTTCTGTTGCTACATGTAATAAACACAGGACAAAAAACACCACAGAAAAAAACCACCATGAAGTGACCAATTCCATGTGCTTCACAGTAAAGACGGGGTTTGGTTATTTTATGTTTTTTGATAATGGAAGAGCAGCTGTGAGGTGAGAAAGCAGACAGTCCTTCCTCTGAACAGCTCACATCTTAAATAAATAATTGTGCAAGCATAAGGAGAACGGGAGAAAGAAGAGGGTGAGTTTGTGCACACATTGTCATGGTGTGGGAAGATGCTCTGTTACCCAGTACTTCTCAGTGCTGAAAGTGTTCAAGGTGCTGAACTATTCACATCTCTTTTCCCCTCTGCAGCCTGTGAGTGTAACTCTCTCCTGAGCTGTTGAGCTCTGTGTCAATGGGTAACGTGGACTGTGTCCAACCATAGGAGATTGTCCACAGCATTCCTGTGTCTCCCAGGCTGTGATGTGGCTTGGAAAGGTTTGGCTGAGGAGAGGTCTCTCCACTCTTCCTTCAATCAAGGTTTCCCATTACCTGCAGTGCTGCTTAGTTTTCCCCAAGACATTTAGGCCTCTCTGTTTTTCCTATCTTTGGCCAGCATTTTTCTGCACTTTTCAAGTTCCTGCTCACACACAAAGGGGCAGGAACCCTTTCCCCCTCAGCTCTTCTCATGTGGTATTGGAATATGATCCCAATATTTCCAGGTGGAACGTGCCCGGGCTGTTCTGGGCCTTAGCTTCTTGGCCGGAGGTGACTGCTGTGGTATTTTACACAGAGACACCTCTGGCCGGCTGGGAATCGCAGCTAGGCACTAGAAACCAAGCCCAGGCTTGTAGAAGGCTCGGTTTTACCTCTGGTGAAGGTCCTTAGGCGAGATGAAGAGAAAGGAGACGGATTCTGGCGGAGGGTTTATATCCAGAGTTTGACATCTGAATCTTAGGTTGCAGCTCCTACAGAATCCCAAGCACATGGTCCAGGCTCAGTTTAAGCCCAGGGACAGGGGGAGGGGAAGGGACAGGTGAGCACCAACCAGGTGGGAGGAGGAGGGTCTCAGGGGACAAGGGACACCTAGACACGCCAGTGACCCCAGGCCTGGATTGCATCCTTTGAACTTGACCAACCACACGAGGCCTTGCTGGAATGTTAAGCCTGATTGACAGGACTCACTCAGGAAGGGGACAAGGGGAAAGGGAGAGAGGTATTGGCAAACCTGGGAAGGGGCTGGGAAGTTTAAAACAGGAAATTGCAACACACTGCAGCAATGTGGATTGCTTCTACCTCTTCTTCTGGCTTCCAGGTGTCCCAGCAAGCAAAACAGGGTTGAACCTCAGTCTCTGGAGCTCATGTAGCATCAAACAACTGGCAGTGGAGAAACCAAGAGATTTTCTGATGTGACTGCACAGGGAGTTTGCATGTATGGCTGGAGCTGAAGGAATGAATGCTGCAGTGCCTCGGGAAGCTGAGCCAGCCAGCAGTGCTTGCCAAGGAGCCTCTGTGGCACCAGGAAGCTGCTTTCACACAGAGCAGGGTAGAAGCAAATCATCTCTAAGCCACCTTGGGATTTAAAGAATACACATTAGTATGTGGCAGTGTCCTAGTCAGGTGTGCCCTCACAAGGTCAGGGACAGCTCTGTTAAGCAGTGGAAATCAGGACAAAAGCAGCAGCAGAGAGTTGGAGCATCAGAGTTGTCATTCATTATCTCTTCAAGTCATCTTTGGATTACTGATAATTAGAGGATGTGTTGGCTCATTTGCCTGTGCTGTGAAGCTGATGTTTATTTGAAATCAAGTGACCTCTGAGAGAGGTGGTGCTGGCTGCTCTCAACTGGGGGTTGCCACTGTGAGAATCAGGTACCCAGGCATTTAGGATTGCACATCTCTTCTTTGCTGTAGGTCTAATGTGATTTTAAATAAATGGGAAAATTGAAAGGCATGAGACAAAGAGGAAAGTGCAGAGGAAAACTGGATGTCATTTAACTAAAAAAACCCCAAAAAACTATTAGAAAATGCTAGCCTTTGATGTCTTGGTTGTTTAGATCACATAGCATTAAAATGAGATTAAAAACAAGATTAAAAACATGCTCATTTTATACATCATATCTCCACCATTGCAAGTGCTTTCAAGTTGCAGACAGTTAAGAAGCTTTTAATGATAATGATCCAATTATTTTTAAGACTTGGTTGTAAATACATCATGTCAATATTTTAAGGGTTTAAAATAATTATTTCAGTTTTACAACTTGGTAAAAACTATTGTAAGAAATATGCACACCATATGAAATTCCATTAGCAAGGCACCCTTAAATCATACCCTATTCTTGGTGCATTACAAACATAAATCAAAATTAGAATCCTGTAAGTGATCATTTCTTTACTTGCTGCTTTCTTGGAATGGCATTATTATTTTCAAACCCCACATGGAGGTTGTGGTTGAGGTGTTTCCAACAGCAGTAAATAGTTTGAGTCTTTCAGAGGTGAGGACCCACAAACTGGTGTTTTCCTATACAGGATGCTGTCACACTTGCACAATTTTTTGTTTTCCTTAATTTTATTATTAGAGTTTTTAAATACTTCCTTAAAAGTGGAGGAGAGAATTAAAATGGATATAATATAATTAGTGGATGATGAACACGGACTCTTCTAATTATCTTTTGGTGATGACAGTGATTCTGGACAGGTGATACTACAGATATCACCTCTGTAATAATTCCCATAATAACATGCCTAATAGTAAAAATACTCTGAAGTAGTTTATCCCTGTTTCTGAGCTTTGTGGAGAATCCATCTGAATGCATTGTGGGGATCAGACTCCACTGCTGTCCTTGGCTTTCTGGCACAACAGCCCAAGTTCTGAGCCTTGGTCAAACCTTTAAGTTATTCTCTTGAACAGGATTCTCAAAGCAGTTGCAGTCTCCTTTAGGCAAAGATTCAAGAGAAGTGGCTAAAGATTTAAAGAGTTCATCTGAATTTTCCTCCAGTTTCTTGTGTGCAGTTGTTTTTTGTTCCAGCACAGCACTGTCAAAACAGAGACACCTCTCAGAATGTGGATGAGAGAAGAGTGTGCTAGCTGTGTGGAGAAAGAAATCTGTGCTTGTGCACTCATTTATTTTATTTGGTAAGGGAGGCTGAGCTCTGTTTTCATGCTTTTTGGATAGCATACTCTTGGTTTTAAAAAACAAACAATGATTCACAATTAAGCCTATAGTTTCAAATTTCATTTTGCAGAACAAAGACTTTGTCATTCTTTTTGTGCTTTCCTTTGCTCTGAGTTTTCATGCCAGATGAGCCAAAGCTGTTTACTCCCAGGATCAAGTATTCATCTTGCACTGTGGGCAGGTGAGCACTGGCAGAGCTGAACTCTCTTCAGTAACAGCTTTAAATGAATGACGCTGAGCCAGTAGCCTCAACACACTTCCCACAGAGTTTGGTGTTCCTCTTCTGGAACTGGTTAGCAGGCAGCTAGAGTGTGTTTATCCCTGCAACTTGTATCCTGCTTTAGTGTTAGAAATAAAATTTCATTGTTTCTAAAGCAGCATGGTACAGGAAATCCAGATCTTACAAAAGAAAATATTGTCACTGACAGGCTCGTGTTTACAGCTATATTTGAATATTTAACCAAATACATGCAGGTTTTTTCCCCTGATTTATAATACTAAGTAGAATACTGTCTTTCC
The DNA here is from genome assembly GCF_035770615.1 of Melospiza melodia melodia. NCBI lineage: Eukaryota > Metazoa > Chordata > Aves > Passeriformes > Passerellidae > Melospiza > Melospiza melodia. Next base: position 104,220,605 of record NC_086194.1, read on the forward strand.
TTTTACACTTTATACAATGCATACAGATGGTGTAGTATATAATAATTGTATCTACAATACATTCTACAATAATTTACTATTTAATACACTCAGTATATTAGTTATATGTATGTGTAGACAGAGGTGTATATGTGCACCGACATATTCTTTATTTTGAAGACCCTACTTCTGCAGGGGTAGTGGGTTTAGGTGTAATTACAGCATCTCATTGACCAGGAGAGAGTGTAAGTTGGGTATAAAATCATCTGCTTACAATAAGTTAATGGCAGGATCACAGCTTAGTCCCATTAGTAAATGTCCCTTGGTACATATTCTGTAATTGCTTTAATTGGTCTCTCTCCTAGCTCCCCTAAACAGAAAACGCCACTGAAAGGCTGCCATAATACATGGAAAATATAATTCAGTCCATGCTTCTAAGAGAGCAGGTGTCTCCCCCAATCTGTTTTAGTAATTGAGCTTCACTGAGAAATTTCAGCTTGTTACAGCCTAGTGTGATAAATTTTGGGATTTTCTTTTGAATTGTGCCTGTTTGTAGATTCTGATTTGGCCCTGATGACTACCTCTCAGTGGTAGCCTAGGAGTAATAAATACATTCTTATTGATGGCTTACATCTATATGTATATATATATATATAGAGAGAGCATATATATATGCTTGCTAGAGACAAGCTTGCTTAAATTAATTGTAAGAAAAAGGAAAAAGTTTAATATAAGTATCTGTTGATAGCATTGAAATACCACAGGGGAGCTAAATGATTCCTGTGACTGATTTGGTAAAAAAGGATGGAAATGAATGTCAAAGGCCCTGGGCTCCAACCATGTACTTCTTGGTCCTGTCAGGACGTTTTTGCCTTGTAGGAGCTGTCTCCAGCTGCAACTTCGTTCTCATATCTGCTGGTCCAGTAGATAGTAAATCAGGTTTCCTTAGGCAGGGGAGTTTGCAGCAGTGTTAACTGGTAACAGGCATTGTGCTCTTAGGGATGTGGAGGTGGCACATGAATTGCTGGTTCCTTCAAGAAAACAGTGGAAGCCCTGTTCATGAACAGGAACTTCTCACAAATACAGAAAGGAGTATATTCCCCAATAAATATTTGTCCAGCTGTGGAGATTTCCCAGTTTCCTTTGCCTGCAAGTGCACTAATTGATTATCACACCAAAAAGGCATTTTGATCTGTTAGTGCTGTGAGGATTTTGAGCCTGTGTATTAGCAACATGATTAATTTATGGTTAATTTGTGTTGCATGTTCCAAATTACTGCTGTTCTGGACATGTTAGATTACCAAAAGCCCAGGCACTGTGTGTGCTAATACGGGGACTGAACTGTGTCTGCTAGGTGTAGGGTGAAGCACAAACAAAGTAATTTGTGGTATAGAGGGGTTTTGAGAAGGATTTTTTGTCCTTGGTTAGCTGGAAGAACTCATCAAAGACATGGAGAAACTTGTTTTGCAGCTCCTTTGTGTGGTTAGATAAGTTGAGCTAACTTTCCTTGACCCACAGGTTCATGAGCCTTCAAATGTTGATGAGATGATCGTTTTTGACCTCTATTACTGTAAGCTGCAGCTGTTTGCTTCTGTTGTGGTTTAACCCCAGCTGGTAGTAAGTAAGTACCATGCAGCTGCTCACTGACTTCCTTCCCTCCCTGCCCCCAGTGGGATGGGGAGGAGAATCAGAAAAAAGGTAAAACCTATAGGTTGAGATTAAAAGAGTTTAATAACTGAAATAAAGTATAAAATAATAAGAAGAAATAATAATAGTAATGAAAATCAATATCTCAGATCTTCTCAGATATTAAATATAGGGCCAACATACATCTGTGCCCTGGGATTGTTCAGTACATGTCCCACAGCTGTCTTTGACAAGTTGACAGCTAAAAGTCTGTGGTATGTATATCTGTGTAAATTCCCAAAGTGATATCAGCATTCTTATTCAATAGTATCTCACCTTAATTCAAAGTAGTGTCAGAAACTGAAATTGCACTTTGAATACAGATCTGTGCAAATTATTTAAGAATATTCCATTAACTTATGTCCTGTGACGAGCTGAAACTTGGGTCTTCTATAATGTGACTATGTAGTGTCCCACATGTTTGGAAAACCTTGTTGCGAATGTAGCTGTGCAATAATGTGTGACACACTTCTAGCAGCTTTTTTTCTTTTTTATTTTATGACACAAAATCTTTCTTTTTTGGCCAAGTCCCTAGCTATTGGTAGAAGAGCATGAGGCTGAAGGACACTGGCTCTCAGCACATGTTTTTTCCATTGCAAGGAACTTCATTTTGTCTGTTGTTGTTGTGAGAGCGTGATCAGCACAGAGCAGCAATTTGAGGAGTTACAAGCTGGCACATTGTGAGACCAAAGAGTGCCAGGTGGGCCTGAGGAGCAGAGTGATCCCTGGTTGTGTTTTCCTGAAAGTGTTTGGACAAGTTCCATGTTGTGAGCAAGATGGGCAAAGCTCATATATCCAATAGGAGTCCTTAAGGCACTTTTTAAGTGTGTTCTCCAGCTGTATTTAATTACACCTCTAGCTGGGTAAAATTTCCCACAAGTTTTAAAAGTCCCTGGCCAGTACCTGAATTTATGCAGCTTAAGGTATTTGACACTGTTTCAGACTTCCTACTATTTGTCTTCTAATCCTTAAAATAACTTTTCTCTTTTAATCCTTCACACATACATATTTTCAAAGGCCTTTTTTTGTTTATAGTCAGCCGCTAAAATGATTTGGCGTCTGTGGCTTTTTGCATCAGCTATCGAGGGAGCAGGAGCTGAGAGGGAAATGCTAGTCTAGCAGTGATGAGTTCTGAACGATGACTGCTTTTCCACTAAACTTTTGTCTGTCTTTGTAGAATTAATGTAATTTCTGCAGGCAGTGTAAAGCTCTGATGGGGGGAGGGGAATAATTTGTGGGGGAGTTTCTTTAAAAATCAAATGGTACATGTTTGGGGAGGTCTGCAGAAAATTATTTTAATAATAAAACCATGACACTGGAGGTTTGCTATTTTGAAACATATAGCAATATTCAACATATTCAAAATTCAACATATACTAGTGAGAAAAAAATCTCAGATGAGAATTGTCAGCTGTAGATGCTAGAAGAATTATCTGAAAATCCTGTCTGCAGGTGCTGGGGACAGAGCTGAGGTCAGTCAGCCTCAAGCCATGCTTGTTTCTGTGGGTGTTCCAAATTGTCCAAATGCTTCCCCAACACTAGGGTGGTTTGGAAGGCTTGGTGCTTATCCTGCCCTGTTCTTCTGGGCTGTGCAGAAAGATGATAGGGTGCAGAAGCTGGTCTGTTGTGTAGTCTCTGTGTCATCAAGCCCCCTTTGCCCTGAGGGAGCTCTCTAAGGCCCCTGCATGGTTCCCTGCTGTAGTTCAGATTCCTCCAGCTGTTTGCCTGCCATGAGTCCCACTCTGGCTCTCCCCTTTCGGGAGTGCTGGTCACTGGGAAGGACTGGAGGACATTCCTGGCACACCTGGGTCTCTGATGAGCTTGCAAGCTGGGTCTGGGGCAGACTCATGTTTGAGTCAGTTTCAGAAGATGTTCCGGAAATGCTTTAAATCACAGACATGGCCACCACGTGTCTTACCCTGATCCGGTTCAAAGGCTCATCCAGTTGTTCTCCCCAAGAGAACAATTGTTTCTCCCCAAGAGAAACAATTTTTTTCTAATGCAACTGAGGCATTTCCCGCTGTGCCAGGCTGTGTGTTTGCCCTGCACTCCCTGTACCAGTTAGGCATCACTGCGCCTCATAGGTTTATCTCCCTCAGGCTGGACACAGCTCTGCTTCATTTCCATTTGCAAAGGTGTTGGCTAGATGCTGAAACATGTCTTGCCTTCAAAAGAAAACGCTTAAATTCTCACCCCTCGTTGATGATCATATAGTTAAATACTTTGCAGCAAAGTAGCACTGCTCTGCCCTGTCAGCAGGGCCCTGTCAATACAGATCATTCAAGCTCACACTTCCAAGCCCATGGAGCTAATCTGGTGTATAACAGCCATGGATCTGGCTCATTTTTCACATGCTGTGAACACCACTAAACATATTCATAGAAACCTTTGCTTTGCCACAGAGTTTCCTCATGACCATGAAAAAAAGAATTTAGAACTTTCTTATGTTTAAAATTATGAGAATGAAAATCTCTCTTGGCTCATCTGTGTTTTTTCTTGCTTGAATGTGAATTATAGCAGAACAAGTTTTATTATACAGTAGTGCATTGTATCATGATTAAGGTCTCTGCTGGAGCAATAAATATTACTATTCTACATAATTTTCATTTAAGCAATAGTTCTTGCTCTTCAGTTGCCTTCCATGCTTCTCCTCTGTTTATGTGTATATGCATAGGTGCTTCATTTCATATTGCACAGACAGGTAATACTAAATTTCATAGAAATTTGAGTGTGTGTGTGTCTCTGTGTGTGCCAACCAAACACAGAATCAACAACAGAAGTTATGTGTATGATCTAAGACTAATCTATTTATTGAACAGATGTTGGGAGGGAGGAGAGCAGTCTTTTTGCAAAGTGCCACTTTTAATTGTGACTCCGATATATTCTTACTTTACAAAGCCTTGGTAGAATTTTATTGACTTGATATATTCTTTGTAAATTAAAGTTTCAAATGCATAAGGAAATTACCATAACAAGCACCAGTGTGTGTTCCTATTTGAAATTGATCAGGTTTCAAACTATCTTAGCCATGTATAACATTTTAGTGAAGTACAGAAATTTTCATGCCATGAGTTTGGGAAGCCAGTTTGTTCTGTTCTATCCTTCTACCCAAGCTCTTTAAAAGAAACACTTTCCCTCCATTTGTCCTGGGTCTTATTTGGCTGAATGTGTAGATTAGTTCTAATTCTGGCATCTTGTTTGGTCCTTGGAATGATCAGCACTGCCCATGCTGCACCAGGGCTCTGCAGGGGGACAGGCTGCTTTAGCCACGTGGTCCTGGGCTCTGACTGATCATATATTTTGATTTCTTATGTGCATTAAATCTGTATCAAAACAGCCTTGAGGTATCTCTATTAGAAGATGACAGGTGTCTGTTTGTCCCCTCCTTGAAAGTTCACAGGCTGCTGTTAATGCTCTGAAAGGTGCTGCTTTGCAGTGTGCTTGGCCTGTGATTTCTGCAAGTACCATTATTCTAGAAGCATGAATTAGGGAACATCAAAATAAGTATATCTATAATATACTAAAAGCATAGGTTATAAGTGCTCAAGTGCCCATAATTATTCACTGTGTCTCACAGTTTCATTCTTTTGGTGAAAGGAGATTGAGTCTTCCTCAAGTCACTGAACTACTTTGGAGTTAATAGTTTATATCAGTGTGTGCACAGGTGCATGAAGACAGCAGTTTCCAGCAGTTTCCCAAAAACATCAGAGTTTTGGGTTGGAGTTGCATGTGCAATGCTTTTTTTATTAAAACCTCTAGGGAATCTTTAGGTTTTGGACGGTTTAGAAAAGTCTATCAAAAGGCAGAGGAAAAAAAATGAGCAAAAATATAGATGGTCAGCAACATTCCATGCCTAAATTAGCAGCTCAATCTATGTAATGACTACAGGGCAAAAAGTCATACAGTAAGGGACCCCCCACAACTGTGAAGTGACATAGCATATTGCATGGAGGAAAAAAAACAATTTAAACTTTATTAAGGTATTCAGTGTGCTACATATTGGAAAAATCTTCAAAAGAAAATGTTACTGATTGAAGAGAAATTATATGAAGAAGCTCTGTATTACCCCAGTGCTATAAATTTAAGTCAATGACTAGCCTGTATCAGAAACATGGAAATTTTCAAGAACCTGAACCTGTCATTAAAAAAAAAAAAAAACAAAAAACAAAAGAAGCAATTATTTTTCTAGATTTCTGCTGAGATCTTAATAAGGCTCTTTGATTTCTGCTGGGAAAAAAAATGCCTCTCTGAGAGATGTAAACTTAGAGCAGCTGTTCAAAATCACCAAAGTGGTGCAGTGTTTTTGATCAGCCTTGAATATACCTCAGAATAAGATGTCAGGACCAGCTTTTTTATCCATGTTCTGCAGGAGATACAGGGGTGAATTCATGCAACATGCACTTCTGTAATAAAACCTGTAGCATTCATGAGGAGAAAGCAAATCGCTCACCAGGGTGTGGAATTCCTGAGGTGAATGTACAGCTGGGAATACTTGTGGTGCCTGTCTGTGGGAATGTGATGCTGGGCACCTTTCTGGTCAGGTCTGCTGTTTGTACTTGAACAGGCAGCATGAAGAGGTGCTGCTGCACAGCACATTATGGGGTCCTGCAGCTGTCTCAGAAATCAGGAGGAGTTAAGGGCAAGAAAGAAAGCAAAGTAAATCTGACTGGAGCAGAAGGGGATAAAAAGACTAGAGGTGAAGATAGAAACATAAATGGAATGAGAACTTGGAGATCTTTGCTTGCCATAATTTGATTTTATCAACTTTTAAATTTATTGAAAGGTAAGAAAATTGCTTACAGACTGTACTTGTGTGTTCATGGCAGGTGAGGGCCTTAGGTAGCAAGAAAAGTAGTGTGCTAAGGGTGATGCTGGGGGCTGCAGCACATAAAGACTTGGCAGTGGGTACATTTGAGAAAACTTGTTTAGATGTGATGTTCTCATGCCATGATAGCTGGAGGAAGAGAAAGTGCTTTTAAGTTTCATTTATATTGCATGACCTCTTTTGGAATCTTTTTAGTGCCTTGGGCCTGGTTTCCTTAACATGCAGACTTGCACATTTCTGCATGGGAACCTTGCAGTTTATTTCATTTCCTTACTTTCTTATTTTTCCACTATTTTTTTAATCCTTCCCTATTACTCTCTACTGCAGTATGGCCAAATGCTCTCTTCTCCTGTCTTATGCTTAAATGCCCTGTACAGTGTTCCTACAATCCTTTCACACAGTTCACATATGGAAACAACACAGGGCAGGACTGTACCTTAAGGGGGAAAAATAGATGTGGTGAGGGTTGAAGCTTTTCTTGAAATCTTTCTCTAAACACTAAGCCAATGAATGAGAAGCAAAGCCAAAGGTGTTCTGTCTGTGATGGGAGTCAAAGGGGGTCAGATATGGCTACGCAGGCTGGCCCTTTCCTTTAGACAATTTTTCTCACTTTTAACAGCCTGGGAGTGGAATCTGTATTTTAACCAGAAACCTGTGTTAGAAAATATCTTTTAAAAGCACTGCCATCTGCAGGAAGAACCCACAACAGATTAGTTATTGGGGAAAAATAAGTGACTCAGTGAAGCTTTTAGGAGTTCTACTTTGAACAGAAGTGAAAACTAACGAGGGGAAGTACCAAAAAGCAAAGTTTATCATCCTGCCTTCCATTATAGCTGCCATTTTAACCTGTTTTAAGAGTTTTCCCCTTTCTGGCTTGTCAACATCTGTATTCAGACATTACTTGACAACATGATTATTTTGTTTTTATTATTAAGAATGAATATGCCATAATTAGCTGAAATATCAGTCTCATAACTACAGGTATAGAGGTGTTTCATTTGATAAGATGTTGTGCTCAGTGGATAAAAATTACTTAATGTGCCAAGAAGGCTTAAAATCTGAAATATAAATTTACCAATCCAATTATTTAACCATGATAAGGGTATTTTGACTTAGTTTCAGAATCCTTTTACAGTTCTGGTGTTTGCAGCACTAGCCAAAGATGAAGATGTATTTAACCATGGGTTTTATTGCTGGCATTTTGAAGAGATGTTTGAAGGAGATCTGTTTGTGTGATTCCCTCATGAAATCTCATGTTTGCAGCTGTATTATTTTGCCTTGCTGCTAGATGTTTTTACCTGGAGCAGTGTTCCTAATACAGCAGAAATCAGATGACAATCATGCCTGAGGAAGGAGACTCCTTGATGCATTCTATTCCTTGTTGTAATGTGCCTGGAATGATACATATTCTGTATGAAAGTTCCCATTCCCAAGTGTTTTAGTCTATTTTGGAGCATTTACATGGTCTTATTCACAGTATTGTGGTCAAGATTTCCCTTAAAAACTGTTGTAGAATTTTGGTTTTGGTTTGGATTTCTTTGCTGATTTACCTCCTGTTCTGACCAATTTTCTCTCTCCTCCTGAAAACACATCCACAGCTTTTGTTCCACAAAGATTCCTTACAGAATTCATTTTTTATGCATGCTAAAACATGGATTTCAATTGCACATGCATAAATTACGTATAGACTTGGAATAAAGAATGAGAAAATAAATTACTAATCCAGTAATGGTTGTAGACTTTACAAGTACATATCGTGCTATTAATGGGTATGGTATCAAGCGCAAAGGGAGTAATTGCAAATTAAACCCTGGAGCATTGCCTTGCAAAAGGGAGCAGATTAGAAGATCTGCTGCTTTCTTCCACTTGGGCTGATATCCCCCCCTTTGCTAGGACATCAGTTCTTCTGCAGGAAACATCTCCTTTCCACACCTCTGAATCTCACGTTTTACGGCATTCCCATCTACTCTGTAATTAAGAGCTTCTCATTTTAATTTAGCTTTGTTTTCTAGGGAGGTTCAGGAAATTATAACTTCTACTCCAGACAAATTTCTCAAGTCTTCTTTACACTTATGATGTATATGCACTTATGATGTGAGCAGTGATCATTTTTATCACCAGAGAGTAGAAGAATATCCCCAAGACAGACTGAGTAGCTATCACTGTAATCATACACCAAGTGTTTAATTGTTGGTTGTAGGACATTCTGGAGTAATAACTTCATTAGAAAAGTAAAATTTAATTTTTAGTTTTACCACTTTTGTATTATTTTATTGCTCTTTTTCTAGTGCACTAATCTGAGTTTCAAAAAAATCAGTTCAAAATGTCTTGGGAATCATTTACAGTTTCATAATGCTTTGGTTTTGCCTAGGAAAAAACAAACATAGCTTTCAGATAAACATAAAAGCACCAGCTGTTTTCCTCCAGAACTTTTATTTCCATAATAATTGCCTTTGGAGGTAATTTTACAAGAAGAAGCATATAATATGTGGAAATATTTAAGAATAGGTTTACAGTAATTCTATTACTGTATATACAAAGACTGATTTTCTTGCCTCAGTAAGTGCTCCAGAGGTCGTACATGTTAGGGAAAGAAAAGGGAAAGAAAGTTCTAGGAAGCAGCCCAGCTTCCCAGTGCCAACTTGGCCATCTTGGGGGCCATTTCTGGAATCCAATTTTATTTTTTTCAGAGTTTTCTGGGCTGTTAATTTAATGAAAGTCCTGATCTGATTTCTTTCTTTCCCCCGAGCATCTTTGCAGGAGCTTGATGGCTACTTCTGTGAACAGGAGCCCCAGTAATATTGGTAGTGCTTGCCTCCTCTTGGGCTTAGTGCCTTGACTTAGTGGTTGGGCATTTAAATAGTTCAGCCCCTCACTGTGGGAATATCTTGTCTCTCCTTAGAAGAGCAGACATCTTTGCAGTCTCCATTATATGAATTTTGGCTTCTTAGACTGTGAGTTTGCATTGGCTAAAACTAGAGGGCTGTACATGAGCCCTGGTGTTTTTTGGAGGTGTCTGTACCCTGCTGTGTGACTGGGATCAAATATTGAATTTTCCTAGCCAGAATAGCTAACATCTGTGATGTTAGTGTTGGTGGCTGAGCATGCAGATTCAATCCATCGATACCCCTTAGCAAGTCCACAGGAATGTTGAAGGGAACATTGAGCTTGTCACCCTCACTCTGTGTTTCTTTCACTGGCCCCTGGCCCAGCTGGCATATGTCCAGGAAGACAGAGATCTGTCTGCTCCGAGTGGGTTTTGCTCTCTGCTGGGCTCTGCCCAATTTCTCACACCTGTGTAATAGAAAAAAAGAGCCTGCACTAACATCGTCATGGGAGAAGAGCACTGCACTATCAAATGGTGCTCTTGGCTTTGCAGCAAGTGAGAAAATAAATGCTGTTTAAGACTCTAAAAGTGAAGAAGTTGGGCGATGTTATGTGGAAGATTTTTTTTGGGTAGTGTGTATCCTTTTATGTGTGCCCCTGTGAGTAACAGGAAATTTCTATGCTGCTGCACTTCTCTTGGATGAAAGGGTTTGTATAACTCAAAGAGGCAATCCTTGCATTTAACAAAGATGGTTCTCGTATCTTTCCTGATTCATGTCTCTCACTTTAAACCATACGTCCTTCCATCTCAGCAAAAAGGTGATTCCTTAAAATAATTTTGCCAGCCACCCTGCCTGCCTTCTTCCTTTTTGCTTCCTGCTTGAAATCACACTAATTTGGTTTCTTCCAACACCAATGGCTTCCTAATCTCTTGCATTTGCAATGAATCACCCTTCCCTCTTCTGGTTTCCCACTCTTCCTACTCCAAAGCATCCCTGTTAGCTAGTTTTTGATTCATGAGTTGTGTGAGAGTGATGCAAATGGAAGTTAGCGGAAATTAACTTCAGGTAGTGATGGATTTTCATGTTGCAACTTCATATTTTTAGATTTGCATAATACCTGGCTGTATTTCTTAAAAGTTTGCCTTAGACGTGGTCCTAAGTGGAGTGTGTGAATTCTCCTCAGGCATGGTGTCTCAGATTTTCAGCTCTGATTTGTTGACAGTTTCTGATCAACAGAATAACTAGTATTTGATGCACCCCTTTCTATCCTGAGCATTTCTTTCATTCAAATTGTGTTCTTTTAGCATCTCACTCAGTATTCTGTGCAAGCCCTTGATGAGGTAAGGGAGTGATCCAAGAGCCCATGTGAGAAATGGGGCTGAAATGTGAGGAGGATGCCTGTGTGCTGGTGCAGGGCTCAGCCTGCAGCCCAGACTAGTGAGCAGCTGTGGCAGCACCTGTCTGCAGGATGTACAAGGACTTGTCCCCAGAGGTGCCTCTTCCTTTCCCTCTGTATATGCAGTCCGTGGGTGGCTGGCTTGGACCAGGTCCCTTGTTTTTGGGTGGCAAAGCTGGGTGCCTATGCCCAGAACTGTGTCTGGCTAGAAATTGCGTGCTGGAGCAGGGATTGATGCCAGACTTTCCCCAGACTGCATCCTGGCCAGCCATGGGAGCAGGGCTGCTCAGGGAGCCCTGCCTGGGGTACCAGGGGCAGGAACAGCCTGCTCTCACAGAGACATTTTCCTGTGATTTTAAATTCGGCTTCCTCCACAGGTACAAAATGCAGTCTTTCCAAAGCAAGCTGTGCCAGGGCTGTGTTTCATAACCAACAGGGGAAAATCGTTAAAGGGGATAAAAAACTGGAATTATTGATTGAGTAGCATGGAGGGCAAAGCATAACCTCTCTTTTGGTCCTTAAAATACTGTGATTTTTCTCAGTTGTGGAGTAACCTAGGTGCATCTTAAAGCTAGCTGATAAGGAATTTTTTCCGTAGGAAAACTTAAAAACTCAGTTTTTCACAGGTATATTCACACAGTAATAGTATGACATTAAAACAATTAGCAATTGCAAGTGAACGTTTTGTAAATTTTCACACCTATAGAATTAATATGCTAATATTGTGACTAAACAGGTTCTTCATTTTCCTCTTCTGGTTCCCATGCATTACACCTGTTTTTCACAAGGACAGTTTTTTATTTCAGTCAGTGAAGCTAACAATGCACAGCAAAGGACGTTGTTAGAATTCATTGTATTTTAAAATTATGCATGGCATGCTGACAGTTGTAGTTCATTCTTTGGCACACATCTCTGACATTTCTATTCCTGTAAGAAGGGGTACTATTTTTCTGGTTTTAGGAGGAAGATTTTTGGAAACATTCTAAATGAGAAAGGTAGAAGAGGGAAAAAAGGTGTTCAGTCTTCAGTATATATTGAAGAATATCCTTTTTGGAACTGTTTGATTTTTTTAATGCTTTAAATAACATTTGTGCTAGTCTCGGTTAAGTACTTACTTTTTGTAACTCAAAAGACATGCATAAAATAAGCACAAAATCACAGATACAATCAAGAAAATGCCACAGGGCCAAAGTCCTCAAGTGCAAAGCTGAGCAGTTCAGATGTGACAGACCACTTATTTCTGTTACTGCAGAAACTGTATTGCTTTTAAGAACCTTAACCTCTGTTTCCTTTTTCTGCAGCTGTCAGCTGTGCTCGCAGCTTGTCTGTATGAGAGGGTTACACAGGTGTCTGAGATCCCAAAGTGCAGCTCCTTCAGTGTTAACACTTTTTTCTCATTGGTGTGTGTTAGTTCAGCAGCAGATTACCTAGAGAAAGGCATGGTAGGGAGATCTGTAAACCTACAACCAGAACAAATCAGCTCTAGTGAAGAGTGGCTAGAAATCTGTCTGTGTATGCAAGCCCCTAAGTTCATAATTAAAACAAAAATAAAAACCCAAAGGATCAGTAATGATCGTACTAAACACGAAATAACAACAAAAAGTCAAACCAAGTCTTTATAAAATACCTAAACTTGCAAGGGGACTGTGTAATTGGGAGAGTTGTCACTGTCTGCTGTGACTGTCTATCAGGACTTGAATGATAATACATTTAGGATTTTTATATAAATCATTCTCAGTAAGAAAGATAACCTCTGGTTTAACTGTATTCAGTGTGTTTATTCTAAAATGTGGTGAAAAAATGGCTGATGCTTGACTGATGATGTTTTCTTGGTTCAATTGAATGATTCCTTGTAGTAGCAGGTAGCCAGTGGCCATCCTCACATATTGTATTCTCAATACCCAGTGATTTATAGTGCCTGACTGGAAAAATACACTGATTTAGATTCTGCTTCATTGCTAAAGCAGAATTATACTATATTTTGGTACCACTTTAGCTTTTGATTTAGTTGCAAACTTTAGAGGTTTTCCCAAAATACATCTCTAAATCTTATCCTTCATTAATATCCTGCATTTAGCCTGTGTTTCAGGACATATAAAATCCTGACTGTATGTGCATTTTTGCCTAAGTTACTGACCACTTCTCAGGACCTAACTAGCCTAACTGATAGACACTACAGCCCCCCAGTGCTGCAGTGTTTTGGCTAATTAAAATGTGCTTTTTGTTACAGTGTTTGCAGCAAATCTGTGAGGCCTGTATCATGTGCTTTTGGAAAAGGAGAATCATTTTAAACTTGCATAACAGTTTTTAGGACAACCTGTTGAGAATCTTTCAACAAAGACATTTCACATGGCTTGCTTAATCTGAAGAGCTGATGTTTCCCAGTGCAAAGAAGATGTCCTAGTGCTGAGCAGATCTTTCACCAGGCCCTCAGTTATCCTGCCAAGCCCAGCAGGGTCACTGGAATGAATAAACAGCTTAAGAAAGGGAAGGATTAGCCCCGTTAACCTCAACAGAAGGGTTTTTAAATTCCCATGCTACAAGTGCTGGGCCAGGCAGGCATTTTACTCCACTGCAGCCCACAGACTGCCCCATCACTGCTGCCAGTCCTTGCAGTGCCTGCAAATGCTTCTGCAGTTTCTGTAACAGAGGGAAAAATTAGCAGTGATTCCATTTGTTTTCTTAGACATGAGTGCCCTCTCTGGGCGTCAGAAGCAATTTCCAAGTGGCCAGTGCTACTCCCACACACTCCCTGAGCTCTGCTCCATTGCCAGCATCTCTGCAGAGTGCTGCACCACAGCTCATGTCCCAAACCAAGCCACCCTCCTCTCTTCCAGGCTGGCTTCAGCCCAGGCTGGCTCACAGGCCGGTGTGGGTGGTGCAGGGGGAAGCAGGGAGGGAGCCAAGGGGGTGCAGGCAGGCAGGCAGCTTTCTGCAGCTGTGCCTGGGCCCAGCAGGCAGGACAATGGTAAGCAGGGTAAGGAGTGCCAGCCCCCAAGAGCTCCTGTTTCTGCCACAGCATTCTCCTGCAGAAATGAGCTGCTCATGGCTTGCACTGCTTCACTGTTCACTTGGTAAAAAAACCTGGATGAGCAGATGAGCAGACCCAGCAAGTGGTGGTGAATGGAGCTACATCCAGCTGGTCACACTGGTGTTCCCAGGGCTCAGCACTGGGGCCACACCTTGAATCCTGTGTCCAGTTCTGGGTCCCTCCCTACAAGGACACTGAGGTGCTGGAGAGCACTTACGAGCATCAGAGAGGAGCAGTGGAGCTGATGTAGGGATTGCATTTCCCATGAAGACCAGCTGAGGGAGCCGGGGTTGTTTAGCCTGTGGAAAAGGAGGTTCAGGGGAGACCTCATTGCTCTCTAAAACTCCCTGGAAGGAGGTTGCAGCCAGGTGCAGGTCATGTCTCCCAAGCAGCAAGTGGCCTCAAGTTGTGTCATGGGAGATTTAGACTGGATATTAAAAAATTCTTTATAGAAGGTGGTCAGGCTGCCCAGGAAAGAGTGGAGCCACCATGCCTGAAAGCATTCATTAGGCATGTGGATGTGCCACTTGGGGATGTGGTTTAGTGGTAGACCTGGCAGCGCTTGGTTAACACATGGACCAAATGAGCTTAGAGATCTTTTCCAACATACGCGTTTCTGTGATTCTTTTGTTATCTCAGGTATCTGACATGATTTTTCTCCATACATTCAAGCCTGATGTTTTTAATTTCCTGATCATCTGGGTTATGACAGACCTGCAAGAAAGCTGAGCCTAAAATTGATATGCAGCTTGCTGGCTTCTAGGTGTTTATGTAATTTTCTGTGAGATACCCACAATGTTCAGCTCATGTCTAATTGGTGCTGTTCCTGAGTGGAATACAATATCCTTTTATACAAGAAATTTAATAGTAATTTTAAGTAGCCCATTTGAGTCTTTCTCTCTATTTTCTCTGATAAAGGAAGTTGTTTGATGCAGTATATTTTTATGGCAGTCAAACCTCATGTTTAATTTGGCCCTTTTATGCTTCAGGACTATTTTGCTTATGTGGAATTGGATTGTGTAGTGTTTGATGCTCCTTTGCTTCTTTGTATTCAGTACACAAAAAGCTGAAATGCTGCTCTCTGGATACACCTGAAAATCTAAGGTGACAGCAGCAGTGGCAGGTTGCAGACTGTTCCCTTCCTAAAGCCATTTCTATCTGTGCAAAACTGTGCAGCCCTTTTTGGCAGTGGTACTACTGACATTGTCAGTGATTTTGGTAGTATTTGGCATTGTCGTTCCAGGGATGCTATCACCACCAACAAGTTCAAGGTGATGGAGAATCAGAGCTGGAAGAAGCAGTGGTCAAAAGGATCAGTCCAGTGGCTGTGGTGGCATTGTTTCATGTTCTGTGGATCTTTTTGGACACTAGTGCAATTTCTAGAACTGGAGCCAGCATAAAACGTTCATCAATGGTGCTGTCACATGTGATAAATGAAAAAGAAAAACAATGAAACGTGGTCATAAACAGGGCTTGTGAGTCTCATCAGCAGAACATTAAAACCCAACTCTTAAGTAGATTACAGCTGCTTTATCTTCTGGATTAAAGCCCATGCACCCACACAGGCACACGTAGGCTACAGCAAGTGCCAGAGCTTTGGTACCTTTTGTCACAGCAGTGCCACTGATGACATGGTCACCCTGTTTAGTTGCAGAAGAGCTTCCTCGGGCTCTCTTCTATCTGTCCAATCATAGCAGATACTTCTATACACATCCTTCTAAATTAGTTGGCAAAATGTTATTTTAAATTGTTTCTTCCAATCTGTCATTTCCCTATGCATCTAACAAAATATGACCCTAATGGAAGGAAGGATTTTATTATTGTTAAAATCACCAAAGCTCTGTCTAGCATGAAAAAAATTATCCTTTCATGGAGGTTATATATTGCACCCACTGCCTTTTTGTTGCTTCCCATAGCAGGTAGGAAATATCACAAAATGGATATACTTTTATTATGCTTTTCCTTGTCATACATAAATATATACACACATTTACAGGAAGTCTGTTAGGATATCTGCCATGGTTCTCTGGCCGCCACTATCTTAAAACATTGATAAACTATGGAAATAGTACATGATTTTTCAGGGTCTTAAATTGCTTTTAAAATTGGGTTTATCTGAATCCTTCTTCTGTTGAAAACCCTCTTTTGGGGTTAGTTCAGTTGTGTCCAGAGATATTGAGGCAAGTATCACAAAAAGATTTCAGTGAGCTGGGAGAAGTCGGAACCATGACAGTAGCAGGGGTGATGAACTTATTTTTGTGAGAGAATGAGAGTCTGCTGTAATCCTGGTCACAGTCTCC
Source organism: Melospiza melodia melodia (assembly GCF_035770615.1). Taxonomy (NCBI): domain Eukaryota; kingdom Metazoa; phylum Chordata; class Aves; order Passeriformes; family Passerellidae; genus Melospiza; species Melospiza melodia. The sequence continues at coordinate 104,236,650 of NC_086194.1, forward strand.
TTTTGCCAGCTGCTTTTTGTGCTTTATCTTCTGAGCTGACATTTCACAGGAGACAGATGTATTATATATACACACACATCCACGTGAGAGGGAAACAAAATCAAGTCAGGGAGATACAAACCCCTTAGAAGAGATTAGAGATTGGAAGGACACAAAGCAGGTACTGATACCATCTCTGGGGAAAGTGATTAGGTTTGAGAGGGATGATGGAGATAGTGCCCCTGTCTCAGAGATCTTTCTGTGGCACAGCAGCCTTATTTAAATGTCTCACCATGCCACATTAGCACGTTTCAAAACCCATCTCAAACAGCTAAGCAGGTGAGAAGGGACTTTGTGTTCCTGTGCCCTGGGAGGCAGGCATAGCCAGCATCTGCCTGTGGTTTGGTCCTCAGTTGTCCTAGCTCCTCAGTGTAACTTCCAAAACGTCCTTGGCTGTGTATTGTGGCATCACAGGTCATCTGCAGCAGGGGACAGCTTGAAATGCAGGCAGGTGGTTGTCTACAATTTCCAGCTCAGTGTTTCATTAGTCTCCCTGGTATCTGCAATGGAGAAAGTCTCAAAACATCAGAAATATCTGAGAGATGGGAGGGAGGCTTTGCTTTCTCCAGCATGTTCCTGAAACTACTGAGCAACAAAACCACTTCTGCTGTACATGGAAGACTGTCAAGTAGCATTTCTGGACAGCCAGACTTTTACATAACACAGGCAGCAGCAGATTTTACTTGAGTGCAATGACATGCTTGTTTCTGTAAGATTTCTATCTGATGTAAAATTTATAACTTTATGAAAATGTCAGCTCAACTTTTTAATCAGTGGTCACAACAGAAAGGCAAATGTCAGGAAATGGGAGGAAAACAGGAAACAGAACAGGGAATATCACTGTGCTACTGTACAGATCCATGGTGTCTGTACAATTTGTGTATGGTACACAGGTCTGATCCTCACAGCCCCACAAAGGGGTAGCAGAACTGGGGGAGGTCTGGGGAGGTCAGAAGGACAGTGATGGTGCAGAGCTGGCATCTTCAACCCTTAGGTGAGGTAATGGGATGGAAAGGAAGCATGATACAGGTCATGACAGCGTGACAGAACTGGGGGTGGTTGTTACCACCTCCTCCACTATGAGGATTTCGAAATATCGAGTTGAGGTAGTGGATGGATAAGAAAAGAAAATGGTTCTACCCTGTGCACATAACTGTGGACCTCCTTGCAACCAAATTCTGTTTATCGGAATTTGGTTTGGCAGGATGTTTGAGAGGTTAATCATAAAGTAACCTGATAACTCCATCCATTAACTCCACCAACTCAGTAAGGAGGAGCCATTGACCAAATATCCAATGCAGACGGTGCTGGAAGCTGGACATGTGTGCTTGCTCTGTCCCTGTATACTTCCCCATGCATCTCCTTCTGCCTCCTGCTCGTGCAGGTGGACCTCTGATCCCACCCAGCACTGCTCGTTCTTGTGTACTGTCATGGTTCCCAACACTTCCAGGGCAAAGTGTAAGACTTCCCTTTCCACATTGTAACCATTGGAACTGTCTCTGTGAAAAATGAAAAAAAAAGAGTAAATAAAATGAAGGGGGTAGGCTAAATACTGAGGTTATGTAATTTGCAAAGTGCTCTAATACCACATGCATGATGCCAGAATGAATGATGCCAGTGATGAATGCCAGAGAGCTGTCAGGGTAGATGGGACTGCCGTCAGGTGCCTTGGAAGTGGCCTGACTGCTGCAAGGAGCTATTAGAGAGGCAGCTGTGAGGAAGTTTAGTACAAACCAGAGCCCAAGGCAGTCTTACATTGAAGTGTTGTATTACAGAGAGGTTGTCACTGTAGTTTTAATTGGCAGAAATCTGCTGTGACTTATTCTCCAGGCAAGCACATTAACTTGCAGTTGAACAGATTTCTTTGTCCATGATTGGGTTTAACGCATGATGAAAACAGTTGATTAAATCATGATTTACCAAATTGCTGTATCTCATATTTTGTAACTGATTGGAACATGTGCCCATGCAACAGCAAGGACAGGAGGAAGAGGAAACAGGAACAGCTCCGTGACATACAGCTGTGGTTTTGTGGAAGGAGGGGAGGAGTAGTTTCAGAGAGGCACTTCGGAGGTTGTCAAGGTTACAGGTACTTCTGTAGGTGAGTGGCTTGGGCATTCTCTGCTGAGAGCTGGCATCAGCTGTTTCCATCTGAGATAAAAAAAATTGCATTTTAATTAGATTGTTGCCTTTTTCAACACTGAAGCATAGCATATAAGCAGTTGGAAACTTTCCACAGGACCAGTGAAATTATTAAAAAAATTTACAATAGCAGCATTTACCCCAATAATATTTTGAAACTTCCTTAGTTTTTAAGTGTTTCCAAGATTAGGATCTCTTTATAATCACTCAATGAATTAACCACCAAAATCTGGCTTTTTATTTTTCTAGATCTCAGTAAAAATGTTGCTTTTGGAAGGGAGGATTCACTGTTTCAGAGGCAGGGAAGCCAAGAGCTGCGTGCCATTCTGGTGCTCAATGTGGGAACTGAGGATTTGCACTGAACTCGCTGCTTTCAGACATGGCTGCAGTAGCAGCAACTGTGCCTTAGCCCTGGGAAAGAAATCTGTGCTGATACCAGCATGGCATGGCTCGAGAGGAGTCTGACAGCACCACTTGTACACTTCAGGAAAACAAACAGTGTCGCGGTAGATTTCAAGCTGCGCTCAGAATTGATACAATATGTCATAATGAATTTTCTGCCAGATTTAAGAGTGATACAGCAAGATCTTCATCTGCTATGAAGAAGTGAAGCACCACTGACTGCCTTAGTGCTGTATAAGTGTACACAGCTGGGGGTGAGGCCAGGGGGTTTACAATGCAGAGCAAACAAGCCAGCACTGCACTGAGCAAGTACCAGGTGCTGAAGTTGTGCAGAGTAGTGGTGTAGCCAAAAAGGAGCTCAGAAAGCAGGCAACCTCCTTTGTAAACCAAGGAGAACAAATTCACTGCTCCTGCAGCAGCAGAATTTAGTGAGAAAGCCCACCACTGCTGTGGGATTGGAACAGCCCCAATTTACTTGGAAATGCTTTTTGTGTGCTAAGTCAGGTAATTTTGGAAACTTAAAAACTCAAAAATTAAAAAAAAAACCCCAAAATAACCTTTTGAAAATCTTGCTAAATGAATATTAACTGCTAAGTTTTAAGTAAAGCAGTACTTTCAGCGAGTGCCTTGCCATTGTGGCAGCTCATCCTCCCTGAATATGGAGGACCTCCCTCTTGAAAGGGAGACTGAGGAAAAGGCACTCTTACACTTTTAAAACCAACCTTTGTGTGCCTGCTGTGCCTCCAGGCCTTCCCACTGTCTGTTCAAAATCTTCAGTTCCTCAGTTTCCCTACTGTCCTTTCAGACAGGCAGAGAATCCTTGGTGGCATCATCATCACTGTCCCTTTAACTGGACTTGATGATCCTTGTGGGTGTCTTCCAATTTAGAATATTCTGTGCTTGTGTGACAGGCAGGGGCAGGGAAGAGCTGCTGGAGGCACAGGAGTACCAGAGCAGCCCTTCACCAAGGGTCCCACCAGTGCTGTCCATGTGCACCCCATCACTGCAGGCTGCTCTCATCAGTCCAGCCGTGTAACTCTGTGTTCTGTGTCTGCTCCTTGGAGGAAGAGGAAAGGGAGGAGCATTCCCTGCCTGGTGGAAAGGGAGCCAAGAGCCAGGACAAGCTCATACAGCTTCAAAATTGAATGAGGGTAGGGGTGAAGTTCAAAGTTATTTTCCCTAGAAGTCTGAGACTTTGGTGAAATGATAAAAGAAGAGTTGTGGAATTATTTTCCCTTGTTTGGGCACTGTATTGCACTGACATTTATGTGCATGATGTTGCAGTAATCCAGTCAGTTCAGCCTGTTCATTCATGACCTTTCCTGTAACATTACCCACAATGTTGTGTGTGATATTGCAGAGAAAAAGGTGAGGGCAAGGGTGCCAGCTGACTGTTGTCAGCTTAAGTACGATGTAAGATTTGCACTTACAGTAATGATGGGTGCAAATGCAGAGGCAGAAAATGGGCAATTTTCTAAGGAAAACTTCCATGGTACTAAAACAACATTTGTTGCTGCCATTTATTTTTTTTCAGGTCCCTTTTTCAGGTCAATGATTACTGTTCTTCTGTAGATTTACCAAAGCAATGACTTACCCCCATATAAAATAGTTTGAGAGTTGAGGTCTTACTTGTTGAATCTTTACTTAAATAACTTTCTGGTGTAAAAAGGACTCATCACACATGACATTAAAGTGTTGCTAATTGTGACTGGAGGCATTTACATTCTGAATCCAGGTGAATTATATTAGGTGTGTTGCACTGTTTTTACTTCATTCCCCAGTTGGTTTTATAACCAAGTATAACCTATAACATTTGCTTTTCCAGAATAAAATAAATCCTGTACGGGGAATTGACATCACTGTTTTCCTATGGTGCCTTTTGAGTAGTGTTTAAATTTCAAGTGGTCTTGTAGGTTTCATACAAATTCTCCATGAAAAGTAGATTCTGTTTTTAATATTTTAACTCTTTATATCACATGGCTTTGTAAATCATGGGGCTGTTACAGTCCAGTATGAAAAACATTCAAGTATCTTTACGTAATGTGCAGGTGAACTCATTTTGGGATGAAACTTTATTAATTGCAAGAAGAATACTGTATTTTAGAGAAACAGAATTGTACAGATCAGCATTCAAATATGTTCCACCAAGGACATCATAGTTTACTCTGCTTTACCTTGGTTGAAACCCAGGGCACCTCCCAGTGTGCAGGGGGACCCAGGAGCATTGCTTCCCCTCCAAAAGTCCTTCTTCCAGTGTGTCCAGCTCAGTGACACTTTGCATGTACAGATGTAGGGACTGAAAACACAGAAGTATCATAGTACCATTAGGATAGTAAAGCAGCTAATTTTAAATGAGATATGCTGTATTTTGCTGCACTTTCTGCATCCAAATGGGCAGGAAGTGACCCAAAATTGTGGAAGAAGCCACATGTTGGAGATAATTGTCAACAGTCAGTTCCAGAACTAGGATAGGCTACCCAGGGAAGTGGTGGAATCACTATCCATGGAAGTGTGGGAAAGGTATGTGGATGTGGCTCCTGGGGATGTGGTTTGGTGTGGAACACAGTGGTGCTGGATTAACAGCTGGACTCAGTGACCTTAGAGGTCTTTTCCAGCCTTAATGGTTCTACAGTCTGTGATTCTATGGAAACAAAGTGTGGGCTTAAATATTAAGGGCATTAAGAAGAAGTACAGCATAGGGAAACAAACTTCTGAGCTCTTGCTGGTCTCATCCAGATTTAACTCTTACATGAGGAGAGGCTTTTTTTATGGCCAATTTGGCATCTAGTTCTCAGGCTGTTGTGTGCACACAAAGACATAACCTGCCTCAATGAGGTAACTGTTAAAATTGATTTGTGAAGTATTTGGTTTGTGCTTTAAAATGCACAGCCCAGGAGGTGGGCTACATTTCTGTAGAAGAAGAAGACCTGCTCTTTGGTGCAGGTCTTGGAGTAAACTCTCAGCAATGGAAGGCTGGGCCCATCTGGGATATATTTATTTGTATGACAAACAGGCTGGCAGTCAACAATTTGTGCATCCATAGCCTTTAAGAATTTCAGCAGTATCAGATCAGTGTATCCTGGCCCCTCTGACAAATCCTGCCCGGATGACAGTGGTGCCAAAGTGCTGTGAGGTGGCCAGGCTGTGCCTGAGCTGCTGCTGTGTGTGCTCATTAAATGGAAAGGCCGGGTTCCACTGGGGGCATGACAGTGGATAGATGCATGGTTGGAGGGTTTAATGCTGCTCTGCAAGTGCATGTGGATTTTCAAGGCAGAAATAGACTTCTTTTTTGACAGAAGTATAGATAATCCAGCTCTCACAGCTTTCTGCTTTTTGAAAGAACCAGATTGGTCTCCTGAACCTTGTGCTGGTGAATTTTTTTTCCTGCCTCATCCTTGGAAATGAAGTTATTTCAGTGTACTATGAAGAGAGGTGTTTGGAGACTTACTGACTTACATAAAATGGAATATTTCATTTTGTACATGAAAAGTATCCTCATTCAGAAATGGCTGAAGCTATTCCACTCTGCTGGAAATAAACTATTTTCTCATGAAAGGGAAGATAAACTAATGTGATACTATGATTACTACAGAAAGTAAAATGCTTGCTTCCAGTGGGAAAAAAGTAATAAAATGTATAAATGGGTCTCTATAGCTTACAGTAGCACTGTTGAATTATCAACAGCTGGCATTTCCTCTAGCTTCAGTCTGTGTTCATCTGCACCATCAGGGTGTGCCCAGGTCTCTGTCACAGCTGTTTTATTGCATCTTCCTGCACAGGGAGCAGGGACAGTCCATACCAGAAACATCCAGCCCCTTGTGCAGGCAGCTCCTTGTTTTCCTTGCTGCTCCTATGCCCTGTGCACGATGCCCATGTTTGTGTCATGTGCCCAGCATTACTCACATTGCTTTAGGCTTTCTGTGCCCAGGACCAGCGCTGTGCTGGGCTGGGTTGCAGTGTGTGTTGGTGCCACATAATGAACTCTGTCCTTCTTTCAGGCCCGAACTGCTTTGCAGAAACCCTGGTGATTCCAGCAGGCCGGGAGGTGAAGACTGACGAGTGCACTATATGTCACTGTACTTACGAAGAAGGCACGTGGAGGATTGAACGGCAAGCCATGTGCACTAGACATGAATGCAAGCAAATATAGGAAATCTACAAATCTACAGACTTTTCGTGGTTTTTATAAAATATCCCACAGCAGTGAGCACCTGAGATGACCCAGGGAAATCCATATGAGAAGATTCTGGCGAGGAGCAAGGAATAAAATACTGATATTTTGTTTTTCAAAGTAACATAATACTGCAAGGCAAAGAAGTGCATATATTTAAAGCATTTGGACATAAGAATACCTGTCTTAAATGTGTTATTTTCACAGTGAGTACACTTAAATACACTATAAAATATTCTATGTATTTCTATAATACCATTATAGAGCTTAAAAATAAATGTTTTATATAGACAATACAGATTGAAGTACTGTAGCATTGCCTCTCCTCTTGTATACATGCGCCATTGCTAAAACTATACACTTCTGTTCCAGTTTCGCTATATGAAGATTTTATTGTGTGTTTTTTGGTTTTGTTTTGGGTTTGGGGTTTTTTTTGATGTTGCTTATTTTGAGTTTATTGGGGCAGGCAAGAGATAGCACATGAGAAAACCTTGACATGCTCCATTTTGGAAAAAAGAGGAGAAGAATAGGCTTTCAGAGAAGATGTGCTCATTTATGAACATAAATGGGTTGTAATGTAGAGGTGAGTCAGCTCCATATCTTACTTTTACTTGTGCTCCTGTCTTCTGATCCACTGCCAAGATGACTTGCAGCAGTGGGTAATGTGAAACTGGTCTCTCATAGCTACTGCTAAAAATTTATTCAGATGAATTCAGTTCTTAATATTCATTTCAGACATAAAATTTATCAGTAGGACAGATATGGCTGTGACATAATACGGCATCACCAAGCTGGTGGAAGTGATGGTAAGTAATCGCAGAGCATCATTGATGTGTTGCATAATGGATATGGAGAAGTGCAGCTTGGGAGGGCTACAGCAGCCACATAAGCCTTCACTGATGTGACTCCACATTGCTGAGTTTAAACAGGAGAGCTGCACCATTCCCTAGCCCTGCTCTTGCCACCTTGTTGGAACCTGGTTCAATATTCTGTTTGGCAGAGTGTACAGAATCTGTACACACTCTGTATTTAAGTGAAAGGTTTAAAACTCTGTCTTTGAATCCATCAGAGGATTTCTAGCACATAATCTGACCCTGCCTGCATGGGAGGTGAGTTACATCTCCCTGCTTCAGCCACCAACAGCCTTTGCTTAATTTCATTTCAGTTTTAGTTTAGTTTGTCACCAAATCCAACAATATGTCTGCTTTGGATACCTGTTAAGGCAGTGACTCAAGAAGTATGTTTTTACTTTTAAGCTTTTGCTGGAGGGAAGATTTGATTAATAAATGTCTGAAACCAGAAGATTATTGCTTAAATTCCCACTTACTCTTTGCTAATTTCTCCTATGGTGTAACCTGGTTGCACTTTGCATCCATACAAAGTATGACTTTCTGCTGCTTCTGAACACTGAGGAACTTTTGCCAGTGACTTCAGTGGATCCCAGTTACCACCTCATGTCCTTATTTTGAGCATATTTCTATCACTGCGAGTTATTTGGGAGTAAAGGATGTATGTTTTGTCTAAAACTTGTGATAAAGTATACCAACCAATCCATTTCATAGGAGTCAGTATTCATATGACAGAGAGCTAGCTCCTGAGCCAGTCAGACCCATGCCTCATGGCTATTGGGCTTCTGCTTGCTGAAATCAAATATCAGCACAGCTCTGAGAGAGTACCATGAGTGCCAGTGGTCTTCCATGAATGACTTCTCAAGTGGAAGTACCCATTTGGGAAGCAGCCATGAAACTTGAGCAGAGAAGGTGAACTTGCAGCTCAGCGTGGGATTGCCTTTCCAAGTGAAGACTCTAAGAGACATATGTGTTTTCAGTGAACTGTGAGAAACTCACAGTTTATGTCTTTCAATGTATGACCAAAATTAGTAAATTTTTGGAATTCTCACTTCAGACTAGTAATGCTTTGCTTCTTTACTGAAGGTTCTTGTGAAGCCTTCGACCATTTCCGAGGGGAATTTCTGTTCTTTTAGGCAGTTCTCGTTGTTGAAGTAGTGAGTATAAAGTTAAAGGCTTAGTTTCTAGTGTAGCTTTTATAAATGTTTTCTATTGTGCATTTTTTCAAAAATATTTTTCTGTCTTTCAGTCCTGGTACCAACATATTAATGTCATTTTTACTGTAGTAATAGGATGGTCCTTTCGATTGCACGTGAAACTTCCCAGGCATGTTTATCTTGACATCCAGCACTGTGAGTTGTTGCTTAAAGAGGTTATATTTTGAGTTATATCATGTTTTTTTTGTTTTTGAGAAGCAAACTTCAGGTATTTTTAGATCTTTTTTTCTTTTTATGGAGTGATGTAGAAGTTATTCTGAGTTTTTGACGTTCTTCGTGCCTAGATCACTGGCCACATCCAGCTTTGGCCTGTAGTATTACCACATGAGGGCTCTTTGGTTATTCCTGAGATGGGGAAATGGGCTGAGTGACTCTTTCTAGGCAGATCTCACTAGTCTTGCCCAGTTGTCACACAGTGTGGTGTGGGAGAACCCCAATAGAGAGCTAAGCACCACATGGCCACTCACTCCCCAACTGCCCACCCATATGGAACGGTGGAAAATAAAGGAAGAGTAAAAGCAAGAAAACTCATGGGTCAAGGTGAAAATAACTAAATAAAAAGAGAAAAGAGAGAACAAAAAAGCATCAAAAAAAGCATGGCAATTGCAATCACTCTCCACCTCCCATGGGCAGGCCAGTGGCCTGAGCAAAAGATAACCTCAACCTCATTCTTCTTCATTTCACTGCTGATCAGAGCACTATAGGGCATGAAACGTCTCTTTGGTTACTCAGTTCAGATCACCTGCTGGTTTTGAGCCCTCCCAAGCCCTAACCTACCCCATTCTACTCACAGGGGATGAGTGAGAAGCAGAGAAGACCTTGGCACTGTGCATGTCCTGTTCAGCAATAGCCAAAACACTCGTGTGTTTCAGCGTTGCTTTGGTCACAAGCCTAAACCACAGCATCCTACTGCCTGTTAGGGAGAGTAATTCCATCCCAGCCTGTGGTGATTCTGCCAGCAACTCCATACAGGCACAGAGGCAAACACACCAAAAGACCCCAAAATCCAGACTCCAACCAGTGACAGCACCAAGCAGCATGTGGGCCTTTGGCAGCCAAGCTGGGGAGCTGAGATTTGCAGCCTGATGTATAATGTCACTTCACACAGACAGGTTTAAAATTTTCTTGTTATTGGAGTTGATAATGAAAATAGGAAAAGTAAAATATTTAAAGTTAGCCATTATGGAATGCATTTGGGAACCATTTGCCTTTAAACTAATTTAATCTCAAGGCAATAAAATAACAACCCCAGAACTGCTGTGGTGACCACATGTACTAATCTAAATGTTATGCTTTGGTTATGTAATCTACCTGTTCATGTGTAACCTTAAAAAATAAGAGAAAAGTCATCTGCATCATTTCCAGTGAACTAAACTCCAGAGAATATTGTCTTCCCTACTGAAGCCTAGATACTCGGCTGGTTTTTGCTTCAGTGCAAACAGGATTATGCATCCTGCACATGAGGAGTTCTTCAGCTTTGCAGGTGGGTTGTGTCTATTAAAGCTGTATTTCCAGACACACTAACAACTCATGAATAATTTTGTATCTGAAGGTCTGTTTCTTGGATAATGAATATTCTCAGATGTTCTCGTGTAGGTGCATTGGCATGAATATGAGATTTCTGCTTCTGCTTCACTTGCTTCTGCTTATTTCCCAGTTGAAATCAAGACAATCCATTTCTGTAGGAGTGCATTATACATGAATTTGTCTTCCAACCTGTGTAAGCAGGTGCCTGAAGAGATTAAATTGTAGATTATTTCAGGTAATTATAAAATTGCACAGTTAGTGTGCAGTAGGATTCTCTATTCTACTCATTTAAGCCCCAAAAATGGAAGAGCTGATACTCAAATATTATGTGAGATTTAAAAGGCAAAAGGGAAAAAAGACAAAGTATGAAAGACAGATGAGCTGGGCATTACAATAATTACAATAGGAGTGTCCAACAACAAAAAAAAAAAAAAACAAACATACATTTTCAAAGAATATGATAAGAAAAGTAAATGAGAAAAGTATTTGGGCACAAATTGAAATACAAAAAATTCTACTTGGCAATGAAAAAAAAAAATCACACAGTAAAGGTGAATGAATACTGGTGGATGCTGCGAGGATGGCCAAATTCCAACTGGGCACAGCCCTGAGCAGCCTGCTGTGGCTGAACTTGCACTCAGCAAGTATTGGATGGGATGATCTCCAGAGATGCAGAATTAAAAACCAGCTTCAAATGACATTGAATTAAAGTCTTTAATACATACAAGAAAGAAAAAGATAAGATGAAAGGTTCCCTCACTTTGGAAAACAGCTGTTCTGTTTCCATATGGGGAACTGTACTGTCATGCTTGTAAAGTATTTGATGTTACTTTTGACAATAACTTTAATACCAAAGTTATCATAGCTCAGTGATACATAGAGGGCTTTTAAAGGCACACATTATTTAAGAATCTAATGTAATCCAATTAAATGCTCCATTTATTCCTCTTATCAGGCAATGAGTTTTCTTCACAGCCTGTGTTAACATGGGTTTTCTCTTTGCAAAAATACAACTTCCTACTGCATTAAAAACCAAACTCAAACTTGGGAGACAGCATGGAATATCACAGACTATTTTCCTCACTATCCAAGATTTCAAAATTTTCGTCACTTTTTGGTTAAGGTAAGTACTGCTTTAGAAAGTACATAACTTGTTCAGTTTTGACGGCCACTCCTTCCCAGATTTCTCTTTCCTTTGAAAATATATTTAGGCTCAGCCACACTGAAAATGAAAAGTTGTAGTCTCTTGAAATGCCTTCCATAGCAGGCAAAAAATAAGCACAATCTAGCATTTTATTTATTTATTTAATATGCCTGTAAAAGAAATACAGGAAAACTCCAAACTATTGTGTCACTCAGTAGTTACAGAGAAGTGGAAATAATGATACAGAATACTAAATTATCAGCAATAGGAAAAAATTCTTTTCTCAGCTAAATCAGCATAAAACAAGAGTTTTTCAGACACCCAGGTAAACACTGTTAAAACTGAGATAAGTATTTCTTCCACAGGTAGAAATAATAAAGTCTCTGTACTTGACTACAGTCGGTGAATGAGAGGGAACATTCACAAATCCTGGTGTAAAGTGCCTTTGTTCATCGTAGCCAGAATTAAAGACAAACCTTTATTGATAACCATTTACTTTGCTTTTTCCAGTAAATCCTAAAGGTTGTGCAAACCTTGTGAAAGAAGGTGAATTTCACCTATCAGGAAGACCAATTCCCACTATCTCTATACTCTGCGAAAATCCATAAATGCGTGCATGGAGAAGAAATTCAATATTCCAGTGTCTATAATACTCCAGTGAAAAATACATCCATTTTATTTTTCTCTCTCAAAGTATAGATGAAAATCTATGAATGTCTTTAATTGATGAAAACATCTGCCAACTAGAGCTTTCCATTTCTGATAAAAAGGAATGCAAATTATAAAAATGTCAAGGTGCTGCTTAACCTAGATGGCTATTTCCTTAAATAGCTGCATCCATTTCAGAGGAAAATTCTCAAATTGGTTTGCTATCCACAGCTCAGTAAGGTCCATGTGCTGTATTACTTGTTACAGTTACGTTTAACAAAACCAAAGTCTGTATTTTCACAAAAGCAATACTGTATGTTATGATCTCTTGTTAGCCACTGCTAATTCCAATGAATTATAACTAATTTAGTGCTGTTGTGAGTGAGAAATCGTGGAGGTAACACAGACATGCAGTGCTTCTGCCTAATGTAACAACTCAGTGGTCTGTTCAATTCTGGTGATCACAAGAGGAATAAGGAATAGGTGGCCTTTAGTCATTCCAAGGGTTACAGTAAAAGACAGTTCAATTTCCTAAATGCCAAACATTTTGTAATGTTCTTTCCCAGGTATTTATTTTCAAATGGCATTTAATAAAAAGAGCTATTTTATATATTCTGCTAGTTATGCCATTTATACTAATGTTTGAGCAGTTAACAGTGTAACTCTATAGAATGTTGAAAATGTATTCTTTCCATTTTCTTCCAAGGGCCTTAGCTGTCTAGGTTTTATACAAAAAACTTCCTATATACTTAATTCAAACCAAAAAAGGCAAGTAATTCAGTCTCAGTAGTTACTTTCAAATGTACTGTTTTCAGTTTGGCGTCCTTCAAATCAAAATACAATATAATTGGAGCTTCAGGTTCTGTCATGTTAACAGGATATTAGTGGGTATCTTATAGTATAGTATCTTAAGATATAATAAATCATATTGAGAAATTATTTCTTAGATGTAGGACAGTATTTCTTTTTAGTCCTTTTTTTCAGAGTAGAGTTTCTGAGGACTCATATTTACCTCTGTGGTCCATGTTTGTGCTTGAAAAAACAAATACCTGCAAACCTCATTTTCCAGATATGACAAAGAGATGAAAATGGTGTCATGGTTTCAGCCCAGCCAGCAACCAAGCTCTGTGCAGCTGTTTGCTCACTGCCCCACCAGCAGGATCAGGGAGAGAATTGGAAGCGTAAAAGCTGGAAACCACATGGGTTGAGATAAAGAGAGTTTAACAGGGAAAGCAAAAGCCACATGCACAAGCAAAGTGAAACAAGGCGTTAATTCACTGCTTCCCATGGCCAGGCAGATGTTCAGCCATCTCCAGGAGAGCAGAGTCCCATCACACATAGAGGCTACTTGGGATGACAAACACCCTCACTCCAGATGTTCCCACTTCTTCCTTCTTTCCCCCATCTTTATATACTGAGCATGATGTCAGATGATCTGGAACATCCCTTTGGTCAGCTGGGGTCACCTGTCCTGCCTGTGTCTCCTCCCAGCCTCCCAAGCATCCCCAACTTTCTCACCAGCAGGCAGTGTGAGAAGCAGAAGAGTCCCTGGCTCTGTGTTACTGCCCTGCTCAGCAATAACATCTCTTTATAATCAACCTTCAGCACAAATCTAAAACAGAGGCCCATAACAGCCACTGTGAAGAAAATAAATTCTACCCCAGCCAAAACCAGCCCAAATGACCTTCACATCTAGCTGATTGTTATACATGAATTACATGGAAAAGAAGTGGAAGATAATCAACTCTTTAATACTTATTAAAAACTAAGTAATTTGCAAATACAAAACAAATAGGATTTTAAACAGGAATCCACAAGTGAATGCCAACCTAAACAAGGCACTTAGTGAATGATGATGACAAGGACTGCATTGAGTCAACCACTTAGTAATTCTGAGCAGTCTTACAAAAGTAGATGAGTGTCAGGAAAAGTATCACAGTACTTCATGTAGCTGTTTTCTTCCAGTAGGAGCAGAAGTCTTGTGTTCAACATGGTCTCTTAAAGCTGGACAGATGACTGACCCAAGTGGATATGTTACATCCTTTGGGAAGAAGTTACCAGTGGGTCAGGAGTGGTGGTATAATTAACCCTGAAAGAAAGACTTTAGGACGTTTTTGCATCAGAGGCTACATGGCATCATTCATGACCGTTCACGTACACAATGAGCTGCTGACTCTAATCCTCTAAACCAACCACTTCAAGGGCAGGGAGCTGAAAATTACAGTACAGATTCCTTACATCAGCCCATCTTTATTTGAAATAGGCTTCTTGAGCATTCTGAGTTGATGGTGAAAAAATTGTATATATTTTCTACATCATCCATTTCTTAAACCATAATTTTCTTCACTTTTTACTCCATTTACCTATGGGGGATATGCCCATCAATTGCATTTTAACATGGCCTATATGCAATAATATTTTAAATACACTTCTATAGCTCCTTGTATAAGTACTACAAGACAAAAAAAAAGCTGAAATTTACACTGGTAATTATTAAGAAGTAGTGCAAAAATAATACATCAAATTAGAAATCAATGTATGATGCAGAACAAGTGTTCTGAATGAAATCTTCTTCTCTTGGTTCATGTTATGCCATTTGAAAAAGTCTGTGCAGTCACCTACAGAATGACTTCACTGCAGAAGAATAACTCAGCATTGTGCTCTTGGCAGAAAAAAGCAGGATTTGAACTACTTGGTTATGACTGTCTTGATTCATACCTTGATTTGGCAATGGAAGCCTTTCTTTGGGATGGACCTTTAACTAACAGCATTTGCATTCAGTATGCAAAGAAAATTAGGGCCTTCTTCCCTTTTGCAGTGTTGGCATTTCCCTTGTTACTGCGTTCTGCCTCAGTGTTGGCATCACAGTCACTGCTGCACAAACCTCCAGCTGGATTTTCAGTATTTGGTTTAGTTTATCTTTGTTTGTTGAGGCTGGCAGGATTCCTTGGATCCCCAGGGGCTGTTACCAACTCACCAAGCACTTTTTGCCACTGCTGTTGATGGAAGGGGTTTTAGAGGTTATGGAATGTGAGAGAGAAGGAGTCCTCTTCAGGTGATGTCAGAACATTGCTGTACATTAGTACAGACAGACCGAGATGGCTTCATGAAAGAGAAAGCTTTGCAGGTAGCTAAAGATATTTTCCAACCTTTCTGTCTGGAAAATCCATCATTGCACCAGAGGAATAATTCTTGTCTTTTTATAGAAGATTATAGGCACATATCTAGCAAATCCTTCAGAATTTTCAACTTCTTTAAATGTAGGAAGGTGGGCTTTTCCTACAGTGGGAAAAAAACTTTATTTCATAGAAGTGTCATCTGCTTGTCATCTATCAGAAAACATGAAAAACAGAAAGGAATCAGAAGTAAGAACCAGTAGCATGCTTACCCAGCAACTGGAAGCTTTCTCTAACTGTTAAATTGAGTCAATCTTTTCAGTAATGGAAAACCCCTGTTTCTCTATATTTACTTTGAAAGCATAAAAAATCTTAACAAAATACTTTTTACAGGATATTTTACATGCTTGCCACATCACAAACCAAAATGGACATGTCCTAATCTGTTCTTGTATCCTATAAGCTAAATAGTATTTTGCACTTTCTTCTGATTTTTAGGACTGTTTCGATGTTCTTTGAATAATGCTTTTCCTTTTGAACTTTCAAAAGGAAAGTATATGTCTGCAATAAAAATAATCACCATACTGTGAGCAAGAGCTGAAGAAAACCAAATTAGAACTGACTATTCAATATCTGGTCTACTAAAAATAACACAGAAATCAAGCTCTGCAGAATAAAAATATTTCATTAAGTTACTATGGCATCTCATATCAAATTTTCTCCTCAGAGAAGACCTAAGAAACATATGACATTTTGTACTGTATTAATCTCACAGCTGCACATGATTTTTATATATATAATATATATTTATAAAGCATACAAATTATATTTAAAAGTTTTGATGACATGAAAGGTGACTCCATTGCTTATCTTATGTAAAATTTAATGGTGGATCAAACACGTTGCCAAAATATTTAATTAACTTCTTCTAAAATAACATTCTTTATTTAACATAAAACAGGATTTTAAAAGTAGAAAAACATTAAAATTAATACAAAATTATATTAAATAATTTCTCAGATGCTTGTGCTTATCAATTCTGTTTATTCAAGACTGCTTTACAGAAGCAGAACACTGAATGGAATTACTAATCATCATCAACTCTATGTCTTTAAGACTTTGCATCTACAAAACTGTTCAGTAAAAGCTTGGCCTGAGGCTTATCTAGTACTGGATGAACAAAACTTTGATATGTTTTACCACCTCTGTTTTCTGCCAAAAAGATTTCTCAATGGATAGGTACAGCCCACAATGGCTAACCAGGGTAACACATTTAACTGATTCAGAAAGAGATTTAAAATACAAAACAGAAGTTGAGACAATAGTTCAGTGTTTCCTGCCATGTTAGTAGAAAAGTAGAGGCGAAAAAACAAATCAGGATATTGTTTGATACTGAGGAGCACGAGGCTGATGCATGGAGAAGAAGATGAATGCAAGTTCTGATACAAAGACTTGGATTGGCAGATGATGCAGTAAGTGAAAGGGGTTCATGCTTAGCGCACAGACTGTGTGATGGCAGTGTGAAATAAATGATGCATTGCACAACAGAGCACTGCACAACAGTATGCAGGAGCAGAACTACTGAAACACCACGTGGAAAGAGATATTCTAAAAATAATAGAGGAAAGAGAACAGGTGTAACTGAACATCAAGCTATTTTGCTGTATTAAGAAGTAAAAATAGAACACCCTTGGTTATGAAACCTGCAGAGACTATGGATAGGTTTTTTAATTTTTCCATGCTCTTGGGCCTACTCCATAACCTCTTTCCTTCTCTCAGGTCCTTATCAAGACATGGAGACTAGAAAAAGATGCTCTACTCAAACTTTAGGGTACTTTAGAAATTCTTGAGTGACATCTGTTTGCATGTTCCAAAGTGGGACTGACCCACAGATGATAATATGAGGTTTTCAGTGTGTCTGTGGTGATAGCCTATGACTGATAAGAAATGTACTATAAAAGTTTCATTATAGGGAAAAATAAGAAAATACGAAATCACACACCAGCTGATCAGACCTATGTAATATGTAAAGACTTCATGAATGACTGCTGAAAACCATGCAGGTAAGTGTAAAGCAAATATAATCTGATGTGGTTTTTAAATTAAGATAAACGTGTAATTAATTTGAAGGCGCCTGATATGGCATCACATGCAAATGTAATTAACCAAAAAAAGACAATGTTTAGAATGAAATTTAAAAAATGAATGATCCTAAAAGGGAAATGAGAGAGAGAAATTGCTAAATGGGTTACTCAGGAGCTTGCATTTAGAGAGGCTTACTAAATATTTCCACTAACACGATTATCCGAAAAAGTCCCAATTGACAGTCCTGACAAAAAAAGTGTGAGAAGCCATGAATAAAGACAGTGTGTAAATAGGCAGGAAGAAACAGAAGAATGAGAGTGGCCTGTATATTTGTTTGATTAAAGAGGACTGTGGGCACAGTCACAACAGAAAGGGGAAGCGTGTGCTGGGACACGTAGACCAAAAGAAAAGAACTAATGATGCAAAAGGCACTGGTAAGAGCTCATATGAAACACCATGTTACAATCTAGTGATCCCTGTGTGAGGATATTAAAACCAAACATGACATGCAGGATACAGGTTTGCTTTCCAGTGGTGAGGATGTGCAGTACAGAGTTTTATTTCCTTAGGAGTCTGTGTAGCCTACTGAGGTTTTTAAAGCTTATGGAGGATACATCTCTCAGATATAACTGAAGCTCATATCTTGTCTTGAGGTAGAATGATAAGCAGAGGATGATAAGCAATGTGATTTGGATTCTGGGGAAGGAAATTCCTGATTTTACCAAGACGTCAGCCTAGGAAACTGGTGTATTTTTGAGCATGCTGACACTCAGACTATGGGACATCCTCAACCACGGGAAGTAGCAGCACTCAGGTTTCAGGACTAGCAGTTTCAGATTCTAGGGTTCTTCAAATCTGAAAGCTTGCCAAAGCCTCTGCCAAAGATGTGTCTGCTGCAATCCCTGCTGAACAGGAATCAGCTCCTTGGGGTGATGCTGGGGTAGGGCTGTGTGATGTTTCTGTCTAGTGCAGGAGGTAATGGAGCATGGAAGCTAAGAAAACAGTGTTATTTTTTGCTACTTATGTTAAACAGCCACCAGAGCTAATATGAAAGTTGTGTTTTGAAGAAAAAAAGAATGCAAATTAGCTTAGTCTCGAGTAAAATATTCTGAGGGAAAGCCCAAAACAACAGTGCAGTCCATGCAAAGCAAGTGATCCTAAAAAAACCCTGCTTTTCTAAGCTTGATTTTCAAATTTAGATTTATTTTGCAAATTTATACAGAGCAATTATGGTACCTATTATCCTTATTATACTTAGATGTGGGATGGGGCATTTGAATTTGTAATTAGATGAAAGCATTGCATTAGCATGATCCCCTTTATAAATTCAAGAACAAAAATAATTATCTTGCTTGTCTCATTGTACAAGAGACCTTGAAACATACCTTTTCAGATTACAGATTTTATATCCTAATTACAAAAAAAAAATCATTGCTACTTAGAGGTCTGAACTCAATCTGATTGCTTTTAATTAGAATCAGGACATAGAAATTTAGGGTCTGGCATGAAATCTAAATCAACAAGGTCTTATTAAAGTTCTAGCTAAGTTCTAACCTGATCTAGTGCTTATTACCTTGACAGGCTTGTCCCAAAACAGTCTGGCATAATAGTCTTATGAAGTTAAGTATCAAAGTACTGAGTCCAATCAGAGGAAAAAAAAAAACATTGTACCATTTAGTACTTCCAATGATAAATTATTTTGGCACTTAAGACAAGTATGGATGTATTAAAACATTCATTCCATGGATATCCCCTGGGTACTCCTGGGAGGGTAGCAATCAACTCCTGCCATTTGTAGGGTAGCTTCAGTGTGGTGCATTGCAGGGAATAAATCAGGAATTTCCCTTCTGACTTCAGGCAGTTCCACAATGAAAACATCCCTGTACAGTGTTTTGCCTAAATTGAAGCAAACTGCTTTTTTAAAATCTTTGATTTTCTTTACAAGAAAAGACAAAACCATCTAGGTATGAGTTAGAATTAAGATGTAAACGATGTACCACTGAATCTTTGGGCTGTGGCTAAATGGAAACAGGACAAGTAATATTCTTGGATATGTTTGGTTTAATTTAGATAACCTTGATCAAGTAGTTCAATGTCTTTGAAAGTGTTCAGAATTATACAAATAGAACTTTCAAAGCTCATCTGAGGCAACCTTGCCTACATTAGAGAGCTGGAGCCCACCCTCGGTAGACTTGGAGCTTTCCATCTGCATAAATACTACTCTTTATGTCCACTTATATTTCAGAAATACTTTCCATCTTTATTAGCCATTTCTTTCAATAAAGAAAAATGCCAGAAGTCTCTTGAAGCCAAGTTAAATTAAGATGATGATGGTGATGATGTTGATGATGATAATGATTAATTAATCAAATATAATCATGGAAGACTAATGCTCTTATTAAAAATATTTGTACAAATACAATCCTAGCTATGAAAAACATTCATTTCAACCAGAGTAGGGTCTGCAGCACAGAATCACATAAATGTTAGAATGCAAAGGAGCTCTATTCCATCACATCTATTCCATCTCCCTAGCCAACAACAATGTTTGTTTTTAAAATTGCTTTACTTTCTTATGAATTTTGGACTATTTTTATACACTATTTTACATTGGAATATTAAAGGTTTGAAGTCATAGCAGTTAAATTTGAAGATATGACTTCCAACTGGCTAAAATACATGGAATACAGAACAAAAAAAAAGCAATATGACAAAAAGTGACATTAAAACTTGTCGGTGCTGCAAATCCACACAGTGCTTTGTTTGTATAAAGTGTCTAGTTATGTAGAGAGAAAGCTAAAAGGAAAAAGCAAAAAAAAAAAAAAAAAAGCTTTTTAATGCTTACAAGGTTCAGTACACACACAAATTGGCAAACACAAATTTATTCATGCTATCTTAACTTCATCCCTTTTTGTTGAAAAGTTTCACTTTGGTCGCAGGCTTTCCCTACAGATTTTTTTAGACTTTTTTCAGTGGGCAAGGTGGAAGCTGCTTAATGCCTACAATGTTATTTTAGACTCCCTCACCCCTCTGTTGGAATCCCAAAGCACAATATGTATACAAAAGTATACTTCTTTCTTGCTATTCCCCCATACTTCCCTTCCCCTTTGTACTTTCCCCTCTTAAGAACCTTTGAATTATCACTTAACTTGATAAGCAGGACTCTGGCTTCTGCTTCTTCAGTGTAAGAGCCAAATGCCCTCAAGCAGCTAAAATTCTGCCCAATCAATAACAAAATCACTTTGAAGTGATGGAAAGACACTCCCACTGCAGAACAGCATGTTGGTTATTTATAAGGTAGCCCACGTTCAAAGTTTCTTGGTTGGCTTGCCACTTTTTATGCTCCTAATATAGATTGATAGTGTGATGTGCCTTACCCATAATGGCAATAGAATATTAGCAATTGTAACTGATAAAATTCTGTATCCACTGGGACTTTTCTATCGATTTATTAATTTACTAAACAAAGGCAGTTTCATTTTTTTAGTGCTGTTTGTCTTTATTGTGAGAGTGGCTTATTATGTTAGGTGCTGTTTTATGCTTCCATCTACAATACCTTGCTTAGTCTCTGAGGTGCATCACAAGCACTCTGCTGACACAGGCTGATTTCTTTTCGCTGTCTAAGGAGGCAACTGTAAAAAAACATAATCTGATTATAGAAGAACAAAGTCAATGAAATATTTTTTTTATTTACTTGTTTAAGATTCTAGTCAGCTTTGATGCAAGTATTTAGGAAATCTATCCCTCTAATAAATATCACACATCCACACCTAATTTTCAGTATACTTAAGTATTTCATGGGAACTGTCATTTATTTGCAAATTCTAATGGCAAGGGACTGTATAATTTTGACCTCTGCCCAGATTTATATAATCAGAATTGATTTAAAAAATAAACTATTCCCTCTCAGCTTCCCTGCTGTTGTGGTTTTATGAAGATGCAGCTCTATAAGGCAGTCATACAGGAACCATAACAGTTCCAGCTCCTGGCTGTTTCTGTTATGGACTCGAGTTTTCCCTCAAGAGCAATCAATCAGGTTAATATCTAGAGCTTTTAAAGACTTTCACTGCTCCAGCCCCCTACACAAACATATCAGTTCTTGAGCCTCCTGCACTCAACCCTTTATATTCTCCCTGGAATGTCGCTGACACATAGGAACAAAGGGAGATTTCAAGAACAGACTGAAGAAGAAGCATAATTACATTTTAGTAATCCATTTCGTGGCCCCACACTCCTTATCAACTGGCTAGTACCAACATGTTGTGGTCAAGACCTGGGGAATTATTAACTAAGCTGCTGGACTGCTCTCCAGGACCGATATTAGAGTAAGCTGCCATATTAAGAATGAGATAAACTGTTAGCATTTGAATTCAACTCTGTATTATAAGCTTTACCTATCTCCGTCACAGAAGTTATTCTGAAATACCAAATGCTAAATAGAAATCAAGAAATACTTCCTAAGACTTGAAGCTAGCCATGTGGTTTATGACTGGCTCATATCAAAGTTTACATTCATCAAAATCTCTCACTGAAGACTTTCTCCTGCTAACATTCCAATATTCTGTAAAGCCTGCACATTGGCCAGATCTCATTTATGTAGTCTCAAAAGCCTTAGAATTAACTAACTACCTATGAGAGGAAGCAGATTTTTCAAGTACATCACTACAAATACAGTTTTCAGAGAAACACAACAGACTAAAGATTTCAATGCTTTAATGAAAAAAAAGTGAAGCATAATTGGTGCACTTTGTTCAGAAAGAGATCTTTTCAAATTGCAAACCTTGATACCTAGTGACTAATCTAATGCAACATAGGGAAACAATGGCCTTTTTAGAACCAAAATAATTAGAAACAGTAAGTCCAAGAAAATACTGCAGATGTTCTAATGTACATTCAGTTCAACAATTTTAAGTAGCACCTCCTTGGGGTTTAGATATCTCTTTTACTAACAAACACTTGAATGAACTGATTTTACATTGGAACTCTGTTACAGGTTCCTTCAGAACTAAAAGCATAAATGAAACTTCTTTTTTCTTTTTTTTCATGTGGCTTCAGTGTTTAGAATGAAGGGTTTTAGAAAAAATCTCAGGGAAAAAAATCTCTTTTGGATTGACATGGCACTGAGATTTCTGACTTCTACACTTAAAGCCTTCAGTGAAAATCTGTTAATGAAAGTATTTTATAAAAGCAAATTCATGTTGAAGCAAAAATGTATTTTTAACAACACTATCAAAGG
This sequence comes from Melospiza melodia melodia, assembly GCF_035770615.1. NCBI lineage: Eukaryota > Metazoa > Chordata > Aves > Passeriformes > Passerellidae > Melospiza > Melospiza melodia. Next base: position 104,259,225 of record NC_086194.1, read on the forward strand.
CGAATTAATAACTAAGACACTGAAGGGTCTTCATTTATGTATAAACTCGAACATCTAAATACCCGGATATCAAATATAAAGTTTTATAATTATTAGAATACACAATCACACTCATTAAGAATCCTTAAATATCCTGAAATTTGGTGACATATTCCCAGGACACCTAATCACTTGCCATAAATCAAGCCAACTCAATATTTCTGACAACTCAGTTTTATCCAAGTCTTCTTTAAGCTCCTTTTGTTTTAAAGAAATGTAAAATTATAACATCTCTCTCTTTGACTGGTGCCACTTCAAGAGGGGAAACTATTTAGGTTCATTTAAGTCAACTAAATTCTTGAAAATCAGACATGCAGCCTTAGTCTATCATTGGGAAGCTGTTTATAAAGACCAAGGTGCATCCATGGAGTGATTTATGCACCTGCTGTACGTGGCTGGATGAAGACTCTCAGGGCAGTTAAAGAATGCACTGTATCACTTTTCTTCCTGTGTTACAAGGGACATTATAATGGTCTATGATACAAAATTAGAAACATCTTCACCTATCCACAGCTATAAGAAGTTCTAAAGCTATTTGAAATAATGTCAAATATGCCCTTTTGATTAGATCAACTATCCTTTTGCAATTGACATGAATTTCACATTCAATACTTGGATGTACTTTTACAATCGAGAAACTTTTTTGTTAAATCTTTATTATTAAATCTTCACAGTATTTTCTGCATGTAAGCAGTAAATACTGTTAATAATTCTAATCATGTTTTTAAAGTAAGGCAGATTTTGACTTGAATATGTAAGGTGCTGTAGACCTCCTCTCTGCATTTTTATATGATGGCAAGTTGACTTTAATTAATGGCCACTCACAACGTTCAGAAACTACTTTCTTTAGTATCAGAAGCAATACTTCCTCAGAAGTGTTATGGGAACTGCTGCAGAAGGCTGTTTGATACCAGGCTATGAAGTCATGGTAAATTTTAGACTCAGAATAAGCTTCAAGAAAATATGTGGAAGATGATGAGGAACAAATATAAAATCAAAAGAAGAAAATTATTTGTATATTTGAAAATAAAATTTCCAGTTTAAATCCTCAATGTATAAACTAAACTTATTTTGAATACATACAGAATTTTAAATTATAAAATAGCATATGCTGGGCCAGTTGGAAATGCTAAAGAGATTTTTACAATTCAACATTCTTGTTTACATCCATAAGTAAGTCTTACTCTTTATTATTGATATTTTTCTTTTATGGTTTTTAAACTAACAGAAGATTACAGTAAGAGAATAAGGAATACGAACTCTAAGGTTAAGAAACATGCAAAATAAACTTTAGTATGTGGCACAATATTTCATCTCACATATTTTGGCCAGTTTTAGTACGTTTTTAGTCAACTATCACAGAAGTACTTTCAGAGGTGCAAAAATGGAATCCTCTTTCCCAGAGAGCAAGAAGATTAACTACTAGATGAACTAATAAATGAACAGGAATTCCTTCTCTGTGAGCAACTGAAACTGTTTCTGTATAGGTAAGAAATTTGCTTTTATGGATTGATTGGCTATTTCACATTTACTGTGAAGCTAAATGAATACTGAGCATCTTTCACAAATAATCCAATGTACCATGTACATTTTTCTAGTTATTTCATTATAACCACTCTACTTATCCAAAGCTGAAGACCAACACATTGCTAAATAGAAATAAGGAAATAAGGAAATGAAGAAGAAGTACCATGGTGTGGATACAGTCACAAAAATAAAAAAGGGTGTAAAGGAAGAAAAAAGGAATAGAAAACAAATCAGCTAAAAGGAGAAACAGAACACTAAAAACATAGTACCAAATTAAGGCAGCTTATTAGAACCCCTCTCTGAAGTATGCTGCTGCATATTTCAGATTTTTTTGTATATATGTAAACTGTAACATTTCTGTCAAAACTGCTTCAAATAAACCTTTTCCTATCCTGTTCTGTCAAGATGCTAAAATCATGATTATTCTGAATGAAGGCTACATGACCAAATTTTAAACTTCCTCAGAGGTTAACTGAAGTTATTGGGCTGTACTGTGTTTCTAAATGAGCACTGGTATGCATTGTGAATTAAAGAACAGATGTAGTTCCTGCTGAGGGCAACACGAGCTCTTCCCTACCTCTCCCCAAGAATACAATATCCTTTAAAGAGGAAAATAAGAGCTAGTGATTAATAAAGAATGTTGCCTTTACAGTATTTCATTTTATAAGAGACTTTTTTACCTGCGCACAGAAGAAAATTTAATCAGAGCAGGAAAAAAAAGCTACAAGTATTACATCATTAAATTATATGTTCTTTAAAAACACAATCAGATAATAATCAAGGCATTAACATGTGTGAAATGAATTCATGTGGCTGTGCTAAAATTAATCTCCTAAAGAGTAACTATTTAAAATTATGTTATTTTAATGTTATTAAGGATTACTGCCTATTCAGTTTGTTACATTTAATGGGTTTTTTTTCTTTTTTTAGTCAAGAGCTGTATCATAAGTTTCTCAGCCACTGAGCTTCACTTAAGGCTGTGTAAATGGCATTAAATGAACTGCCTGGTAGTGACTAATATTAAAAACTATTTCCCAGAGAAACAGAATGTTCCTATCTCTGCATATTAAATTCTCAATAAGCCCATTTATTTTAAATTAGCAAGACATATTTTAAAAAGTAAAACTTCTTCAAGGCACGACCATCCCACTTACCTAGACTGACAACACAATATAAGCCATGTAGTTTATTATGAGGGTTCTATCAGGTTTCACTGCTGTTTATAAATAATGGGAAAAATGCAGACTCTACTCAAAAAAATTACTGGAATAAAGGACAAAGTGTGTAAATAATCCCTTTATACATCTGTAGTATAAAGTAAAACAGACTAGCAATGTTTCAGTGTTCAGAACTGCTTTACAAGCTAGCTGCTGGTGTTTAACATGCAGTAAACCTCAAAGTGAGGAAGACAGGAAGTTTATGTTAGCAAGTACTGCACAATGGACTTTCAAAAATTGTATTTCTATGCCAAAATAAGAAATGTGTTTAATATTGTAAAATAATCCTTCTGAATGGAAAGCTATTCATTGTCATGGAGGCCAAAGTCTTAACACATCTCCCTAGCTCAAGGCAGAGAGGAAGCAGGCTCTTCTTCAAAGGACAGATCATGAGCATGGCTCCTTAACTGAGTTTTTAATTTGAAAGAGAAGCACTGTTAAAGGTCTGGGTTGAGCACTGACCGTGCATGTGGGTCACTTGATGACACTTGTTGCATCCTTTCCTCAAAAGTCTTCAGGCAGTAACAAAGGTATAATAATAATGATATGCGGCCCATCTTGCTGTTGAAAAAGCTTATATTAGATTTTATTGGACTCAGTTTTAATAGAGTTCAAGGTAAAATTATCACTTTCATAAAATATTTTGAGAAAAAAATATTTTGTTTCCATATTCAGACCAAACTCCTCCCAAGGGTTTTAACAATCTAAATAATTCAGACCTTTTATGTAGACAACACAAGCTCAGACAATTAGCATGGTGCAAAAGCTGTGTATTTTTAGACTGAGAAAAAAAAATCAATTAAATATCTGTATCACACATATCTTAGGGCTTTTACTTCAGACCAGTCCTAATCTGGTTTTACAGGCTGACCACATATTTTTGAAGCAAACCTTTTCAATAAGCTTCATCCAAAATGATTCCAGTTTGTGCACTCAAGAAACCAGACAATGATCCAAACAAAATGTGGTAAGTGGGTACAATCAAGCAATTCACTTCAAAGTCACACTCCTATTCAAAACAACATGTAGACACATGCTGGTTCTCTTGGTTTGTGATTTTAAGAAAGATATTGAGGAATAAAAATAACACAATTGAATGCATCTCTTCAAGTACTTTGCAGGAGGATATACAACAATTTTGTTCCACAGGAAACTAAGCTTTTAATTATTTTATATATATATGACTGTGTTTTAAAAAAAATTGAAGTGCTAGTAAGAAGGAGCACTATTAAAAAGAAAATGCAAGTTATTTGGCAAGAATGGTTTGGGATTCCATATTTGCCTAGGCTCTTACAATAATGGTGCAGTGTCCTTCATTTTTTGGATGCTGATTTGGTTTTTAGCCTGTGAGCTAGACATCATTTTCTCTTGTGTGCTGCAACAGCTGAGATAGATTCACATTGTCAGAAAAACTGCAGATTTAAGAATTACATGTAGTTCTGATCTTTGACATACACAACTGTCCTGTGTGGGCCAAAAGCAAGAATACTGTTAGTTGACTGATGGCTGGAATACCTTTAAGATGTATCAAGGACAGATTTGCTATACTTATAACATGTTACTGAACTGCAAAAATGGCAAGAAGTCTGCAAAAGACAAAGCTTAGAAATCCAGTGAAGAAATCAGAAATATTTTTTCAATGCACATCAGCAGCAATGTAAAAGTAAATTATTCTTCTGATGGACTGAGTCCCTGACTTTATTGTAGAATTTTTATCCTACCTAGAACAGTGAGTGCTTCATATACCAGAAAAAACCAGAATTTCTGCATGGAAACCGTTAATTATTTTAATGGTATGTCTGAGTGTAAGGGATCTCCTTTCGTATCATGTAATTATGAGCCTGTTATATTGTTGGTTTATGTGGTTTTTTCCCTCTAGTTCTATAAAGGAAACCAGATCTAAAATGCCTTATTCCATGGGATTATCTAAATGAATACTGCCTACTCTGCTGAATTTGTGTTCACATTCAGTTATTTTTAAAGCAAATTTTTTAAAGTGGCTAAGGTATCCACCATTCCCTAAAATTTAGCATTTTTTTCATGTTTCTTCTCTGCAGTAGGTTCAGTAGGACAAGTGAGCAGGTTTGTGGTGTGAAAATTGATTAAATATTGATCAATATGTTTGATTTAAAGTTGAACATGAGTCAGCAGTGCATTGTGGTGACCAGTGACAGGACCTGAGGGAATGTTCTGAGGTTGAGTCTGGGGAAGTTTAGATTGGATATTGGAGAAAAGTTCTTCTCCCAGAGGATAGTTGGGCACTGGAACAGGCTCCCCTGATGGGAAGTGGTCACAGCCCCAGCCTGAGAGAGTTCAAGAAGCATTTGGACAATGCTCTTGGGAACATGGCATGACTCTTGGAGATGGTGCTGTGCAGAACCAGGAGTTGCACTTGGTGACCCTTGAGGGTTAGTTCCAACTGAGTTCATTCTGTGATGCTGTTAACTGTAAAACTAAATGAGGAAGGGAGTAAAGGAAACATTTTTTCAGCGCTTGTTGTGCTATAGAAAAGAGGGGTACCCATTGAAAATAAGTTTAAAGCAAACCAAACCCACTGATTTTTAATATTATACATACTTGAATGGTGAGGGAGTTTCTTTTGTTGGTTTCTTTTTTTATTATTATTATATAATTAGGTTGACTTGTTTGGTTGGGTTTTGTTTTTGTTTTTGTTAGAGTTTTGTTTTAAAAGCAGTTAAAAATTATAAAAGTAATGTCAGAAACTAATGTCACTGACTTTGGTTCAGGGTATCTCTAAACTGCAGACTGCCAAGAGCAAGAGTCAACACCATGAAAATTTTATTTCATTTTTGGTCTGTTATTACATTTCCCCCTAGCAATCCTTTATATGCCACTGTAAGAGACAGAAAAACAAAACTAGAAATGGACCTCTGGCAGTTCTCTTAGGTAAACCTGTCTTGCAGATTTTGGGATTACATGTAGCCTCTCATTTGCTGTAGATGTCAGGAAAAGGCTCTTTACCTGGAGAATGGTCAGGCACTGGAACAGGCTCCCCAGGGAAGTGGTCACAGCATCAGGCATGACAGAGCTCAAGAAATATTTGGACAGTGCTCTCAGGCACATGGTGTCATTCCTGGGAATGGTGCTGTGCAGGGCCAGAAGCTGGACTCAGTGATCCTCGTGGCTTCCTTCCAGCTGAGGTGATTCTGTGACCCTGTGATTCTGTGAATATGTCTGTACTACACAGGACACTTTTCACATGCACCATGGACCAAATGCAAATTCAGAGATTCCCTGGAGCTGGTGGAAATTGGCATGTTTTAAAACTGAAATTATTTTTTAAATTAATGATAGAGTGGGAGCTAGACCATTTCCCAGGACCCTCTGGAATTAGAAGGATGCAAAGCAGAGCTGCTTCTGTGAGAACTCTGTTATGGATTCTAAATCCCACTGAACAAGTATGAATGATGTATCAAGCAAGGTTTATGAATCCCTTAACTTTGTATAATTTTATTTGAAGAAAATGTTCCTATTTTTAGTTTATGTGTTTACTCAATTTAAAGCCAACAGAATGATTCTTCTTCCAGTTCTTTCAGATAAAAAATGAAGTTACTCCCCATCCTTTCACCCCATCTCTTATTCAGACCAGTTTTATGGTAGATCAACTTTTGTATTTTGAAATTATACAATAAGAACAAAATCAAATGACAACAGAATCACGCTGATGGGCTTTTCAGAATTAGAATTTTTAGACATTTAGAAACAGCTATCAATCCAAACCATAAATTCAGATTAAACTATTGTGCATGCTCAAATTTAAATAATATATAAAGATGTCCAAATTCATTGATTAATCATTCATGTACAGAAACAAAAGGTAGCATATATAGTAACACATGTATATATAAAACTTATATGTGTGTATATATATATATATGTGTGTGTGTACTTACATACATATATAATAAACTTGAGTTAACTGAAAAGCTTCTTAGGGATGAAGTACACTGTTTTGTAGGACTCTGACAGTCTTATCAGGAAATAACTCATGTACAATTTATTAGGATAGACCCATCTTCTGTAAACTGTTTCATATTTTTTTTTATTCTCTTTTGTATCCTATCTACAGAAGAACTGTTTTGTTTAGCAATAGAAGGTTTTAGAATGTCTGGGGTTTAGCTTGTACTTGAGAGGCTGACTGCAGGAGTTTGATTTCTCAGTTATTCATTTGCTTTGTTTTAAAAAAATACTAGGATGCTCTTTTTTTTCAGTGTGAAAGGACATTCACAATCTTGCCACACATATATTCCTTCCATGCATATATTAGGGGGTGATGTGTATAAAAAGCAGTCGCTTTCCTGTAAATCTGAATTCCTATGTTCATTTTCACCCAATTGGAACAGGCCTATTCCAATGTTTGCATTTGGAAATAAAAATTGAAACATTATCTTTTTCTTTGTTCTATTTGGGCTGCTTAGAAGATCAAAAATTCTGGTTAATACAGTAAAACTCTAAGATCCTGAACTTAAGAAGCAATTATTTTGAAGAGTTTTTTCCCTCCATTCAAAGTATATTTTAAAAACCTCTTATTCTCAGCAAGCCCAACAGCTGCTCAAAAACTTCAAAGTACAATTTCCAATCTCAGTACAAAAGAGCCACTATGCCAGCTGAAGAAAAATGGTTTGCTAATTTTAAAGTTTTAGTGATTTTAAATTAAATTTCTTGCAGTATTTAATTTTTTCATAACTCTATACAAGGATTGGAACAATATGTGAACAAAGCTGCTTGTTCAAAAAACAACTGGGTTTTAATGCTATTGAAAGGAAAGTGTTTATTGCACTTTGTGGGCTTTTATTGTAGTCATGATGTTAGAATGCATGTAGCTGGACAGACTTTTAGGGCAAAAAACACCTTCTTAGGGAGTGTATGTTTCAAGAGCTAATGTGTGTGAAAGAGAAGCTGATTTTTCTAACTCTGACAGTGCAATGAAGGATAGGCTCTCTTCCTGCTGATGTTATGCTTAAACAATTGCATTTATTTATTTTAAAGCTTCCCAAGAAGAGGTATTTTATTACTCTTTCCTAAAACTTGATTCATAATTCATCATTTCCATTTTTCCTTTCCTACAACCACACTGAAAATAAAATTATGTATCAAGCAAAGTTTATGAATCCTAATTTCTTACTGTAATGGAGACTTGCTATGACAGGTATTAGAAGTCTCAGCAGTCACACAAAAACCCAGATACTTTTTACTATGTAGAGGATTACACCCATTGTTAAAGGAGGCCGAATGATCAAATTCTTCTTTTTACATAGCAAACATTTAGTGAGCTAGAAAGTTTAAATATATTTTTGTCTGTTTATATTTTCTTTGAATAGTTAAAAAAAAAAATCTATCAGAGCTCCAAAGTAAGGAGTGTCTACATGGTATTTACCAAGCCGTGGTGGCTGAAGATGAAGTCCTTTGATTAGCATTTTTAAAAAATACTTTTTCCCAAACCTAACTCATCCCCATGCAAAGTTAAATCAGGGAATCATAAGTTTTCTTCTCTTACTGAAGTGGTTTTTGCCCTCCTGCTGCTGACTGCAGTACACCTGAAGTTGCCACAAAGCCAAGAATCCCTGCCACCATAGGTTTTTTTTTTTGCTGCTGAACCAAGGTTGGCATAGCAACTTGGGATACTACTCAAGCAATCTGCCCTAAGGGATTTAACCCTGTCAACTGGAAGAAGTCTGAGGTCTCCATGGTTTTCTGTTCTACACAGATGAAACTGCAGTTTGAGTAAACAGAAGGCAGAGGAGTGAAATGGGCAATTTTTGTTAATTGTGAATCAGAGGTTTTCTTCTGTCAGATCAGATAAGGTTCAGTACTTAGACACATGACAACACTCCTGGCTGTGTCTGTCATGCACCGCAGCCTGGGCATCAAAATATCTCAGTCACAGTGCAGGGCACTCAGAAAACCAGAGTGTGTGCATCCAAAGGGAGATTGGCAGCTTCAACTACAAGGACATTGCCCACAGCCTTAAATATAAACAAAACCATTTTGAGGAAAGAATGCTAAAAATTCAGAAGACAAAGTCCATCATCAGATTGAGAGCAAAAACACAGCGCAGTATTAGATAAAAATTACATAAATGAGAGATGCTCTACCATGGAGGTCGTCATGTAGAGGATTAAGAATGAATAACAACTATGATATAGATGGTTTTTCAGATTGTGTAATAGGAAAATATCAGACCAAGGACAGAGTTCTGATAGATGCTAGTATAGACTAAGAGGAAAGCAAATAGGATAGGATTTGCCTTGTAAAAGGATTAATGGTTCACATTCTAAATTGTAAAATTAATAAGAGATTAAACAGGCTTATAATTTAATCATAACATTCTTCTTATTCTTTGTAAGAAATGAAATTACACTAAAGGGTAATTGAGACATGCATAGAAGGAAAAAAAAAAAAAGCAGAACTTGGGTTCCCTACTCAGACTTCAAAAGATATTGTTGATGAGCCAGTGATGATCTCTAAGCAATCTCCTGATTTTTTGAGAAATACCACAAATAGTCAAGTAACCCAACGTAACCCAACATATTCCATGTAGAAACAATGACATGGGGTTGTCATGCCATACTAGATTATTCAGACAATGACATCATGAGAGGCATCTTTCTGAAAAAGAATTTTGATATTCTTAAGATCAGGAGGCCATCCTAGCTAATACTCAGATTTTTTACTGTTCCTTATAATGCAGAAAACAGCATACTATACATTTCCAACTGTGCAATACCTTATCATGGAAAAAACCTGCCATTTACAGATGTCCATTTTTAACCTTGAGGCATGAAAACTACTAGGAATTCCACATGTTAATGCATTTGCCAATCTGATTAGTCATTTTCCAATGCAAAAATCATTAATACTTTTTCTCAAAGTTTACCAACCAGCAGGTTTATTATTAGTTTATTGGGGCAAAATTTTATATGTTGCACGTTTCCCTCTTCACATTTTTTTTATTTCCTCAAAGTCACTTTGTTCTCTCTTGGAGCAATGGGAAAAAAGCCCTACGTATCCATAAGCAACAAAATTATCATGTCATTATCATCACTGTAAATTTCCAAGACAGTTTTGTAAGCATGTATCATAGGATACAGAAGGGCATCTGATAGAAAATGAAGGCTGAAAGAAATAACTGCAACCTTTTATTTTTCCTTTCAAAATAAAGTCTTACTCTTTAATTAAAAGTTCTTTTCTATTTTTCTTACTTGTTCATATATTCTCCATCATAAAAATATTTATCTTAGATTAGACAGTGTTCCAAACAAAAACCATTGATGTCAGGTATTTTTAAATTAGAGGACTTAAAAAGCGCAGGATTGTATTTAACCAAATTTTTTGGGGGGAAAAAGAAAAAAACACTGTAAAATAAAGATGCTGCCCTGGATCTCAAAAGAACACTGGAGCCAAGCCTAGAATACTCACAATGGTCCGTTCCAGATATAGTGAAAATATTCTTTCTTAATACTAAATTGTTTAGAAACAGAGTTGGTATAAAACATTTACATCTTTACCTTTTAACTTCCAAATTTCACTGAGCCATTCAAGTAGTAGTCATGTTTACAGGTATTAAAGTCAGAAGAGACAAAAAATACACTAATAGGGCAAACCTTTACACCACTAAGAGTCATTATTGAACATTAAATAATATTACAAATTAATAAAAGAAATCTTTAAGTTAATTCCCAGAATTGTTTCACCTTTAAAGAAAAAAATTAACTGTCAGATTTTCCAGTAATTGTTTTGTTTAAAGAAAAAATTAACTGTAAGATTTTCCAGTAATTGTTTTGTTTAATGAAAAAATAAAGTGGTAACTTTGTATTCTGAAGTTAGATACATGCAACTTAGAAAGCAATACATTCTTAACTCTTCCTTTTTTTTATTTTAGAATATAACATAAACTTCAGGCTTCAGGTTCTGTGAACATCACAAGTTAGATGAAGTCAGAATACCTACTGTAGGAAAAAAGCAGTATTTTGAAGCAGTCCTACAGACAAGTGGAAGAGTGGAGAGAAGGTTGTTAGTGTTACAACAATCACAGAAAATAATTATCTTGGTTTCATTAAAATTATGAGCATGAATCCAAAGAAATATTTAAAAAATAGTTATATTCTGTTGGATGACCTAATAAGCATACATCAATCAGTTCAAATTGCAATTAATCAAAACACTTAAAATAATTTAAAACTCTCAGTAAAAAGGGATTTGATAAAGAAGAGCCTTTTCTTTTAAAAATATTCTTACTGAATTTGTTACTTTATATTTAAAGAAAAACAGTGGAAATAAAACCTATCCCACTATTTTTAAGCTGTTTTGTCTTGGTGCCACACTTAGAAACTCTTTAAGAGTTGAACTTGGAAGAGAGAACAATGACAATAATATAACTACCTAATTTAAAAGAAAAAATGATCAGCATACTTTAGGTTAATCTAAACTCTTTAATAGTTGTTTTCTTCAATTCAGTTAATGTCTGCTTAGTACCTTTGCAACCATGTTGCTCATTGCAGCAACAAAAAACAATGCCAAAGGCCTAATATCAAAAAATCACCCTTATTCTAAATAACACTTAAAATTAAATTTTGTTTTAAATATATTCATGTTTTAAGAAAGACCTGTCACATTTTAAATTAAGACTGTTCATAATGAGGAAAAGGGGAAAAAGTGCTGTCCAAAACATGGATAAAATTCAGCTGCCTTGTTCCAATACCCTCAGGCAGCAAGTCAATCCATTTATACACCACCCCTCAATGAAGCAATCAACTTGGGTTCTGTCATGACTGTGACCTTCTTAGTTTCTTCAGGAGATGAAACATAAGGTATTTTATTTCTGCTGTAATTTGCATTTATTTTAAATAGAATTAAAAACGTTCATAAAGATTGCAGGGATTTGCAAGATGCTCAAGGTTTCTGGAAGAAAACTGACATTTTGTTCAGGCGGCATTCCAGTACAGGTCAGATCTGAGGTTCTCTGACAGAGTTTTCTGAGGGACAGAACTGGAGCCAGCAGGAAGATAAGGACAGCTTTCAGCCTCTCAGCATTTTGTGTTCTTTGTCTCCACCTTCTGCTTGGAAAGAATGTCAGTGACAGGGAGTTAAGGCATTGTGATTTTTAATTCATTTGGAAAAATCTGGAAAAGAAAATAAATAACAATGGAGGAGAACCTCTCAAATATAAAAGGCAACAATAAAATACTGAACAAATTTGCCATTATTTTAAGAAGGTGGGTAAATAGTTATGGTGACACCAGATTGGTGCTTGTTGTTAACTTAGATTCAGTAGTCAAAAACCAATAGCAACAATAAATAGTCACATGAACTGGTTACAAATTGAGATATTTGCTGGGGACAAGAAGAAATATGAGGTCCAATCACAACTTGGGTTTGATTTATCTTGATTTAAACAATAATTTAAGCAATAATGGGTAACCATCAAGTCACCCCTTCTATTACAAAAATTGCAATTGTACTTCTCTACAGTGTTGTTATGGAAAACAGAAGCAAGGCAAATTCTCTGGCTCTAAGGATGAAACAAACAGGGTAAGTTAAAAGAACTACCTGTAGCTGTCATGTCAGAATGTTAGCAAAGTATGCCACTGAAGATAGCTAGAAAGTAGGAAGAAATAAAACTTCACTTGAGAGGGAAAAAAAAAAGACAGAAGATACTGATAAGAGTATCTCACAGGTGGTGGATTTCTGTGATTAACAGTTTAATTTACTTCACAATATGTTTTTGTTATGTACCAGTCTCACAACTTTGTTTGAGGAGCAAAATTCTAATTTTCTAATAATTTTATTTTCCCCAAAGACCTCATGGAATATTAGAGGCTTTTTATTGAAAAATAAAATTGATTAAATTTTTTTTTCACTTCAATATTTAAGTCTTTTAGAACCCTGCTGCACTGGCAGAAACAAAATTATTGTTTCATTAAAATTCTGCTCCCAAAAGAACTTGAACATATTCCTCATTGACAAAAATCAGCATATGTTCTCATTTTAATAAAAGCATACTAATTCCTAACAAATAACAAAGCCTACCTGAAAAACAGCCTGTTTTAAAATTCCATCTGCCACTATTTTCTGTCATGGTCTATAAATATTTTATGAAATGTCAAATTGATTTATGTATCATAATTGAAAAGGAAAAAATAATCCACCAAAACCAAGCGAGTTAATGAAAGAAAAACTGAAAAAACAATAATATTAAAAAGAGAGTGTTCAAAGTTTATCAAATTGCAATGGAATAAATGTATCTAGAAATGTTAAGCACTGCAAACTGACAAGATATGTGAAGATGTACATTACATAAGTTGTAGGAGGTTTAGGTAGTAATTAATACAAAAAGAAATCGTTTTTTACAGTAACACCTTAAACCCAAAGATGGAGCTCTTGAACTGTTTATTTAAAAAGGACCAGAAAAAGTGAAAGCAATATAGTTACCCAAGGAAGAGACTGTAGAACTTCTGGATTGCATCTTCAATGGCATTGCATGCTATATTGTGAGAAAATCAGCTTAGATTCTCTTTCATGTGCACACACATTTCACTCGCATGGCAGCCATTTCACTCTGCAAATCTTCCTGTCCACAAATGAATTCCAACTCTCAAACATTCCTTTCCTCACATTTGAGACAGTCTTTCAAATTTTTTTTTAAAACTTTTATTTAGATTTCTTACTGGAATTCCTTTGGAATTGAAATGGCACTTGCTGCAGCAGTGTCTAGTACAAATGGTTTTCCCATTCCTTCTCTCTGTTTAAAGAGTGAATGTGCCCAGGTTAAAGACTCCCATTCCATAGGGAAAAAATAAAGTATCAAGAACTCAGTAAGTCCCACAGAAAGAGCCACAGAAAATGAAGCACAAGGGAACTGCTTTAACCCCATTTTAAAGTAATTAAATATATTATTCCATCTCTTTTGTCTGAACCCATCCTTAGCAAGCAGCAGGAAAAATCTTCTGTTTCAGTACTCTCTGAGGAAAAAAAAATAAATGAATTTCTGAATTAACTCCTTAATTAAGTGTTTTAATCAGCCAAATACACTAGAAATATATAGCGTCTGATTCCTCAATGGCTTGTTCTTTTTATGGGCATTATAGAAAGTATGAACAGCAGTTCCTTTTGCAGAAGAACATATATGAAGAAAAACAGTTTACATAGTGATCAGACACATAGAAGTTTGGGGCAATTCACCCCAAGTCCAGGGCAGTTCAAACCTCCCAGATTTATATGACCATGCCCTCAAAAGGTACTTTTGACATATAAAGTACCTGTTGTTTGAGGATTCCTTGCTCAGCTTTAAAATCAGACTGAGTTAATTCAACAGCTTTGCTACCAATTTATGACATGGAAACAGGCCAAAAGAGCCTGCAGTGAGTTAAATTCAAGTGAAAAATGCTAACATCCTGTTCAATGCATTTTAAATCTACTTGGGCAGCAGTACAGACACTACTGAAACAGAGAAATTGAGCTCTTGTATTTCTAAGGGGTTTTGCATGTTGGAGGAGTCTCAATCCAAGATGAGAAATAGTATGTGGATTGTTCCCACAAAGGAAAACAAACCTTCCTGCTCCACCCTGAGGAATAAGTTACAACAGCTTCAGGTAAACAAGGCTCTCTTCTCAATTCTTGTCCAAAGGAGGAATTAGGATATATTAGACCAAATTAACATTATTCCTATGCCCATTGAGTTGAAAGGAAATGCCACTCACCCCCTTAAAGTTTCACATCAAGTACATCCTACTTCTTGTCCAAAGGAGGAACCAGGATATATTAGACCAAATTAACATCATTCCTATGCCTAATATTTCATAAAATATTTTTTTCTGAATCTTTCCACCTTAAAATCAGCATTAGAGTTGCAAAATCAAGTATATTCACAATAATTTATCAGAAAATTAAATTTAATCTGAACCTTCATTGGCAGGAAACAGTTTAGAATGAGCCTTAAATAATTAAACAGTCAATTTATTGATTAATAAATTGATGTATTATTATATTATAGTGTTCAATTGGCATTGTTTTAATTCATGTATTCAGAAATTAACATTCTATAAAGTAATAGAAAAATATTTAAGTCATGGTACCTGCCAAAAGTTTTTTTTTAAAGTAATTATATTTTGAGATAGTTTTAGTAAAGAGATCTCTGTACCAAAAGATTATATTAATAGCAATTCTACTTACTTAAATTCTTTTTCTCAATCATGCTAATAGTCAAGATTGGTTTTCTAGATCCAAGTATTTTAATGACAGCTGACATTTCTAAATTGCCTATTCATGCTAAGTGCTGTACAGAAATATTACCATTACTATTACTTGTCATTTTAAACTCATACAGGAGAAATAATTTCAGTTTCTAATTGGTCTCATCTAAGTGTAACCCTTTAGACAAAAAGCCTACAAGATATAAGCTGTTTTATATTTTGCAAGTGGATCTCTATATTTTCCTTCTGATAAATACACCACTCATGTGTTTCCTAAGTTCAAAAAGAAACTTCTTTATCATATAGCATGCCAAAGTTAAAAATGCAGAATCTGTTCAGAAAAACCAAAACTTCCTTTAGATGTCTCAGAAAACTCAAATGTAATTAATACACTTGAAGAAACACACTCTACGTTGTCCTCAAGAAGTTTAATTATTCTGTTAGGGTAAAATATAATGCCAAAACTGTCAACATTAGTAAGTTAAAAAAAAAACAAAAAAAAAAAAAAAAAAAAAAAAAACCAAAACAAACAAAAAAAACGCCATAGGGGAAAACAAAACAAACCAAACAAAAAAATCAAACAAAAACCCCAACAAATAAACAAATAAACAAACTAAAATTAAAAGTCTCATGTTCTTTACATGAAACTCAGATTGTACTAATAACACTTTGGTGCAATAATATGGAAATGTCTTTTCTGGAGCAGTCAATGTCTTTCATGCCTACTCAAACCAAAGACAGTATAAATACTCTGATGTTTTAGTGACTATGTACTAAAATACTGCTTGTGGGTTTCCCTTTATTGTCAGAAAGTAGAACATTGAATTTCATCTTTGATCACAACCAGACTATAAAATAAGATCCAGCACATATGTACACCAATTAAATAACCTCGTTTAATACTACCAGAAAGCTTAAGCAATTTACTGTGTTTGAATTTCCAAACCTCACTAGGAAGCAGAGACTGTTACCCCCACCCTGGCATGCAACATTTTTGGCACATGGGAAGGTGAAATACCCCTCTCTCCAGCACTCTTTGCTCATTTTTGCAGGGGAAAGGAATCAAATTAAATAATCCTTTAGCTTTCCTGCACATGACAGCGTTCACAGGGGTCCGAGGATGAGGGAAGAGATGCGGATCTGACTCCATATTTCAGAAGGCTTGATTTATTTTTTTATTATATATATTATACTAAAACTCTACTAAAAGAATAGAGGCAAGGATTTCATCAGAAGGCTAGCTAAGAATAGAAAAAGAAAGAATGAATAACAAAGGCTTGTGTCTTGGGCAGAGAGTCCGAGCCAGCTGACTGTGATTGGCCATTAATTAGAAACAACTCTATGAGACCAATCACAGATGCACCTGTTGCATCCCACAGCAGCAGATAACCATTGTTTACATTTTGTTCCTGAGGCCTCTAAGCTTCTCAGGAGAAAAAACTCCTAAGGAAAGGATTTTTCAGAAAATATCACGGCTACACCTGCATCCATCTGCAAATTCATACAGGAAAAGGAAGTTCAAACCCCCTGCGTGAGCGTAGATGGGTAAAGCCTTTAAACTGCAAGGCTACCAAGGGGTGCTCCCAAGGAACAGCGACAGGACCAGAGGAAATGGCCTCAAGCTGCACCAGAGGAGGTTCAGATGGGATGACAGGAAAAATGCCTTCACTGAAAGGGCTGTCAGGCTGTCAGGAACAGGTTGCGTGGGTTGCCGGCAGGAGGGTGGGCAGGACGAAGAGGAGGAGGAGGTGAAGGAGCAGGGGTGGGCCGGAGGCGGCCCCGCGCCCCGGCCGGCCCCTCAGGCCAGGCCCACCGTCCTTCCCTACCCTGCAGCGCCGGGCGGGGGCGGCCGTGGGGCCTTCCCGGCTGCAGCGCCAGCTCCGCCCTCACCTCTGGCGAAAGCAGGGAAGGCAGGGGAGCGGAGCAGAGGCTTTCACATCCTCAAAGCCCAGGGAAACATCTGCTGCTGCTGCCGCGGTGCCATCCGAAATCGTCCCGCAGCTGGGTTTGGTTAACTTGTCCCAAGCCGTCCCCGCTCCAGGGACAGCTCCTCTGGAGCAGCCAGGATTGCGGCGGCGCGGGCTGCTCCCGGCCAGGGGCACGGGGAACTGCGCTCCCGGCAGCTCTTTCTTAAAATAATATAAACCAGGGTGTCCTGGTTTAGGGCAAATTTGGGAGAAAACCTCCAAAAGAGGGCCCCTTCAAAAAGCAAACCCACACGGCCCCTCTCCCTAACTAGTTCGGGAAGGATTCCTTGGAGAGAAGTGGTAAGAACCTGTTTATTTAACAGGCACAGCACCCCCCAGCACACAAAATGAACAATACCGGATGACACCACTCTTTCACTGCTCTGAAAAAGATGACAAACTCAGAAAGTCTCTCTTGGGGGTGGTCACTCTGTTCTCAGTCCCTCCAGCGCTGTGGCAGCTGCTGCAGCCACAGGGTGCAAACCCTCGGTGTTCCCAGGTACCAGTGCAGAGCAGGTTCGAGTAGGTCCAAAAAAGGGAAAGGAGAAACAGTCCAGGAAAAATTTGGACTGCTTAGCTAAACTAACTAATGACCAGAAGCAAAGCAGAAGCAAGAGCAAGAGCAAAGCAAAAAGCAAAAGTAGCACTATGTACTGCCCCGTCTGCGTGTCCCACCAGCCGTGGGAGAGCAGCTGATAAGAAACCAAAACTTTGACTCCTCAGAGACAGTCTGGAAGGCACAGAACATAACATCCAGCATAAACAGAACGCACATGAATGGGGATACAAACATCAAATGTCTCCCTAGGACACAGGGAAGTCCTGGCTGCAGAGCTAAAGAACTAGAGTGCTAAACTAGACATTGTTGTTGGCATCCATAGCTCTGCTGCTCTGTCTTCATTGCACTGCTACAAAAAGACAGTTAAAATGTCTGGAATCCAAGGGCATTTGCATTCTCCTGTGGCATTTGCGTGTTTAGAATCTGTGCTGCAGGAGAGAAGGAATTTTATGAAAGATGGAGGCAAGGAAAAGAGGGGAGAGACACAAGGAATTCTGTGGGGAGCAAATAATGTCTGACAGAAAAATGTCATTTTAGTGGAAGATTTGGTATATTGTTACTTTTCCAGAGAATGAAAGCAGTTCTTTATATCAAAGAATCAAGAATAATCCACAGGAATCCTGAAGCAAAGTAAAAGGCAGATGTAGCAGAGCGGACTAGCTTGGACACAAAACCAGTTCATCCATGTGCTTCTTTAGGCATGGATCACTTCACAATGTTGACAATAGAGGTAATTCAGCCTTCCTTGGCAAATTCCCTTACCAGGATAAATAGGATAGAATCCCTGTCAATAAAATCCAAGACAGCTTAAATTGCATTTCATTCTACAAGATGAATGCAACAAAACAAGAGCCATCCTTGTGATGTCTACCATTCTG
This sequence comes from Melospiza melodia melodia, assembly GCF_035770615.1. Taxonomy (NCBI): domain Eukaryota; kingdom Metazoa; phylum Chordata; class Aves; order Passeriformes; family Passerellidae; genus Melospiza; species Melospiza melodia. Next base: position 104,277,624 of record NC_086194.1, read on the forward strand.
TGCCTTACCTAGGTCTGATGTCTTTACCTCTTCTGCTGTCTCTTTCTAAAGCTTTCCAGGAGGAAGTAAGAAGATGGGGAGGATAAAATCAATCTGCACCACTGAATGTAATTTTTAGTGTGAAACTAATAATATTTGAGATGGAAATTGCTAAGAGTCAGTAAATATAGACACCAGTATGGCATTTAAAGGCTTGTTACTGGTAGAAGTCAAATTTTGGAAGTTTTTTTTTTCACTCAGGTAAATGTAGAATTATGATGGAAAGTGGCCATGGGATGTATCAGACAGAGTTCTGTGTTTTCAGTGTGTTGGCTTACAGTGCCCACACTGCATATAAAACATTCTCTGCTGTCACTACAATTTGTTATGTGTGTCCCCTTGAAGGACTGCATTACAGTGGTAGGCATGAACCAAGTTTCACACCAGGAGAAATTTCACTAAGAGGTGATTTCCATCATTGCCAAGCAACAGAAAAAAAGCTAAGCACTCAATGGCCCAGTTCTTTCTGTACCATACTTGATAAATCTCTTTTCAGAGAATTCAGTAAAGAATCCAGTACTTGAACACTGCCATGCTCTTCTATACACTGTTTTTTCTGGATAATGGCCTCTGCTTTTACTGTGATTTATTGGCTGGGACTTCAGAATCTTGGAGAGACAGGAGCAAGTTGCATCTTTTAAGTTTACTGCACACTAGGAAAACAGAAGAGAATGACTGTTGTCTGATGGACCTGAATGGCAGAAAAGTGCCTTTGGAAAGTCCTCAACTTCCTTGCCAGTTGAACCAGTTCACAAGATGGTCACCAAGGGTAACCAAGTTGAAGGAGATGTGTATGTCTGTTATGAGGGATCTTGAGAGCAATCACAGTTTTGCCATCTCTGAAGAGAGAACAGTACTTATTTCCTTAAATTCTATCTATGCACCCCTCCAGTAGGGGCAAATACCCTTTATTTCCACACCAGGATGTTGTGCCTTTAGCAGATCCCTGCTCAGGTTTTGTGAGTCCAGCAGCAGATGCTGAACAGCAGCCCAGTGTTGGAAGAGCAATCGAATCCCTGGCAAACTACAGTGATAGGGAACCTCCCCAGTGTCCCCAGCACAGGTGAGAGAGCCCAGCCTGACCATGGAGACCTCCTGGAGGAAACCAGCCAGGACAGAAGGGGGAAGTCCAGGGTATGACTCAGCGGTAAACTGTTTTTTTAATCACTGAAGAAACTGGTGGTGCTTAACAAATAAATAAAATGAGTTTCAGAACTCCATTCCCCAGTGTCCTAAAGGAACAATCTTATGTTTAAGGAACAATACTAAAGGAACAATCTTACATTGTGAAACTGAATGTAACAACTGCAGTAAAGTGTTTTTATGATTCATTATTCCTGCTGTAGCCAAGAGGTACCAGTCAGCAAATTATAATGAGAAATCTAATGGTAAAAAAAAAAAAAAAAAACAAAACCAACTTCAAAGGTAATTACTGTTTTTTAAAAAATCATTTATGTAAAATGTGAAATTATTTATCATAGTTCTAATGAACACCCACTTTAATGCAAACTAAGAAACTGAAATGACTCCAAAGTTAGGAAATCCCCTGGATATTTCTGTGTATTTTAGTATTTCCTGACAAGTTGCAGTGCAGCACATTTAGAGATCTGTTCCAGTGTCTGGCTGATCAGAGAACAGTAGTTTTTAAAGACTACCATTACATATTGGTCAAAGTACCACATCACACTCTTGTTTTATATCATTGTCTTAGAGATAAATTCGAGTCTGATTATTTTGTAGTGATTGTAGCACCAAAATGGAAATTCACTTCTTATAACATAAAATGAAATTGGCTTGATGGTTTCAGAATTTTTTGACAAAAGTAGTGGAAAGCAGAAATACCAGCCCAGGACTTGTAAGGATGGACATAATTAACAATAAGAAATATGTTTGAAGTTAATTTCAGGGACTTTCATAGAGAAATGCTCATTAAGGCTAGAACAAAATTTTATGGTATGTCATGCTACATGCTCATAGATGAGGAGAGGCATTTCCTAGAACATGGTGGCAAAATGTAAATAAACTTCTAATTCCATTCTGCTATGAAATAGTGCAGTTACTGCACAGTTAACAATACTTTATGCACGTTATTGCAATCAAAAAGTCTCTTAAGTACCATAAATTCTGGCAGTGGTTTTGGTTCCCAGTTTCTGTACAAACTTTGCATTTTAAAACACTTCTTGCTTAATACAGCCATATAAAAGAACTGTAAGGAACCCAAGAAACCACAAGGGATAAAAAATAAACTACATAATTTTCCTTTCTTTTTTTTCCCATACCATGTAATTTTCACTCTTATTTTTCATTTACTGTTTTCTTCATTTACATATGAAAATTAGACCACAGACATCAGTCAAAAATGTTGAGCTGTTTTTCTCTGCAAGCCTCTGGAAAAGTGAAGAGGAAGGAAGATTTGAGATAAGCAATTTATCTGCCCAATAATTTTTCCAGTGCAAAGAAAAGCAGGCAGAGAGAGACATACTCTGGCCCATAGAGACACACCTGAAATGAACACAGACAAACCTGAAACTGAGTGACATCAAGTCAGTAATCTGGGTTACAGTTGAGAAAGTGCTCTGAAATGGACAGTAGTTCCAGGAAGCAGATAAGAACTGGTGGCTTTCTGATGTTATTTTGTTCAGGAAAGGTCACTGTTCGACTAAAATGCTGACCCTGCTGAAGTTGTGAGGAAAAGTCAAACTGAACTCAGGGACAAACCTTGAAACAGATATAGTGCAGCATAAATTTCTTAAAGAAATGGTGTAAGTGCTCTTCCAAACCTAATATGCATTTACAAGTTTTTTTTGTGATGCTGAGATATTAACTTCAAAGGTGTAAATATTAATATAAAAAGTAGATGGGGTTTTAGGTACTATTTTTAATGTGACTGCATAAACAAATTCCAGATTTTAGCTGTATGATTCAGACCCCAACTACCAGCCCTCAGGCATGTGATGAAAGTTGCTTACCCTTCTAGATACCAGTCCCAAGACATTCCACAGCTAAGTCATTTGGGGAAGTTGTGCTGAAAGAGAGATCAGTCAGGCATTTTGTAAGCAAATTCTACAGTCACTTTCTCCACTGTGTCTGAGATGAACATAAAAAAAAGAGAGAGAAGCAGCCTTTGAGACAGATGAGCTGTGGTATATAAAACATCTGCAGCAGACAGTTCTCTGTTGAGAGAAGATGTAGCGCTGTGGCTTTGGCAGTCCACAACTTTGAACTTCTCCAGCAGACTTCTGCATCTGCTGAGCAAAGCAAACTCTGTGAAGTTCTGTAATAGCAAAGCAAGTGTGAGAAGCTGTTGAAGAAGGTTGCTCTAAGACTGAAGAATCAGAGAAAGGACAACAGCTGAGGAGCTATTCTCCATGTATTCCATGCAGGGGAGGTGCTCTGTGCCAGAAGACCAGGCCTTAATAGTGGTTGCTTGTGGAGTCCCCTTCTCTCACTCATATGACAACAGAATTTTCTACCCTCTTCTCTGTGGTCTCAATTTTTCTTTGCAGTGGTTAGGAGGAGGATAACCTCAGAATTTAACCATGCAGGTGTATTTGTACTGAAGACCTGGTGATTAATTCCCCCCGCCCAGTTTGTAGATATTGTTCTATTTGTAGGCCTTAACACAGAGGTTACGGGGATTGCAGAATGAACCAGGTTATCTGACAAGTCTGGTAAAGAGCAGAGATGATTTCTTGCCCCTGCTGGAAGCTAACGCATCTGAAGACACAGTTTTCTCCAAAGCTGGGAAATGAGAAATAGGAAATACTATAGTTAACTTATAGACTTGGTAGTAACCATTTTTAAAAGATATAAGTAGTTTACTCATGCTGCAACTAGATTTTTTGATTTCTCCAAAAGCCCATGTAGTCCAGCATTTTATCCAAGACTGTGGATATTTGATAAAGTCATCATCCTTCCTCCAAATGTTTTGCTATCATGAGATGATTTGTTGAGCAGGGATTGACGACCAGGAGATTGTGTGTTTTAGTTAATAGTCATGGATTCAAAGATTTGTCTTCATGAATATATACATTTGTTTTTTGAGCACATCACTTACATTCCAGCTCCCTACTTACAGCTAATTTGTGAATATGTTAGGCAAAAATGTCATAGGCTCAGATGGGTTATCTTGAGGTCTCTCTACCAGTGATCTCTCCCCACCTAGAAAACTGATTATTTATCTTTTCCTTCTATTTGTGATCTTCTAACCAATTATTTATCCATGAGAAAATCTTATTTTTCTTCTACTGTATCTTTAAGAGGCTCAGTTGGAGAATTTAATGCAGAACTTACCGAAATATTTGTGGTCACATTATATTAATTTCCCTGTGGCCTTTGTATAGGGAACCCAGTAGTTCCTCTGCTGAAGCAGTAAGCATTTTCTCCACAGTAATCATTACTCTAGAGAAGTAATCATCACATTGACTGAGAGGTATCTCAAGGCAGGATTCTAGCCTCTTTTCCATTTCAAATATTGATAGAAAATTACTTTAGGCAGTATTTAGGTACTTAGTAAGTTAAAAGTTCTGACTGCCTGTAGAAATAGAAAGAAGAAAGTCTAATCAGAAACAAAAAAAAAAAAGCAAAGTAAAGTGAAAAGAAATGTGTGACTTGAAAAACAACAAGTGAACTATTTACAAACTTTCAGACCTTAACAAATTAGATGTCCAGACAATGACCAGCCAAATTAAGTTCAACAAGGGGAAGTGATGGAATCTGCACTCTGGTTGTATGAACAGACTGGGGAATGAGGTGCTGGAAAGCGGTGCCATGGAAAGGAAACTGGCGGTCCTGTTTGATGGCAAGCTGAACATGAGCCAGCAGTGCCCTGGCAGCCAGGAGGGCCAGGAGTGTCCTGGGGGGCATCAGGGACAGCATCACAGCCAGGCAAGGGAGGGCATTGTCCCACTCAGCTCTGCTCTGCTCTGCACAGAGGTGACCTCCCCTTGAGTGCTGAGGGTTTTGGGAGCCACAATATAAAAAAGAAATGAAACTGTTACAGAGCATCCAAAGGAGGGCAGCAAAGATGGTGAAGGGTCTGGAGGGGAAGCCTTTTGCAGAGCAGCTGAGGTCACTTGGTCTGTTCAGCCTGGAGGAGACTGAAGGGAGATCTCATTGCAGTTACAGCTTCCTCACGAGGGGAAGAGGAGGGACAGACACTGATCCATTCTCTGTGGTGACCAGCGACAGGATCTGAGGCAATGGCCTAAAGCTGAGTCTGGGGATATTAGGTTGGATATTAGACAAAGGTTTTTCTCCCAGAGGGTGTTTGGGCACTGGAACAGGCCCCAGGACAGTGGTCACAGCATCAGCCTAAGGGACTTCAAGAAGTATTTGGACAATGCTCTCAGGCATATGGTGTGACTCTTGGGTATGGTCCTGTACAGGGCCAGGAATTGGACTTGATAATCCTTGAGGGTCCCTTCCAAGTTAGTTTATTTTTTGATTCTGTGAAAAATGTCCTACAGCATATTCAAAAATATCTGTGCTATTAAATACCCATAAAACAATGAAAATGTGTAATAGCATACTGCGTAATAAGTTAATAGGCCATCTGGAAATAATGTAAAAAACTTGAAATAATCTCTTTAAGACTGAGTGCCATTGAATAAAACAATTGTTGTTTCACTAAGGGTTAGATTATTTATCATGCTTACAGTTCATATATTTCACTTTGCATTTGTTCTTCCTTGCCCAATAGCAGAATAATTTGCTATTAAACAACTTAGGATTTTTTCTGTTGCTTATTTTGCCACACATGTTCTCTCCAATATAAACTGGTGAGGTTTATGCTTAGTTACAAGTGGTTTTCAGGGAGTCATTTGTAGCCTTTTCTTTCAAAAGACTAAAAGAGAGACAAGAAGTAATGGTAATATCTTTAGCATTTGTATATAAAGAGAAATAGAATAATTTACCAAAGAATCAAATGAAAGAATCTGGAAAAGTAATTTGAAAGGCTTTTATTTGGCATTAACTGTTTCTGGGCCTACTAAAGTTAATATTCCTAATTTTAAAATACAAGGGTCAAAAACAATGCACAGTGTCTACATGTCAAATACTACTCTTTCTTTTTAAAACAGTTTTTGCTTTTGTTTTTACTTCATTTTTTTATCTTATAAGGTGCTACTAAGCACTTTTAGGTAGCAGAATATACAAGACTATAAAAAATTTTCTAGCAATCAGAATTTCTGTTGTTTAATGGCATTTAGCATAGGATTCATCTATGAACTTTAGTTATCTAGAAGTTTGTATCCAGTCTTTGCCTTTCATCTCCACTTCCCCTGTAGACAGTGAAGAGAAACTGTAGTTTCCAAAAGGGCATGCTGTACATCTGTCTTCAGCACCTGTCAGGAGCACGATGTGCCTGGTATCCAGTCTCTACTTATGTCTCCTCTCCCTTAACTGATTATTCAAGTTCAGAAAAATAAATCCCTTCACCACTGTAAGCTTATTGGAGGAGATGCTACCTCTTTCACTTAGGGAGTGACACGATTTTGAAGATGACAATCCAGTGAAAAATCCTGTGCAGTAACTACTTGTTCCCTAGCAAGCAGCATATAATCCCCAGCTTTTCACTTCCCATTGAAAAAGAAGTCTATACTTTTGTTGCTTTCTACATCTACATCACACAGTCCTTATATCTATCTACCAGTGTCATTCATTAATGATTATATGGGAACTTCTTCTCTACTTTTTAAAAAATTTGTTGATCTATGGCTTACAAAGGAGTTCCTTGGGATAATATGTTTTCTTCCAAAATACAGCCTCCAAAATCAACAGGTAGATGTTGGATGATCCTGTTTCCCAGTATTTCACAAAAAGAAGATACAATCTCAAACCTAAAATAAGCCAAGTCAGTGAACAATTTCTTTGTAACTGTGTTTAGGTGTGCTAATGAAAGGGAGCCTAAATTTTGTGTAGGACATACACATAAACCCACAAAAATATTTTCATGTAGAAATAATCCCAAGTGCACACAACGGTCACCACCACATTCCAGTAACTGCCTCACATTATTTCATGTTTCATATTTTTTCCCTGGCCCTCCCCGTAAATTGATACAGAAGACATGCATGCAGAATGTCAAAACAGAGTACAAGGATATTAATGAAAAATTGTTGATACGAATTATCTACCTTAACAAATCTCACATTAAGTTGGTTTACGTGTGATTATTAACTGTAACAATTATTATTTTTAATAAAAATAAAATTCATTCTTACAATTGATTCTGATTGCCCCCTGAAGAAACTGTTAAGTCAGATTAATTTGCTAATGTTGCATACAAGAAGCACGTAACTGTGATTTTAGGTTGTCGGAGACTTCTGGGACAGATTCCAAACAAGATCTTTTACCTCTCCACAGAGATCTGGTGGTTTGTAAATTTCAGGTTTTGTGAATCTTGGAGTTGTCTGAACAGTCCTTTTACGAAGTCTGTGGACAGATAATTATCTCAGCAGACTTAATTCCGCAGCATTCTGCAACTAGAGAAATTAGACATTCAGTTAATGACTGTATCAAAAAATATTTTCTGCATGCTTCTTCTATGAGAGAGTTAAATATAAAAAGCAGAACAGAAGAAACATGTAAAGGGAATGATTGTAATGATTTCCTACATCTGATGTTTGCATTAAGAGATGACATCTATGAAAACACCATGGTAATCATACCCACGCACTAACTCAAGGGAGTTTTTGCTGTCTGTCCAAAACTATCACTTCTACATTGGTGTCTTTTATTTACTCTGTATTTCATCTATTCAAATCTATCTTAGAGTGAAGCATTTTAGATGAGTCCAAGAAAAGGTCACAGAAGTCTTAAAAGGGGTCAAATAAGAGCTAAGTTGAGACAAATAAAGAAAAGTTGGTCAAACTATGATAGAAAAATAAGACTATGTCTCCCTTCCAGACTATGAGCCAGAAGGTTTGCTCAGGCAAACTCAATGGATAGGTGAGTTTCTGGGCAGAGTCAGGCATACAGTGGGAAAGACAGGTACCTCAGCAGGATGGAATAAAAGCATAGATAGATAGATAGATAGATAGATAGATAGATAGATAGATAGATAGATAGATAGATAGATAGATAGATAGATAGATAGATAGATAGATAGATGATAGATAAATAATGCTGTCATGGTTTCTTGAATGACGCTCTTTCAAGGGAATATAGTTGTGGATGGTGAAAGTTGGTTGCAGGGACAGACCAAGAAAGAAATTCAGACCTGATGTTAAATTGTCCTGTGTTCTCAAGAACTCAGTGAAATAAGTGTTGCTAGAAGGGAAGTAGTTAAATTTTAAAGACAACTTGCTTATACTGTCCTATGAAATTTACTGAAGCCCTAATATCAGCAGAGGTTAAAAGATAAGATTCTTCCTGCTGATCTGGTTCATTTAGCATATATGCCAAACTAAATATTTGCCACAGTCTTTTACCAAATTCAAATGAGCACTGTATTATTCCAAGAGCAAAACTTTGACTTGGCACCACTTGTCTTTTGGGACCTCATAAATATTCCATCAGAATGTTCTGTCTGGTGAAAAAAAAAAAAGTGATTAATCCATTTTGTATTTAAAAGTGTAAGCCAAAGCTCTTAAACCTGTCAAATCCCCTTGTATATGTAAGTGCAGTGTCCCTGGGTTGTTTCAACTTTTGCCATTTTTGATTAAGCCCAAGCAGTCCCTCTCTCGTTTTCTGACACAAGAATTGTAGCTGGACTATGTTATTTGAACTTAAGGCAATTTCTGGTGGCAGAGGAGAGTGTATGCTGAGTCTCCTTTGCTTGTGGGTATCTCCAACTTTTTACCTATAAACTAGAACTCAGAATCTGTATGTCCACTTTGTAAGAGTAGCCCAGTCTGATGATAAGAATAGCCAAAAAGACAAGAGATCACACATTTCTATCTTATTTCCATTTTCCCCCAAGCCTCTCTGAACATATGCATTAGAGCTGTCAGTCTTTATGTGCTGCAAGTTCAGCAGATGATTGCTTTCATCTTGGGATATGCCAAGCACACAGGGCCATTCATCTCTGTGTTCTTTTCTTGTGGACCATTTTAATAAATAACTAGAATTTTGGAGCATGCAGCGTATGGTTCAGCTGCCTTCACCAGCTGTCTTATGAATAATGTACATGCCTTTGATTTACTTTCTATCTGCTGTGTTGCTGCAGTAAATTTTGAAGGCAAATGCTGATGTAGACTTAGTCCTACTTAACCATGTTCAAACTTCCAAACCTCACTACACAAGCACTGCACAGTGTTTCACTTCTTAGCATGATTTTGACATTGCCTCTTGCATTCTTGTTATTTGGGAAAAGGGAAAAATCTGATCTTGGGTGAAAAAAATGGAAATATATTTATTTAGAAACTGTGCCATACTTTCATACTTCAAATGTTTCCAAAATTCTTTAGTATAATGGTCTGTTGCATGTTTGATGAGTAATATGATTTGAATATTGCCATGTCAAAAGTGTGTGATTGTTAACTTAAGTCACTAGATGGCCTTTGAGTGTTCAAAAGCTCCCTGAGTGCTATTGGAAAACTATATTTTTAGCTAGATCATTAACTTTGAAGGTTTTCACTTTAAGCCATTCCTAAACCTGTCTTTAGTAGCTTGAGCTGATATTAAGTGCTTATTTGCAAACTTTTGAGAAATGGCAAAATAACAGCTTAATGATAAGAATTAAAATAATAAAACAAAAGAGAAACTAGACTGTTTTGGTTTTTTTTTATTATTTAAACAGGATTTCTCTTTGCATCAGCCTTTCCTATGTGTCCTTAAAATGGTCTTCCCCAGCTCACATTTGTGAGGAAAGTACAGAAAAGATACTTCACTGGGTAAAGCAGAGGGTCAGAAGCTGTAGAAATATTGCCCTCCCTGTTCTGAAGGAAAGACTTGATGCTGGGTATTACTCACATCAGGCCATGTGCTAAACACTCCTGCTTCTTGGGAGCTGCCCTGTGAGTAGCTGGAATTTTTGAGCTACAGCTTGGATCTGTTCATTTATTGTTTCTTACATCTGTTTCAGGGTGAATGTATATCCTTTTGCAGTGCATCACATGCTGTTACCTGTGTGGGGAACAGCACATCATTCTTCATACAGCAGCAGATTCACAGGTAAAATGAGGTGCTAATTATTGTAAGATTATAAGGTAACATTTGATCCATATTACTGCAAACAAGACTATTAATCCCAAGTTTTTATGACATAATGCACCATTCTGGTTATTTTATCTCACCTTCTGCACAAGTCATCTGGTTTCTCACAGCCTACATCTAACTTTTCTGCTTGAATTATGACAAAAACAGTTTTAAATGGTTATTGAGAAATGGCTGTGCTTTCAAAATACAGCACATACAAGATACAGCATAGTGCAGTCTGGGTTGTGGTGATGTTACAGAGTTGATAACCTTCAGTTCTGCTAGGTTGTACTGCTGTTATGGTGGAACTTTGAAGAAGAGAAGCAGATGTGTGCCCTCTGTTGCAGGCAGACATCCTATCTGGGACTATTTGCATCACATGGAGGATTTGTAAGTCTGAGCAAGTGATTCTGTATTGCCTTCTCTGGAATCTTGCATCTCATTTTTCTGTTTTCATTGATTTCTGGCAACAGGGAGCCCAAGATCTCTGAGATTTAAAGGATTATGACATCTCAAAGCTCAAAAAAACCCAGTCATAATAAACTCAATTCCATCTGGAAAATGGAAGTTTTTCACACTTGTTATCCATCCATGACTGTCAGACATAAAGATTGCTATGATTTTGAGCAGAAGAAAGAAGGAAGTCAGAAGGCATAAACTTTGCCTATAATTTGTTTTTCTCACTTCAGGTGTTCACCAGTAATTTTGGAAACATGTGTAGGGGCTGTTAAACTCAACCAAAATCCTTGAAAAGTCAGATGTATACTTTGAATTGAGAAGTCTAAATATGACTCGTAAATATAAAGTGTAAAGCTCTCTTGGTAAATAGTCACTTTCACTCTCACAGAGTAGCAGCAGCACTTCCTGCTTGCAGCAGTTGGGCAACAGCATCAGTGCCCGGGCATTACTCCAGAGTGAGACACTGTTCTTCCCCAAACCATGCAAGAAAGTGGTTGCCATTCAAATTATAAGCAAAGCTGAAAGTCACTAAGAGTCATCTGTCATGTAGCTGCAGAGACAAACAGGAAGAGTGGTGAACCTGGGCATGTTTTTTCTGGTAGCCTTGCACCCACCCTCTCTTCCTTTTGGCAGAACAGGAAACCATCTTCTGTTTTTCTTTTTTCTTAAGGAATTAGAAAAAAGATAAAAGTCTTAACCTGAGCTGTAGTTGAGCCTAAAAGCCCCTAATACAAGATCAGTGTTGTGAAGAGCTGCTGTGCATATATCCAGCACTCTAGATTATATTGTGAAGTCCTTACCATGCAACTTGGAAGTCTTACAGATGTAAATCCAGGTGCAATGTGATAAGGTCATTCACCAAATTCCCATTGGGAATCTGTAGCACAGTTAGGAAAAAGGCTTCACATATCCTGAGCCCAAACATACTGTTTTTTAAACTGAACTCTCATATTTAGGCTTTTAAAATATTTCTTTGCTCAAACTTGGTTTCATATAATATTAATTAGGACAAAGTGATGGTCATACTTCTTAAAAATTAGGCTGAAATAAAAATGAAAATTCAGGAATCATAATCATGTGTCATCCAGCTTTTCTCAGTTGTTCAGATATGGAATAACTGTGGGAGCTTGCAGCACATGTAAAAAGCCATGTCATAAATGTTGTAATTCATCTACAACTGCTAAATTTATGAATATGAACTTATTAATAAGTGTGTGGGTAATCTGGTGGCAGTCTAAAATAATCAGTGAAAATGGCCCAGAGAGAGTTATGGATGTGCTCTTTGGGTCAGACTCTTCATCTTTGCATGTGACCAAAAATCCTGGATCATAATGCAGTTCTTCTGTTTCTTTTCCAGGCTTTATTAAAACCTGTCTTTGGGGGAAATCATGAATGGCATAGTCTCTTGATGTCTGTTTCAGCCCTGGAATGTAGCATCATTCTTAATATTCATGGTTTGTATATGCAGTCCTGAATTTGCTTTGAAATGAACTTGTTGCTCTTTTTCATCCCCAGATATGCTGCAATGTATGCCTGAAAACTGGAATCTTCTACCATATCTTTGTCAAGGGTAACATAGAAATAGGTTTTTTTTTTGAAAGTGACAGTCAAAAAATTAGGAAGCTGTTGTGGGAGAGCATTCTGAAAATCTCTCTCTGATGGAGTCCTCTTTCACCAAGAGACCTCATAAAATTTTTTATAAAACTTATAATCCCATTGTACAACCCAGCGCTTGAGTGGGCTACATTGTCAGAACACATGTGGTGTAGGCTTGAAACTTATCTTTTTATCCCAACAATTAATGAGGTTCCAAGCTGAATACATTGATATTTTTCTATTTTCAATGTATGTTGCTTGTGTGATTTTTTAGGTATACTAGATAACAGTTGCCCAGTGGCTCAAGTGGCTTTTGTGGTACTTTGAAATGCACCATTTTTTTAATGCATGCTTTCTTTTTCTTCATTTTTTCCTTACCCTCTCTACTTGTCTGCCAACTGTAAACTCTCTTGTATTTGCATTCTTGTTTTTTCAAACCCACGAAGTGTAAGTTCCATTGGAATCAGTGAATTAAAGGTATCTGCTTAACAAGATTTCTTGAACAGGGACAGGATTGAAAATCTGTTCACATATTTTGCAGAGCTGAGGCCTCTAGAATTTCTTTTACAAAACATTAAACTCTGAATTAATTCTGTCTGTTTTCCTTGGTTATTTTTGCTTTGTTTCTTAGTAGTTCGACTGTTAATAATTCCCTTATAATATTAATTTATTTGTGGAAGATGAATACAGCATTTGGCATTATATGTCACATAACTACCCATATATTAGCTAGGTAAGCAACTGAGTGCTAAATGGGTATGTTTTGTGCAGCTAGCCAGGCTTTCAAAAATAGTTCAGCAACCACACATGAAAACCAGAATTCTGATAGAGCTCACATTCTGGGTGCACGTTGATCGCTAAGCTCCTGCGAAAATCTGGCCACAAACACCACAATCTGATCTCCTGTGTCTAACTGCTGCTCCAACCCACATAGGCACCAAGGAAGAGGAGGACAGCCCAAATACTGGAAAAACATTGTGTTTTCAGAGGAAATTTTGCAGCAGAGCTACAGTGACTTCCAGGAAGGCTCAGACTGATAAATTCTCTAAGCACTTTTCAGAGGTGCCATGTTATTGAAAAGTGAAAATAACTAATGACCCAAATCATTGTTTCTTTTTATAAACAACTACTGTGAAATACTGACTTTCTTATTTAGATGTGCATTTTGAACTCAACAATTTTGAAAATTGTAGATAAACTGCTTTCATTGGATCATGTGGGTTTCCAACATAATCATCTGCTGTTCTTTTCTTCTTAAAAGTATTTATATGCATATTTTATTTTGTATAATTCTACTTCACCCCTGGCCACCAGCATTTTTCCTTCGTCGACTTCTTCCCGAGTCAGCTACTGAAACAAGGTTATGCTCTATGTGGTATTTTAGATTCTGCAGGTGTTTTAAGGGTCAATGGAAAAAAGCCTCCCACGCTTTGGTGATGGGGATTTCCTCTGCAGCATTCAGGGGCTGGGCTCTGGCCTGACAGGCACAGATAACTCTTCTCCCTGGTATTGTTAGAGCTCCCTTACCCTTCAGGGAGCTGGCAGAACTTAATGTAGTAATAGTGTAGCACATTTAGTGTGTTCCAGCATGCACAGCAACAGTTCATGTCAATCCAGGTTTATTTCCTGTATCTGACTTGTGCTTCTCTCTTTAGTGTGTCTTTGGTGTTACAACAACTTCCTGATTCACTGCTGTGCCTACTGGAATCTGCTCTTGGCATTTGACAGAAGCATTTCGGACAGTGATTATGTTTTCTTGTTCCACAGTACAAGCCTCTGCCTCCTCAATTAAGTAAAAAATGGGGCAGTCATCATCTTTTCAAAACTTTCTACTCATTCCTCAGCTCTCCTAATCCACGGTAGAGGGCAGTGCTTACACAATGCATTCTCACCAAAGGTTAGTTACACAGCAGTGCTTTTGAAACATCAGCTAATGCATCGCCAGAACGCTGGTAAAAGAGGTTACGATAATGGTTTTTGACAGGTACAGATTGACAAGGCTGAAGTGACCTGTCCAGTGCCAGAGGCATTGTGTGTGTGAGGAAGAAAACAGGATCTGATCAAAAGCATTTGATTGAAATGGGAAACATGCAGTTGCTAGGAAGACAGAGTCCTAAGTGTTTCAATCCTGCAGTTCTTGCACAAAGATATTCTCTGAAACTGCGCTTTATTCATGGTTTCTCAAGCACATTGAGCAAATTGCTACTATCACATCAGTACATCTGTAGTGACTTTGCATATTTCTTCAGTGTAGTCATTTTCCAACTGTCTATGTGCATGTATCCCTTGGAAATTCAAGTTATCAGAAACCCCACAGGCCTCAATTAGCTGGGTACAGGACCCTCTGCTGTCCTGCACCTTGCACAGTCATTTCCAAGGGCTTCTGTGGAGCTTTCTCACAAAGTATTCTTTCTTCAGAAACTGACAGCTTGTCTACCATACATGCCTCTTTAGTAGTTCTCCAGTTTGACTCATTCAGGGGACTGTGGAGGCAAGTGTGTGTTGAAATATCCTACTTTGGCCTTTTCCAAATGAGATTTTATTGCTGCCTTGAAATGCTTTGTTGTGTCTGAAAAATATTGCCCCATACTACAAAGGGGGACTGAAAATTTTGAAATCAGAATAAAATTGTTTGAAATTGTAGGAAAAAAGTTTTCCAGTCCAACATGATTCAAAATATTTGGGGGAGTTGCCATTTGATGTTTTTATCTTTTCAGGAGCCCCAAACCCATTTTTAAGTACCCATTCCCTATTGTGCTTTGATGGCTGAGGGAGATGGGTGTGAAATGAAACCCAGAATGCTGTCAGTCCTATTCTCTGCTCTGCATTAAAGCACTTTGTTTTGTCTTCACAAGTAATCTTAGATATGTTTTTTCACAACACAAAGGAGTGTATGAATTTCCTGACACAGGATCATGCCTGAGACATTTTTACCACAGGTTGTTCTGTTTGGCAAATAATATTACAGAGGCAAAAAGGATGTAGAAGGGCACAAATGTGTTACATTTGGAAGAGAATTTGAGGTGGAAACCAATTGCTATACAGCTTTATATACTGTGAGTGAGATTTGAGAGGCCTATTCTATAGTAGCAAAAACCAAAAGAAGTATAATGACTTCATATGGTGATTTAGTTCTATTGCATTTTTACAGGGATGTTTATAAGGAAAAGAAGGATGTTAGGAACTCTTTGCTTGTAAGTGTTAAGGTAAGAATCTGCTGGGTATCCCACTAGATAGAATTTTTCCACAAAGAGCTGGGATACCTCCATTGCTCAAACTGAAGTGCTAGATCCAAGGTTTTCAGGAATTACAGATTATTTGGGGAAAATCTATATTTTACTCCCATACAAACAGGTGATGTGGAATTTACATGGCAAACCTGGGCATCCAATACCCTGGAGGCACTATAGACCATCACTTCCAGCTGCTGCTTCTGAACAATATGTATCGCCTGTGAGTCCTGTGTTACAGAAAATTATCTCAGAGACCTTAAGGGGTATCAATAGCTCTAAAATATCAGTATGGAGGGCCTACTAAATTAAATCCATATTGATCTTCCTGATCATTGCCAGGAAATAAAAATCTACAAAGACATCCCAAGATGGTAATGCACTTGCACTTCAAATCCACTGTCCATTTCTGGGCCCTTCACTAAATGAGGACACTGAGGTGCTGCAGCATGTCCAGAGAAGGGCAATGGAGCTGGTGAAGGCTCTGGAACACCAAGTCTTATGAGAAGCAGCTGAGGGAGCCGGGTTTGTTTAACCTGGAGAAAAGGAGGCTCAGGGGGAACCTTATCCCTCTTCACAGCTACCCAAAAGCCAGGTGAGGGGTCGGTATCTTCTCCCAGGTAACCAGCAACAGGACAAGAAAATATGGCTGCCCAGGGAAGTGCAGGAGCCATCATCCCTGAAGACATTTGAAACATGTATAGATGTGGCACTTGGGGACATGGTTTAGGGTGGGCTTGGCAGTCCTGAGTTAACAGTGAACTTGATGATCTTAGAGGTCCTTTCCAACCTTAGTGATTCCATGATTCTATGGACATAAAAAGCAGAAGCACACCAACGCAGAGGCTGCCAGAATCACTACAATTCACCTGAAAAATCTTAATGCCTGCACAGATTTAACTGTCAGCACTATATATTTGTTACTGTTGACTAAGAGCTGCTAGGATGATAACAAGGAAGTTATGAACAAGAAAGATGTCATGGTTACAGAAAGAAAGCTTGATGACGGCAGCCCAACCACAGAGGAGTTTTGTGTGTTGCCCAGTGGTAGGCTGGCACTTAGTTGTTTTCTTCAGCAGCAGCAATAGGTTAGCAGCTCATCAGAGAAAGTGCACAAGAGCTAGACGGCATGATCCAAAAAACAAAAACACAAAGGGGTACTTTTTAACCTCAGTTTCTTCTGCTTTATCACCTACATAACCGCAGCACAGTTTTGCATCTTCTCTGCAGGTTCCCAGGAGAGCAGCTGCTTTGCTGTAATGTAACCTTTCTTACTTTCCTGCTACCTTTAGCCTCTCTCTGTTTAGCTCTCTTCTTTTACAGATCCACATTCATCCCACATATTATGAATGTACCAGCTTCTGTCAGTTGTTTCTAACAGACAGTCTAGAGCAAGTCTTCACCTTGGGTCATTTCTCAGATTGAATTTTGGGTCACATTTGCCCATTTATGACGCTTTTATCTTTTACTTTTGCAAGTTACAAAGGTGAGAAGATTTTATCAATCAGATTCCTCACAGTTATATAGTTACAATTATATTATTATAATTATAATAATATAACTGCATAATAATGCAATTAATATATTAATATAGAAATATTAGCATATAAAATATAAAAAGTATTTTATAGAATATTAACGTATATAGTTAATATAATATGTAAAATTATGGTAATATAACAGTATAATTATTATATTATTTAACTTCAAATAGGCTCATAAAATGCTGGAAGCTACTACACGACTTCTTGTTGTCATCTACTTCTCTTTGTGACCCCCATACACTTCCAAGAAAATCACTGGAATTTCATGACATGTGGCAGACACATCTTGCTACATAGCCTATTACCATGGTAATAAAACTGTGTTCATAGTTTGACTGATTCCTTCAGAGTGGTACATATTCCTTCAGATAGATTTTCAGTTTTGGATGAATTTGTGTGCTTACAGTCACAACAACCCAATATCCATTGTGTCCCTTGGTGGGATCCTGATATACAGAAAAAAATTTCTACGCGTAATGTGCACTTAAACTAACAGTTGTCTACTTTGACATGAAAAAGCAAATTTGAATGCAACCCATTTTGGCCAATTCTGAAAACGTGTTCTACTACTGTAAGAGGTTTTCAAGCCACTTGTTGTCCCTGCACAGCTGCTGTCAAGACAGAGAGCAAATTTGTTCCTTGCCCAGCCAACTACTCAGTGATTCCCTGTAGGCAACAGCTTCCCAAGTGCTCCACAACCTCTGTATTGCTTCTACAAAGCCATCCTCTCTGGAGAATCATAGACTGGAGCATGGCACAGGGAGTGTAGCAGCATATGAAGATACGGGCTAGTGCAAGGTTACTCCAAACTGAAATAGATAATTAGGTGGTCCTTCTGCTAACTAGGGGTGCCAGGAGTACAACAGATACCACCAATGCTCCCATGCCAAATACAGAGTACTGTGTTATAACCCTGGTAGGTAGATACAGTTTTTTGTCATTACCTCTGCTGTTCTGGTGAGGAATTTCAGAGCTAAGTTTCCCACTGCGAAAGTCAGAGATAAAGTCTGATAAACTGTATCTCTCACATGTGTCCATTTTTGCATCCTGTGCTGAACATATTTGCAGAGAAGGAACTCATCAACTGCATGATACTAGTAATACATGCATGATACTAGTAACTCTATGCACTTAATAATTAAAGAAATTGTTTGTTTTTACACAGATTTCAGGGAAGATGAAGAATACTTGAGAAATTATTTGAAAGGAAGCACTGCTATCAGTGCTACATGGTGTGAAGACCCACAAATTACTAACAGAGGTGAGGTGTATAATCCCAAGTATTTAGTTGAGTCAGCTGATGAAACAGCTTGTTGTAAGCCTTTACTTCCATGGGTATGGGCAGTCTGGATGTATATGCATATGTGTGTCCTATGTTTAATTGTATAGTCCAACAATGTCCTACTTGAGATGTCAATACAGAACAATATCAATGATACTCTCTGAAAAACTTTGAGTTGCAAAAAAAGGTACTATATTGAGGCTTTATATTGTTTTATTTCTAATACTCATGGTTTATCTGAATTCATATTACCTATTTTTCTTTAATTTTGTGCATCTCTGCTTCATCTTGCAACAACTGTTATCAAAATTTCTTTGTACTGCTTCAGATAAGTAGAGTTTTTTTACTCCACACATTAAAACAGCATCATAATTAACAAAAGGCTTTCATTTTCCAAGATGTGGTGCATATTGTCTCAGTTCAGTGGTTCACTCACACTAGAATTTAAGTTGGTATCTAAGCAGTGTTGTTACTACTGCACCTTAATAAATTCTTAAGGAAAATTTAGAGAACCTTAGAATAATTTGGGAAATCATTTATGTTTTAGCCCATGAGAAATCACACCTGTTGGCTTGAAATCTGTTATGTAAATTTCATATTTGAAGCTGGAAACTAAATATGAGCTAAATCTGTGTCACATTTTAAAAGAATATGTCCTTGCTTTTTGTGGTCTATGCAAACTGTGATTTCATTTCTTCTTTGTGATTAAATGTTGCTTCTAATCATGAATATTATACAGATACTAAACCTAATGATTGAAGAAAAAAGAATTCTTTAAAGAGCTCAACTTTATAATGTCTAACCAGAGATTTTTGCCCAGATCATCAGCAAGATCATTATAAAGTTGTTTCTCTGACTTTAAAGAAGCTATGACAGTTTATACATTCTAAGCACTTCTCATTTTATTATTAAGAGATTTTACCCCATCCATCTTTGATAAACCTTATCCATTTTAGAACTTATCTATAAGTCACATGTCAAGCCTATAGTCATTTAATTTACCCTTTCTCTATCCCATCCCCCTTTTAACTATTTCCTTTAGCACTCTAGATATTCTTGGATATTCTGGCAGGGTTCATTGGTCAGCAACTCACCCAGCAAATTCTAATCTTCCATCAACAGCCCCATCAGTAATTGCAGGAATGCATGGGTAGGTATGAGGTATATTTTTCAGCTTGTTCGGAAAAATTACTGGGAAAATCATAATTGCATTTATTTAGTTAAAGAACAATTAAATGTTACACATTATATTCTATTGACTTTAAAATACAGAAACAGTTAGGGTTGGATCCCACTACATTATTGTCATGATAATCTGAAGTCCTTTTGAGATTTTAGAAGTTTTCTGGAGCATTGTATTGTTATATGTTTGGAAGATGACTTATTTTTTTTAATAAATATCTTTGTTTTTTTCAAAAAGTCTTTTTTTTTTTTAATTAATGTCTTTTTTTTTTTTCAAAGAGGCCCATGAGCATAAAAGTTATCAGTTCCCAAAAGAAAACTGTATGGAGTTTCTCAATTGATCTTGGCAGACTTAAGAAACAGGTTTTTGCTATGAAAAAATGGTTGTTAAAAATGGGTGGGTTCACTTACAAGGTAGTGAGAAGCAAAGTCATACCTTGCTACCACACTGACATAGCCTGGGACCCTGTGATTGTGAAATCATCACAGCTCCCCATCACTATCGTGGCTGCCCCATTGAGTGAATTATTAATCTTAATTCTCACTTGCTCTTCCATAAAAGGCTGGTTAAACCTGTGGGCCAGTATAAGTATTTAGATGTCTAACTTGTTGATTTCAAAAGATCTGGACACTTCAAAATTGCTGAAAAATCCTTTTCCTTTTGTTAGCCTGAAAAGCTTCAGATGCTGGCAAACTTAGCCTTTCTCCCTAATAGCTTAGTAGCTCTTTGTTTCTCCTCTCTCCTTTATGATTTTGGGCTTTAGATTCTGCTTTCTTGTTATCTGTAGTGATCTAGGATATGGTGACACTTTTCCAAGTTTCCATGTTTTCCTGAGAAACTGATCCTCTAATTAAACTTTTAATTTGCCTTAGGATTCTGTTTGCAGCACATCACACTTTTTTCAGCACTGTCTGTGAAAAGTATCCAGAAAAGGCTCGAGGAGATTTACAGAGCTGTGTGGCTTTTAAAGAGTTCACCATGTGAAGAGTTTCACCATTTTGATGAATGACCTAACTTACTTTTCTGCTGCTCCCCATCCAATCACCTCTGCTCTTTTTCTCTTGTGCTTATACTTGGAAAATAGGCAGTCACCTGTAGTTGTGGGCTGCTGTTGACAGGGAATGGAAAGATGCAACAAAGTCCTGAGTCTCCATAATATGATAAAGCTGAACTCAAAGCAGTCTCATGCAACTTTAAATTGCTTTTAAATGTCACAGACAAATAAAAAAGGCAAATGCATCTTAGCAAAGATCATTGAGAGACTTCATTCAGGTACCAGAATTCAAGAGCAAAAATGACAGGCACCACTGTGATCTGAAGAAAATACATCAGTTATTTTCTTTTACTTTACACAGGTGTTACTGTGGGTGTCGTGGAGGAATTTCCTTCATTTTTAATGTATAGCAAGAACAGGGTTCTCATTCTGTGCTAATGGATACTTTCCAGAATCAGGACAGAATCTCCTGACCTTTTTGAAGTAGGTTGTGTAGGAATAAACTAGAGAGCATAATCACCTCCAAAGATTGCAGAGCAGGTTTTGCCACCCTTAGCCTGAGCAAATGTACCTATATGGTACATTTCCCTGAGGAGATATTATCCCTGATAGCAAAATTGTAATAGGTGTATGGTCCTACTTGTGGAGAAGGACCATAGTTCTTAGTGTTTACTGAGCTAAGATAGAACATCCTAGTCCTTCATGAAACTGCTACATAGAACTACGATGGATGCTGAGAATCTCCCCTCAACATTAGTTACTGATGCCCATAAAAGAGACTTGCTTAACATTTGATTCCTCCCCTTTATAAAATAAATTATAAGAATTCCTGCTGATTTCAGGGATCACAGGTCAAGCTAGACTATAGTGGAGAAGTGAAGAGAAAAGAGATTATTCCCATAATTTGGGGTCAGACAATTTGTTCCCATGTACTTTGATCTAGGATGTGATCTCATCCTTACCACTTTTAAAAGGGTGATCCCTTTCTTTGTCTCTTTGCTTATTCTCAAGCAATGATTTTAATAATTTCTCAGAAATTATCAAGTGATTGCATGTGGTGGATGTACTATAACTGCTGTCTACAACATATGATCAGTGTCCTGAAGACAACTATAGGTATAAATGGAGTCTCTTGTGTACTGCTAACCTGGTCTAATAAGTATTCCTGTCAAAGGTATCAGCAATATCAGACAGACCAGGCAGCATGCAACCATTTCTGCATGGAGTTTCGGTTGCACAGTGCTCCTACAGGATGTGCAGCAAAATCCTGTACACCAGTGTCAAGCATTCTGAAGTCAACAGGATTGTATAGAATATGAAACAGTAGAAATATGGTTTTCTTATCTTTGAACATGCATAGTGTTTTTATATGTCAAACTTTATTGATGTATTTTTAATGTATTTTTATTTCCAGGTAATCCCAAGGTGAAGACAGAAAATTATGTTTTAAAGTCTCCTTAGTGCAATTAAATTCTGGCAGATTTGTTTAGCTTTTGCATAGGAAGGAATGCTTTATGTGTTGTTTTTTCTTGTGTCCATTGCTACCTGGAAAATAAAAATCCAATTGCATCTCAGGTTGCACAGAAACCCATTGGTTTCACCATAATTAATCTAAGATAGTGTTGGATTTTGTTTGATTATTAAGATAATAACTTTCTTGATTATTGAGAGGATTGAGAAGCAGCTTTAAGCAAGTTGCTTTGAAGATTTCAAAAGTTATCTCTAGGTCAGAACCATGGGTTTTTATGTGGAGAGTGAGTGAACATAAATAATGTCTGTGGTCAGTTCTGTGTCAGCCATGAGAACTGGGCATCTAAAGCAGATGTGACAGTGCCAGCAAAGTATTTTTAGAAGGCTTGAAAGCCAAATCTCCAGCATGACTCTCATGCATCACATGTGCTTGGGGGCATTTGGCATGGTCATGGCAGGTCTGCACATGTATTGTGCACATTAGTTTTAAAACAGCTGTGTGTGTGTGTCTGTGTCTCTGTGTGTGTCTTGTCTATGAGTCTGTGTTCAAGAAAGGCTGGAGAAGCTCTTCAGGAAGATTTACCACCACTGATCTTTAGGGGGCTGATTCTAACACTATGGAATATTGCAAATTATTAATATTCTCTGTGGCCAATGGGCATAAGTGTTTGTGGAGAAAGCAGTGAGAGAGGGAAAAGAGAATGTTTAGGAATATTGAGAGCATGTTTTAAAATTCCATTTTTCCCTGTCTTTATGTGACTGCAGATACATGGAAGTTGACTCAGTAAAAGCACCTAGGACTTTTTAGAGAATGTCAGTCCTTTTTACCTAGATAAAAACTCAGAGCCTCAGTGTCTGACAGTGAGGAGGAAGGAAATGCATGAAGATGTGCAGACACTTTAAATACAGAACAAAAATAAAGTAATAAAGAAGTGGGTGTCTGTGGTAGCCCTTATTGCATTATTCTCATATTTACGACTTACTAACATTGACAGTTAAAACCATACTAAGAACAAGAAGAGACATAATTCAAAGTCCTGAAACTTGTCATCTGTACTAGATTGCCTCGTTAAGTAAGGTTGAAAATGATTCTGTAGCTGTTCCATACAGTGGCATGAACATTTTGTGTATGCACAGAGACACAAAAATGTGGACACACATATGTGAATGTATTAACTATGAAATCATTACAGGGCAGCAGACCTTCTCAAGCTGTTCTGAGGGTGCCTTGCAAAGATGGTTAAATGTCACAGAATGAGATTTTAACCTTTAACTGCCTTTGTGTGTGTAGTGAATAAAAGGAGCCAAGTTATGTTCCCTGGTTTGGAGGCTAAGAATGTATGCTTTTACACCCATGCTTAAATTCTTTTATACTTAATCTGAATAGGGAAAATATAAACATGGGAGATGGAGGAACTCTATTTAAGCATTTGTTGCATTTGTCTTGGTACTTTTTATTTTCTTATGTTGGTGTAGACAAGGTGAGGAAGGAGCACGCCCGAGAAGGAGAAGATCAAATGCAAATTTGTCAGTCAGGAAGTTCTACTGAGGTCCAGGGGCCAGAATAGTGCAAATACTTATTCTAATTCAGACAGCCTTGCAGATTGCTCAGAATTTTCTGTCCTGATGTCTGTGCTATCATCTGAATAATCTATATTCCTTCTCTATTACCTCTGAGGCTTGTTTTTCTCCAGTACAGGCTTCTCCAGGCTTTTGGGTAGAAACGTGTGTCAAAACATTTGTAAGAAGTAGCTTTTTTGCAGCCACTTAAGGGCTTTCACTGAAAGATTACAAAGTGCACCAATGGTGAGAGACCCTTTCAAGAGCAGATTGAAGACTTCTTGGAAATACTGAAAGGTAGGGAGAATAAAACACAGAGCCAAAAGGCACAAAATCTGCAGAAGGCGCTAACATCCCTTAACAAAGGGATTAGATCCTCAGCAACAATAATGGGAACTAAGCATCCATATCCCTGACATTGCTGTGCCAATCTCACTCACAGAGGATATACAACTCCTTAGGGAATGTGAGATGACAGCTAAGATACCAGGGTACAACATTTCCCCTAATAAGATTGTAGAAAGTTGTTTATCCAGCAGTGGGGCAGAAGGATACCAGTTCTTGAAATGTCAGACTTACACAGAAACTTTTACACTTCCAGCTTTCTGTATTTTCCTTGTGCAAAAATCACCACTCCCAGATTTTTAAAAGAGTCGGTTTCATCAAATTACTTTCTCTGTATGCATTAAATGTATACCTAACAGGTAGATGTGCAAAATTATAGCATATGTTGAGGTGGAGGAAGGTTGCAACCTGCTTTTGTCTTTTGTTCTTCTCCATTTGGAGCTACACATGTATACAAGCCAGTGAATATTTTAGATGAAAATATAAAATATAGCCTCTTTTGCAAATTTGGCTTATTATGTCCTATCCAATTATAATGTACCATTTAAAAATATTTGCAGATTTGTTACTGGTTACTAAGGCTGTGTTGTTCTGTGCTTGAGAAGGATTCCAATTAAATATCTCAGATCCCCAGTTGTGCAGTGCAGAGTGATGTGACATTAGGTACAAATGCAGGAACTCTGTGCAATGCAAGTGCAGTATCACTGCTGTACCTCGAACAGAAACTTAAATTCCATTCAAACTAGCTGATGAACACAGATTATATTTTAAACTAGCACTGGGCTGAGAACATTGACTGCAAAGACAGATGACAGTGCTTAAGTAAATTCAGATTGGTTGCTTTATATATAAACACATTTTACACATGGAATAATTATTGCACAATAATCTATGAATATGGGAACTATATTTACAATGGGTGTGTTCTCAGTTGGATAACTCAGCCTAGTTTCATCTGATTTTATGGATTGATTAAGAGCCAAAGCCTCTGGCTCTAATGAGGGGAATTTGTGTCTTAGAAATCCTCTAGAGAAATCCAAATTGTAAAAAAAAAAAAAATAAATAAGGATGTTTTATACTTCTTCATATTGTGAGGACATTTACTAAGAAAAGAAACCCAAAACTACACAGTGAGGAGGAAAAGTATTTTTAAAGTTAGTTTCTAGTTACTTTCAGTTTCTCTGAACTTTTCAGTAAAAAATAAAAATCTCTAGGTCTTAAAGACCAAGTGCAAGGGAAATGCTTGTATCCAAACTATAAAAAATCTCTCATAAAATAAAATAACTAAATAAACAATAATCATGTTTTCAAATATTTCTTTCACATTAAGAAGTTCTTATGATTATAAAAACATCTATTTTTTTTCCCTAAAATTAAAATATAATATTCCCTGAAATCTCAAGGAGGGAAAAAATTCATACAGAAAAAGTAACAAGAGTAGTAATTAAAAAAGAAGTATATGACACATTCAATATAAGATCTAGCTCAATTCTACTGAATGAAATGGCATTGCTCTTGATAGTAAAGACAGAAGGGGATTCTTGCCATCATGTCCATCCTGTAACTAGTACCACTTCACTTAATCTGAACTCTTCTAGATTCATGAGATTCATGGTATCATAATCTGCTTATTGCTATTTTATAATTTTACAACACTTTCACAGTACCCTAAAGAGAATTAACCCACACATCTTCCCCTGCCCTTTCACTTGATAGTGAATATCCTTTCACTTGATGCTGTATCATATGATATAAAGTAAAAAAGGAAACTTATGAAAGACAGTTTTTATTAAATAATGTCTTTTCCCTAAAGTGGAAACCAGGGAACAAATGCTTTAGTTCATGGGGCAACTTTTGCTTTCCAGCTGTTAAATGCCTTGCTGAATCATAGGTGGTGTTAAACTGTATGTGGGGTTCATAAAGCAGTCAAATTTCAAGTCACTAGAAATGATTTTTGGAACTGTTCCTTTGAGAACAGATCCAAAAATCGACAGCTAGATGAACAGAAACAGAGTTGGCTTCCGGTGTATAGTAAAACCACTGAAAAACAATGCTGCTGTGAGAGAAATGGTTTCCTGGGTAGAATTTAGCTGCTTTTCCTCCTACAGTCATCTAAAGCCTCTGAAAGTAGAGTCTTCTAAAGCAGAGGATTTACACCATGCAAAAGTCACTGCATTTACATCTTGTTTCACAGAATTTCTCTTCAGAACCAGCAGGCTTTGGAAGTTAATTTGAAGTAGTTTTCTGTAAAGTAGTTGTTAGTATATTGACCATGCTTTAAATATGATCTCTTTGATGTGCACAGTAAATAATAATGTCTTAAACTATTCTATTTCTTTCTAAATATCTCTAAATACTATATATATAATATTTTGTATGCATAGCTACTAAACCCTTTCAAATATATTTATGCATTATGCTGAGTGGATTGATCATAAAGAAGCATTTTGATATGGGAAAATAGGTACAATAGAGCAATTATCATAACTCTAGCTAAAGTTCATATTTTTTAGACTAGATTCTTTTTCCTCTTGCTCCTTTCAGAAATACACATTTTAAAAAATTGGTTTCCTTTGGTTTGTTTGTTATTTTATTCCTAATGCTTCTCATCTGCCATCTAGTAAAGGTCATAGAAATATTAATGTACTTCCAAAGCAAGAGGACCAAAAAGCTTTGCTTTCAACATAGCTTAGAGTATAGGGATGCAAATTGCAAAAAATCAGTGGCCTGTATCTTCTCGCAGAATTATTTAGTAATGAATATACCAAGTGAAAGAGAAATGTCTGTTGGGTAAACAATACACATAAACAACTTCATGGTAGGAAAATTATATAAGAGGCAGTGGTGATCTTAGCCTGAAATCTTGAAAATGACTGGAGAAAATAAGGTGCTTATAGAGAAGTCAGAAACCAAAAGCATTTAATAACTGGCAACTTTGGTTTGTTTTACTGCAGATGGAAGCTTGTCTTATTTGATAAAGTGCAATTAAAACCAGAAAAACATCATGAAAAAGAAGAGAATTTGTATTGCTCTCAGAAACTGAGAGACTGCAATTTACTTGGCAAAGTCTGGCAAAGCAGAGGAGAAAAAACGTTTAATTGGTGTATTCCTCTTCGTCAGTGGCTAAAATCTCCTTGTTTTGGGTCTCAGCATCACTTAGCCCTTGCTGTCTTTTCTGCCACTCCAGCAATGTGGGGTTTAAGAGGCCTGACTTACACTTTAGAACAGGACTCTATGTTTTCCCCAGTTTGCAGGAATGCAAAGCAGCCCTGCAAAGTATTTATTGAGCCATCCCAGAGGAGATTGCTCCCAAAACACTGACCTAAGTGCTGAGGCAGGATGGCTGCTTATCACCTCCTGCATGCACAGTTGCACTTAGAACATGTAACTGCTGGCTTTGCAGTAAGGACACCCGTTCTCATGCAAGTACCAGTGTGTGACATTTAATGGGGGCAAGTCAAGACACATCACATCTTCTCTGAAAAACACCAGCTCTGAGAGCAGCCTTAGAAAATAGTCTGTAAAGGCTAAGAAGGGAAATAGGTGCCCAAACCATCCCTCATTTACAAATTGTGACTTTCATTGGGGGCTTCTCAGAGGAATAGGAAGCCAGCCTAAGTGTAATTGCTTTTGGAACCAGACAAAACCATTGCAACTGCTCTGTGCTCATTCCTTGGTCTAGA
Organism: Melospiza melodia melodia; assembly: GCF_035770615.1. Lineage (NCBI taxonomy): Eukaryota > Metazoa > Chordata > Aves > Passeriformes > Passerellidae > Melospiza > Melospiza melodia. The sequence goes on from NC_086194.1 coordinate 104,305,149, forward strand.
AATCAGCATCACTAGTAAGTTTATCACATATAGGCCCTAAAAGTCGAAGGCCTTTAGGCATCCATGTTCCACTGACCAGTAGTTTTGTTTGTCTGCAAGAGCAACTTTGGAGCATCACTAATTCAGCACTGAAGTGTCAGATGCTCTTTCTGCTTATACGGCAAGCCTCTGGCAGTATCTGTCTTATACATAGATAATTTGCAGCCATTAAAAAGACAATAATCAGCTTCCATTTTTAGGTAGAAGTCATTGTATGGCCTCTTGTTGTGATCCTGTATGAAACAAATTTGTATATGTAAATTACATGTACACTTATTATCTTAGGATTTAGTCATGAACTCCAACATTCTCAGAATTGGAATAAATTATGAATGTCTGCCAGCTCATTGCTGGCTCTCAGTTTTAGAACAGTATACACCTTGCTGAATCCTGTAGTGTATCAATCCTTCTCATTGATATTTATGACCTCTAAAAACCCCATAGAACACTCACTCTACATCACTTAGGCTAGTTAACTGTTTTGTTGCTAGTATGAAATCTAACATTCAAATATTGCAGTTATTCAATAAAGTAAGAATACATTTATTAAATCCATGAATTTTCTTCAAGAACCCTTGAGTGTTCAGTGAGGTTAAAAAAAATCAGCATTAGATTTTCTCAAAAACTCCTACCAAGTTTCTTTCTTTTTATTTTTGAAGGAAGAATGTCCAGAGTATTCTGCATGAAGAAAAGATAAAGCTCTCTGCTGAAAAAAAAATGGTTACAGCTTTCTGTCATGTTCAGTTCACCAGTGACAGCCAATAAATTCAGGATAAAAAGACTACCTAAGATCAGAAAGAAACCCTGTCCAGTTAACTAGGTGCAGACCTAATTTCCAATTTACCTACATCATGCTCCCAGTCCTCTTAATTTTCATTTGCTACACACACTCCTTTCGTATGGGATAAGAGAGACTTGCTTTGTAAAAAAGTAAGAAAATCAAGGAGGAAAAGAGATACACAATACCTAAGTGCTCCTATTATTTTTTTAACTGAAATTAAAATGTGAGCTAGTTTATTTTCCTGCAGGCTCCAAGTTGCTCGAGCTATTTCTCTGTCTAATTCTAGCCCTAACCTGAAGAGCTATTACTGTGAAATGTCATAGAACTTCCTTGGCTCATTTACATTTTTTTTCTGACAGCCTTGCATGGAACAATTAAATAATTTGGGTAGGCAGTCACCCCAATCAAAATATTTTCCAGTTAATTAACAGATCAGATATCAGTGAAAAAAAGCATATAATTGTATTAGCCACTATCAGTTTGAAAGAGTAACTATGCTAGTATGTACATCTCAAATAATGACACAGGCAGCAGGCTGTAGATCAAATTAATTTACATTTTAAATAATTAAAGAATAAAGGAGGAATGATTGAAATTACTGAGGATTTTGTAGAAGGCAAGCCACAACACAAATGCAAGTGATTAAAAAGAAAAGCTTTAATGACAGTGTCCGATGGCTTCAATGCTATGTAAATCAGGCTGCAGCTCTCCAATGGCTAAAAATTCAGTGCATGGAAGGCAATATATGCCTAAACCAGAAAGCAGATTGGACTTAATTATTCAAATGAAAAACTGAGGTTAATTCTCCTCCCCACAATATACATCAAGCTGCACAACTGCCAGTACATCCTGAAGCTGCCCCTTTTGCCTGAAAGTTGCCTAAACACTGAGGATGTGACCATACCGGTGAATTAAAATACATCAAATGCCATTTGATGGCACTTGGGTCAAGGAATGGCCAATATCCATACTGTTGACAAGACTCCAGAACAAAGGCACCACAGATAAGAGGAAGTGATACTTTCTGTCTATTTTGAAATTTAGGTCTGAGAAATTTTTGGGTATGTTAAGAAGAACGGTGTTCAGCATGGAGCAAAAATATGCTGAACACCAGACTAAAAATCTAATGGTATAGCTAGTCCTGCTGTATAGCTAGGAACACTCTCCAGTGGTGTTTAATTAGCTTATATAGACAAAGTGGCAGAAATTTTATTCAGAGCTTGCATAGTTACCTGATAATGTACATACATAAGCCAGATGGAGTTCCAGAAATGAACAGCAATAAAAAAACTGTTTCTCCAAGCAGCCTGTCCCCTGAGAATTAGGATATATCCTTGTGAAGAAGAAATATGGATAGAACTCACAACTATGATGGGAATAAGGTGGCCATAAGCCCCAGAAAACAATCATGGCATCATAAAAAAAATTTGTTTTCAAGAGGAACATCCGTATAAACTCCAAATTCACAATGAGACCAATGGTAAAGCATTTTGCTCAGGGCCTTGCCAGCTGGATTATGAAAATTCTCCAAGAATTGAGACTCCATAACCTATTTAGATTTTTTTTCTGTTAAAATGCTATAGTAGTATAAATAATAGGGTTTTACACAAACAGGGTAAATCTTCTAATGCACAAATTTGTGTGTGTGAATTTATGTATAGATATGAACATGTGTATCTCCCATTGTCTACGTTAAGTGGCTACACACCAAGTGCTTCAAACAGCCCAGCTTCAGGTTTTCACCTTCACCTGCCATTCCTGCTTCTCTTTAGGCACCCTTCCCCACACTCCTTTTGTTTAAATTAGGGATGTGGCTTTCCCTATGAGAGGAGATTACCTCAATATTTGACCTTCCGCTACCTTCAAGGCACTTGGGTTCTTTTTCTCTTTTGGTCCCAAGTGACTGCTCATTATAAGAAAATCTACTTATATACTGATTTTTTGCACTGGTCTGAGAGCAATATAGTACTTTACAACCCTAAACCTTTCTTAGAGGCAGTTCTGTAGCATGGATGAGGTTTTTTTCTAGCATAGACACGGTGTCAGTTGACTTGCAACAACTAACCTGCCTCCATATAACACTTGCTGGCAGAGTGCTATGAATTTCCTTTATATCAGCTACTCCCCATTCTAATTTACCTTTCAAGTGGGCTAATGAAATGCATTACTACACTCTGTCTGTCTTTAAAAGTAAAAACCCCAACCCACTACCCCAATTCTGCAGCACAGAATAGGAAAGATAAAGAATCTAATATGACAGTGACAGGCTCCTATCATATTTGTAAAATTTTCCTAGGAAGGAAATCCTGTCAATTTTCAAAAGTTCCTCATCTATCTAGACATTTCATTTAGACCTGTGTTTTTGTGTATAATAAATTGCTTCTAGTTGGCTGAAAATCATTTTTAGCTCTTATCTCTGTGATCGGTTACCCCTGCTGTTCTTTAATGGCCTTCACCTCATTATGCAACTAGTCATTAAAAGCTTAGTATCCAGTACAATGGTAGCTTATGTAAAGTGATCTATGAGAGCTTTATATAGGCTTACCAGCCGCAGCCTTAATTTTACTCATTCGTCTTAATTTTTTGTAATCATTTTTTGTAAAAAGGGTATAATGTCAGGCATGCTTCCCTGCGACTGACAGATCCAATCTAGCAGATAATTACCATAAGGAAATTGATGTTTTAGTGTGCAGGGGAGAATTTAATTTACTCAGACATCCTACAGTACAATGCATTCCAAAAGATATGAGGATTTAAGTTTTTAAGAAATTAAATTTCACTATTTAACATGATTACTTATGTTGAACATCATTAACTAGCTTTTTTTTTAACCGTTTGATATAATTACAAGAGCAGTTATGTGGTCTAAAATCCAAAGTCGTCTTTAAATAAGGGTTAAGGATCCATGAAGTACAGAAAAGAAGGTTGCATTCTTTCTCTCTCCCTCTCCAACACCAGCCTTCCAGAAGCAGCATTAAAAAATCTATAGAGATTAACTGAGCCAATGTATGAACTATAGAGCTTTTTCCAATGATGATTTAATAGATACTTTATTATCAGCCCATTCCACCTCAACTCCAGCGATCAGGAAGCTCTTTAGTTCTATTCACAAATACAAATTGCTTATAATGCTTCAAAATGATAGAACCATGAAAGAGTTGTGGATATCCCAATTAAACATGGTGATTAATTTATATTTAATTTGAGGTGTTTGATTACTTTAATTGAAACTCGTGTGGTTTAGAATTAGATTAATTTAATTAATCTCTATTAAACTGTTTAGTCTTCATAAAAAATAATTATTTCTAACATACAGCATGTGTACCTTGCAAGCAGAACACACAAAGCACAACCTGGAAGGCCCAAATGGTTGAGTCTTTCAAAAAATAATTATTTTAATCTTGAAAATCCTTCTCATATGAAGTCCAGAAGCTTTGCTTGTTCACTAAATTTCCATATTAGTAATACTTGAACCAGAGAATTAGAGCAATGGAATTTTATAAGCCTGCTCTTTTTTCTTGTTTGTTAAAAGTTTTGCTAAATATTTTAGGACAACTTTTCTGTGTTTCATTTTGTCATGAGGTTGTAGAGTCAGAGAACAAAAAATACAAAACTGTCAGGAGTGTGTGACAAATATTTGTAAGATGCCAGATCTGCCGATAGAATTTGAATAGCATGTGCACAACTGTTGTACAAACAGAGCGAATTCTGATTTAAAGTATTCTCTTATGATACTCTTTTCATTCTGGGTTGAAGTGCCCTCTCCAAAGATAGGAAGCTCCTATCACATGATATTCTAGGAATTATGCTGGTCAGAACCTTGACTGACACCCTACTAGGGGCACAGTCAGGACATAGGATCATTCCTTCCTCCTGAAACTGGAGAAAACTCATGGGCTCCTAACTACCCTTGGTCTGATGGCATGGTACAGAGAACTTCTGCTCAGATAGCATTTTTTCTTATTATTTGTTATTTAAATAAAAGACACTACAGCCAAAGAAAGAATTTTTTTTGGTATGGATAGAATAAGATCAATTGTTGGCGCTTCAGATAATCTACTTGAAAATAAATTCTGTCTGTCTTTTCTTGAAACAGCTTTGTCAAAGGCATGCTTTTTGTATTTTCAGAAGAGGAGCTAAGAAACTGCGTATAGAAGGAGGGAATGATGTGACTCAGTATTATTTCTAAAATTAAATGTAAAACGGTGCCATTTTTAGTTAGAACCAGAGATACGTGATGTAAAATGGCAAGAGCATAATGTCAGTAATGACATCAGTCCTAACTTCAAATTAGTTGTTTTTAGAAAGCACTGTGCCTATAAGAGTGCCCCAGAATGCAGAGAAGAGCCAGTCAATACCACCGGAAGCACAGTGGGTATGATGACTCTGAAGGGACTGCATGTCACTGAAGTCAACATCTCTCCAGGTCATGGCTTACCTGAGGGTGACAGCAAGGAAGCAAGAGGGAGCAGCAGTGGCTTATAGCAGACATTGCCTGCTGGCATGCTGTCTTGAGCAATTTCTTTTCCAAGAGATTAGATGCACTTACAACGTAAAATATTTTCTCAGTTTTTAACCATGATCAAGCTTCTGCTGGCAAAATCCTTCTACAGAATTTCTTAGAAAATTAAAACAGAAAAACAATAGTTTGAAAAGAATTATTTCCTTTTCTGAAGCTTGCCAAAAATTCACCAGCTTGTATAAAAATTCCTTCCTCTGAAAAAGAAAAGATCTTGCCTGGTAGATATTTGCCTGAGCTTGGCTTGCCTGTGATTAGGGTGGGGCCTTGGCATCTAAGGAGATAAGCAGCTGGGGAAGCTGCATTTATCATCTGTGCCAACACAAGGCCTTCCTGTTCATAGGTGTTTGTAGTCTTTAAGAAATCACAGCCCTAAAACTTTCAAAATAAGTAGAGGAAAAATTATAAAATTCAATGGGCCCTCGGTCAGTGACCCTGACAGTACTTTCTGAACCATTGCCTACCTATAGCAGTCTAGACAGGAACTCGACTGGTGCATGACAGACACATCCCAGCTGTGCCTGTGCCCAGCACTGCATCTCCTCCCCTCAAAAAACCTGATTCACAGAAGCTACTTTGCAAACTTGCATATACAGTATCTGTTTGGATTACAGTGCACACACAGTCATGCACATTTTTATTTGATGTATGTATAAACATGTATATAAAAGGATACATAGTGTCAAAAGTATGTACTTTGTACACTACATGTATACAAAAGCCTACAAAGCCACATTTCAGCTGTTTACTGTAGCATGCAGATGCACGGTGCTGTCACGTCCAACCCAGTGGTCTTTGAGCATAGGCAATATTCTGCTCTTTTACAAGACGCTTTTTATAATGATTTTTACACCATCCCCAGAGCAGTGAAAAAGCAGTGAATTTTTTTTTTTTTTCTATTTTGGGGTGAGGTTTGTTTGGGTTCTTTTTTATACAGAGAAATGCGTTTGCCTTTTCTCTTATTCTCAGAAGACAGGTTTACCTCATAATTCCAAAAAAATGTTGCTTCATGCAGAGGTCAGGTGTGGAAATTTTTACCCTGCAGGGTAAAATTTGCACGAGCCGTTAAGGTGGGTGACTGAGAAAAGTGGGTTAGAATGGAAATTATTGCACAACATTGGCAGAGACACGTAGAGGGGTACACTTCTGTCATAGACTAGTTTATTAATGAGAGTGTGTAGCAGGATATGCTGTATCCTTTTGGCATTTAGTGAAAACCCTAACTTCCATTGAAACATCATTCAAGACCATTTTCTAAACTGGCAGGTGGTCTTGTCATTTTTTCTTCCTTTTTATTTATTTTTGTTTTTCTTATGAATGAACAGTTTGATATAACTATTTTTAGTCAGAGAAGGAAAGATCACATACCCTACACCTGTGCAGAGCTGGGACCAGACCACCAGGGATTTCCCCGGGAGATCTGAGCCTCACCTCTCAGGTCTTTGAAGACCTGAGGTATTTAGAAGACATCAGGATATAGTTCACAAAACATTCCCACAAAATAAAAACATGTGGTCCAGGATGCTCTTTGGCTAGAGCTGCATATCACTGAGCCTGTCACTGCACACTGTGGGCAGCCATGGACATGTCTGAAAGAAGCACTGTTTTGCATGGAAAATGGAGTTTAAATGCAGTTTTGGAAACTTCTAGAGAGTTATCTCCCACTCGGTAGAGAAGGGCAGACAGCATCTCATCTTGCTTCTTTATAAGGAGACAACAAATATGGTCTAGGACATGACAGTGCCATGTCACCACCTCTGGGCCAGCACCCGAATGGGCGCTGAGGCCTTCCCTGGGCTCTCCCTCTCTCTCGGGGGGGCAGCCATTTTGCAGCGGTGACCAACCCTGAGCTGATAAATCTCTTCCCTCCTCAGGGAGTTGCTGTAAAATGTCAGAGCACTGATGGCTCTTTATGGGCTTCACCCAGTTCTGCACCAGCTGGCCAGGGCCCCACTGTAGGCACCCGGGCAGCCCGGCCGCCATCGGGCCCTCGGTGACCGTGCCCTGTGGGGCAGCAGGCGAGCCCCGGCTGTCCCTGCTGAGGCGCGGTGACGCCGGAAAGCAGCGGGCCACAGGCTCCGTCCCGAGCGGCACAGCTCTCCCAGCTGCCCAAAGGTACGTGCTTTAAATTGTCTTGGTTTGGTGGTTTTAAAAGTACGGGCTTGTGGAAAGCTTGCTTGAAAGTTTCTATTAAGTTAGTCTTAAAAAATATTACCCTGTAACGGTTTCTTCCTTAAGGCTTTCTCCGAGTGAGACTCATTTTGATTCTGGCTTTCTTGTCATTAAGTAAACGGGTTTGATTTAATAATTATGTTTTATTATAGCTGAGGTTGTTTAATATCGTAGAGAGTGGGTTGAGATTTTCTCTTTGGCTGTGAACCGAGTTTGTTCCCTGGAGCCTCCCACAGTAGTCTTGACCAGGAAGTGTCGGGCAGCGCCGCCATTTTCCAGAGGGGCAGCAGTCGCTGGGCCTTGTTCTGTGAACAATTACATATGTGCTTAACTTCATCACTTAAGACTTTCTGTTAGTTGCTTTTCCCAGTAAATGTGTACATAAGAAAGGATACCAAATGGCTAGATAGTCTCTTTTCCAGCTATTTTGATTTTGCTGGAGAGAAAGAGGGAGGGAGGCGGCCTCAAAGAGGCTACAGGGCGGCCTGAGGGAAGGAAGCTTTCCCGAGTGCTGGGAAAGCTCCAGACTGGGACATATTGCTGCTTTCCTTCATGGCATTATCACCACAGCCAGGCTGAAAAGCTTTTCCTTGCCATACTGTCATAGTTGAGATGGAGACAATACAAAGCAACACACTCCATTTTCAGAAGGCTCCAAACCGTTTTTGTTATAGCATGCATGCTTTTTATACATTCTTACAAAACTCATAAGCTTACACTTTACTCATTGGTCAGAAAAGAAAAGTGCTTATTGGAACAGACAGTTGCAGGTTTCTCTTATTTATCCTTCTTGGTTTCTATGTTAACAACTTTGGTAGAAAATTCTTTCAGGGGTAAACATGGATCCTCTTATCAAACTTCTCTCTGACTCACAGAAGTTGCTGTAAAACCTCTTCCACACCATACCATGGAAGAAGTAAGGGATGATCAAGGTTTGGAGAAGCGCAGGAAATGAGTATGCTGACAGTGAGAGAAAGAGTGCAATTAAAGTAGTCAACCTTGACAACTTAGAGAAAGAGGGAGATGTGGCTGGAAAATACAATGACATGGGGAAGTGGCAATGAGGGTAAAGTGACTGGTGACAGCAGGAAGGTAAAAGGAAGGGATGTAGACGTGAATGTGAGTTAATGGGCAGACCACAAATATCACTTTGTCAAAGAAAAGACGCAAGTGTCTGGGTGTGTAAACAGCTAGGAAAGGATAGGTGTATAAGCATATTATGTAAAAGTTCTTTTCTACTAAAGACAAAGGCAAAATTCCCATGGCTTTATGAGCAGATGGTCTTGGGTTTGCAGAAAACCAAGAAAAATCTATGGAGAAACGTAGCTGCTATTGCATTCATTTTTAACCAGTGATTACAGAGTCAAGCAAATACTGACCACCTGAAAACCCCCCACACATTATCTAGTGACAGCTCTACTGAAAATGCTTAGAGTGTGTTGTCCATCCCCCCAGTCCTCAAACTAAAAGAGAAAAGGAATAAGAGAACAGCCCCAACCTCACTAAGCTGTCTGAAATGCTAAGAAGCTAGACACAGGAACTGGTTTGGAGTTTTGGTTTTTGTTTCTGCTTTGGACATTAGCTTCAAGAGGTTGAGGAAAAGGATATCATACATATGAGGACTAAAACTGGAAGAGAATGCATCTGCCCCAGTGACAACCATACTGTTTGGTGTGCACATCTGGAGTAACTTGCGTGGTTACTATGTTCTGAACTCTGGCATGAGCAGTATGTTGAGTACTACCTTGCTATTTTCAAGTGTTCTTTTATTCTTTTTCATGGAAGTCTACAAGGAGCTGAGCTTTCTTTCAGGTGTGTACTGTAGTTAGGAATAATAAATGTTCAGATAAATGGTGTGACTAATGAATGCATCACTTACTTGGATGTAAGATAGACTTACAATGCTGTGGCCTAAAGCCTGGCCTCTTCTTCCAAAAACATGACTTTAAAATGACAATGATAAAAAAAACTCCTCAAGAAATATCTGTCTTAATTTAGCATTCTTACATGCCATTAAATATTCTGACTTCTTTGTGTTAGAACTTTATTTAATCGTGACGTGGCCAACCAGCAGAAAGGCTGTTCCTGACTTCTGTGGGCTTGGAACAGGACGTTTTGCTGGCAGATAGATGGTGTACTTGAACCATGTCTGCACTGAAAACAGAGCCAAAGGTATAATATCACACTATGATACCAATTGATAAAGAAGACTGCTGAGCTGGTTTCTCACTAAAGTCACAGAATTCAGGCAGTGAAATCCCTGGAGCATTCAGTCTGCTGCAAGCTGTGCAAGTAAGTGAAAAAAGAATCAAACTAGTGGATTTGTAGCTAGAGACTAGAAAGTAGATAGATAACTGCTTAAGATAGTTATTCCATTGAAAATTTGTTATTTTCAAAGTAAATCCATCCTTGTAACCAAAGAAAGGGAAATATTTTAAAAATTACTGAAATCCTCTTTGCTTTCTATTTCTGCTACTGCTTCCCTTTTATATGGCAATTCACTCACACTTAGATTCACTTTCTTCTGCTTACAGCAGAAATGTGAAATACCAGTGATTATCTGCTGTAATTTCAAAAAAAGGTTCCTGCAAGTGAAGAAATAAAAATGAATCATCATAGTCGTCAGTCTGAAGATGTCTAATAGCACATGAAAATATTTCTGCTGTGAAATCAAGTGGATATTTTAGAGCTTGATAAGAGAAGATCTAGTAGATGTATATTTAGACATTTAATATTTAGTAGCCACTGAAATTTCTCTCTGGTTTGGAAGCAGAGGCTCCAAGTTTGGGAGACATCTTTTGACCCACAAGTATTTCCCTAACCCATTAAAAATAGAACATGGAATTAAGACTGATTTATATACAAATTGACCTGTGTCTGACCAGCAAGGGACTTTCTCCAGAGAAGGAGGTTTGAGTTGTAAATCTGGAGGTATTTGAGAACAGTCTGGATGCAATCCTGTAAAATGTGCTGTAGGATGACCCTGCTTGAGGAGGGATGTTGGACAGGATGACTCACTGTGGTTCTTCTCCCTCACCATTCTGTTATTCTGTAAGAACTCACAGATGAAAAACAACTTGCATTCAGAAAAGCCCTGTAAGCATTTAGTTACAAGTGAGGTTGCACTCCTTCTGACAAGGTGCTTGTCTCAAATCCCTGGTCCACATCTCTGTAGCGTGTTCTTGGGGCAAGGGAAGATGTTTCTCCTTGCAGGAAAAATGCCTCCTGCTCTCCTAGCTGGGTCTGCAGCTCTCCTCCTTGGCAGTTTTTGTGTACTCCAGACAGACAGCAATTCTTGTGGGACACTGTGTTATGCACAGACTTCTCTCCATGCATGGTGTAAGGATTCGAGTGCCTCAGTCACAGCAGTGAGCTCAGCTAGGTAACAAGGGGAACATGTCATTGCCTTTGTTCTAAAAATGTAGCTTTCTGCCTGGGTATCCTAATTTTTCATCTTGGGACAGAAGTACTTTCTGGTATCAGGTAGTTTTTGGAGTGATCCTGATTCCTGCTGCATGCTTTCAAGCGGGAACTAGACCATGGATGTAGGATAAATATCCCAGACACTGACTAATTCTAGTTTGGTACACAAAGAGGAATAGCACACAGCTTTAAATATCAGTCATTTGTGTCTAGTAATGAGCATTTCTAGTTTCAGGATGACTAGCATAAAGGCATCTGTGTTTCATTTTATAGCAAAGAGAATCCAAGGAATATAAAAGGACATGAAAAAAAAATGTATTTAGTTATAACTGTGTGCATTTGCCTGTGAAAAAATTGCATATTTATGCCAAGCACAAAAGTCCAGGGCCACCTAACTTCACAGCTGATCTAAACTTCTAAACAGGGCTTCCCATAAAGGTGTTTCAACAAGCACCTTGCCTTACCATGGGATGCAGGAAGGGATCACATGGAATCAAGTTTGCATCCCTGCATACCAGGCTGCCAAAGAAAGCCTGCATCTCAACAGATCCCTTCACATCAGAGGAGTCCTAGGCTGAATTGAAAGCAGTATAGTAGCTCTGCTGTGCTGAAAGAGGGGCCGTGGCCAGAGATGTGCTTTATAAAGATTCTCCCTACCAGCAGAGTCAGCCAGGGCCCAGAGCGAGCTGTATGGGCTGTGTGCACAGCACTGGGACACGCTGTTCATGGCCACAGCTCCAGCTCTGCCGTGAGCTCAAGCACCCAGCGCCACTGTGACCAAGTCAGCCGCACGTCACCCGCTGTGGGCTGGATCTGCCCGGAGCCCCGGGGGCAGCCGAGCCAGCCTGCGCTGGAGTCCCTGCTGCAACTGCAGCACTGCCGGCCTGAAGCTGCCTTGGCAAAGTCAGTCCGTGCTAGAGGGCTCTCTCTCCATATGCAAATGCAAACAGGCCCTGTGGGTTATTACAGGGGCTCTGCTCTGCCAGCAATTCTGACTTAATGTCAGCTTTACTCCCAGCCATACTCTCACATGATCTGATAAATATCACTGCAAAATCTCAGCTGTGCTGGAAACATTGCTATGTCCGAAAGAAGTGTAGTCTTTGTAGTCTTTGTATTATTTTTGTTATTATCTCAAGTCCTGTGTGGAAGAAACCTAAAATTTCTGTTTCATCTCTGAGATTTGGCTTTCTTTTTTGTCACTGTGTGTCATTTTGGCAAATGATAGCCAAATAGAGGCTCTTGATGATGAACTTGTCCTTCCTAGCTTTAAACACAAGTTTCTTCAAACTGCCTTTTTAAGATCAACTTCACATAAGTTCAGAGCTCATACTGAACAGATTTGTCTCTGTTGAAGAAGAGAAAATTAATGAGGGAAGGCATAGCTAAAAGGCTCACTGGAACCCTATCAAAATTTATCAGAGCCCTATCTAAATTTTAATAGCAGAAATCATTAAAAATTCTTCTACTTATTGAGAGTCTCACTACTTCCTTTTTTCAAACAGGCTGATATATTTGTGGAAAAATCTTTCCCCCCATATTTTTCACATATACTTCCTATTCCAAACTGAAAAGAACGTGGCACAGATTTCTTCTTGATAAGTGTGTGCACAGGCAAGTTCCTTAGCCTCCCTTTTCAGGGAAATCTCTGCCTTTGTTTAAAAGCACATGTTCTCTGAGCAGATAGTCATTTACATTTCTGGGATGCCATCTGCACATTATCTTGTAATTCTAGGATGGGATGCAGTACACTTAAGTGTTGGTGTTAAACTTTCAAAACTTTAACTTACAAGAGTGTCAGGCTGTTCTGTCAGTGAAAATTTGAGATTTTTCAATTTACAGGAACTGACTGAACTGCATTTTGTCCTAGGGATTTGTAATCAGTGTGATTTTCTTTGATCATGCAGATAAGTATTAATGATAACCAGAAGTAGAATCAACAAAGAAGTAGATTCATATCTATTCTTAGAGTACTTGATCTGAAACTGGCAGATTCAAACCTTGTGGACTTATATTTCATCCATAGTTTCTTGGCACTCTGTATTTTTGATAGCAGGGCGATGAGAAACTCTGCCTCAGGACACTTACCTACCTCTTCAAAGCAGCTGGATAATGTAGTTTATTTCACAGCACATGATTTGGGGAGAGGTGAAGGGACAAAGAATGGAACCTCATCAATTGAGAATTTGATTTATTTTATTGACAGAAGGCTTTGCTATTGTTAAACATATATATATATAATATATATATATAAATATGTGTATATATGCAATTTCACAACACTATGGACAATAACATTTGCTTTAACATATTTAAAAATGTGAGTTAGTTCAGAGGAGAATTCTGTTTATTAAATGAAATAATATTTCCCTCTTCTGTGTGCTTTAGCATTCACCCTTTCCATCATAGAAACAGTTTTCTGTGTTGTGATTCTTCTATTGCTATGAGAATTGAGAGAATTCTTACCATAAAACAGAGGTTTCCCAGCAAGATCACATTCTAGAATTAGGCATGCTTATAGAGTGAGTGTCTTTTAGTGGTCTGATGATCATTACTGCTGCAATGGAGCAAATTACTATGGAGGAAATTACTATATTCCTCACTCAAAACATTCCTACAAAGTCAAGCATGACCATCAACGGTACATTTATTCGTGAAAAGAAGCCTAAAAAATGTAGGTGTTCCTCTTACATCAGCTTATATCCTGTTGACAACTCAAATGACACTAGGCTCACTTATTAGTTTCTAGTGGTTTAACTGACAACTTTTGGTCTCATAAAATGTACTATAAATACTATCTGCAGCACAGCCTTGCTGTTCAGTGGTACACCAAGTGTTCAGATGGCTGAGAATGCTGTTTCCCAATGGGAAATGTGGCATTTGGCAATCGTTTATTCTGATTTCCTCTGAGGATATGAAGGAAAGATTTTACCAAAGTAATCCCTGAGTAAAAAGCAAACAACAAAATGTTTAATGCCAAAGCACTGGACTATAGAATGAATGCTAAAGTGCAGACTTTATTATATCTTTCAAGTAGATAGGGTGATTGCATACTTTTACCTCTATAGGGAAATATGTTTGTGCTTTCCACACATGAGCTTGTGGGAAAATTGCATGGGATTGATTTCACGAGTTTGGAAATGAGCCCTGGTGTTGAGAACAACTTCACAGCCCCAACTCTGAACTCACTTGGCAGCGTGGATATCTTTCTCCCAGTGAAGTCACTCCTGTCAGTGGTTACAACACAAAGAGGGTTTGGCTCATAGAGGACAAATTGTGATATAACGAAGTCCCACCATAGGGTGAAAAAAAAACTGGATTTGTTTTCATCTGGAACGGGACAGTTTATAGAGAAGGAGGAAAAATCCAGCCCAAACACTTATTGCTTTTGGTTCCTGTGGAGGGATGCTGCCCCTATCTTGTCCGGAAAATCAGGGAAATGATGAGAGACTGTGAAGTGCAGGTTTAGCCAATGTAAGGTTAACACATTTGCGGAACTTAAATCTCATTTTTCTAGTACCTTAGTTTACTGTGTTCCTCATTGCAGTGAGTTCATAGTCAATCTTCCTTTATTCTTGGCTTCCTCCTTAAGAACATGAGGGTTATCGGGCTGTACTCCTACACCACCTTAGGCAGCAGGCAAACTGGTTTGTGACTTTCAGCTAAAGAGGATGTGTTGTAGGGATCAAAATATATAATAAGTTTCTAACAGACATTTTAGGGAATTTATACCTTTATGTAGAAAAGAGTTAGTACTGAGAGAAAACAGAAGTTGACCTGTGCCTCAACTAATGGCAGAGGGTAGGTGACCAGGAAACCTGTGCTTATTGCCAGGCTGCCAAGAAATGTCACCCAGAGGCACTGAGTACACTGCCTCTTTGTCAGCTAGGTGTGCAAAGGATGTGGGAAGAGAGGAAGAGGAGGGGAGAGTGACAGAGAGACAGACACATGGGAAGGTCAAGGTGGCATAGAAGGGGGTGGTTTTAAAGGAGTGGAACATTTGAAGAATGGGAAATTTCATTCCAGAAGAAATAATGCTTCATGTTCAAAGAATTATTGATTTTTTAAAATATATATTCTACATTCTGTTTCTATTTCACAGTTTCTTTTTTCCCTCCCCACACTCATTAACAAGGGTTGTGACAACATGGAGTTAGCAGTTTGGGTGGGCTGTACATTTGCCTCTGGAAGATTTTAGCCATCACTTAGAAGAATATGTTAAAACTCTCAAGAGAAGATGCAGATGCAATGTACTGAAACAGTTAATGCTGATCTCAGAATAAGACATGAGACCTCGACCCCTTTTTTTCAGTCTCAGAATAATAGCCTCCCTGCTGAAGCAAACAGAAAATGTGTTGCCTGTGCAGATAAGAGAACCTAGAGTACCTTGAAACTGTGATTCAGCACACTTGAAGTTACTACTGTTTTACAAGAAGGTGCTGGCTCATTTACTAACTGCATGCAAAACAATCTAGAAGTGCCACTCTTTTTCTCCAGCAAAAATTCATACATTACTATCAGTAGCAATCACAGTTCACAGAAGGGATCAGGATGGAATGGATTGTTGGATCATCTGGTCCAACCTCCCTGCCCAAGCAAGGTCATCCCAGAGCATGTGGCATAGGATTGCCATCACGGTCATGAGCAAAGGATGGCCAGAAATAAATGGATTTTGGGAAGGCAAATGGTTCCCCACTTGCCAAAGCTGATCAGCCCATGTTGGGAATTATCAACAACTTTCAGGAACAAATCTGAGCACTGGTCACAAGAGACGTGCTTGTTTGCTCTCTTGTGGCATGATGAGGTAGGAAAGGGATTGATCAGACTTTGAATGTTGTCAAAGGAACGGATAGAGACAGTGAGAAGGCAGTCAGAAACAGGTACAAAGTTATTCTTTCTGCTGTTTCCTGCTTTTTAAGGCAAGGTGAGGGTGAACGACCAGATTTTTCTTCCTTTTTTATTTCTTCACAGCAGCAAGGACTTAAAGACTGTCTCTGCAAAGAATTTGGTAAATGTCTATAACAATTTATTTGGTAAGGTTTTTATTGTAAGGCTTTTTTCATAAAAAATAACATGCTAACTGAAAGTTAATTTTGTTCAGATTTCCTAACAGCAAATGCCCTAAAAATCTAAGAAATGCCGGTTAAGCAGTCATTAGTGCCTGGATTGTCAATCCCAGACGATGTAGCATTCAGCACTGCTCTCTGATTTTATCCAGTAGTAGTGATATTGCCCTCATGCAGCAAATGACCACCCATACTGCAAACCTCCAGTCCCTTCCACACACATCCAAATTGACTCCAGCTCCGGTAATGTGAGATGTCATATAGAAAAATACTGCACTGAGTGAACACACAATGTTCCTAGAAGTTTTGGGCTGCATTCAAGTTGAAAAGCAGTGCTAGGAAGTCCTCTATCACCTGTTCCTTGCTTCCTGATTTCACACCTCCTCACATATTAAATAACTTTTCAGTCATTTTAAAGTCCTCATGCAATCTACCTGTCTTTTACTAGGGAATTTACTGAAGTGGATGCCAGAGGAGCACCATAGCAAAGACCCAGATCAAACTAGTATAGATATAACCTTCTCAAATCTCTCCAGATGGAAACAGATGGTGAAACTATCCCATGCTCTTTCTTCAAGAGTTCAATAAAATCACTTCTCTTCTTGTAAGTTAAACCATGGTAAGGCAGGTATGGAAACCATGAGCCAGCGATGATCAATTTTCTCATTCTTTCTCTAGATCACACGCAGGGAAACTGTCTCCTCAGCAGACCTGGGCAATGGATTCAAAGTGCTTGCTCTGCATCTCTCAGGGTAAGATCTAAACTTGCATTTTCTGTATTTTAGCTGAGCAATTTATTTAATTTATTCAATGTGTAAAATGAGCCTACTGCTGCCATTTGTAGTTTTGCATAGGACTGGCTATATTAAAAGCTGCTGACATAAAGTAAAATGAATCCCACCATGGATTGACAGGAATGAAGTGCATAGTTGCTCAGAGGGACCTGGAGTCTAGCAATTGTAAGATGTGCCTGGAGATCAGGGGTTTGCCTGGAAAAAGCAAAAGTATCAGCAGGGTTAGAGTTTGGTTTTGAGTGGAAAGGATACCAGTAGCACACACATGCTGGAATTGTGTGCCCTGGTGCCTCTTGTGAATCTAGCCCAAAGCTTTCCTGTGCTGCCCTGCCAAAGTGCCTCAAGTCAGTCCAGCTGGCAGATGAGAAGCTAGGCCACATCTTATGCTTTTTCTTACAGTTCCCTGAAGGGTTAATTAGTATATAGCAATAAAAATAATTACTTGTTGTTTTTACAGGGCTTATCATCAATAGTGCCAAAAAAACTAACCTTAGTTTTGGAGAAAAAAAGGCAGCTATTTGCCCAAATTCACACATCTAGTGAGGCTTAACACTAAAGGCAACTTAGTTTTGTGTATTGACTTTTCTTTGCACATGCCCCCAAAGTCTGACTTTGCAACTGAAGAATTAAAATTAGCCTGCATTGCACATTTCTGAAGACTTGTATAGCTAGAAATTTGAAATGCCACAAAATATTCCATGAAAAATATCACAATTGAAAGTGGAAGAAACTTGGACAGCGAATTCATTGGAGAAGGATTTTAATCCAATTTAAAAAAAAAGCATACTCTCCCATGAGTGTGTATAGGATAAATAATTGTAGTGTAACCTTATGACACTACAGAGCTGCATGACTACAGGAAATACACAGGCAAAGGACAGGCTCCACTGGAAGAGTTTCAGAGTCGAGAATTTGGTAATACAGACACAGCAGTGCACTCCATCTCCTCTGCATTTAGTTTCCGTGGGGTTTACAAGAGACGAGATAACGGGGAATCATAGCCCTCCTCTCCATACTCAGGAGAAACACAAAAATATGAATCTTGTTGAAATCTATAGCATAGTGATAATATCTGGGCTTTTTTTCAGGAGGGGAGTAAGACTGATTTGTAGGTACATCCATGTCCTCTTGCCATAATTTATTTTGAGAAAAATTATTAAGCACTGATTTTGAAATCTGGCCTGTAGCCAATTCCTCAGGTGTATGGCTATAATGGAGCTTATTGTGCCATGCCCTTGGTCTTCTCTTCTTCTGGACAATTTATTTATTTATAATGTTCTTTGCCCATCATGCAGCATTTCAGTTATATCCCTTTCAATACGTGAGTCTGTTGAGGTTCTTGCAGTGCTTCTAATTCTGCTAGCTGCCAGAAACAGCTCTGAACATCAGCTAAAGCCTGAGGTTTTTTAATTATTTTTTTTTTCTTGTGTGTCTGTGCCTTGAAAATTGTTAGTTACAGCTGCACAACTTCTGAACTTTGTTTTTATCACCTAAAGAACTAACGATAAGGGTGTATTTTCTCCTCTAGTGATCTGCTACCTGTCCTTTTAATTTTTCATCCCTTTTCCTCCCTTCTGCTTCTGCTTCCTCCTACAGATGCTTCCTCCCCACCTCTCTGGTCTACAATTTCCCACTATGACTTGTAGCATTCAGTCCACTGCAGGAGGTATTAAATCTACTGTAGAAACAGGAAAAGTCGCTACCAGCTTCCCAGCTGTGGAGGATCCCCACAAGGAGGGGAATTCTCTGAGTAAAAAATGGGAGAGAGTGTTCTTGTGGCTCCACCTGTGCTGCACAAGCAGAATCAAAGGATTGATGGAGAACCCAAGCAAATTTTATCTTGTTGGAGGAATATCTGTTTGAAGAATGTGGCGGTAACTCAGAACGTCACTTTGGCTGATGCCTCACTGTTGCTTTTTGCTTTCCTTACTGTTTCACATTGTCTCTGTGTCACACTTAGAGAGGCAAAAAATAGGTGTCTGCAAAGAGTTTTCAGAGCAACAGTATAGGGGGTGCTTGTTTCCTGGAGATTAGTTTATACTTAGTGTGACTCAACCCTGATAAGATCAGCTTATAAGAGGATAACTGATCATGATTTCTGATTAGATTTTTTTTTCTTTTTATTTCTTTAAAAAGTTTATTTTTGACCCAGAGTGATATTTTATAGCTTGCATTCATTCCCTAAAGAAGCCAGAATGTTATTGCAGTCAGTAGTGGAAGGGCTGGATTTAGAAGGATGAGGCTTCATAACCCATGTGTTAGCTCACCTTGCCACACAGCTCACTGAGGTGATGCTGCCAAGGCGTTCATTCTCATTCCCAGAGAAAGTCTGTGCCTGAATGCCTCTGGCCTGCAGGACACTCTATATACAGGCTTTTGCTTTCAAGAAAAAGAGTTGAATTCAGAGGCAAAGGCATAATCTCAAGCTACATAGGGCCAGTGGTTGGGTACTCTCAGGATCCAAGCCCGAGGCTCCTTATTCCTCAGTGTCACCTCACATAAGTGTGTATGGATGAAGTAGGAGGCTTAAAGATCCATGTGCAATGCAGAGAGGAAAACTCTTAGGCGGGAAAAGACTCAGCCGAGTTAATGCAGAACTCTATTTCAATGGCAGCATTTTTGAGCTGACAAAGCCATCACTGCCAAAATTACCAATACTGCCACATTACTTAAGGGTGACAAACTAACTCCAGCACTGCCACATACACCTGCAAGGTGCTGCAAGCAACCACTGTAATCCTTTTTTGACAACATATGTGATGTATAAGACAGGCAGTTTAGGAGTAGTGTCTGGTAGCCAAGGCTGTTTCCAGGGCAGCTGGAGGATTTACAAAATGAAAAAAATAATTTGGGGGAGAGTAGTTTAAAAAAAGGAAAAAGAATGTGGATTCCTGTTGCTGAAATTTTAAGAATTATGATTATTTATGTGCAAATTGTTCATTTCTGGTGAATATTTAGTGCATGGAGTAGGTGAGAGAGAATGGCTAAAAAGGAAACACAAGATAGATGAAAATTTTCAAATTTTGAGATCTGTTATTAAAAGCTTTTACTTTGTGGTGGGGTTTTTTTTGGCTGGTTGTTTTGGATTTTTATGTCAGTTCCTCAGAAGGAAAACAGTTTCTCAGTAAAGTCTGAAGTTGAGTGGTACAGTGAGAATTGGTATGAATTCTATGACACCTACAGTAATTGATGTTAAAGATCAAATTTAGTGTAATATGTAGTTTTTGTTACAACTACCCTTTCCCTATAGAGATAGTAAAAAATTGTGTCCATAATTAAAACACAAGTCAGAGATATGTAATAGTTCCAGTTTACAGGTTTACAGTACATGATGGTATATTCCAAAGTATTTCTACTAAAACTGTTGATGTTTAGGAAGAGAAACGTTTTTTGAGGCAAGTTTGAATGTGCTCCCTTCCAAGCAGGATGCAATTCTCAGTGTTCTCTTCTCCCACCTTCTGCCCACACAGATTATGTGAGAAGTGTTTCAGCGCCTTACTATATATAGTCAAGGCTTCTTACTCTCCTGCAGAGGTCAGTGGGAGGTGCTGAAACCGAGCTGTGGGAGGAAATGAGCCACGTGGGAGTGAGCTGGTGCGTCCTGAACCCGGGAGGCACTGGGAAGAGATGGGTCAGCTTCGGCTGTCACATCCAGCAAACGGCTCAGTGGGGGTGCAAGGGAAAGAGTTGGTGCCAAAATAAGTGTTGTTAATAATCGTCTGGAGGTGGAGTGGGGCTTTTGCTTTAAATGAGATGTTTGAGCTGTCTAATGAAGCTGAGGGGAAAGGTGGGACTGAAAGATGCCAGTTAGAGGAAACTGTGAATATGTTTGCAGCTCCCCTTTGTGAGCTGGCAGAGTGTGTATTGGGACAGTCTCCAAATAGGTTGGGCAGAAATGCTGTAGGAAGAGTCATGTATTCCAGTGATTTATGATAGGAAATTTCCCATGGCTGAAATATTTGTCATTACTGGATTTGTCTTTCTCTTGTAGTAGGTATTATTGTTACAATCTATATAGTTGACCAGACAATATTCCTCAACTTTCAGAACTTTCCTACCCTCTAGTTGAAATCTGGTAATGAAGAAAGACAAAAATTTCAAGTGACTTTCTTAACAGTTTGGTGGATTGTTTTTCTGGTTTTGGGGGGGTTTGGTTTTGGTTTGGTTTTTTAGGGCTTTTTGGGGAGAGGTTTTTGGGAGGTTTTTATTTATTTGGTTTTTTTAACAAAGTAATTTTTTTTAATTGGAAGTGTCTATCTGCACTAATGATTGACTCTTACTTGCACTGAGATCTAGCTTGAAGGTCTGAGTTCTCTACAAACCAGCGCAAAAAAGGAGAGCCTGCTCTAAGTATATTTCAACCTTGAAAATTCAGGGACAAACTATCTACTTTGGGGGGAAATGAGTGGTGTGTTAATATTTTTTGGATAGGCAATTTTAATTAAAGGCATATTACACAGCGAAATTGCAGGGGAAATCTCACACAGCTTTGAATGGGACCTGCAAGTTACTCTCCCTTTAATGATATGTTAAGTCTGATGGCTAACCCTGACCGCTGAACAAAGATTAGAGCAGTGTCTATGTAACTTGGCATGCATTTTTCAAAATTTTTTTTTCCTCAGGCAAAGATTCTTTCTGCAAGGAAGGAATATTCATCACCTGATTTTACAATTGGAAAATGCTTTTGCTCACAGAAGTAGAGCTAAGTGAGGAATTGGACACAAGTTCTCTTGTGTGGAAGACCTTCGTTTGCTGGTTTTAGGATTCAATGAACATTTGTGAGTTTGTATATGAACCAAGCTCCACTGAGTTGGGCAGTACCCATTTCCAGCTCAAGGAATCTTACTCACCTTTAGGATGTCAAATGAGCATTTGTTTATATTTCAATGGTATAATCGTTGGATAGCTTTTTCTTTCAAGCCCAGTGAAATGAAGAAGGAGATGGTTTGGACAAAACACTATGTTTCAGAATTAGAAAGCAAAAGAGTGGGGTAGAAAAGAGGAACTATTTTATTAGGCTGCAACTCATGTTCTTTATTTGGCATATATTTCATTATCTCCTATTTCCTGATGATAACATCATGTCCTCTCTTTTCCTGTTACCCAAGCACTTTACAGAAGATGTGTTGCATGCCTGTTGGCAGTCATGGACAATTTGACATTCACAGTTTATTACATGACTTGACATCAGTTCTTTTTCAAAATACTCCCTCCCTCATCAGTGGAATACATCTCCTCCTTTCCATTGCTGTCTTACACACTCTGACCAGCAGATCTTACCTGCAATGGAATTTAAGACCATGGATCCATTTGTGTGTATCTGGACTGAGCTACCATTCTTGGATATTACCCTTTTTGAAGTCAGGGATGCTCTGGGTGGTCCTGGGGACATGGGAAAAGCTATGACTATAAAAAACTATTAAACAACTCTGTTTCAGTTTTTTCCCAGGGAGGGTTTTAAACAGCAGATTTGGAAGAGCTATAAGGTCTCCTGTAATCATGGTGAGTGTCTCACTGCTTTGTGAGCAGTCTAAAGACGTTCTTTGTGTGAGACCAAGAGACACGTTCCCTCGCTCATATAAGGTGTATTTCCATATATAAATATAAAGCCAAGCTGACATCTGCTCTTAAACTTGCTGAGAAAGGTTCCTCTTCACCCTGGAGACTCAATTACCTTCCAAGCATGGTTCCCCCCACTGCCATACAGCACGCAGCTCCCTCTATACAGGAGGCTTGGATCTTGGAAATGTCACCATCTCTGAACTGCTCTGACTCTCCTCTCCCACCTGGTGCTTGGTCACGGTGTCTATCCTGGGCCCTCAGCAATAGACAAAGATATGCTTTTGCAAGGCAATACACCCACTCTCCTTTTCCACAGCCCTCTGTTCCACTGCTGGGAAAACCTGCTCTCCTCAGAGTGTCTGCCAGCACCGCTGCCTTGGCTTGACCCAGCCTTACCCTGAATCTCAACCTTTTGGTTTCAAATGTGTGGGTTGTAGCTGTATGGATCCACAGCACAGAGACTTTTTACAGCTTTCTCAAAGCTACCAACCTGATGGAATCATCACTTCTGAGATGAAGGGAAGGATCTCCAAAATTATTACCTGAATCTATCCCTCCCCCATCTTTTTTTCAGTCACCCAGCAGACACTCAGTATCTCATCCTCCCATCTCAACTGGTCATCTCTGGGGTAAGAGAGAAGACACATGTAAGTACCTCACCAATGGGAACAATCAATGACTTCTTTTCAATAATTAGTGGGTTTGGGTCAATGCAGGTCCACAGTCAATGTCAACATTTTCTGTCTGATTAAAGTTTTCCGAGTTCACTGATGCATTTTCTTTTCAAGTTTGACAGTTCATTCTGTGGGGACTCCAGTGCAGACTGTGAAGTAGTTAGATTTTCTTTCTCACTTCCACTCTTACCTTATATCCAGGCATTTTTTCCTCTCTTTTTCATTATTTGTTCCACAATGAATATACTGAATTGGGATTGTTGCACATTTGTTCTTTGTTGACATCCATTTGCCCTTTTACCAATACTTTTTGATTTTGTCTGGACTGAGTTAGTGACTTTTAGAGCTCTTTTAGCTATTTCTTGACCCATAAAGATGAAATTGTTACCTGGACTTTCTGCAGAGTAAGGCTTGTTTCTTCTCTGACTTTATTTTAAGAAAAGTCTTGTTGGTGCATCCAACAATGCTGAGTAGAGATCCATATGGGTGTCCACGTATCTAACAGAAGAACCTAGTCTGCTTTTTTAACTTTGGGTATCAGGTTAGGATCACAAACCCAAAATCCTGAATTTCTCAGATGCCTGATTCTACCAGTGGTCAAACACAGTTACAGGATATTCTGCTTTTCAGCCACCAGTCCTAGCAGCACTCACTGCAGAACTGCTGTGGCAGTTATTTAACTTGCAGTAGTCCCTGAGCTGCTCAAGACCACACTTTGTGTAAAAGTGTTTTAAGGATTTCATATGTGGGTATTAGATATTACTATGCTGAGCAAGAAGCTGATGTACCCATAGCCAGAGAAAAACTGTATTTCCTCTGTAATGTATAGAGTATCTATTAATCAGCAATGGTTCCTGAATTGATAGCATGCAGAAGTTAAATATAACCTCATATACATTATTCTACTAAATTCCCTAAATTCTCCTTTTAAGTTACTTTTAGGGAGAAGCTGAGTTATACACTTGATAGAGAAAGTCCATGCTTTTTTTGTTTATGCAGATATTGAGACATGCCTTGTCCCTTATGTTTCTTATCAAAGGGAGTGAGTAGATCAGAGAAACACTTGTGTGGGAATGCGGAGAATGAGTTAGGATCTTAATTTTTTTTTCAAGCAGAATCCCAGGGGAAAAAATTTTATTCCATAGATGACATCACATAACAGTATCATATCACTTGGCTGTTGAACTACAAAACCACTCAAAATGCCTTCCAGGGCTGTTTTTTTTGTAATTAAGCACCATATTCAACATTAAGAAATAGTTTTCCTACCTTATGATTGAAAAATTTGCAGGATTCCAGTGATAATCTTACTGCACGTGACATTCACACTGGTTCAAGGCATGGGGCCTTAACTGAGGGACATTAATGTCAAGAAGACATGGATAATAGAAATGTCCTTTCAACTACATCCATCCCTTGCAACCGGGGCAGCTTTCATTTGTGAATCCACTGTTGGTTCCTAAGCCAGCAAGTGTGAGTTTAGGATGATCTGGTCTAAGAGCAGAGACTGCAGAACAGGAAATTTCTGTCCACTGGAGCTTTCTGTCTCATCTGGAACATCTAGTGCTTCAGTGGGTGGGAAATACTATGGCAATAAGGAGGCAGAGGAGAAGGTCTCTAGCTGCCTACGCTTTTCCCCATAAAAGTACACCAGCCTAGTACAATGACGGGAACAGGGGAGACCTGAATAAAAGAACCACTCTTGGACCTTTTGAACTGCAGAAGCATGGATCTTTGGCTAGGACACCTATTGTATCGAACAGTGAGCAGCTGCTGCCGATATGCAATTGAGACCTGAGGTCTATTTAGAGAAATAATTGCTTTAGTTTCCAAGATGCTCCTGGAAACAGGATCTAAATTTCTTATTATAATCTTACCTGGCAAAATACAGTATGTTCTAAACAATAATTAAAATTCTCAAATGAAAAATTCTCAAAGAAATCAGGTCAGTCTTTCAGGTTTGCAATGGCAAAAAGTAGGAACAAACAATCCTCTTGTAAAAAGGAGAATATTATTTTTGTCCTGTTCTCTCATCAGAGTGAGGAATGAAACACCTGCGCTCATCCTTTCTGGAGTAGTTCTTGGGACTGTATTTTTCACTGGGAGTATCTTTCCTTCGAAAGAAAAATGTCAAAAACAAAGAGAAACAATTTGGATACCTTTGTTTTTCCAGCCCGCCCCACAGGATATGATACAGAATACTGTATTGTTTACAAGAATACTGTATTGTTTACATTTCTCCAGATTAACTATTGCATTTTGGTAATTCTTTTTTAAGTTGTTCCTTCTTAAATTATTTTAAAGGGATAGTGCTTCTCAAATGCATCTGAAATTACATGAAGTTTTTTAAACTGTGGGCTGCTAGCAGTTTCTTGCATCTTGCTGTTAAAGGCCCATGGTCCTTTCTTATGCTGATGATCTTAATAATACTTTTTCAGAATGGCAGAACTGAGAGTGCACACAGTGAGGGAACACAGGTAGGGCCCTAAATACACAAAATAATCCTTCATATGAGTATAATCTTCTAGTCACTTCCTAAATACTATCTAATACTGGGAATCAGGACATTGGTTAAGAAGTTGCAAATTCTGAGAATTCATCTCCTGCATTTATAGTTAAGAATTTCTTCCTTTTTTCTTGTATTTCACAACAAAAATTTCAAACACTTGCCATCTCCCTTTTAAGTGTGGCAGCAGGACTAATAATCTTTTCTAAGATTCAGCTGAAAACAAACTTTCCTTACACAGCATCCAAGTTTTTAACCAAACATAGATGCTATTATTTGTATATCAAATAAAAATAGATGGCATACCATTTTAGGACTTCACATTTTACCTTTTTATTTCCTTTTTCCCATCCTGTTCCTACTAGCCCAGATGGTTCAGAACTGAGAACTGCAGGATTAAACCTTCAACAAATTATTTTTTTCCAGAATTTTTACTTTGTTTGCACCTACGTCCTTATAAGTCTTTGTTTTTAAATGAAAATTCTACAGTGACTTCCTAACAATCCTCTCTTACTCTGAGTGTTCACTCAACTTTTTCCAGAAGTATGGATCACTCATTGGTCTCATGGTTCTCTGCTGAAATGAAAGCCTCATGCGTGACTTTTTAAAAAACAGTAGCTTTGATGAGTGAGATAATAAATGTTCAGCTTTTATCTCTTTATCCTCTGGCTGATGCCATGCAAAGATGTGAATATCAAGGAAGAGAGCCAGCTGGGCTTCTGCCCCATACCATAATCGTTCCTTTTGCTATTTATCACACCAAGCACCACAGTACCCTCTTCCTCTGTGAGGAGCCTCCTGGTGTGCTGCCAGCTGAACTCTGCTGCTGGCAAGGCACTTTTGGGGACCACTGTACCATTCATACTGAAAAAATAGCCTCCCACTGCAACTCCTCTTGTTTCCATGACACTGTCTTGGGGAAGGACAGTGTCAATTCCTCTTTAGGAATATGGTATCAATGTTCAGTGTCCATGGAACTTGCCTGTGTTATATCAGAAAGCATAATTAAATTGTTGGAGAAGGAATGGGAAACATAAAGAATAATTGATAGCACATTTCTGTGGGCCATCTATTTTCTTTGGAGGGAAAAGAAAAATATCTATTTTTGAGGAAGAATTTCTTTTCATGCCTTACCTGTTTTCCACTAGTGTACACAGATAAGACAGATGGCTCACTGTCCATTTTAAAAATTGCTGGGGAAGAAATTCCTTTTGTGAATGAAGCTAGTCTTCCCAACAACTGAAGAAGTCCAAGCCTAGTTAGGATTTTCCTGCTGTACCCAGGTCTCCTTTGCCTGAAGGAGCTAAAAAGAATAAATGTGCAGACAACTACATGTGTAGGTTTCCCTTAACAGCAAAAATTAAAGGGAAACAGGGTCTTAAACTAGCGCAGGAAACATAATTTACCAGCTCTCTGATCTCTGCCTAGGTTGAAAATCTGTTAATTTCCCAGGCATTGAACCTGTTCTCTATTTATTTTTTATTTCCCGCACCAAATTTTCCTATCTCATCCTGTTGGAGTGCATTTCAGGGGTGCCTGCAGGTTTGACAAGTTACATCAGCCAGCAGTGAGAAGTGTGGATGATCAGCATCTCATAAGTTTGGACCCTTCTAGCAAGACTTTATTGGCTGGAGTCAGAGAGCAGGGGCAAAGCACTTTGCCCACAGCCGGACTCAGAGTTCTCTCTGCTTTGAGCGAGGCAGAGAGGAGCTGACAGGAGGCAGAAAACCATAAATCCACGCTTTGCTTCACAACCTCAGCAGAAAAACTACATCAGTTTATTTGTGACTTAAAAAGGAAGACTCAAGAGCAGTTAATGTGTAACCAAGCTGATCTATAATTACCCCAAGAATGAGTTTGAAAGCATTTTTAGTGATATAAAATGTAATAGCAGTATTACATAAGCACAGCAACAATCATACCATCTCTAAATGGTTGCATACTGCCTCTTTTGACAGCTGGGGTAGAAAATGGATCACTGGATGGTCATGAAATGAATACTTTCCCTAATCAGAATGGAGAGCTTTATTACCCTTATAATTACTTGTTTAGCAGTCACTTATTAATTTTTTTTTAATCCATGAGTAATAAAATGGGCCTGTTTATTAAATAACATTTTAATTGAGAATCATTTTTAACATGGTGCCAAGCTCTTAATGTTTTCTCCTGTGCAATTACTTAGATAAATGCTTGTATTTCTGATAACTCCATTGACTCCATAAGACAAAGAAAGCCTTCCCTGGTATAAAGCCCACATAACAGGCTCCCAATGCCTTAGTTCCCTCAAACAGCTATTTTTTAACATATTGCTATAGAATATTGCTTATTTTACTAAACCACTTTCACAGACTCCTGATAGATACTGTGTATTTACAGCTCATTTGAATTCAAATTTAATATTTTTGCTCAGCTAAATTTATTATTGACTGCACTGGAAAGCTCGCATTTAAACATTTTTTTAAAAATTTCACATTTTCATTAAAACACACCTCAGAGGCAATGTTGACAAATTGTTTTGCAAATGTCTGCATACTATTTGGCCATGCATAAAACTTGTTTAAAACATTATGAATGTTGATATAATGTTGAGTAAACATTTTAAGTGTTGATTTCTAAATAGTAATGATCACTCTGAGGAAATGCAAAGGTTTTTCTTTTGTCTCTACAATAAAATCTGGACTTCAGGGGCAGGGGACATTGTTTGATTTTTTTCTCTTTGCTTCGGTTTTTTAAAGTAGGATCAGCATAATCAGGGTGCCTCCTTGTTTACACAGACATACTAGCACAGTTTCTCGTTTTGTCTTGAGACTGAAACCCTCACTCTGGTCAAAAAGAAAGATGTCTGTCCTTTCACTAAGACAGAACATGAGTAAATCAAAGGCCCTATGTTTGTGGAAGTAAAGCCCTCTTTGGCCATGTGGGCACTTAGTTTTGGTATAGGTATTGGCCTAATGAAGTACACATTCAGGTAAGAGCACAGGGCCTACAGATTCCCTGCCCAGTGCCAGCTGATTTTAGTGAGCCTCTGCAGATTTCTGCTCACCAACATTTTCACTCTTACTCTGTAAATACATATCTTCTGGATTTCCTATTTTATCCCTAACATTTCTGTACAGGTTAGAGGTTAAAATTGGCCATCATACATAGCAATACAAGTTGTCTAATGAGACTCATTTTCAAACACGGGCTTACAGTAAAGTTTTCTCTCTCATTTTTAGGATGGTGGACCTTGTGTCCTAGGGGTATCTGGAACACTAGCCTTTCTAAAGTCAGTGCAATTTTGTTAGGAAATTTAATCAATGTGAGGTATCCCTGTATAAGGGAAACCATTTGTTCCCTGATTTCAACAAAAACCTTTTCTTTGGAATTATTCTACTATATGGTAGTTACCATTTCTCAGTAAACACTGGATACATAAATTCAGTTTAAACCTAGTTTTGAAGGACAATTGAAGCAAACTAAGGGTTCAAGATGACTTAAATGAGAAACAGAATCTGTTCTGAAATTAACATTTCCATTCACTCACAGGAAAAAAGGGAAAAAAAATGAGAAAACCAAATTAATTTGACTGAGGACTGGTCTACAGACCCAACTGATGGCTTGTCTGTATGTCAGATACATTAACTAATTTGCAAAAATTGAGTTGTTTTCCTTGTTTTTTGTGCTCCAGATCCTTATTTGCATAGCTTGTTTCTTTGGGTGTTTTTGGGTTGGGTTCTAGTCAGTCTTGGGTGATCAGTCTCATCATCCCTTATAACTTTGCTCAAATCTTCTCTGCTTATAGTTATATACTGTACCATGTAGTAGAAGCACTGTACACAATAAAATTACCTTTGATTCTTACAAGAAGATCATCCCTCACCTGGCATTGCTTCCAAGTGAAGCCTTGTCTATATTGATATTTCTGTGTATTTTCTCCCAGTTTATCTCATAACAAAGCTAGGTGGAATTGAATACATATTTTTCATGTTGTTAGAAATGAGATTTGAGATCAGTATCTGGATCCTGGGGCTTCTTTGGCCTTTTTGGACATTCTCTCCAAGACAAAGATGTTCCAGTGTTGAGTTAAAAATGATGATTTGAGAAATTCCCTAGACTGCTGCCATTTAGGGCAAATATTATTGTCTCTGTGATATGCTGCCTAATTTCCAGGAGCATTAAAAGCAGCACTGTATTGTCTCGGATATTGTAAGAGCCCTTTGGAAGCTTTCTAAATTGACAAAGAGGTTAATGAGCCTTAGTTTTAGGGGGTAACTGCAGTGTCACTTGAGCGCAGAAGCCACAGACAGTTCTGGGCAGTGTTGCTAAACTTCTGAAAACCAAATCCACCGAGGTCATTGCCTGACGAGGGAAACAGCTCTGCTCATGGCTGTCTTATGGTCCTTTTCTTCATCCATTTCAGCTGGGAAACACAACCTGATATTTGATAGTCACTGCCCTGACATCAACTTTGATAGTTTGGTTTTACCTACTATGTCTGCTTTTCTTTCCTGATAAAACGCAGCAAAAGCTCCTCCTCTCACCCTGCTTCCTACTCTCCCCACACAGATTTTTATCTGACTGTCCCTGTTACAGCTCTAGGAGACCAAGTTTTTAGTTTCCCCTCTGCCTATGGAGGAGAACCTGTATTTGTAGTAAGAGAGCATGGTCATTTGATTGAGCTGCTGCTGCATTGGTCATTTGGAGTAATGCTGTCTCTGTCTTGCCTATTAAATCCTAACAGCTTTCATCAAGTGGGGAAGAGGCTTGAAACCAGGTCCTGTAGCCAAGGGCTTTTCCTGACTCCATAGAGTGCACAGGAGATGTAGGGATTCGACCAGCAGGGTGCACAAGTAAATCTGGGTTTGCTCAGGCAGAGGAGGGATATCTCAGTGGACGCACAGTGTGCACATGGTCTTTAACTGCTGGCTTGAGGAAAAGAAAAAAAGGGTGCTGACTTACTGGGGAAACATAAACTGAGGGGCTGCCAGATTGAGGCGGGAGAGGAGTCTTGATTTGAGTCTGGATTGTTCTGCTAAGTTATTTATTAATATAACAGCAACATAAACACCAGTTTAAGACATTTTGTGCATCAGCTTCCTTGACAGTTGGGTCTGAGGCTTGGACCCTGTCTGAGCTTCTTCTTCCTCTCTGAAAAAGCATCCTGATGTGAAGATTGCCTTATCATGACAACCTCAACTCAACTGAGTGTTTGGAGACATTCTTTAGATGAGATAAGTTTCCTTTTTGCATGAAAAAAAAAAAAAAGAAAGAAAGAAAAATGAGGAACATTGGTGCGCTAAGGATTAATAGAAATTTTTCTTCTTAAACAGTTTTAAAGTCTAAGAGACTGCAACTATGTCTAGCTGCTCTGGTTTCAAGGAGAGAGGCAAACAATGCTTGTCAAACTTGACTCTGAAAAGACACCAGCTTTTTCTGTGGTGGTATCCCTCAGTTTCCATTGCACTGACTTGTCCTATTTTAAATTTGTAATGAAAGAAAAAATTCTAAAGCTGGTAATCATGTGCCTTCCTTGTATAAAAACACATCTTGTTTTTATCATCAGTAACCTGCACTACACAAGAGCTCTGACACATACATTTCAGGATAGATTAGGAATTGCCTGCTCCATTTGCATAACATTAAAATCACTGTCTAGATACACAAAATAAAATGAATACCTTCCTGATTCTCTAGTATGGGCTTGCATGAAAACGATTTTACCCTTTTTCTCATGAAAGCAACAGTCCTTTTCTTTATTTAGTAGATTGGAAGAGTAGGATTTGATAGCTGAGTGAGGGGATACCTATGTAATTCATTTTTCTTGAACAGCATGCTTACTGCATTTAAAAAAATATGGGGTACGGGCAGGGGGGAAGTGTTGCAAAAAAGCATATGGAGAATGTGACAGGCTGGCCATATCTGAGTCCCCATCATTCCTTGCAGCTGCCAGCAGCCAACCGCTCATCTTTCCAAACCACAGGCTCATGCTGGTAATGATATGATTTCCTCTATCTTGTGTTTTGTGTTTGTGCTCCAAGAAAAGCAACCCCCTCAAAACTCTACACACTCAGTTAATCAAGATAGCATTGGCTTCTCTCATCCTACTGTAGTGATTCTTGCAGTGGTGGGACAAGGATCTGGGGGCTTCATCTTCTGTCTCAAGCAGTGCTCACTGTCATTCATGTTTTTCTTGATTGCCTTGAGCTTTGTCCTCTTTCTGATTACTAAGTAGCACACTCACAAACTGAAAAAAAAAAGGAAGGGGACTTCATATAATTTGGTTTCATACTAGTATAAAATGTTTATTATTTCACTTTCTTGAGAAGGTAATCTGCATATTACAAGAAAAAAAATATAAAGTCAAGATTTTTTTTTTCCTGTTGCTGTGTTTATCATCACTGTTCTGTATTGAGGGCTTTTAAAATCCTGGCTCTGTCAATAAGTGTTGGAAAGAATTGATATCTTACAAAGAGAAGTAAGGCTACATTGGTGTTGAAAGTACTCATGTTCACTGATTTCTTATGATGGGGAATAATTTCCAGTTTATTCTTCAAACAGCCATCTTATAGTCCACATGAAGCCTTCCCCACTATATTACAAGTATAAATTTCAGTCTTTCTATGCCTATTAAAAACAGGATATTGTTTTTAACTTTAAGAAACCCTAATTCTGGTTTACTCAAGGCCAGAGAATGAAAACTTCAAAACAACAAAAGAAATGGTAGACTGGGAGGTGTTCCCAGTGAGGAGCAACATGGGTGAGAGCAAAGATTCGTGTTTGGAAAAGATATTGTTTCTTTTGGTGGAGGCAGGTTGCAAAGGCCCACTGAATATCAGAGCTTACATTTTGATAGGCAATAAAGATCTTACATTTTGATAGGTCAGAAAGGTCTCAAAAAAACCCTCAGATTCATTTGTTTTAAGCGATGGAATAAATTGTGGATGAAGGTATCTAGGAAAAGATTCTACTTGCTTAAAGGGGTAGGCAAACAAAATGAACCCTCTATCCAAATTCTGAATGATCATAACTGGAGCTTGTCATGATGAAAAATAATTTATGAGAAAGAATATTGCAGTAATCAAGATACAAGGGGATGAGAACACAGAGTTAGCTGTTAACTGTTGGATGTATAGAAATAGTTCTCACGTGTTTGAAATAGTCTGAATATGAAAAACATGAGAGAGTTCTAAGTTCAGGATGGGGATTTGGGGTGACAATGAGAGAAAAGAAGCAGGATGCTGATTTTGCATACTATTATTCAGAGGGAGGTAGTGGTCAGAACCCAAGGGAGAGAAGTGACATCTGGTTTGGCACTGTTGAACTTGGGCTTAGAGAAGTATTCTCAAAGGCATGTTAGAGAAGGCTGAATTTTCAGTTTGAACACAGATTTACAGAAACTAGACAGTCTGTGAGTATGGAATTGCTAGCTAAAACTTTAATTGGAAAAGTACCTTACATTGTCTTATTTTGGAGGAGAAGTGTGGGATGAAGAGGTCTAGGACAGATCCCAGAAGTCTGCCCAAGAAAAAGGTTAAAGAACAAGTGGAACTTCCAAAGATCATAATGAAACTAGGAGGAGAACCTAAAGTCAGCACTGGTTTTGAAGCCATCAAGACAAAGGGAGATAATGTTAAAGAATGCAGACAGGGCAAAAAGGAAAAGTGTAACAAATTCTGGCTGTTAAATTGGCTGTAAAGTGATCATTAGAGATTTTGACCAGAACAGCTGGGGGTGGTGAGAAGGATATCTCTATATCCTTGCCCATACTGATTATACTTCACAGGCATCTGGCTTGGCTACTGAGTAAGACAGAATATTGGGTTAGATGGTCCTCTGATCTGACCGAGTTCAGCTGTTCCCAATTTCAGTGGAGTAAAAGGTGCAGAAACTAGATTAGAAACTCTTAGGGTGGAAATGGAATACAGGAAATCTTATCAGTGCTTGCAGACAGTACACTCAATGTGTTCAGATACAAAGGGGAAATGTAGGAGGTAACTAGCCAGGCAAGGGAAGTCAAGAATGGGGGAGCCTGCTGTAGAATTGGCATGGGAACAGGGGAGATGGATTAGCACAAGTAATGAAGGGAGTAAGAATGGGTGTGAGGGAAATTGCGGGAAGATTTGGTGGACAGAGCTCCTGGGGAAACTGGAAGAATTAGAGGAAAATAATTGCAAAATTCCTGTGCCTGTGGGAGTGGTGAAGGGAAGTTGCAGGACATATAGGAAGAAAAGTGGTCTGTTGGGAGTGCAGAGGTCACACCAAGCCAATATGCAATTGTTACACCTTTGCAAATTATGAAAAGAAGTGAAAGTGAAGTAAAATTGAAGCCATCTGATATTAAATTATTAATACAAGGATGCAATAGAAGCATTTTTGTGCACACCCAGCTTGCAGTACTTTCGGTCAGACAGCTGTACGCAATGGTGACCAAGTGCTACAGTTGCCTCAGAATAAGTAAAGAAAGCACAATTCTCTCAGTATTTTGGATTTACCTTTGGGGCTGCCAAATGCGTGCCTCTTCCACTCACACTAGGGGCTGCTGGATAGGTCCCTGTTCCTACACTGCATCAGCAGCAGCCAACTCTCCCCCACTCAACCTCCACCTCCCTTGTCAGTGAGAGACTGGGTGTGTAGATTGCTTAGCCCTGAGTAGTCTCACATAGAGCCCAGAAATCCAGAGTATAAAATGGGTTGGGTGGAAGGTATTAACAATTCCCTGGAAAAAGTATTTTTGGAGACTATTCTTCCCAAATGGTCTAACTGAATTTTGGAAGTCCATGTCACTCTATACTGGCTTTCCTCTAGGCAGTCTGAAAATTCCATCCTGGCCAAAATAGCAACCTTCTGGCAAATTAGTCCTAACAAAAGTGCCTTAATTTGCCACAGAACAGTCAATTTAAACTACTTAAAATACACTGAGATCTTAACTCACTTGGGGGATACAAATGTCAATATGTAGTGGTATAAATGTATCTGATAAACTGGAAGATATTTTCACCTGGCACTACTGGAGATTGGAAACTGAGGTTCCTCCTCAAAAGCCAAGCTCAGCAGACACGTTCTGACTTTGCTTAACTATTTCTGCAGGAGGAGAGAAATGAGAACCCTAACTATAGTTCTTAGAGGGTGCAAGTAGCATTTTATTACATTATTCCATTATGCATTTATTCATAAGATAAATTAAAAGCTGTGCATGTTCATGAATTTTTTTCTTGATTTGCCTTAATGTAATTAATAATCTGAAGTTACTTGTTTTTTGTAAAGCATTTCTATTCTTAAATTTTTAAATATTATAATGCTTCTAATATTTCTTCATGTTCTGAATTCTTCATGGAAGAAGAGGCACTGAGAGAGTACCCACAAAGGTGGTTAATTTGTTCAGTTTTGTATATTTAAATAGCATTCTTAACTTTTTTTCTGATTAATTTTCCCTTGAAATATTACCATTTTAAGTCTGAGATCTACAAGAAAAAATCTCTCCTACAGTAGACCAAACTAGCCCTTTTATAGCTACCTAGTTTGCCTTTTTGCATTACTGAAGTGTGGAATCTAGTTATGTTTGGGATTTGAGAGTTTTGATTTTATTCTTGGGGGTTTTTTTGTTTTTTTAAACTAATGCTAACCTGTAGTGGCAACCACAAGAACAACAAAGTCAGGAAAACCTTTTTTGGCAAATGATTTCTAAAAGTATTTCTAAAATAGAAGAAAAAATATGAAACTGCAGATTCTGTGGTTCTGAAATAATGGTCAAATTCTCATCTCCTTTCTTATTTCAAAGTCAGGCTCTCCATTGCAACCATCAATTGCAAGCAACAGTTAAGACACAGAGCTTGAAGATCACAAAACAGGTCCCAGGATTCCCTGGGAATTTGTAGCTATTGTTCAGACATACACACAGAGAAATACTCCAAGAAGTTAAAAATAACAAAAAAGCAGATAAATTAATGTGGAATATTGACTGCTTCAGCTGAATTCAGTAAGCACCATTGTTCTCTGACTAAAAAAGTGGGTCATATACGTGGATGTGTACTATACTTGCTCAGCAGATGTGAGTGATAGTATTTTTTGAACCTCATATGCAGCATTTTACATGTTCAGTCTGGATTTTATTTTTTAGAACCCTGAGCCCTACAACTGTTGGAGCTAAGCA
This sequence comes from Melospiza melodia melodia, assembly GCF_035770615.1. Taxonomy (NCBI): domain Eukaryota; kingdom Metazoa; phylum Chordata; class Aves; order Passeriformes; family Passerellidae; genus Melospiza; species Melospiza melodia. The sequence continues at coordinate 104,340,817 of NC_086194.1, forward strand.
AGAAAAACGTTCTCATTTGCTGTATACCAAATTTTATCCAATTATGAGACAAACTTTTCCTCTGTGTAAGAATAAGTACTTATTGATTTAGGAAGAAACAGGCATATTGATCCAAAGGAAAAATACACTGTACATGTTGATCAATATTTACCTTGCAGGACAAAACATCCTGGTATTCACTTCAAGGCATCAATATATACATATTACTGGATGTTTGTGTCAGTAAGTCAGGTAACTGGGCTAGATCTCCATCAAACGGCATAAACTCTCTTAATGATTATTTTTCTAGTCAAATATTTGTCTCTAAAGGGAAGAAGGAGTTAGAGAACCAGAAAAAAGAATAATTGTTCTCCTCCCTTGAGATAAATAATACTTTTCATTAAATTCAGCTGATGCCTATCAAGAGACACTAGACTGATTATATAATATAAGCAGTGAGAAATCCTCCAGATTCCTCCTAAAAGTATTTACCTGTATGGAGGTAAAATTGGAAATCTAAGCATAGACGTTTGAAGATATTTAGGTACCTAGTTTATGATTAGTTTGGTATCAATTAGCTTGTATTAAAAGGAGCTGCTTCCTTTTAATTTCTAAGGATGGGATACATCTCAGTTCACAGAATTCCTTTAAAAATTCTTTGCTATCCAGGGCTCCTCTCTTTTTCAGCCCTGCTGCAGGCCAGGGGCTCCTTCTGTCGAATTCATTGACATAGAGCTAAGCATAAATTATACAAATATAAACTAATTATAGTGTAATGGGGCAGTCATGGTACATGGTACATTTTTTTTCTCTGACATTTCTTTTCTGTCCCATAATAGCTCTAACAGTGGGTTAATCATTTTTATTTAAATGTTTTCTTTATGGTTAATTTCACCCTAATATCACCCATCTCCATCTTGGGTCTCCTGAGACACCCTCTATAAAGGACACACCCAGGGAAGGGACAGGCATGGGACAAAGAGCTGCTGTGACAGTCACACCTTTAGTATGTATTCTCAATAGGATCATCATCATAATTACAATGTCTAATACATGTTTCTTCAGACTTGAATAAATAAGATGACCCTTCCTTCAAAAAGCCTTTATCATAGCCTCATCTTAGGAATAGGCTTGAAAGCTGTGGATCCTTTCAGCATGGCTTTGCCCAGGAGAAGCCCTTCTTAAACCTGCCTGTAGCTGAAATTCATGTATAAATTCTCATCACCTTGTGTCTCATCCTTGTCAGAGATAAACCTGTCCTCTCCTCTTCATGTGCATTCAAAATTCTGGGAACATCACTGCCTCAGCACATGGTTTGGGGAGATTTTATCCACTCCAGGCTCTCCATCTTCAGTTTAATCTAATACTTACTTACTGTACTTCTGATGGAAGAGTCTTGTGTCCCTGACCACTCTTTCCAGCCTGCTTATTCTCTTTTCAAATCAAAATTTTCTTCTTGGAGGGCTGGAAAGGATGTATCTGTATGTTCTACCCCAGATAATTCATTTTCTCCTTTGAACCTCTTTTTATCTGTGGGATAAGAGAAACTATACAAATAATACAAAACCTGATAGGAACTACAGTGAGGCTGCACTTCAGTCCCTGGCCTATTTATTTGCTTGATAGGATCTCACCTCTTCCTTGAGTTCCCTGAGCTGTGTGTAGTTGTTTGTTATCTGTTGTCTGACTAAATATAGGTCACGAACTGTTTGCACACTGCCTCAAACGTGATGGGCTCCTAGACCCTGAATGGCATCTGCATTTCATATTGGCATTCAGGTAATTCGAATAACAAATAAAATAATCAATAATCTGAAGTACAGATTTTTAGTAGCCCAGGTGTAAAATACTGCTTATCTGCCAAACAGGCAACCCTTTACCTAGATGAAGGGAAGAGAAACAATGTTCCCTACCTCTGCTGTGCATCCACGGGAGTAAGCAGCTGTACACTGGGAGTCAGCTGTGCTGCTATCTTCAAGCCACCATCAGTGTTTTGGCATGGCATTGGTAGGGAGGGGAAGCTGCAGCCATGTCTTCTGTCAGCTGCTGCCCCTTGTCAGACAGATCCAGCTCCAGCCAGCCAGAGCCAAGGCCATCAGCAGTGCTGGTGGCAGCTCTGGGGAATTGTATGTAAGAAAGCTGTGCTGCAGCTGTGAGCAAATGTGAGAGAAGGAGCAAATACCAAGACCAGTGAAGAAGGAAGAAGAGGTGCTCCAGGTGCTGGAGCAGAGGTTCCCCAACAGCCCAGGGAGAAGATCATGGCAAAGCATGATCTTGAAGCCCACAGAGTATCTCAGTGGAGCAGATATCCACCCTGAAGATCAAGGAGGACCCCATGCCACAGCTGGTGAATGTGCCCCAAAACAAGTTGCATCTCGTGGAGAGATCATGCTGAAGCAGGCTCCTGGCAGGATATGAAATGCAGTCCAGAGGGAGGAGCACACACTGGAGCTGGTTTTCTGACAGGAATTGTGACCCCATGGGGTAAAAAATCTGGTATAATCCACTCCTGAAAGACTGCAACCCATGGGAAGGATTCATGTTGGAGCAGTACATGAAGTCCCTCCCATGAGAGGGACTCCATGGAGCAGGGGAACAGTGTGATGAAAAAAATGTAGCAAAAATGAAGTGTTATGAGCTGACCACAAACCTCATTCCTCAAACTTCTGCAGCACTCAGGGGGGAGGACACAGAAGCATCAGAATGGAAGCTGAGCCTAGCAAGAAAGCAATGGAGGGAGGTGGATTTTAGGTGTTTTTGTTGTTGTTTGGGGGTTTTTTTGTTTGTTTTTTTTTTTTTTTTTTTTTTTTTTTGTTTGGTTTTGGGGATTTTTCCTATTCTTCTCTGTTGTTAATTGGCTATAAAATAAATTAATTTCCCCAAGCTGAGTCTCTTTCCCCATCATGGTAGTCAGTGAGTGAGCTCTGGGTCCTTACCTTGACCCATGACTTTTTTCTTGGTATTTTCTCCCCCTGTTCTGCTGAGGAAGGGGAGCCAGGGTCTGTCTTGGTGATCACCTGGCAGCCAGCCAAGGTTAATCCATCACAAGCTCATAGCTGACTTGTCATCTGGCCAGCTCAATGTGAAGGCAGAGAAGGTTCAGCCTGCCCTGCAGACATGCCCTTATAATGGATTCCTTTACCACAATTTCTGAAATTCTCAAAATGTTTATGGTGTTCTCTGAATACCCTTGTGAAATAAAGAAGTGTTAACATTGCCATTTTCTCCAAGGAACTGTGGTACAAAGACACTGAATAGTTCACTTAAAACTGCACAGTGAATACTATCCAATCCTCTTGCTTGGAATGCAGCAGTGGTCTCCAGAGCTTGCTTTATCTCTGTTAGTAATAGAAGACATCTTCCTCTTGGATTCCTTAACAGAAACTCTTATCTGCTATTAAATATAAAAGGTTTTGAACAAGTGATAGAGATCACAATGGTACTCGGACCACAATGGCACTCTAACCACCTACCTGCCATCAGTAACTATAAATAAAATAATCCAGAGACATGTACACTCTCAGCTATATTGAAATACATTGGATTAGGAAGCCATGAAGATAATCTTACTTAAAATGGGTTTGTTTTTCTAGCCTCAAGATATTTCTCATAAGTGCAGCAAGTATCAGAAGTTATAATTAATCTCTAACTATGCACAAGAGCAGTATCCTGAGCCAGGTGGGGCCTGTAGAAGATGGCAGATCTCATGGACACCAGAGATTTTTCTAGGGCCAAATGAGTGTACTTAAAGATGAATTAAACTTTTTCATACAAATGTTCAGTGAAAGCAAATCTGTCACAGAATGAGTACGAGATCCACTAAAAGGTAAATATTTTTGCCATTTTTGGGCAGTTCAGAAACAACCGTATGTGATTCACATAATCAAATAAAACAATTGAATATTGAAACAGCAGGCAATGCAATTGTTCAGAGATTTTCACTAAATATATATCAGTAGTAAGTTAACTTAACTTAAAAAATTAGGATTTGTTCCTGAAGATTTTGTGAGCAGTGATGTTGAATCAATCCTTCAAATATTAGCAGTGCTGTTAATAGTTTACTCTTTCTGAAAATTGAGAGTAACATACTTCTGAATCTTTCTAATCTGACTTCATTAGAGATCTGTGACTTGAAAAAATAGACAAGAGACCTTAAAAGATGGATTTAAAAGAAAATGAAAAAGCAAATCTCTATGATCAGTATGTCAGTTCATTAACACAACTCCTCATTGCTTTCTGTTTCTTAGTAGAGAGCACTGAAATTACAGCAGAGTTGTATCATTTCACCTTTGCCAGAAAATCCACCAGATTTTTAAAGATTTTTTATCTGTCCATATAAATTTTTAGGGGGTAATCATAAGAGTAGTTGAGGAAGAAGGTGAAGTGTCCATTTGCCAACCAACTACCATTCTTCCTAATTAAGCCAAGATTAAGGCCATGCAAAAATGGACTTATATATTTTTCCTACTTCCAGTTACCTTCTCATGTATGTATAATTTTGGCAGTAGTCCCTCAAGAGAAACGTTAGTCAGCCCTTACACAACTCTATTGTGGAGAAATGCCTGATTAACAATGCTGTTCTTGGAATAGATCCAGTGTCTGACTAGGTTCAGGAACATCTTCATCTCTGCCTGGGTAGTGCATCAGTCATAAACACTGTGATCTTCATCTTGTAAACAGACAGCTCTAGCACCTCCATGTAATATATGTTTAAAAAAAAAAGGGCAAAAAATATACAAACCAAACACTTTGATCCTCAGATGCAATGGATGGCCAAAGGAACTGTGTGATAAACCCTCTTAATTCAGCTCCTTTTGTATAGATTACTTTTACCACACTTTTCTGAGAAGAAAATTAGTTGAGAAATTAAAACTGAAGTACAGCCTTAACTGTACAAGTTTGAAAGGGATCAGTAACAGAAAAGTTAACAGGAGAGAACATTTTTCTTTTTAAATTTGTATGTATACTTAATGGTCTCTGAAAAACAGATTATTGCCTTTTTCTTATCCCAGGCTCTTTAGATCATGTCATCCACCCCCATTGCTGAAGAAGGGTCACCAGAGCAGGTTGCCCAGGACCAAATCCAGCTGGGTTTTGAATATCTGTACAGTTGGAGACTCCACAACCTCTCTGGTAAACATGTTCAAATGTTTGAACACTCAGAGTAAAAAAAGTACTTCTTTGCTTTCAGGTGAAATTTCCTTCACCCCTTTTCTCTTGTCCTAGCAGTGAGAACCATTGAGGAGAACCTGGCTGCTTCTTCTCCCTTTTTTCCCATCATGTATTTAGATATGAAGATCCCTTTGGGCTGTCTATTTCTGAGGCTGGACAGCCCCAGCTCTCCCAGCCTTTCCTCATAGGAGAGGAGTTCTAGTCCTTTCACTGTCTTTCTTGCCCTGGGTTGAACACTGCATGTTTTCCCTCATGTCTGATTGAAGAGTTCTGGAAACCTTGCAGATACATACTAGAAACATACTACTAGGTACATACTCTACATAAATTATTGGGGTCCTGTTCTGAGGCATTTTAAGAAAAAGAAATATCAAATAATTTTACGTTTGTAATTCTGAACAAAGCATTTCTGTTCTTAGTTCTGTTAGAAATCTAGAGTAATTATTGCGCTTCAGTAGCTGTCTCCAGATGTAAATGGATGTTGAATTTTGAATATGTTGAATATGTTCTATGTAAAGTTAGTTGCAAAAAAAGAAGCACAAACTAAACTTTTCATTTAAAATAGCTGAAGCAGCAAAATTTTGTCCATAGGCCATAGGGGGTATATCAAAACAGAGAGACTAAATTTTGGTTTCAGTTACATTAGACTAAATCCTACATGCCATGTTTCTAGATCCACAGTCATTGCTGGGTAGTCTTCAAAGCAAAAAGTGTCACTCCTGCAAGCCTGGTTTTATCCTAGCTGAGGGTGCTGTTGGTGACAGCAGTGTCTCAGTCCTCTGTAGTCAGAACTTTCCTATCGTAGAAAGAAGTTGTGTCCTGCTCTCTTCCTTTGACACCAAAGTATTACTGTATGTAACCAAGTCCCTGACAAAACTGATTAGCCTGTCATCAAGAATGCCCCGTCTTGCTCAACAGACTGGGCAATTCATGTTGGGGAATTCATGTTCATGGGAAGCCAACAGCTTGTGATAAAGTGACACCTATTATCTAGCACCTCTGTGCACTGCCTAAAGATAAACAGCAATAACTAGAGTGTGCCAATCCTATGAAATGTAGTGGTGGTGTGCCTCGTTCCTATCTCCATCATACTTGTCCTGTAGGCAGACCCAAAGGCCAATTGTTCTTCCAACAGATTCTTCAGGTTACAAAAGCCATCTGAGTGAAAATGACAGAGATCAACCAGCAAAACAAGGAGATAACAAGTTGGATGTGAATGAGATTTCTTGAATTTGTCCTGAGTTTGTTCTTAGCTTTGGTCCAGATGCAGCTATGAGCAGAAAGTTTTAGAAAGGATGCTTTTCAAACAGTGATACGACAGAATGTGTGGGGCTGATGATGTCTCTGGTATGTCCCTTCCCAAGTGTTTTGTGCATGTGTAAATGGATGTGTGCATATGCACACCCATAGCCAGAGCATTTGATTATCATAAATTATAAATACATGAAAACTTGAGATTGTCCTGGCTGAAGAGCAATTGTGATTCAGCTTCATGGTTACACATCAGTCAATCAACAGTCATACAATATGCACCTCTCCTTGATGCCAGAAGTGTCTGTAGTCATATTCAGCCTATTACATTTCCTTAATATAAAATATTCTTCTACATTAAAGAAAAAAAAGAAGAAAACAAACAAAAAATCCACAAACAAACCCCCTTCTCTTCCCATACACTATTCCTTAAAAGGAAAGAAGTTAATAAAACCACTGATGACAAACTGTTATTCACTTTCACTACACACAGATTAAAATCTCACATAGCTGATCATGTCATCCACATTTCCTTGCATTGTTACAGCAATTACTTATCTCATCTTGGTGTTAGTGTCTATAAGGCATAAAGAGATTCTCTGGCCTCTCAGTGAGTAGCTCACAAAGAAAGAGTGGAGAGGCTGAGGTGCAGAAAACCATTTGAGGGGGGCTTTTGAATCTTACACAGGTGACTAAACAGTAGAATGGTAGAAATTAGTGGAAAAATACACAGCCTGGAGAGAGAAAGGGACTTGTAGTTGAGTTCAGGGAGGTCAGCTGGTGAAAGAAATTATGTGGGAAAAAAGTCTGAAATGCTTATACATAAATGAGATATTTGAATTATGGGAGAGATCAAGTAAAGGACGGTGGGAAGCCAGCATAAATTGGGAGAAAGGTGAGTAAGTATGTTGTAACAGTGCCTGAGGAGTCAGCACAGCAAGGAAGAGAGGAAAATTACATTAACAGACTGATGGGAAAGAAAGAAGATCTTGGTGGGGATATTTTCTATTTATATGTCCACAGCACAGGTGGTATTTCCTGTGATGTGTAAGGAGAGGAAAATGTGGAATTTTGAGATGCTTTTGAGGTAAAAGCATTAGAGCTCTGCTGAGAGGTCAGAGTTCTTTTCTAAAGCTAAAAATCTGAGACTACAGTTTAATGGATCAAATGTTTTATTCTAAACAAAAGTCTATTAAATGTTAGACATGTGCAATTGGAGCAGTGATCTGTATTTCCTAAGTAATATTCAAATACCTGCCAATCAACTACTTAGTATGAGGTCCATGATATTTTTAAGCATTTTTGGCACTCCAAACTATGAAGAGCCCTCTGAGAGGAAAATGGTCCAGTGGGGGATTTCTCAGGGTGAGGGAACTAGTTACGATAAGGACTGTGAAATGAGCTGGTCACACTTAGCATTATAGTAGAATGGTTCATGGGAGATTTCTGGCTGTAGAATACAACATCCATTACCCTTTTGTACCTCTGAAAAATCACCATGCTTCTGATAAATCTTCACCATCCTCATCTTGATCAGAAATTCTGTATTCCAAACTGAATGAGAACTTCTCACCCAACCAGTTCAGGATCCCACAAGAAAACCCTCTGAATAATTAGAACTAAAATAAAAATTTTGTGACAGAAAGCCAAGAGAAACACCTGCCTGGCACACTCCAGCTGTTGCACCTAATATGCATGCTCTGTGTTTAACACTTTTTTTATTGATTCTCAATTTGCAAATCTTTTCTGTTGTACTTTTATATTTAATCATCAGCACCTGCCTGGTAATGAACTGAAGCAGCATGAGCGTGGCATGCTGTCCATTTTGAGGATTCAGGCTGGTAAGACTGCTGCAGGAAAGCAATAAATGGGAAGTGGTAATACACAGCAGTAGAAACACAGTAGCTCCTGCAATACAAATTACTATTTTATTTAAAAATAAATCTGAAAGAAACCATTCTAGCAATGGAAAAGCCTCTTTGGCAGATATCAACTGCTGTAAGATTTAGCTGGCAGTGAATTAGATGACTCTAAGGCCAGGCTTTTTTTATTTTTTCTCTACATTGCTCTCCCTTTACAGCCCACTTTGGCTCATCCTAAATTCCCAGTAATGTCCCTGGAAATACCGCAAGGGGAGGATTGTAGAATCTGGCTCCTCAGGCAAGTACCTGAGTGTGCATCTGCAAGTATCCCTCAAGAGATCTGTTTGAACAAGCTCTGGGCTTGGGGCACTTCACTGGGACAGTGAAGGTCTCTTCACACTGGCCACTGCTGCTGGCCCAGCAAGGAGCTTGCTGCACCTGACAGAGCTGGGACCAGTGAGCTCAGTGCTGCGGTGCTGTGCTGCTGGTCACTCTCCAGGGTGCCGGTGGTAAAAGGATTTTTCACAACACCTACTGAGTATAGAGAGCTCCTTCGAGCTGTTAACAAACCTAAACACAGTGAATAACAGAAGATCACATCTCACAAGATTAAACCTTAACAGGCTCAGCTTACACATGTCTAGCGCTCAATTTTGACCTCAAAACTTTGTCAAGTATTTAATGGGACGTGGCTTATGCAGTGTAAAATCTGCCTTTAAAAATATATGCCAATCAGTTCCCCCTTGGTGTGCTGGAGCACACAGGCCCTGTGGCAGCTGGAGCACAGGAGAGCAGCAAACAGCTCCTGAGAGCCATTTCCCAGAGGAGTGTCAGTCCTTTTACTTTGAAACAGCCAAACGCACATATCTGTGGAAAGTTGCTGAGTTCCCTTGAGTTAACCAGCTTCTGCTTTTGAAGGTGTCTGGTGAAGCTCTTCCTGCCTGTATTCCCGGTCCTGCTGAGGATGAGCTCTTTGTGAATTGCTGGAGAAAAGTCCTAACTGCAAGGCACATGGTGGTACCTTTTTCTGGATCTTTTGTAAATCTCTCTCTTTCTTTTTTACTGCCTCGGAGTGCCAGGTGTTCTACTCATCAAATGCTCTTGATTCCCTGTATGCAAACCTGCTGGAAGACATGGGGTTCTTCTGGAATAAATATGAGAATTTGCCTCTGAGTTTCAACCCTACCAGATCCATAAAGTCTACTTATAAGTTACAATAAAAGGAGGGTTCTGCATCTCTTTAGAGATGCAGTGTGAAAAATCAAAAACTTGAGAAGCCCCAGGTCTCATCTCACACATACCCAGATACTATCCCAGTTTGTGAAGCACAAAGCAGTCACATCTGCAGAGCTTCTCTGAGGGAAGGAGTGCCTGAAATAAATCTCCGGGTACAGTCTTACTATTTCTGTTCTTAAAAAAAGTCCAACTTACCCTCGGAGACCTAATTTTGTTCTATAGTACAAACTTTTAGGAAGTAGTAAACAGTTTCTGTTTCAAAAAGCTTGCATTCTAACATTCTAAGCTCCTGATCTTTCCAATGCCTACTTGCTTAGCTTTTATTTTTTTTTTTAATCCATGAGATTATACACATGCATAAAACTATGCCTAAACTTTTGTCATATGAGAGCAAAGATAAAGGTAGGATTGAGAAAGGAAGTATTTGTTATCCACATCTTGAGGATGAGGAACTGAAGCACAGCAAAAAATTAGATCCTCATCCTCCACAGAGTGTAAATGTGCTTAATTCTTAAGCATGAGTAATTTCCATCAGGTTTGATGTGCCCTCCGGACTGAAGAGTTAGGTCTGGGTTTCAGCTACTGTCTCTGCCACCGATTTTAAGTAAGTTACTTAAGTTCTGCTGCGGCGGTTAAAATCAAGTGCGCCAAAAGCGCGGGACGCGTTTTGCACGGGATGGGAAAGACTAGGCTGAAGTAAAGAAGGATGATCTGACCCCTTTGCTTGGGAGGTGGATGTCCGCAGCTGACGGTCTGTGACTCTGGGCCCTATCGCTGTGCCTGGTAGCTGCCTGCCGTGCGGGGACACCCGAGTCCCGGCACCGCAGGAGTCCGGCCCCGGGAGCCTCCGTGGGGCGGCGCGGAGCCCGGCCCCTCTCCCGCGCTTCCAGCGGCGCGCAGCCGGCGGGGCGCCCCGGGAGCAGGTACCGCAGGTGAATGTCCCTGCGCGCCCAGGGCCGCCGCTCGCCCGCCGCCGTCCCGAGCCCCGGCGGGGCGGGGGCGCGCGGGTGCGGAGCGGGAGGCGGCCGCGCGGGGCGGAGGGCGGGAGGCGAGCGGGAGCGGCGGGGGAGGGACCGGGCGCGGAGCCGCCGCCCGCGGGGCAGCGCCGGCACATGGAGCGGCGCCAGCCGCCGCCACAGCTGCCGCCCGCCCCGGCCCCGGCGTAGCAGGTACCGCGGGGCGGGGGGTCCCGGGCGGGCACCGGCTCCAGCCCCCGGGGCGAGCGGGGCGCGGGCGAGGAGGGGCCGCGCGGAGCCGGGGCCGCCGCGGAGAAGTTGCCGGGCGCGTAAAGTGGGAGACTGCGGAGCCCGGTCATCCCATCCCATCCAATCCCACCCCATCTCTTTCTCCCCCTTCTCCCCGTCCCACACGCCTTTTGTTTAAATTTTTTTTTTTATTTGAAAACATTGAGCCGAACATACACCTCGGGTGTAATCCAGGCGTTTTAGAGTGCTTCCTTAAGATTTCAGAGATGAGTAGCCATGAGGAGCTGCCCGAGATGGGGTATTCATTGATTCAAATGCGGAATGGTCTGCGTTCTCGTGTCAGCTGCAGCACTTAGGTTCAGTCAAAGCCCGCGTTCCGAGTGCTTGCGCCTGTAATTTGCAGAGGGGAGGCAGATACGGAGGTCGTAAAAAGTATTAGGAAATTGTAAAATTATCAGTCCCAGTGCGCTTGAGGGGAACGGCCTTAGAGAAGTTGCTGACTTCCGAGTAGCGGTGGCACCAGAAGTTTTTCTCCTTGCCATACAGCCTGTCACAGCTGGAGGGTTTTTTTCACCCTGCTCCGCAAAGTTACCCTCTCTGTGAAGGGACGGTTTCGCTCTGCTGTCGTTGCTAAAGAAGATGCACTTAGTTAGAAACTGTGTGTGTGAAGAAATGAGTTCCCACTGCAGCAGTCGGTTCTAAGGAAACTTTTAATTTTGTGCTTCAAGAAACCCGATTACTTCTTGGATTGCTTTTCTACCTTGGTTTATAAGGTATGGTAACACTGCCAGATATTGTAAAAAGCATTCTGCTTCCAAAATTGTTAAAAGTTAATAATACTGTGTCAGAAAATTTTGTAGTGTATGATGGCAAATGATTTCAAAAAAGTGATGTTTTGTGGGATGCAGGAATTTTTAGACCAGGATGGCCACTGGCTTAAAGTATTGAAATTGTTGTAGAAGAATATAATGTAATTTCTTTTTACTTTTTCTTTCTATCTTTTTCCTTTTCTTTTTTTTTCCCTTTCACTTAGTGCAAGAGGTATTTTCAAGGACTTTGTGTAGAGATTAGAACTTAGGACTTAGAGCTTCTTGACTACGTATTTTTCTTTCCGATATCTGGATGCTACCAAGGTTACATCGATATGCATTTACTGTCCAGATGTCCAAACCTTACCCAAATTAAATAAACTAGAAATATAATCCTAGGTATATTTTGTGCATACACATTAATAACCCATTTTCTAGACTTAAATAGTTTAGTTTTAAAATTCGAAGCTGTGTGCATTGTAAGGTCCAAACCCTTTAAAAGACACGCTTTGTTAGTTTCAGTTGACTGCTCACATCAGTTGTAACTCACCCACTCTGCAGTACCATGGAGTATGACTCGCTGTTAAATGTTATAAATTATCATTGAAATGTTAAGAAAAAACATATTGATGTGTTGCATTTAGAAGTAAGTACTAAAATTTCTTTCAAATACTTGGAAATACTTTATCTGAATCAGCTAAGCAAGGGCATGTTCTGAGTGGCTTGTGACACTGCTCTCTCACCTTGCTAGTGAATTGCATAGTTTAAGGTGTTTGAAGCCTTAGTGAAATAGAAAAATGAAGGATGCAATGCCTTTAGCTTCTGAATTTTTCAAACAAAATTTTTGTATTTAGGTAACTATTTAATCTTTGTTCTCTTCGTTACTGAGGGAAAATGTAAGTCCAAAAAGTGCTAATGTATTTGACTATGTTACCATGAAAATTCTCCGTTCATGTGTTAATATAACAGCTGATACAGTAGTTGATACTATGTCTCTTTTCTAAAAGGTTTTATTGCTCCCATGTTAGACTTCTTTCTAACATTGGCATGGTCTGCTTTGATTTTAACTCATGTTGGTCAAAAAACTGAATAAAAACCACAAGATATACTGCTTAGAGTGCATTATGTGCCCATCTCCTCAGTCCTTAGCAGAACTGTACCAAGTTTTAGTTACATGGCTGTATGCCTTACTTCTTTGTCAGAGCCTTTGAAACTGAAGCCTGAATAGATGAGAAACCAAGTGCCATGTGCAAGACCAAGGACTCTTAAAACAGTTCATGTCCTTATGATAGCTGCCTGTAGCAGAACTGGGGGGGGAAGTGTCCGAAATACTGCAGAGCTCTGCACTTTATGTAGTTCATGTTTCTGTTATCCCAGACTTGCTTCCAAACTTAAAGATTTTCTCACAAATCTTAGTATTGGTGACTAACCCAGGTGATCTTTTTTGTATTTTGCTTTGGGGGTTTTTTGGGTTTTTTTTTTTTTTTATTTTTTTTCCTTTTTTGAGTAAAGTGGGTGAAACTCAGAACATTATATACTGCAAGTTTTTGAAAAAATATAAATAGAAATTATATTCCTAATTATATGGTAAATTTAAGATAAAAGCCAAGGAGAAATCAGGTTTACCCACTGAGTGAGAAGACTGACCAGCCTAAAGTCAATGTAATTCCAGTGCTGGACATTCCCAGCATTCAGGACTTCAAACCTAGTGCACTGATCATTGCAAGAGTCCTCTACCTACTGGATATGGCTTCCAGGTGAAATGATAGAAACACAGAAGCATAATATGAAATTGTGCTGACTGTCCTGATTGAGTCAGAAAGGAGTGATGGAATCTAGTATTTGAAGAGTAATCACTAATGTCTCTGGGCCAATGTAATGATGGGAAGACAGGGCAGAGGACACTTTGCCGTTTATGCTCCCAGTAACTGGAGAAGCTTAGGCACTGATCCTATGTGCATCCTTTATCCCAGCTGAGTATTTCTCAGGGTGGCTACTTAACTAAAAGTGAGAAAAGTGCCTTGGTGTGTTTTCAGTAGGTCTCAAACTCCTGAGTTGCATTAGAGAGATAAGCTTGTCATGTACCTCAGACTTTCCACTCCAGCTCCCAGCTGCCAGTACTCCCTCCAGGAATGATCTGGTCGCTTCTCCCTTTTATAAACATGAACAACACCTTTGGCATTTGTGTTGCATTCATTGTACCATTTAAAAATGCAATAGTCTCCATCTCAGCATTACTGTAGCAGTTTCCTTTCCCTTGTGGACCTTAATACCAAAAACCTGGTCTGCTTGCCGCTTCCACTGCATAGCAATGCAGAAATGTAACTGGATAACCAATCCACAGAGTTTACAGCAATGCAAACTTCTTTCTCATCATTAAAATTGGATAACTCCAAAATGAAGCCAAAAACATTTCCAGACATATTTTATTTGAGCTAAGGTACTTCATACTAACACCACAATTTTGCAGAAAACAAGGAAATGGGTCCAGTCTGTATTTTAACAACAAAAAGCAAGGGCATAATGAATTGTATGCTGTTCTGGCAGATCATTTTTGGCAATGTTCTCTTAAAAAGTCCAGAAGATATCGAAAGTCATGGATCGCAGCCTAATTGTGTGGCTCTATGACAGGAAAAACTTCCATTGAAGGCTTATGGGATTTTTTTTTCCTGTTTTATGTGCAAGAAAAGCTGGATCCATAGTAATTTTTGTTTTTTGGTCAAGATTCACATATGTACTTCATTACATTTTGATCAGTCATTACTTTCTACTATTATTAAAAGTAATAGAATTAGACCAAAAAATCATAGTAAAATAGTAGAGTTTATTGTAGCAATAATGGAATCTTTGGAAAATATTGTCATCCTTATGAGAGTAGAGCAGGATGCACTGCTGGCTCCCCTGGAATTCCCCTCCCAAGTGACAAACACCACTTTTCTAACACGTATAAAATTACTCAGAAAGAAAGAACACTGGGAATACATTATGCCAGTTGAGAAGTGGAAGATAAGGACTCTCATCGGTGTTTTCTGGGACTTTAATTCTTTGGGAAGCCTTTTTAAATGCTTGCAACTCAATGCAAGAGTCAAAAGAGGAAAGATCTATTCTTCACTGGTATTATTTCTGTAATCCAAAGATTATTTTTGCTCCCCCCACCCAACACTGGAGTGGAAAAGTGTTTAGAGATGAGTGTGAACGCCGTATGAGGCAAGGCAGACAGCCTCATCTCAGCATGTCAGTTTTATGGCATTTTTTTAAACAGGAGACTACTTTAAAGACCTTCCACTCATCCAAAGTAGCTGCAGGAGTTTTCTTTCTCCAGTGGCTATCCAGCAAAGTGGACTGACTTCAGTTGGAAAACTCCCTTCTTCCAAGGTCAACTGTGGCTTTTTGTCCCTTTATCAATCTATACATAAACCTAATTTACAACTCAACAAAAGTTTTGTTTGCTCCCTAAATTTAAAATGAATTATGATATGTCGCAATGCATCTTTATTAAAACCCCGACAACTTCTGCCTCACCCTTCTCCTTCAGAACAGCTTCCTCCATGCTTTAAGGTGGTGAACAAGAAGAGAGCAGGGGGTTTTTGCACTAAGCAGTTTACCACCAACACTGTGGTGGCTGCAAAAATAGGTCCTAGCTCTGAAAAGCTTAATGCACGTTCTCAGCTTTGTTTGTACCATTGGAAATTCTTGGGGATAGAACCATGCAGGTTTGGGAGTTTCGTGGCACACTCATGCTTCCTGTATAAATGCTTCCAAAGGCCATTCAGACTGCAAGTTTGGATGGGCATTCACACTGAAATCATTGTATTTTTTAAGCCATGGGAACTGTGCACTTCTCTTGCTTATTTTGCTTATTTCATGTGAAATATTTACATTTCTTCTTCTGATTCCACTTGCTCTAGCTTTCCCAGTGAAAGAGAAACTTGCTCTGTAAGAGAGATGAGATTCCCCGCTGAATTGCTTCATTTTTCTGTTTGTTTGAACTCACTGAAACAGCAAAGCAATTGCAGTATAAAGGTGGAATTGACCATAGTGGATTGGACCCAGAATATTTGCAAAAGCAGAGTCAGTTAACTAAAATATATAGTATGGAGGAACTTGCTAATTTGCTTTAATTTTAGGAGTTATTTTTAGGAGTTATTTAAGGGTTAAAAAAAAAAAACCACACCAATCTCTAATATGCTTATTCAGGCTGGTAATGTCCTTTAATAATCTGTAACAGCCAGAACAGTTTGAAGAGAAATTAGGAAGCAACTCTGTGATCATGAAGCAGAGTTACTGAAACCCTCTATAAATCGGACAAATTGACTGCTTATATATTGTAGGGTATACTCGGCAATAACAATTCTCGGCATGAAGAGGTGCTTTTATGTTCTCTCTATTGCATATTTAGATACACTGTGGTGAGGACATCCTACGCTTTTTAAATCAGATAAATAGATATATACAAAAAGTACAGCTCTTCTTCGTCTGCTGTTTGCCTCCCCTTGAGTGAGAGCTCTGGAAGAATATCTAAGAGCTCTATTTGGCCACTTGAGAATATGCTGTGTTCTTAGATTGAGTGCCTTAATTTACAACCCTCACCTTTTATAGTTGGTTTATTTATAAGATGGAAGTGTGTGCGTTTTCTTTGTCCTGGTGAATTTATTCTACTTTTCTGCTTGATTTTTAGTGAATAAAGGTGACAGGGTTTAATGAGTTAATAAAACTTGCCCTTAATTAGGAAAATTACCTTCATATTTTTCTCATATTGTGGAAACAATTTATAATTACTCTGGTTGCAATTCAAAAACTTGAAGGAAGAACATTTTTTCATATTTGCAATGATATCAAGTCCAGTAATTTGCACATAAAGTCAATAAAAGAATGGATTTTTTATTATCTCCTTTAGCAATGAATTGTTACATGAATATAGCTCAAGCAGAGAAAATGCTAGGAGGAGCCCATATGGAGTACACGTATATGATACAAGATGCACTTTTTATCATTTGTCAGTGATTTGAAAAAAGAATTCCCAAAGAACTGAGAATTATGTAGGATCTTTGAGACAACTTTTTTTACACCCTCACAATTGTTCCCTTACACGGAAATTAATTTTACATGTGCCAGACATTTAAATGTTTCACATCTGCACTGTTAGCAGAGTTCTTTTCTTAATCTTGTGTGTTGAATTACAGTGCTTCCTTCATTTTGCAGACAGGAGCTCTCCATTGAAATTTCACTGTATGCTCATAATTGTATTGTCAATTTGTGTAGTTAACCAGCATTTACACTAGGCAAGAATAGAGAAATGACTGAATAAACTAAACATCTCCCTTGACTATGTAGAAAATGCTGAATACAGAATTAGTGATGAGGGAAAGAAATTGATCCACTTAGTTTTAATCTTTGTTTTAATGCAGTCCTTTAAAAGACCTGGAGGTATTTGTTTTGGTTTTTTGAACAAAAATGGAAGGATACTGAAGTGCTCATTACGACTCTCGGTTTTCAGAAAGGACCACCCCTCACCTTGGTAGTTATTATTTACACTGAGCTGTGTGATGAGGCGGAAATTAAAAATAGAATTAAAGTGGTTCTAAAGTAGAGTCATTCACAGAGATTGTGAAGTGTAGCATATTAAATTACAATAATAAAGCTAATTATCAGCTGCTAGCTGAGATATTGAATGCTTTTAATTAAAATGAGTTTGTAGAATTCTAGCAGTTTTCTTCAAGTATTTGAAGATTGGTTATACAATACAGATTACCTTCTCTCCATGTTTAACAGTCTTCCTGTTGCATGTTTAACCATATTTAGCACATTTGTACATAAAGTTATAAGCCTGTTTATATATATATATATATATATATATATATATATATATATATATATATATATATATATTAGCTCTTTGGTTTAAAATGAAGCTAAACGTTAAATCCTTTTACAAAAGTATCTTTATTCACCTCTTCTCTTGGTTGTTGCCCTATATTCTATGACCTCCATGGATACAAGAGCCTTGGTTCCATTAGGTTGAGACCCTCTGATGCAATTAGAAATGCAGCTGTACTGTCTTTCTGCAGGCAGATGCAGGTCCCAGCTTAAACCCCAAAAGATTGATGAGACATATATGATGATACCACTCCTAACCTGTTTTTAATGTGCAAATTCTCCTGTCAGGTATTTAAAGGTCTATAGGATTTTTTTGTGTTTTTCAGGCTGCAACCTCCTTTTCCTTTATTAATTTATTTATTAAACTTGTCTTTATGCGTCTTGGGTGGTTGCATCTAGGACCCATTTTAGGAGCTTCAATTTAGGTTTTAAAGTGGATTGGGGTTTTATGGTTTTGGTTGTTGGTTTGGAGTTTTAGTTTGCTAAAGGTGAAGCCTGTGTGGTGAGGAGCCAATGAGATCTGTCACAGACCACAGACATGAGACGTGCTCACACACCAGCGCTCCATCCGAGCCAGCTGCTCCAGTGACCAGTGTGAGCAGTCCCTTTCCTGCCGTGGGACTGCTTACAGAAGTGGGGGTTGCACAGCTGGGCCTTTCCTCAAGGTGGCTGTGGAAGTAACTCTTGGGTTTGCCTTTTTGCTTGTTTTCCACACTTAACCAAGAGTTGTCACCACTGAGGAATGCATGTTCCCCTCACTTTTTATATTTGCAAAAACATATGCAGAGCACCAGGTCCCTTGTAGAAAGTTTATTTCCCCTCCCCTCAAGACTTGTGAGTGCTTATTTTCTGCTTTGAGGTTTCAGGAAAGTGTCCCTACCTCTGCAGGCCACACTCAAGACAGAAGTGTTCCTTCGGGCACCTTTCTGTCGGCTCAGCATGGCTACACCTAAGAATTGTCAGGAGCCATGCAGCTGGATGTGCTGTACATTTGTGGAGTCCTTGCAGCTCCAGGGGTAGAGCTCTCTGTAGATGGAAGGACAGCTCTGAGTTTCGGTGTGCTGGTGTAAGACCAAAGTGGCTCCACAAGCATCAACACTTGTGATTTCTTTTCCTTACCGTGAGGTTCCATTGTGCTGAATGCGGGGAACATCTCATCCCAGAGAAGTCAGTTCATAGGTAGCTCAGGGAACACAGAAGAGAAAAAGGATAGCTAGTCTTTGGCATTGGATTGGGTCATTCCATTGAATCACATCAATGGCCCAGTCTTGGGATCATTCAATATCCTAAGAGAACAGGATTGTAAAAGGACTGACGTGCTTACACATGCTTTATATCAATTGATGAAGTCTTGTATGAATGCTAAGCATTCATTTTCTTAACAAGGAGGTTTACTTTTGAATTTGCTGGGAGACAAAAAAATAAACCAAGATTTGCCAACAATTAATTAGTTGTATTCTGAAAGATTAAAAAATCTTGATCTTACAACGACTTCTTCCTGTTTACACCTGTAATTCTAAAAGGTCCTAAACCCACTTCTGGTTGTAATTTACATTAGGTATAAATGGAGCAGTACTTCCAGTGACTCATGGAGTGTATTTTGGTAAATTATTAAGACATAGCATAAGTTATATTGTAGAGAAACTTGAAAGGAGGGAAATTCATGACATGTAAATTTTCTTCAGGAAAAATGCTGACTAACTTTAATCCAAAATCATGGCCACTTAGATGCTTCCTTATTTAAAACAAAATCAACATAACCTTTCAGAAGGGTTGTGTGTTGATTATCAAGTAATTTAAAGTTGCAATATTTTGATTCTTTTTCCAAAGGATTGTAGTAGCTTCATCTCTGAATCTGGTATTCATTAGTCTGAAGAGGAAAGCATACAGGTTAGATTTCCTTATCTGAATAGCCTTGAAGAAATATTTTTATCAATTGTTACTGGAATTTTATCTATTTTGTAGCTCTTGTAGTAAGGGGCCAAACTTTGAAGCTATTTGTATTCCTAAATAGAAGAATTATCTATTATCACCTAGGTGCTAATCCCTTTCCTGCTGTAAATGAGAGTGAGACAGGTTCAGCATTTGAGAGCAAGATTGTTTCAGTTGGGTGCCCATCCAGCTTTTGATTTCTAACTTCGGGCTCTTAAATTAACTGAAAATGTAAAGAAATGTGACTGCCTTGAAGACAACAAAGCCATGCACACTAGTGTATGCTAGTGACAAATTTGATTCGTGGGGAAAACTTAAGCAGTGAAAATTAAAAACATCTCTTTCGTGCCAAACCGAAACAGACTGTAATTTTAGGGTTTTATGTCAGAAACATTTCTAAAACATTGTTCTTTTAGATAAATCATTATAAAGGTTTATTCATTGACAAATTGATAACAAATAGATGCTTCAGTGCAAATTCTCATATCTGTACATAAGATCTCTTATTTTCTAAAGTGTGACAATTCTCGCTTCTGCTGATTCTAGAGCAGAGGAAAGGGAGAAAAATCAGGGCATGGTTTCCTATTCATAGATTTACTCTACCAAAGGCAGAAGGTAAATTCTACTCTTGCCACTTAAAATTTAGCCCAAGACCTGTTATGCTCAAGTCTGGTGGGACTTTTAACAGACAAAGGGTCAAAACCTACACATGGCCAATTGCAGAACTGAGATGGGGTGCCAGATGTCCTGTCATATATTCTTTGCTGATACAGGGTCTAAGCTGAAGATAGCTGGGATTTCATTAGTATTTACCCTTCCTCTGGGAGGGATTCAAACACTCTTGAGGATTTTCTAAAGTTTTTTTTTCCTGCTTTTATCAATTTGTGTAGTATTTGCGGATCTTAATCTACATTTAGGAACCGCACATAATTATTCTAAGTAATTATTGGGAAGAAAAAAATATCTTTCCATCATCACTTTTCCACTAGCTCTGTTTCCTTGCAATGTTCCATCCCTGTGAAATGGATCAGCTTTGTCAAGTGTCTTAAAATCACTTAATTCAAGCCTAAACCCTGATGTGAGATCTGAGGGTGTGTGTTTTGGGACCGGCAGTCATCCAACCTCTAAGAAAGCAAGCTAAGACTATTCCATTAAACAAAAAAAAAAAAAAAAAAAAACAAAACAAAACCCCACAACAAACTGTAGTCCAGTTTATTTTCATTAAACAACCAACCAAACAAACCAAACAAGCAAAAAGAATCAACCCTGTAGTTTAGCTCTTCATTTAAGAAATCAGGAAATGGGACTTCTCCATTGGGAAGTGTTTTCCAAATGAGTTCTGCTTGATGACAGCGAGAGGCAGGAAGTACAGCTGACAAGTGTGTGGCTTAAGTTGCAGAAATACTGAGTGTAAGTCTTGTCAAGACAAAGGCAGGTAAATTCAGGAATGCAAAACTAGAAGAAACTTTCTTCTTTGCACCTCCTCCCCTTGGCACTCCCAGTCCTGCTGAAGCCCCAGGAACAGCAAGAAGGCAGGTGCAGTTGGAATAAAGTGCCCTTCCAGAGTGTGACCCCTTTCTTGTGGGTATATTCTTGGAGTGGATTTTTTGGTTGGTTAGGGTTCACTGTA